>NC_089219.1:138833896-140033896 GCF_963924675.1 Phocoena phocoena | reverse complement strand
AGAGAACAGCAGTGGAGAAAACTGCTTCATAGAAAATGAGCCACCTCGAGATGAACTAACACAGGCAAATGGAGTAAATGTTACAGTAAAGGGGTCCTGCTATCTCAGATATTAAGTTAATGTCATCTCATTCAGCAAAAACTCTGTAGGGCAAAGATCATCAGGAAACCAAGGCACAGAGGTCACTAGCTTACCTAAGTTTACAGTCTACTCTTCTTCGCCACGTAAAGAATTTGATGCCAAGTCTGTCTGTGACAAAGCCCACTTTCTCTTCTACACGGTACTTTCTTTAAAGGGCTAGTTTTCACTGAGTTTGAAATACTCCTACCTCCATACGTAGGAACATCTAAGAAAAAGCAAACACTGCTCAGTTGTGGGAAGAGGAAGCAGGAAGAAACGGTCCCTAACAAAACAAGGGAGATGGATAATCTATGGTAGGCTAAGAGAGTTTCTGTTAGCTTCCAGAGATCATTTTGGGTTTCTTACCTCCTTTGACTTCTGAATTTGAAAGCTCAATAGCAGATATGCTTAATTTATTCTTAAATTGACAAAAGGTGAAACAGAAGCCTAAGCCCGCCTTTTCTGAATAATCTAATGATAATGGAGCATTTGGCATTAGTTTTGATTTTTAATAGAAGAAGAGGTCCAATTCAAATAAAAGACAGTATAGCTCAAAATTGTGCTTAAAAACTTAGGGATAGGGATTGGGACTTCCCTGGTGGCGCAGTGATTAAGACTCTGTGCTCCCAATGCAGGGGGCCTGGGTTCGATGCTTGCTCAGGGAACTAGATCCCACATGCATGCCGCAACTAAGAGTTTGCACGCCGCAACTAAGGAGCCTGTGAGCCGCAACTAAGGAGCCCACCTGCCGCAACTAAGACCCAGGGCAACCAAATAAATAAATATTTAAAAAAAAAAAACAAAAAACTTAGGGATAAGGGCATCATCTTAGTAATATCAACTCTCTTTCTGATTGTCTTCATAAAGCAAGCCAAATACCCTGAGATAGAGCATTGGCACTGGCATCATGGAATGAGGTTTGACTTGTCGTTAGCTGCTTTCAGTTGTGTCACTTTGAACTCCTCTCTTAACCTCTGTGAGCCTCAGTTTCCTAACACATAAAATGGAAATCATAATGCCTAATTTACAAGATAATTGAAGGATTGAATTACATTAAAGAAGATGGTGTATGTTAGAGTGCCTGGCACACTTTGATCTAATACAAAATGATTGGTAGCTTATCATGAAAAAGATGCTCACACTGTTCTCCTGTGTGAGAACAAGGGTAGGCAAGTTCAGGCCTATTTAGATCTCAAATAAAGTTACTGCGGAAGGGGAAAGTTTAGTAAAAAAATTAAGCCTTTCCATGCTTTGAAGTGAAAGGGTAACTGGAATAATATTAACACCAAATGGAGATCCAATGAACAAAATAAGATGGTGCCCTGTCATCATACCACACTTTAGGCTGGTTGTATTTTTTCTTTTTTTTACATCTCAAATCTTCAGGAAAACTGATGGATCTTAGCTAATCATATTTATAAGAGAAATGCTTTGTAGGACAAATATTTTATTTACTAGCATTCTGCATGCATAACAAGGGAAATAGTTCACTTGGCTGAAGCCAACGGGTAGTTGCGCAGATTCAGAGCACATCTGCTGAAAGCGAGATTAATAATTAAAATATAAAGCCACCACTTCTTTTTAAGCTACAATTATTGGCTTCAGTGGCATGAAAATTCTCTGAGTAACTGGCCTTTACGATCTCTCATCAATTGCTTGTCAATAGATGAGGGTGGGTTAAAAATCTAGCTTTGACAGCCACATAGCACAGGGAGATCAGCTGGGTGCTTTGTGACCACCTAGAGGGGTGGGATAGGGAGGGTGGGAGGGAGACGCAAGAGGGAGGAGATATGTATGGGGATATATGCATACATATAGCTGATTCATTTTGTTATAAAGCAGAAACACACCATTGTAAAGCAATGATACCCCGATAAAGATGTTAAAAAAGAAAAACTAGCTTTGAACTGGTCAGAGCTGGTCCGTCAGTGTCACTTGGCTGGAGTGAGCTGGAGAATGGAAAAGTTGATGCATTCTTTTCTGTTAAAGTGTTCTATCTTGGTATTCCTAATTTGTACATGACCATTAAGACAGGCAGAATTGCAGATTCTGTGCAGTACTGACAGACAGTCCCCCAGATCACTAATTATCTGTCTTATTTCACGGAGGGGGAAACATGGTTGGGCTGGAAAATCATACCAAACCCGCAGAGATATGAGGGAATGGATATCTAGTTCCGTAAATGCATAGCTGTTTGCATGCTTACAACCATGGAAATCATTAGCTGTTTACTGGCAATACGCTTTGTTTTGCTGTACTCCTGGAAGAAAATAACACTAGAGTATTGAAATTATGAGGTGAAGTCAGCATTTTTAAGAAAGAAAAAGCAGGGCGCAGCCCTGTATATCAATGCAAAAGTTTAGACACTTCGGACCTCTGTGTTAGAAAGTGCATTAACATTCCTAAAAGATAAAATAGCAGAATACTTTATTTTTTCTCCTTCTTCAATGAACATTTAGTATTAGTGCCAATTATAGGGGATGAACAGAAGTGGTAAATGTCCTTCTCTATGGATTACGGTGAAATTTGTGATTTATTTGTTTATTGATAACATCACTTAAGATCACCTGGAAATTTGGTAACATAGCACTGGTTATTTTTTATGGAAATATCTCAGTTGCTTTGAGTTTTGACTTCCATACTTCTAGGAGTCACAGGGAGAGAAGAAAGCAAGCAAGAAGTAAACACTGTGGGCATTTTTTTCCTGATATCTAATTTTAATATGTCAAAATGTTGATAAAATCAGCCCCTCTCTTTTCCCCTCACTCCCTGACTGCTTCATGTCCAGAGGTTGATGGTAATGGTTCAGGACCTGAGTTAAATGTGATTTCTTAACTTGATCATCTAGTCATTTGGAATCTGCTGACTGCCAAAATTCCAGTGATAATTTGGCTTGTGTTAAAAAGCCACTAAATAAGGAAATAATTTCATCTACTTCTTATCCTCCCCTTTTGCTTAACTAGCTACTCAGCTAGTGGTTTGCTCATCTGTTCCCTTCTAAGACCCAAGAGCCACACCTTAACCCCACCTCTCTGAGATCTCTCATTCCCTTTTCTAGTTTATTTTCCATTTAAACAGACTTCAATGAATCCCCTTTTAGTCTCTGAAAGAATCTGTGCTTTTTTTTTAAACATCTTTATTGGAGTATAATTGCTTTACAATGTTGTGTTAATTTCTGCTGTATAACAAACTGAATCAGCTATACGTATACATATATTCCCATATCCCCTCCCTCTTGCATCTCCCTCCACCCTCCCTATCCCACCCCTCTAGGTGGTCACAAAGCACCCAGCTGATCTCCCTGTGCTATGCGGCTGCTTCCCACTTATTAGTGAGGTGGACGGACCTAGCACGTCATACAGAGTAAAGTAAGTCAGAAAGAGAAAAACAAATATCGTATGCTAACACATATATATGGAATCTAAAAAAACAAACAAACGGGGGCTTCCCTGGTGGAGCAAACAAACGGGGGCTTCCTTGGTGGCGCAAGTGGTTAAGAGCCTGCCTGCCAATTCAGGGGACACGGGTTCGTGTCCCGGTCCGGGAAGATCCCACATGGGGAGGCTGGGCCCGTGAGCCATGGCCGCTGAGCCTGCGCGTCCGGAGCCTGTGCTCCGCAACGGGAGAGGCCACAACAGTGAGAGGCCCGCGTACCGCAAAAAACAAACAAACAAACAAAAAAACGGTTCTCATGAACCTAGGGGCAGGACAGGAATAAAGATGCAGACGTAAAGAATGGACTTGAGGACACGGGGAGGGGGAAGGGTAAGATGGGATGAAGTGAGAGAATTTGTGCTTTTAACTTGATGCCAAACGATGAAACTTAATGTCACTAGCTTTTTTTTTTAATGTTAACTGCTCATTCCTTATTGTAGTTTGATATTGTTATTCAACTACTGTAAATAAATGCTAATTAATAAAATGTCAATTGACTTTCAAAGCGGCTGCAGATGGCTTTTACTTTTCAAAACATAGTTTCACTTTTATCAGCAACAGATGAAGAACCACCATATCTGACAACACAGTGATCCATTATGGCTCCAACATATGCATTTTAAATGAGGCTCAATACAATGTCTATTGAATGATATATTTTGATTGATTTAATAATGACTTATGGGATGGATTCTAAATATAGTTAAAAGGTACTTTTTAAAAGAGTCACAAAAAAAAGGAAGAATAGCAATGGGCATTTGAACAGATTTACATAGAATTGTCTCATATTTTCCTCCTTTTGAGGCATTTTGTAATGCAAGTATAGGCTCAAAAACAAAGGACCAAGAAATAATTGGGACCAAGTAAATGTTTGCAGAATAAATGAAGAAACTCCATCTCTACACAACAGGAAGAAACTCACTAAATTAGAGAAATTTAGAAGTTAGCAGAGATTAACATGAAGCTTGATAACAAAGATTAGGAAACTATGTCTTCCCAGACATTGAACTAGAAGCCCACATCTCAAGAAACATGTGACAGATACATTCTCTTATTGAAGGTCTGGGCATATTCAGAAGCATCAACAACGTAGGGTTAACCCTAAAGTAATGAAGGCATAAGACATTTAAGTGGTATTGGAAGAAGATTCTAATGTATCGAGAAGGAATCTAGAGCCTAATTTTCTTGTACCGACAAAAGAAGAAAGATGAAAGCAGAGAGATAAAAATTTTATGTTTCTATTATAGGAAGCTTATCCTACTTCTGACTATAATGGAGTATCTCACAACAGATCAAGTCTCCTGTTGAAAACACCTAGAAAGTCCATATAAAAGCACAAAATACACATTTTTATAAGACATCAAAGAGCAGCCAAAGTATCCAGGACCCAGGGAGTCAAGATCCCAGAAGGAGAGAAACTCACTAAGGTAAGGCCAATATTCTCTGTGCCACGTTCAGGGGATTGGCCAATTTTTGGCACAGAAGGAAAAGCTGAGAATTGGACAGAAGGTAGAGGCTAAGAGACAGAGAATCCATCAGAGCTTTCAGCAGTCTTACGCAACCAGGGAGACAAACGGTGGAGTTCAGGACTACCTGGGGAGATGGCACCTGAGGCCAAGATCTCCTGAGATAAGAGAGGTGTAGAGGATCCTCTGGTGTTCATCTAGAGGCATATGTCACATTCTTAAGGTGTACAAGCAAGAGGCTAAAAAGTCAAGCAGAAAGCAGGTTAAAAACAAAAAGGAGTTTGGAGCAGTCTCAGGAGGGTGAGGAGATAAAAACTGAAGCTCAGGGTCTGCTCAGGAGGACTTCTCATGTTCCAGAACCAGGCTCATTTGCCTGACATGCAGCAAGCCAAAAGCTGAGATGCTGAGGTTTGCAACAGAGAAAAGGTTTCTTCATGAGGCAGCCAACTGAGGAGACAGGAGAACAAACCTAAAATCTGCCTCCCTGAAGGTGAGGGGCTTGGAATATTTATGTGATAAAGAAGCAGGGTGGTCTGAGGCGTGCTGAGGAAAGGTGATTGCAGGGAAGAAAAAGGTGAGGTAATCATTCTGTGCAGGCACAGCTAAGATACATGCTTCTTCATGGGATGCATATTCAGGAAATGGCAGTGTTAGCATGTTCTGAGGGTGAAGTTTTGGTCCCTCTGACACCAAAAGGTCATGAATCGGATACTCACACATGCCCAGTTGATGGGTTGGTGGTCTTAACCGGTCTTAACCGGCTGGAGCTTGAACTGGACACAGCTGACTCCAAGTTCTTGAAAAACAACTTGGGCAAACATCTTATTGTTTAGGCTGCGTGACGCTTGGAGGATATGTAAGTTTTTGTAAAAATAATTGCAGCGAGCTTGAAAATTGAAGGCAGTTTACAGTTTAGTATTTATTAAGCAAGTTATAGTTTAATGGATCTAACTGATGTCTACCCTCGGTTTCACCAGTAAATACCCTAGGTTCTCAGTTGATATGCCAGAGGTATGTAAAGACTAACAGAGACTACAAGTTGCTTGCTACTATAGCTGTCTGCCAGAGGACAGGATAAATTTCCTTTGGAGAAAGATAACATCATCCTGAACATCTACAGTTTTTCATAAACAATGTTGTACAGTCAATAAAATATAACTAGATGTACCAAGAAACGGAATTCTAAACAAAATCTGACAATAGAAACAGATCCATAGTTAACCTAGATATTAGGATTATGAGACATAGACTTTTTAAAAACCTGATTAATATATTCAAGAAAAATAGATGTCAAGGGGGAGAATTTCACTAAAGAATTAAAGTCTATAAAAGCATCAGTGGAATTTCTACAACTGAAGAACGTAATAACTGAAATTAGGATCTAAATAGGTTTAATCATACATTGGACATAACAAAGGAGGATTTGTTAATTGGATGATAAATCAGTTAAAACATTCAGATTGAAGGACGGAGAGCAAAAGGTTGAAAAATGAAGAAAGTCACATAACAGATATGTAGAACACGGAGAAAAGATCCAACGTACGTAAAACGAGTCACAGAAGAAATGGAGAGAGATAATAGTGCAGAAGCAATATATGAAAAAAATAATAGCTGAGATTTTTTCCCCAAAACTAATGAAAGATATCAAAGAAGTGCTACTAATTCCAAGCTGGATAAGAACAAAAGAACTCACAATTAGGCTCATGATTGTAAAATTTCTGCAAACCAAAGTCTTAAGAGCATCCAGAGAAAACTGACTCATTACCTTTAAAGGAACATCAATCAGACTTATAACTATTTTCTCAAAAGAGAAATAAAAGCCAGAAGACAATGCAACAATGTCTCCAAAGGGCAAAGGATAAAACAAAGATGTCAACCGGGGAATTGATTACCCCGTGAAAATATTTTTCAAATGTGAAAGTGAAATAAATGTTTTTCTAGACAAATAAAAACACAGAATTCATCACCAGGAGACCCACACTAAGAGAAATGCTAAAGGGAATTCTTTGAACAGGAGGAAAGTTATACCAGAAATCCCAAAAGGAACGAAGAGCAATAGGTAGAACAGATGGTAAATACAATGCATATTGACAGTTTTGTGGGGCTTAAAATATACAGAGAATTACAATTCATGAAAACTGTAATACAAAATTAGGACAGGGGTATCGTTTGGACTGTAGTCTATTATTAGAAGCCAAAAAAACTTAATCCTATTGATTTGGTCAAGTGTCTGTGATCCCTGGGAAGGTATCTGGGCAGAGTTCAGCCACAGTGAAGTGAGTTACAGAAGGAGTCAGAGGACCTTGGGAGCATCAGGCTAAGGGCAGTGTCCAGGGTTGTTTGACTACAGGATTACATAGCCCTGTCTCTGAGCAGTGGGACTACCAGTGGATCGAACACCCTCATGGATAGATCTTTAAATAATTTTAGATGAAGAAATATTACCTTAACACTTTTTTCATTGCTTTTTTCTCAATTACCAAATTTGTTTATGTTTGACTATTAAACACAAGGGCCCTCTGATGGGTAGCAGGCTGACCTTTATTCAGTTCATTATCTAGAACAAACTGAAACTAAAGGTAAGAACTTGAATTCCATTGTGGTAGATCAAGAGAATTTGATCACAAGACCAAAATTCCTAGGTAGGACAAAGGGATCAATGTTTTGGTGACCCAATGGGAAGTTTGTTGTTACTAGGCAGAGTTACTAGGCTCCAAAACTGGATTGAAAATGATCAGTTTAAGGTGGGCAAGAGAAGAAGATGAGGTTTCCTCTCTCCCTTAGCAATATAACTATGTATTACTACAAAGTTGGCCACATACTGAAAAGTTAGCGGGACTTCCAACCCAAAAAAGTAAACGTCACTTTTGAGCACTTGCTAATTGTGGGATATTGGGCACCTCTTTTTCAAATATGGGGCTACTAACAGCTGATTCTTTCTTTTATATGTCTAATCTGTTATTAAAAACTTCTATTAAGTTTAAAATTTTTGGTTGTTTCACTTTCCCTTTTTAGCTATTCAATTGGTTCTTTAAAGAAAAATTTATGCTGTCATTTCTATAGTTTTCTGCTATCAAGCCTGCTCTTTTTTTTTTCTTTAAAAACAGTAAATATTCTTGCTTTCTAACCAGTCTCTGATAACTCTAATAGCTAAAGTATTGGCAAATCTGTTTTTAGTTGACATCTGATGCTTTAATTGTTAGCCAGTTTTCTTGACTATATGCTAGGTTCTTGTGCTTGGAAAACAGTTTGTAGGAGTAATTCAAGGCCCAGGATAAATTACATGTATCTTCTTCTAGATATGATTTATATTTTCTTCGGAAAGATGTCAGGAGGAACTATCACCTTAAACCAAGTTCAAGGCTTGAGGGTCCTTGATCTACCTGAGGATGTGAAAACTACCTGCTTACTTGCAGGAAGGGTGCTTCACTTCTGGCTTTCTCTTACCTCAGAGGTTATTCCTTTGAGGTTCAAGTTTACTGTAGTGGTGATTTCTTAGTAGATTTTCTAGCTTGTACAGGCCCGAGGCTTTGATTTCTGTCCTTATCACCCCATGAAGTCACCAAAAGGAAAGTTCAATTTTGCCAGGATCAGCACATGTTATCAGGGCAAAATTTGTTTCTGTGTTTGCTTAATATTTTGTCTCCATTTAGGTCTGGTAGTCGCTTCCTACTTTGTTAGCTCTTGGGTGCTTTTAGGTTGATGCCTTTTGTATTTTCAGTTGTTTTCCATAGGATAATTGGTCTGGATAACCTACCTGCTATTCCCAGAAACTGGAAGTCCAAGATAATAAATAATCTGCATTATGTTGATATTACCTCACAGAATTTGCAGTTCAAGTAGATAACATGTACTTTCTAAGCTGAAAATAGCTGTTAAATTGTCAGTTATTAGTTGTTAGAAAGTAAAAGGAAGAAACCCAGTTATTGTGTGCTGGCTACCATCTCATGTGGGGATGTGTCATCCCCTCAGAACAGCTTTGGTTTTGCAAGCTCCCACTCACTGTTTAGCCAAAGAAGAAAATTTATTAGGGCTTTGCTATGAAGCAGAGGTCAGCAAACTATGACCTATGGGCCAAATCTTGTCTGTGGTTTGTTTTTAAAAATAAAGTTTTATTGGAACACAGACATGCTCGTTTATTCGTGTATTGGGTGTGGCTGCTTCTGTGTTAACAAGGGCAGAGTTGAACAGTTGAAACAGAACCTGCATGGCCCATGAAACATACAATATTTACTCTCTGGCCCCTACAGAAAACACACATAGCCAACCACTGCCATAAAGTATTATTCTGCCCAGGTCTTGCCTGACTAGTTTATGTGCTAGGAGCAAGCCAATTATTTTCTGCATTATTTTCATGCATTTTTTAAATACTAGAAGCTTGGACTTGGTATGATAGACTCCTCAGTCACACTGAAAAATTTAAATGGGAAATAGCAATAATGAGCAAAATAAGAATATCTTTAAGTAGCAACATGGTCATTAAATCATTACTCTTAAACAGCTCAGAAAAACTTTTCTTTTTCCTGCACAGATATTAGTTCACTTAGTTTCTGCTTTTTGAGAGAATGTTTCACTTATAAAGTCAAGCTCTTCATTTTTTCATTAACCTGTGCTTCTTGGGGCTATGTGATGGAGAGAAGGCTTAGAGGAAATGGAAGTTCACAAGCAGCAAAGAAAGATGAATCCAGGCACTGATCATTTGCGATGGAGGGGGCTTTAGCAGATACACAGCTCTCTCCCTCTACGCTGGACTAGTAGGGTTTGTGGGACAGAGTGAACCAGCAGGGGTTGATGCCAAAGAGCAGTATACTTTCTGAGATAATTCCTGCTTCTCAGGAGTAATGATAGAGACCTTAGCACAAAAATCAGAGAAAAAGAAACTGGAAGAGGAAGTTACATTCAAAGCTCAGTACGTGTCTTTTTGCTCAGCACCAGCTCTAATTAACAGATCCCCTGTTTCTGTGTGTGATGTCAGTTAAGCTACTGTTCTGGCTCCCAACTGCGCATGGGCTTTCTTTACGCAAATGGTGATGCTGCCATTCATGCTATCTTGTTAAGACTGCATCATCGTGTCTCTACAGAATTTTGGTTTAACAGCAAAATACCACTGAGTCTAGAAGATGGCCAGGTTGAAATGCATCTTTCTGAGATGAATCAGGAGTCATGAAAAACGCACTAGTCCCACCATGGAAGTGTGTTGCCAAATTAAAAACAAGGAACACAGTAATTTCCCCTGACCTAGAGCCCTGTTGGACAGATGTCTTCCAAGATGTGAAGGAGAACATGTAACAAGCACGGGATCCAGGAATGAGGAATAAAGAAATAATGAAATCATTTCCTTATAGAAAATCGGCTGCCTTACGTGCATGCCATTTTGCTTATTAATCCATCTGAAATTCCCTGGGGCTTTGGAGCTGGCTCTTTGCCTATGGATGAATCTGTAACTCTGTGACAATTAACTGTAATAACCATGAGAAAGGCCCTTCTAAATTACCGCCAAGGTTCTGGGCTGCCAAAAGCCGCCTGCACCTGGGTGGCTGGCTAACAGCACCCCCATTTTACTTCGTTTTTCATGTGGAATCCACTGCTCTCTGTCTTCGCTGGGGAGCCAAGACGGCTCTAAATTCCCTTCTGTGTTGTGGCGTGGTAGGAAAGGAGAAGCCGCAGCCATGGAAGGGGGGTATGTGGGAAAAGCTAAGGTGGTCTCTTCTCTAAGACCAGGACACAAAAAACCCCTCTGTTCCCGACCACCTGGGCTCACCATGCTCGTTATGTGAGAACGCGAGGGTTGACTGGACAGTCAGAGGACCCAGGAGGGTCAGAGAAGGGAGTTCCTCTGTGGCCAGTTCCTGGTGGCCGGTGGGAACTGTGTGAGTCTGCTGGTAATTTTCCGGGCTCTCAGCACGCTCCACGGTGACCCTCGCACAAGCACAATGGCCACGTGGCCAGGGAGCCAGGTGGGCTCTATTCTAGGCAAAGGCAAGAAGGGATGACAGAATCTGGATTTGCTTGGCCCCTTAGTCTTGTTGCTGGCCCTCTGTCTTCCAGTGCCGGATTTACCTTTCAGCGGTCCTCAAAGGGAGGGCTCATCCCAGCTGGGTCCCCTGGAAGCTGTAGATTTGCTGATTTGCACCCTTCTTGTGCATATTTTTATGTGGGCTGGGAAAACAGATGGCTCCATCCAAGTTGCTGAAAACCCAGATGGTTATTGCTGCACTAGAATGACCTGAGTTTGGGGATCTGAGTTTTCCCTGCCAGAGCCTTGGGCAAGTTAGGAAATATGCCAGTCTTTGAATTCGAATACAGACGGATGAGGTCTGAATCGCTGTACCCCACCCTCTCCTGTGTGCTATGGGGAATACAGGCATAGTGACATTCAGCATAGTACATGACAGCTGGCACCCCTGCTCCCTTACATCCTTTTTTTTGAATTAGGCAGGTTAAAAATAAATTCAAACAGGGCTTCCCTGGTGGCGCAGTGGTTGAGTGAGAGGCCCGAGTACCGCAAAAAAAAATAAATAAAAAAAAATAAATTCAAACAAACAAATAAACAAACCAACAGCAGAGTCATCTTTTATTCTCTCCCACTTTTTAAATCAACTCTGCACCCTGCCTCACATTCTAGGTAATGATGAAATAGACTTTCGTAAAGGAAATTCAGAAATAATTTCAAGCCAACATTTACTGAGCACCTATTTTATTCCAGCTAGGTGTTGGAAATACCACATTGAATAATACATTTTTTTTTGTTTTTTGCTTTTTGTTTTTTGTGGTAGGCGGGCCTCTCACTGTTGCGGCTTCTCCTGTTGCGGAGCACAGGCTCCGGACGCGCAGGCTCAGTGGCCGTGGCTCACGGGCCCAGCCGCTCCGCAGCATGTGAGATCTTCCCGGACCGGGGCACGAACCCGTGTCCTCTGCCTCGGCAGGCAGATTCTCAACCACTGCGCCACCAGGGAAGCCCAAATACACGTTTTTTTTGATCACAGAGCTCCTAGTCCGCCTGGAAGAGATATGTGTAATACGTGTAAAAAGAAGATATCTGTAAAAAGGAGAAGGACGAAGAGGAGGAGGATGGGGGTGTAAGTGCTGCAACAGAGGTAGGTACAGAGTGGCGTGGAAAAATAAAGAGGGACGGGTTTGTTTTCCTTAAGAAGAGCAGGACTCAGCCCTGGAGTGGTGATACTTGAGGGAAAGTAAGACTTTCCCTGGGGCAGAGGTGGGAAGGACAGTCCCAGCTGTGAAATATGGAGGCCTGTGTAGGACACTGGTGGTTACTACACAGTGTCTGGTCCCCTCGGCTCTCCCTTCCCAACCTCCATTTATTCCAGTGTCTACCCCTGCTCACATGACTCTGGGGAAGTCACCCCCATCCCCAGCTCCAGGGGTAGATCCCAATGGGTCTAAGATAATCATGGCAGTCACATTCCTGTGAAGGTTGGATTTAGAAATGGGTACATGACTATATTTTGGCCAATGAGACAGGAAGTCTTCTGTGGAATATCTAGGACATCTTCCTCCCTCCTGAGAAAACAACACATGAAGAAAGGTTGCCCTTTCTCTCACAGATGTTGCCCTGTCTCTCCTAAGCAAAGGGAGGGTGTAGAGCAGGGAAGAGATATGGTTTGATTGTGGGGTTAAGTATAGCCAGAGCAGGAAGCATCACTGGGAGGTGGCCGGAAACATCTGCTAAAGGACCTTGGGTGCATCAGAGGTTCTGCTTCCCAAAGTAGGTGATGGGGTTATTCCTGCAGTCATGGCCATGGCACGGCAACAGCGAAGCATCTTGACTCAAGGTGACCTTGGGCTGGGATTTCGGAAACAGTGCAGGCAGTTGAGGTGATGCAGCTCTAAAGACAGAGTTGTCTCCTTTATAGCAAAGATTGTGCCAAAAGGAAACCCTCTGTAGAAACCCTTAAGGTGCACATTTGCCTTTTCAGCCACTTTCATTATAATCACTCACCATTGAAATAATAGGTGTAAGGCGCTGAGTATCACAAACATGGCGAGTGCTCAATACATGTTAGTTACCAGCATTGTCACCGAAAGCAAAAGATCCTTTTTGGATGCCAAGGATAGCAGAACAATCTACAAAAATAATCCAGAGGGGATCTTTCTCCCCATCTCTGCCAGTTGGGGGGTTGATTTGCCTTGTTGTATTATTACTTCATTTATAACTCTTATCTTCTGCCAGTTTTTCCTCGTACCATTGGGCCCATTGGAGTGGTAATGCTGGCAGGGTCCTGGCTGCAGGCTGCATCTGGCTTTACTGGTCCAAATCCTCAAATTTAGATCGCTGATCCCACAAGTGTGAACCTCTTGGCTCCATGTCTGGGTCTCTCTACTTGCAGTTAGACAGGAAACCAAGGCTGGGCGAACCTCCAAGTTCTCAGATAGGCCTTCTGTTCAGATAAGCTTCCAAGGATGTTTCTGCTTGGGAACAGTAACAGCTCAAGTTCTTTCCTGGGTTTTAACTTGTGCCTCTGTGACATACCAACAGATTTAGAACTGACGTTATAATTGGAGTCAAAATGCCCACATGTGACTTGAATTAAACAGACCTCCATGGATCAGAGATGCAGGGCTAACTAATCTCAGGGTGTTAGGCTGAAATTTTCTGGGAGGCACCAAGCAATCTACCCTGTGAGAGATAAGTCTTTGGCCTCTGTGCTTATTTTTAACGGAGTTCGGTTCATGTTGGGGTACAAAGCAGTTTCCTCAGGTCTTAGAGAAGTAGCACAGTAGGGTAGGAAAATGGGCTTTAGTCTCATTCTGTCCTGAGTTCAAACCCCTTCTCCATCCCCTAGTAGATGTGACCAAGTCATTTAATTTCTCTGATCCTCAGTTTCCGGCACGTTTCTCATAGGGTTACTGTGAGGGTCAAATGAGGTCTGTACTGAGTGACCAGAACATAATCAATGCTCCATAGATGGTGGATAGTATTTCTAAAGCCACAAGGAGAGGAGATTGCTATGGTACAAATTTATTTTAGAAGTTCAAAAAAAAATAATGTTAATAAAAATAATGAAATTATTAGAAATAGGCTAGTTTGCTCAAGAGAACAAATTCTTTCAGACATTCTCATTATACTTGATTCTTTCCAGATCTTTCATATTGGTTACCCAGGCTTAAGAATTTGCCAGTGTCCCCTAGAAGCAATATATTAGGGAAAAGTTTTCCCAAGTGTCGGTAAAATTAATAACAGTGTTTTCCGGCTCAATTTGGAAGAATGAATAAAGCCCCGGGGAAAGGAAGTTCTTATTTTACCTTTGCAATCAACTCAGATTTATCAAAAACATGGGAAAAAAACTAACATTCCAAAAAGAGATAACTACTATGCACAAATCAACAAAGAGAGACATTCAGCCTTTGCGTCCTTTGAAAACAGGGCAGGGATCCTAAGCAGACATGGAGATCTCTTCATTCAGGTTTAGATTCACTTAAATGCGTGAGGCTGAAGTATCTATGAAGATTTGTTCAGCGAAGGATCTTTGAGCACCTGCTACGTGCACACCATTGAAGGGTGATCACACAGAAAGAGGGTGTGTCTCAAGTCAGGTTTGAACTTGAGGGGCTGTAAAGTGAGGCACTTACAGCTAAGAATCTGAAAGTCAAGATTCGAAATCGCTCCATTCCTAGAAGCACTGCACGCCCAGACTCTTTGGGCTGGTCCTCTCCAAAATGTGCCCTTGGACCGTCTCTCACCCATTCTTTCACCTCTCCTTGCCTTGTTAGAGTTCTTCAATTTGATTTTCATTTATCAGTTATCTGAGAAATGGCCCTCACAATATAATTCATGGGACTCCGATTGGTAACACCAGTTCCTTCAAGTTTAAATGTTCGTACTTGAAGTCAGACAATAACAATACATTTTCTCCAGATATAATTGCTTTCTTGATCCTATGCTTTCAAATCCCATGCAATTTGCTCCTTGAAGCGTTATTAATCTACTCCACCTTTTCCCTCATTCCCCAATACTCTACAACGTCCTACCTCTTCCTGTCGAAATTTTGTATCTTGTCTTAAGCCCCTGATTTTAGGAGTATTACCATAAACCATAGCTAAAATAAACTTTAAAAAATTTATTAAACTATTACTCTATTCTCCCCACCAGTTTAGCTGAGGTGTTGAAATGCTTTTGAGGGAGAGCAGTTGTATGACCGCATCCTTTCCTGGTCAAATCTGTCTGAGGGCGGAAACTACTAAGAACCACTTGTCTAATCCCCTCCATCTGTCAAGATTGTCTTTAGTAACTGTAATCAAACGAGCTTCCGTGAAATGCACAGGGGAGCTGTGATGCAATTATCACTAATCGAGTTCTAGTTGATATCTGGGCACGGCTGGCTTTGTTTATGGCTCAGATGAGCACATTTTAATGATCCAAAGAAAATGAACACAAGTTTCCACTTCCAGCAAATATTGTCTGAATAAATAAATGCAAATGAAATTTTCAGTGAAAGTGAATTCCTTTTGACTTCAGCCTCCCTGATGTACTTTTCCACTAGTGGGACCCTCTTGCTAAAGACTGAAAGAATGTTTTGTGTTGCAGATGGTGGCCGCCATTCAACTCCAATCACTTCAACTCTGGAAGGTACAAGTCGACCCCAGTTTGGGCTCCAGATATCCAACCCTCCAAGTGAAAGTACATCCTGTCCTAGCCAGGAAACACCACAGGAGAGCTACATTCTCAAAAACATGCCATTTGCTTCTATGACAACGCTGGAAACATGCAAATATTATACATTTAGCAAAATCCCACACATTAGAGAGCAAACTCCTGGCTCTCTGAGATGTTCGACAGTTTTCAGCTTTATGTGACATATTTCTTTCAAGTCTAGCATTTCAAGAAACAAGGAAATTGGTTGCCATAGGCCAAGCTTTTACTTCTCCAACATCATAAAGGGAATTATGCCACAGAATTCTGCAAGAATTTGCAATCAGGACTTTGCTCAAAACCTTTCAATGGCTTCTTTTTTCTTATAGGAAAAGTCCAAACTCTTTTTTTTTTTTTTTAAGTCCAAACTCTTGACGCCCAAAAATCCTGGTACCAATGAAACTTTTTACCTTTCCAGATTTTCTGCCACTCCCTCCCTTTTCCCAATACCTTATGCTCCAACTAAATGGCATATAATCAACCATTTTCTAAAAACTGTTTTCCTGCACTTTCAAATTCCATTCAGTTTGCTCCTCTTAGCACTACTACCTTACTTCACTCTTCCCCTCAGCCCCCTAGCCCCCTGCTATCCTGTGAGGTTCTACCTCTTCCTTTAAAATTCCTACATCCTATATCAATGCCCTGAGTCCAAGAGTTTTTCCATAAACTATAAACCAAAATATGCTTAAATTTTTTTAAACCACTATTATAATTTTACCCATAGTCTACCTAGTGTTGTTATTACCTGCCTACAGTTTATTCATTTTGGGAACCTCTAGCTCTACCTCACCACAATGCTGGCACGTGGAACATACTCATTAAATGCTGTCATGTGTGTTCAATTAAGTTGAAATAATGGTTATAGTTTACTAGGATGATGATTATTAGCATCATCTAAATAGTTGGCCTAATATGTATCTTAATTACATAAAAAATAATCTACATGGACCAACTTTATTTGCCCCACACAAGTTCAGAGTTTGTTTCTTGGCGTTTGATAACCTTTCGACCAGACCTCTCCTAACATTCCCATCAGTCACAATGACTAAGAGATTATAACCATCAACAAGTCCGCCAGATCCATTGTGATAGGCAAAGGGAAGAATGCCAAAGAAATGTTATGTATGATCTCAGAGCTTAAAATGAAGTAGGGGAAAAGATACTAAAACATATGCAATATTTTGGGAACTCTAAGCAGTCACGGTACCAGCTAATAATGTAAAAGGAAACCCGGGAGAGAAGAGTTGAGTGGGGACTGGAGTGATGAGGGCGGGTGTCCTGGAAGAGATGGGGTATGGATGAGCCTTGAAGGTAGGTGGGCTCTCAGGCATATAGTGGAGGTGAGGGCATTGCCTGCTGAGTGAGGAACTGAACAGAGCTCCAAAGCAGGCTGGTCAGAGTGAGCAGAGTAGGAGGGCGCTGGACATGCCGATGGGAGGGGACGGAAAACAACCCACTGAACTGGAGTGGACGATCTATGTCGAGTGGGTGCAAGAAGGAGAGGAGCAAATAGGTTTAGGATAAGTAGTCTGAATGAAGTCAGACAAGGAATAAAAGAAGCATTTTAGGGAAAAACAAACACGAATAGGGGGCCATCATAGGTTCTTGAGCAAGCGCAAAGCAAAAGCAAGCCTTTCCCTTTGTGAAGATTAGATGAAAGCTGATTGCCACACTGGGTGGGGGTGAGAGAGACCTACCAAGAGGGGAGGCAAGTGAGGAGGCAATACTGAACAGAGCTGCACGAGGAAGGCGAGGAGGTCACGGCCGAGCCTCGGGAGGCATCCTGTGGAGAGTCGGGGGCTACAGGGCGTATTCCAAAGAGACGATGGACTTGCTAAGGGAAGAGAAGCGAGTCGGGGGCTACAGGGCATATTCCAAAGAGACGACGGACTTGCTACGGGAAGAGAAGCGAGTCGGGGGCTACAGGGCATATTCCAAAGAGACGACGGACTTGCTACGGGAAGAGAAGGGAGTCGGGGGCTACAGGGCATATTCCAAAGAGACGACGGACTTGCTAAGGGAAGAGAAGCGAGTCGGGGGCTACAGGGCATATTCCAAAGAGACGACGGACTTGCTATGGGAAGAGAAGCGAGTCGGGGGCTACAGGGCATATTCCAAAGAGACGATGGACTTGCTACGGGAAGAGAAGCGAGTCGGGGGCTACAGGGCATATTCCAAAGAGACGATGGACTTGCTACGGGAAGAGAAGCGAGTCGGGGGCTACAGGGCATATTCCAAAGAGACGATGGACTTGCTAAGGGAAGAGAAGCGAATCAAAGAGGAGCCACCATTCCAGCCTGGGAACTTGTGTAGCAAAGAACAGTGACTTGTTTTTATTTTTAGGAGATAGAAAATGTTTTTTCTTAGAAGACTGTAGTTTTGGACGATGGCTGGACAATTATATGTTGAGTGTACATATTAATTAAAAACTTATCAAATGTCTAAAATCTGCTAAATGCTGTGAATTCAGAAGTGAATAAGCATGATATCTGTCCTCAAGGAGCTCAAATTCAGTGGTAGTTTGGTCCTATAGGGAGCAATGGTAGATATTATCAGGATAAAGTCTCCTGAGGAAGGCTTTCTGAGAGGAGGTACCTTGAAGAATGACCAGGAGATGATGAGGCAAAGAGGGTGGTTGTGAATGAAGCCTTTCAAGAGACAGAAGCTCGAACAAAGATGAATAGGGCTGAGAAACAGAGGTTTGAAGTGGGTACCAATGGTTGGCATAATAGATTTTGCAATCTGTATGCCAGCAGAATGCTTTGATAGATTGTACTCCTGCCTCATCCATCATCTAGCACCTATAGGAGAGCTGCAAAGGAATGTTAAATAACAACAACAGCAACAAAAACCCAGCTTTAAGGGGAATCAAAGATTCTGGCTCTGAAATTTGCCATCAACAGCAAGAAAGATTGCCATTTATCTCTTCTGCAATTAATCTTGAACTATTTAATGATGCATATACAGACAAGGTGAAAATATCCTGCAGTGGGAGTACAAATGGAAGCCCTTTATCTGACAGATGAGATAGGGCAGGAAAACTGTAGATGGAAATAAATTCTGTAAATCTACACTATAGCCAATAGCCCCTATGGATGTGAAATATTGATTTAGTGCTACCATCATTCTAAGTTCTGAATAAATTATCCTAATAGCATCTAAGCATCCAGTGAGCTGAAATTTTCAGGGCCAAGATCAAGAATTGCCCATCAGTTATCAAAAACATACTGAGTTCCTACTAAGTGCCAGGCACTATGACAAAATCACATTAGTCGGGAGAAAGAGCAATAAAGTGGCTATTGGGCTTCCCTGGTGGCGCAGTGGTTGAGAGTCCGCCTGCCGATGCAGGGGACGCGGGTTCGTGCCCCGGTCCAGGAAGATCCCACATGCCGCGGAGCGGCTGGGCCCGTGAGCCGTGGCCGCTGAGCCTGCGCGTCCGGAGCCTGTGCTCCGCAACGGGAGAGGCCACAATAGTGAGAGGCCCGCGTACTGCAAAAAAATAAAAAAATAAAGTGGCTATTAAGACTGACCTGCAACCAAGTTTTTTGCAGACAACTCGTTGGGGGCAGATGTTCCTCAGGTACATCAGATAATCAAAGCTAATAAAAGGGTACTGAGTAAAAGCATGCTTGTCATAGGCATAACAAACACAGCATCTCCACAAGAAGAGGATTTTTTCAGGCGTGTTATATATATGTTAGGGATAGGATATGATAAACTGGGGATTTTCTATTCCTCTGTGATTCTTCTGATGTTCTGTGTGTTTTAAGTTCATTTGCCAGTGGAAGCATATAGTGGTCCGTGGTCCAGTCTATAGTGTAAGGAAATTCCTCCTGAAATCCAAGAGATCTTGATTTAATTCATCTCAGATGAAGCCTCGGCATCAGTATTTTTTTTTTAAAGCGCCCCAGCTGATTGCAAAATGCAGCCCAGGCTGGGAACCATTCTGACCGAGAGTACTACCAGCACTTGGACGCTGGGACCCAGGGTGTTCGCCCCGGTCAGTGTGACCATGATGCTGGGCTCCACACTCCATGTGACACGGCCCTGCGCCTTTGGATCAGACTGAGTCCCTCACACCCCAGGCAGTGAGGAGTGGGAACCATAGGCTCTAGAGTTTAGTTTTCCAGCTACTGTCTCAGATTGTTCCATGTGTCTCCTACTCTTGCTCCCCAATCCATGGCTCCTCTGGAGAGAAGGAAGCAGAGCCTGGGGCCAGAATTCTAAGGCTAGTGCCATGAGGGGCAAGTCACCCTTTTGGGCTTCCTCTCCACTCCGTGCTGAAAGCAGGTAGCAGGCAGTCTCTGACTATGGGAACGTCATTAAAGGAAGGGCGAGGCTTTCCTGTAGGTGCTTCTCTCCTCTCGCTTTTACATGGATTTTGTACCCTACAAAAAAGTAATCTGTAGGCACAGATTACTGGCATCTCTTTGGGAGCAAGTAAATGACCATTCCCATCTCACCTCACCCAAGCGGAGGACACCAGAAGCTCTCATGGCAGCATGGATTGGGTAAGGGGAAAGGGCTCCATGTGAGAGAGCTGGCTTACAATTTCTGAAGACGTGAGAACTGAAATGTTATTTTAAACAAAAACTTCAAAGGTTAGCTCTATTTAATTTTCTGAATTCTGCCCTGTTTGGGAAAAGCCCTTTACTGCATCACTTTTACTTCAACAAAATATCTGAATCTATAGTCTCAACCTTTATTCTCTTATTCTGTCTCCAGTAAGGAAGAAGACGGAGATGTGTAACAGATAGGCATATAATTAAAATGAATGAGAAAGTTATTGCCTAGCTTTCTCTCTTTCTGGACTACAGATGTACTGTGAAACCCAGGAGGTCCTGAGCGCTCAGTCAGGCCACCATTCTCATTTCATAGAAGAGGGAATGGAACACCTCAGAGTTGAAGTGACTCGTCTAAAGTGGCACAGCTAGGTGGTGCCAGATCTGTCTCCCTTATCCTTTCTGGTAGGTATTATTTCCAGCCCTTCAATCATCTTGACAACTGTCCTCTGAAGCCTGTCCAATTTCTGCTGCCCTTTCTCGACTGAAGCTCCTGGAGTTAATAGACACATGACCCCAGAGGGGTCTGATGTTATCTGAGCATAAATAGAAGATTGCTTTAGTGTTCCTACATTCTAGGTATCCATTCCAATGCCATGCTTGCTCTGGGGGTTATTTCTGATGATGACTCTCTGGTCTATTTCTGACATGCTGGAACACGTTCTCCCATCTCACGTGTCTCGGGTCTGGTTTTCTTCCCCAAGTGTAATGATGCCCTTACTGGGCACACCCTGCGAAGGATAAAACCTCAGATGTTCAAAACATCTTTCTTTCTGGAAACACAAAGTGCCTTTCTAAGAATACCGGCCTCCTAGATGCTTCTGGAGGAGTGGGTAACCTGCCAAATTCCAACTTTGTGGTCAGACAAATTAGTGTCCAAAGTTTAATTGATTTAGCCTGAATCACCTATGAAGACAGGTGAAGGTTATTCTGGCGGGCAGAGAGGTGACTTTATCCCTAGTCAGCACTGAACCACTTAGTCCACATTTAGGGCACCCCTCCCCCAACCTCTCACAACTGCCAGCCAATGCCTCCTTTTATTTACTGTGGCAGCAGTTCCTCCATATTCATTGATCACGTGCTTTCAACTCCATGGCAGATAAGATACAAAGCAAATTCAAGATGCTTAAGCTTTACCCTTGCAGGAGTTTGTGAGTCAGCATTTTTTAAATCCTTGGGGGATCTGTTTATTTTCTAGATCCTACCAAGCTACCTTCCTGTAAGGCCCTCCACTGTGCTCCCTGAGCATTTTGTTCACCGTCACTGCATGTATCCCATTGTCTCATACCCACGTACCTGTCTCACCTGCTGCCCTCCTCCTCCCCAAGCCAGGCTCCAGGTCGGGAGCTCCAGAGCCTGCACGGGGTGCATACGGGGATGGTGCATGCTTGTTTGCAGAATGGATGTACTCCCCGAGAAAGCCCCCTCTGCCGGCCCCTGCCTCCACCTCTGGGTGCCTCAACTCTGCTTTCCTGGGGGTGCCTCCTAGGAAAACAGAAAAGCACTGTGTGGAACTTGTGGGTTCTGCTGAGGAGTTTGGATTCTGCTTCATCCTCAAGCTCATGAATCGGTGATTGACTCTTTCAGGGAGCAGCCATCTCAGACATTTATGGCTGATGTCTGTCCCCGCTGTCTCATGTCAAAGCGATGGGGTATAAGCAACTGTGACCACAGAGTGGAAGAGGGAGTAAGTCGGCACTGAGCTGATGCTAAGGACTGGACACCCAGCAAACTGCCGTAGACAAAGTCAGTGCCTGTTGGTGATTGTGGCGATGGTCTCCTCATGCCCTCCCTAGAAACCCTCCAAGGAAGGCTCCCATCTGCTGCTGCAATCTATCTTGTCTTGTAAGGTCTGAGACCAGACTGCTGAGGACACAGCGTTTTAAACACTGAGCTCTCTTGGGATGGTGCCCAGAGCAAGGTTCCAGGAACACAAAATATCTCTACAATCCCTGGGGTGAATCTACTGATGTAAGCGCTTAGCCGAGGTGAAATCTCAGCAGGGGGCTTGTGATTCTCCAACCTTCTACCTCTTCCCTTCCAGCAGGAATATAAGTCAAGCCAGTGGCCAGATGTCTGGAGGTCCTCCTCAGATGGACCGATGGTTCTTACTGTGGACCAAGGCCATGACCCAGTGCTCAGAACTGCCACCGGTTCATCTGTGAGAAGACAATGTTGTTAAAGTGAGCCTACGACTAGCTAACACTCATCGAGTCTTTGTTACGAGCCAGGCCCATTGCATGGGTTATCTTATTTAAGACAACACTATGAAGTAGGTACTTTTATGTCTGAGTTACAGATGAAGAGGGTTACATGGATTTCCCAGTGTCACCCAGTTTAAGAAATTTCAGAATTGGGAATTCTAACCCAGCATAGACCAGAGGTCCACAGGCCATCCTGTTTCTCTTTCATGGCACTGCCTCTCTGACGGTTGGCAAGGGAGCTTTGGAAGAATCATGTCCAAAGGAATCACCAAGGCAGCAGGATGGAAAAGTGGCGGAGAGGCAAGAGTTTATTTGGAGGAAATTGGAACATGAATGCTTTATCCAACAGAGGCACCCGCTCCAACTCGGTGATGTGATACCAATTAAGTTTCGTAAACAAAAAAATTTCCTTGGGGAGAACCATGGGTGGGCTGCCCAGCCCTGGTGGGCTCTCCAAGAATCTGAGATGCATGTGCATGCACACACACACATTAAAACAAACACACACGCCATGAAACAGACGTGCAGACGCACACGATGAAGCAGGGTTCACTGATATCAAAGGCGCAGACAGCTTTCTGTTCCCTTCTGTTTTCTGGATTTCCAACAGTCTGCAACGTGTCCCAGACAGAAGAATTCAAGAGACTGAAATCGCAAAACTAGTCAATGGCAACACCCCGGGAGGAAGCTTCAAATGAGAAAATATCTGCTTTTTTCCTGGAAAGTACCTCAAGAGAAAAAACATCTTTCTTCTTAAGCCATCTGAACCAAAATCAGAGCCAGTGGACAACCTAACAATACAAAACACTAAATATGAGAAAGGATTTTGACAACTGTCAAGAGCCTACCCGCTCCGTCTTAGAACTGACCACTCCCATCTTGGTCTAAACGGCAGCTTATAGATTCTTTTTAAATGATTCCTATAATACTTTTTTGCACATACTTGTTCATATCCATCTCTCTCCTTTCAGACCATAATCTACCTAACGGGTGAGTTTGTACCTCCAGTCCTTCACGTGGTAACTACAAACATAGGAACTCAGTAGTCATTGGCTGAATTAATTTTTTTTTTTTTTTGCCTTCTATTTACCAGGCCAGGTAGGACAGATGACCTCTTCCCATACCTGAAACCTGTATTTCAGTCATCATGAACTTGAACCGGCATGAACCTAGAAGCTCTTCTTTCAAGGTGGTCATAAAATGAGCCCAGGTCTGGAAGACAGCCAATGCTTGGTTTGGGTTTGATTCTTGGCTCTATCACTCACCTAAGGTTACTTGATTTTTCCACTCTTCAGCTTATTTGTAAGATGGGAATTCTAGAAACCTCAGAGAACTATTGCCAGGTGGAGTATTATTTTCAGCACAAGAACTATTACAGTTCTGTAAAAATATACCTTAGACCACGTCAATTGTCTGCTCAGATCTCTCCAGTGATTTATCAATTCACTCATAGTAAAAGTCAAATTCCTCCCATTGGCCTGCAAGGCCCTACAGGATCTGGCCCATTGTACTGCTCTCCTCTGCCCAGACACACTGGCCTCCTTGCTGTTCATTGGACACTCCAAGCATCCTTTCCATTGGCCATTCCTTCTCCATGGAGTCCTATTCTATTCATATGGCCAGCCTCTTCAACTGCTGCAAGTTGAAGGTGCGTGTTCTCAGTAAAGTCTACTGCCACAAACACTAATACCGACAGCTGATTTTTTTTTTTTTTTTTTTTTTTTGCGGTACGCGGGCCTCTCACTGTTGTGGCCTCTCCCTTTGCGGAGCACAGGCTCCGGACGCGCAGGCTCAGCGGCCACTGCTCACGGGCCTAGCCGCTCCGCGGCATGTGGGATCTTCCCGGACCGGGGCACGAACCCGCGTCCCCTGCATCGGCAGGCAGACTCTCAACCACTGTGCCACCAGGGAAGCCTCGGACAGCTGATTTTAAGTTGTAACTTGAACCCCACACGTAAAATCTTGGTGCATTGTACTCTGATCTGTTATTTTTCTAAAGTACTTTTCCCCTCCTAACACATTCTCTAGCTCCCTATATATATGTATATTGCCTGGAAATCCCCAGTGCCACTCTCATCCCCCAATATAGCTTCACAACAGCCAGGATTTTTGTGTTGTTTTGTACGCTGATATATCTCAAGTGTCTAAAACAGTACCTGGCACACAGTGTGGGCACTCAATAAGTGAATAACAGCCCAGTGAAGATAGTTTAGTGCCTGGCACAAAGAAAGTCTTAATAATTGTAGCCATCAACACCACCATGGTCATTGTCAACATCTTCATCATCATTGGGACACTAGTTGCCCTCTTATAGAGCCCTGAGGAGAATAAAAGAGTTAAGGTATATAATACATCTAGCACAGGGCTGGTGTATATTAAGTACTTGGTAAATGTTATTTCCTTTCCTCTTCTCTTTTGTGGCTTTTTTATATTGCTCGTTGTTTATGGAGGACCCTTAGGACATAGCTGTGAAGCAAAACAAACTACCCAGTCTACATGTAAGTGTCACATAGGGCCATTTACAGAACACTTTGGAACTGCTGATTAATTATTACTACTACCATTAGCTGAGTATCAAACCTGAATTTATGTGACTTTGCATTCTCTTGATCTCGATTTTCACTATTAAGCACACTTTCTGCTGCTTTTTCTACAACTCATGAGGAAGAAAAAGGAGGAGGAAGAGGAGGAGGAGAAGAAATAAAAATGTATATTTGCTTTTATAATGCCTGGGTTTACCTATATACCAGGGGGAAATATACCTGTAGGAAAAGAACATTACATTACCAGTTTAAAGTTAAGCATTCTCTAGAAAATTCTATAAGCATAAAAATGATATTGAGGGTTACAAAGGTAGATATTTCCATGCTAGTGGCTAGAAATGCCAGGCTATAAATGTTTCCACGTTAGCAGAAATATTCACTTTTTAAAAAACCTTTTCTTTTCTCTTTCCTATGTCAATGTAAAGGGAATTATTTCGAATGTTAAGCATGTGCCAGGTGCACAAATTCTGCCTCTCGATAGTTAACATAAAACACAATAATGACACCTCATTTTTCCTGCCTCTTGGAAATGCAGAGAATGCACAGAATACAGAGACCTTGGGTAGGACCAAGCATCAGGACAAGTTACTTCTGGTTGTCAAATTCAGTGTGCACCTTAGGCTGGAAATGCACCCCCATTGCCCTTCTTTCCTTAGTGCTCCAGGCAATAGTATGGCTCTTTCATCTCTATAATTTTACATAGTTTTAAAAAAATTATTTGTTTTTGTTTTTGGTGTTTTTTTTTTGTGGTACGAGGGCCTCTTACTGTTGTGGCCTCTCCCGTTGCGGAGCACAGGCTCCGGACGCGCAGGCTCAGTGGCCCTGGCTCACAGGCCCAGCCGCTCCGCGGCACGTGGGATCTTCCCGGACCGGGGCGCCAACCTGCGTCCCCTGCATCGGCAGGCAGACTCCCAACCACTACGCCACCAGGGAAGCCCAAATTATTTGTTATTTGAATCAAGCAGTTCTTGAATGCTGCATGGAACAGCTCCAGTTGTTATTGACAGAATTGCCTTTACTGTCAACCTGGTGTTGTGCCATTCTGTTTTTCTGTAAAATGATTTTACAAGGAGACATGCTTATCATTAGAAAGTCAAATGACTCTTTTATAAATTCTATACTTGTTTGGAAATCATGCCCAGAGGCCAACTCTCTTATTGTGCCAATAAATATATTTTCTGCATAATATGTGAATCATCTTGACTTCCCACCTGCCACCCCCTCCCCCAATTTAGGGGATGGTCAGGGTTGGTGTAGCCATTGTGATAAAGTGTGATTTGTCAGGGGTGATTTCCTGGGACAAAGCTAGGGTGGGATTCATACCCAAGTTTAAGTACAATCAAGGTTCAAATAATAAACAAATGCAAACATTAGTCCTATAGATCAGAGGTAAGGCTGAAATTAGGAGCCTAAAGCCGGGAGTGGGACTTATACGTGAACAACAGTGAACCAAAGAAAAAGGGTGTAGTCCGAAGGGGTAATTATCTCAAAAACTAGAGAATATAAAAGCCAATGAGTGGGTCAGTCGATCTAGAAGGGCCAGAAGCAGGGCAGAGGTGAAAGTTGGGCAGTGTTTAAGACTGAGAAGGAACAGACTTCAGTTTGTTTTTTTAAACAAACTTATTATCATCATACAAAATGGAATAAAGACAAGCAGAAGACCTGAACCTGTTATTCTTCAGAGAAAACATAAGGGGAAAACTTCAAGACATTGCATTTGCATTTATAAACAATAAAAGCAAAAATAGTCAAGTGGGATTACATCAAATTAAAAGTTTCTGAACAGCACAGGAAACAATTAACAGAGTGAAAAGGCAACCTATGAATGGGAGAAAATATCTGCAAGCCATATATCTGATAAAGGGTTATGATCTAAAATTTACAAGTAACTACTTCCATTCAAAAGCATAAAAATAACCCCGTTTTAAAAATGAGCAAAAGACTTGAATAGATACTTTTCCAAAGAAGACATACAAGTGGCCAATAGGTATGTGAAAAGGTGCTCAACATCACTAATCATCAGGAAAATGCAAATTAATACCGCAATGAGATATCACTTCACACCTATCAGGATGGCTACTATCAAAAAAACAAAACAAAAACTAAAGATAACAAGTGTTGATGAGGATGTGGAGAACAGGTAACCCTTGTACATTGTTCTTGTTGGAAATGTGAAATGGTGCAGCCACTATGGAAAACAGTATGGAAGTCCCTAAAAGAATTAAAATAAAAGTACCATATGATTCAGCAACCCCATTTCTGAGTATTTATCTAAAATAATCGAAATCAGAATCTTGAAGAAATAGTTGCCCTCTCATGTTCATTGCAGTATTGTTCACAATAGCCAATATGTGGAAACAACTTAAATGTCCATCAACAAATGAATGGATAAAGAAAATGTGGTATATACATACAATGAAATACTACTCAGCCTTAAAAGAGAAGGAAATTCTGTCTATGCAACAACATGGAGGTACCTTGAGGACATTATGGTGAGTGAAATAAGCCAATCACAAAAGGACAAATACTGCATGATTCCACTTACATGTGATAACCTAAAATAGTCAAACATATAGAAACAGATAGTAGAATGGTGGTTGCCAGAGCTGAGGGTAGGGGGAAAGAGGAATTGCTATTCAATGAGTATAAAGTTTCAGCTTTGCAAGATAATTAAGTTCTAGGGATCTGCTGTATAATATACTATACTGTATTGTACATTTAAAAATGTGTTTAGAGGGTAGATCTCAAGTTAAGTGTTCTTATCACTATAAAAAAATTGATTTTTTTCATTAAACCAGCATGATCTTAATAGTAAATCTGGAAAATATTTTAAGCACAGCAAAGAAAATAAAAATCATCCACAAATCTATCAATAATTCCAATCACTGGAGAGAGCCACACATACCAACTGAAAAATTATATACCTGTAGAGAGCAGCATTATCATGACTATCATCGTGATTTATTGAACACCTACTATGTGCTGGACACTGATTTCATGGCTTTACATGTAATTACTTCATTGCATTCTCAAAACACTCCTGTGAGGTAGAAACTATTATTAACTCCCATCTTGCTCACAAGAAAACTCAGGCGCTGAATTAAGGTAACATTACAACACTGGTCAGTAACAGTTGGTGGAGTCTGGAATCAAACCTAGGTTGGCTGGCTCTAGTGCACCCATGCCACATAATTTAATTCTAGAATAAATGATACATTCACGTAAGTCAAAAGAATGTAGAAGGTGTATAATAAAAGGTCTTGTTCCCACCTCCATCCCCATCTGTTTCATGCCGCCCCCCGTCATAAGTAACCACTTTTATTAGTTTTGGGGGTACCTTCAAGTTTCTCATGCAAATACAACCAGACACAAATATACTCTGTATTTTGTTTGCTTATTTTTCTGCTTACCTTTTTTTCTTTTTTAGTAGCTTTAGGTTCATAACAAAATTGAGTGGAGAATACAGAGTTCCCACATAACCCCTGTCCACCCACGTGCACAGCCTCCTCCATCATCAATATCCCCCACCACAGTGGTACAGTAGTTGCAACAGATGAATCAACATTGACACATCATTATTAACCAAAGTCCATAGTTTATATTAGGGTCCACTCTTAGTGTTGAACATTCTGTAGGTTTGAACAAAGCTATAATGACATGTATCCACGATTCTAGTACCCTACAAAATTTCACTGCCCTAGAAATCTCCTGTGCCCTGCTTATTCATTCCTCCCTTCCCCTAACCCCTGGTAACCACTGATATTTTTACCTTCTCCATAGTTTCCCTTTTCCTAGAATTTAATATAGTTGAGATCATATGGTATGCAGCCTTTTCATATCAGTTTCTTTCACTTAGTTAATATGCATTTAAGGTTTCTCCATGTCTATTCATGGCTTGAGAGCTCATTTACTTTTAGTGCTGAATAATATTCCATTGTCTGGATGTACCACAAGTTTATTTATAGATTCACCTATGGAAAGACATCTTGGTTGCTTTCAAATTTTGGCAATTATGATAAGCTGCTATAAACATTTGTGTGCAGGTTTTTGGTGTGAACATTAGTTTTCAGCTCATTTGGGTAAATGCCAAAGAGGGAAATTGCTGTATCATATGGTAAGAGCGTGTTTAGTTTTGAAAGAAACTGCCAAGTTATCTTCCAAAGTAGCTGTCCCATTTTACATTCCCACCAGCAATGAATGAGGATTGTTATTGCTCCATATCCTTGCCAGCATTTGGTGTTGTCAGTGTTTTGGATTTTGGCCATTCTAATAGGTGTGTAGTGGTATCTCATTATTTATTTATTTATTTATGTTTTTACTTGTCAGATGCTGAGGGAGAACAGCAAAGAGAAAAAACGCCTATAGGAAATACATTCACAGCATATCTCGTTTTAAAATATGATGTTTACTACAAAATCTTACTTCTAATTCCTTGTGGAAATCTACTTCTCGTACTTTTAGCATCTTACTTTTTTATACGATTCTGTTAATTATTGTTTTAATTTGCGATTCCCTGATGACATATGACATTAAAAATCTTTTCATATGCTTACTTGCCATCTGTATATATATGTTGATGATGTGTTTGTGCAGATCTTTTGCTCATTTTTAAATTGAATTCCTCATTTTCTTATTGTTGAATTTTTTTTAGTTCTTTATATTTTGGATAACAGTCCTTTTTCAGATATGTCTTTTGCAAAGATTTTCTCCCAGTCTGTGGCTGGTGTTCTTATTCTTGTGAATATTCTTTACTTTTTAATCTTTTAAAATATAAGTGGTGGCACTTGGTACACATTTTTCTGGATCTTACCTTTTCACTTAATATGAAATGTTGGACATCTTTTCATTTGAGTGTGTAGAGAGTTTATCACTCTTTTTTTCAGTTGCATACTATTCCATTGTGTGGCCATATCTTGATTTATTAACCAGTCCCTTACTGAGAGACAGTGGGCTGTTTCTCATCTGGCTAAGACAGACAAGGCTGCAGTGAGTAAGCTCGTGTGCACATGGCTTGGTATGACTGCAGGTGTGTCTGTGGCAGAGGGTCCATGTTTCACCACCATGCTGTGCTGTGGCACCTTGAGAAGTGGCTCGTTATTTATGTGTACTTAATATTGCGCAGGTGTTCATAACTGAGGTTTGCTCTCTGTGGTCATAGAAGTCTCTGCTCTTCATTGACTGCCTGTGGACCCCAAAAGAAGAACCTCAGATGCTTCTCTGAAGACACACTGACTTTCTGGTTCCTTTTCACCTCTGGGCTTTCACACAGGCCAGACTTCTTGTCTCTCACTCTTTCCCTGGCTAACTCAGCTCCCCTCAGCCTAAATGCCACCTTCTCAGAGATTTCCCTGCCTCCCCTAAGCACTATTGCTTCCCTCTGTTACTCATTCCCAAAGCTCCCTAGACCTTGCCCTTGTAGGACCTAGAGTAACCCCAATTCACGTCTATTTATATGATAATCTGTCTGCCGTTGCCCCATGATGGCAGTGACCAGGTCTGTCTTATTTCACCGTATCCCTGGTATCCAGCCCACTGCCCTAAAAGGGGTGAGCAACTGATAAATATTTATGGAATGAATGAACTTCAGATCATTAGGCAACTGTCTCTTTGTCCCTCAGATAAATTCCAGCTTTCATAAAAATGTTTAAAATTTTTAAAGTCTTGCTGGCATTGTCAGGTTTGGGAAAAAGCAACCTGATTAGCTCTAGATTAGGGGATGTGATACCTTCAAACAGACAAGCGAAACATCAGCAACTGGAGTTGAGAGAGCATTAGTGTATATGTTGTCCATGGACCCCTAGATTGGCCACAACTGAAATAGTACCCGGACACTAGCCAGCCTTAGTTTCCAAACATCCTTTGCATACCAGTCCCTTGTCCAAGTCATGGCTCAGTTCTAAAGACTGGGATCACCACTTCATATTCTGGGGTTATGACTGCTAATCTCTGATAACTTCTGAAGGGATGAGTTAAGGGAGGTGAATACACATGTTATGGTATTATGGGCTGGTGCTAACAAAGATTAGGAGGAAAAAGAAAGCAATTTTGCCTCCAAATAACTACATAACTCCAGGAGGAGGAGAGAAGTCCCATATTCAATTCTTGGGCAAATCCTAACCTTCTAATGAACAGCAGAATGCAAAGCTATAACTGTCATGACAAGCAACCTTTGATGAGCTATGTATGATGCACAAAGGAATTCCAAGAACAAAAAGGATGACATTTTTTTTTAAAGTTCATATTTTATATTGGGAAAAAGGATCACAAAAGTTGCTGACAAATCTCCTGTGCATATCTTCTGTATAAACTCATTTATTCTGATTCTGGACCAATGACATTTTCTTTTTCCTAAAACCTTTGTTTCGTATAAAGAAAACGGACTCATTAACTACTCCAGAAGAGGTTAATGGTTTGGTTTAATTACTTCTCCAGGGGCATGAGGAGAAGCTCAGATAAGTAAAGAGATGGTTTTCTGTAAGAGACTGTGTTCTGCATATGTTAACACATTACCTCTCCTCCCACAGAGGCCCTGCATGACAGAAGAGGGAAAATAAAAGACTTGCTATGTTCTGCCTTCTAATCATCATCTGTATTTCAAAGATTAAAAAAGTGACATTATTAGAGCTCCATGGGATCACAGAACTTCAAATGAAACAAGATTTGATATTGATAAACAGTGTACTTCGTTCCCAGAAGATCATTTCAAAATGTATGAGGCTTCCTTAGCTTTGCACATCTATTCCTTCCCCATCACAAGTCTATCGAGGATGTATTACCTGACATTAAATGATGTTTTGATGACTTATTTGTGTGTACAGCTGAAGCTATTGAGTGTCCTCTATGTGCTGGGCACAGGCAGAGTCAGTGCATGGATGTGACTGAGAGCAAAGATCCTGGGGGCAGGGGGCAGGTGTGTGTTTCCTCCTGACTGGGGGAACTCGGGTCACTTAAATAGCCTGTCCGAGATTTAGTGTATCCCTTTGCAAAATTGCATTGTTTGCGTGGATTAAGTGAAACAAGGGCTGTAAAGTATTTACCACCATATCTGGTAAGGTAAGGTGGTAAATACTTCAGCATACAACAAACAGCAATTATTACTCTTACTATTACAGGCCACTGAAGAGAAGACAAGGTCCCTGCCCTCAAGAATCCTAAAATCCGGTAGCAAGACAAGGCATGGGCAAGTACTAGGATAAGCAGAAGTGCAAGGCACTGTGTGATTCCTGCTGAGGATTATTTGAATGAGGTAGCAGCATACCTTTCCATGAAATCTGAAAATTTTATGGAGTAGCAGATGGAACAGAACCATACTTTCATATACTATTGTTATTTTATTTCATCTCTTAGAATTACTAAAGAATTCTTAGAGTAATTCTTAGAGTAATTCTTAGAATTACTCTTAGAATTACTAAAAATTTTGCCTCATAGGAAACTTGGGGGAGGGTGCACCTAACCCCCTTCTTTTTTTGATGTGTTGCTGGCATCTTTTTTCCTAGTTAATTTCAGTTTACTGTGGTGTGGTTTGAGCCTACTAGGTAAAATGCACTCTGTTAGATGTATTGGGCATTATAAGAATAAGTAAAATATATTCAGAGAGGTGTGAGAAGATAGTATATTCACAAAGCAAGACTAGGATGCTCTGCCAGCTTCAGTCCTCAGAGAAACAGAAGCCAAGAAAAAGTAAGAAGTATAACGATGTATTGGGGGTGATGCCTATGAAAGATAAACAGGGGAGGGAACAGGAGTAGACAGAGAGAACCTTCAGTCTGTGATGTAGGTCTAACAGCTTTGAAAGGAGAGGGGGAAGGAAAAAGGATTGGAAAGGAAGGGCTTCCTTTCCAGACTGCAGTGCAGTCTGAGAAGGTCTCAGCCAGCCCACTGGGGCGAATGACCACCCAGGCTCTAGTCTCCACTGTGCTCAGTCGTTGCCTGGGAGCTTCCCAGGAAGTGGGGCTCGGGTTGAATGCTACGGTGGAACCCAACAGTACTGCACCTGGAGGCGCTCAGTCAACTGCACTCCTTCCAGCAGGTTCTCCTTGAAGGGATATCTGAGCAGGGCACCTCCATAGTTGCCACAGATGGTCTACAAAATGGAACAATCAAAGAAGAAGAAAGAGCCCTCAGATATTAAATGTGATTAACGACATTAGGCATTCAACTGAAGGATTGAAAATTAAAGTTGAGAAAATATCTCAAAATGTAGAATAAGTCAAAGAGATATAAAATATTAAAAATATGAAAATTTAAAATGAGACATTAGAAGAGCAATCCAAGAAAGCCATTGTCCTGTTAATAAGAGCTTCAGAAAAAGGGAGGTGAGATAAGGAAGAAAATTATATTACAAAGACAAGAGAAATTCCTAGAACTGAAAACTGGTCATGTTCAGCACAATGAATTAAAAAAGACCTACACCTGGATACATCTTCGTAAAATCACCGAGCACTAAAAAGAGAAGATCCCTAGAGCTTTCAGAAAGAAACAACAGTTCATGGAATGAGAATCAGACTGTCACTGGTCTTCTAAAGAGCAGCTGGATGCTAGAAAACAAAAGTTGCAGTGCTTTAAAGATGTTAAAGAAAATTATTTTCATCCTAAAATTCTCTATCTGGCCAACAAAGGGAGAAGATTAAAGCATGAAAACACTCAGAAAATGTAATTTGTAAGCAACTTGTCTTAGTTACTGGAGGACGTACTCCAACATAATTAGAATAAAAAAGAAAAGGAAGATATATGATTCAAGAAACAGTCAGTTCAACCAAGTAAAACAAGATGGGAATTTCAGGATATCTGCAGCAGATCTAGAGAGCTCTAGTCCTGATTGGAGGAAGAGACAAGACAGGACCAGGAGGGAAGAGGCAATGGAATAAAACATGTGATCGAGATAATTGAGGAGATAATAAAAGGCTGAAATGCCCCCTCCTATCAAATAAGAGGGGGGCAAAAAGGACTCTGGGAGAAACAAAAACTCTATAAGAAAAGTGTGGTGAAATAAGAAGTAAACCAAAATGTGGTGTCTATTTAGGCAAATAACATAGTGGAAAAAAGGAAAATCTATTTGGCTTTGATGCTAGGGACAACCTCTTGAAAGCAGCTCAACCCTGGAACTACAGAACCTATAGAAAATGAAAAGTAATCCTAATATACTACTTGGCCAAGCAGTAAACAATATTTACATTGCTATACTAATGTAAACACTAATTTTTCATTTGCAAATTTCAGAGTCAATCCATGGACACAACAGGAATACTGGTGAAATTTTAAGACAACATGTAATTGTCAAAAAACATTTGACCATGAAAAATAATATATAGCTGGTGGAAGGTGGACTGCGGGGTCCAAGGAGGTATGCAGAGGAAGGGTAAGGTCATTTTCCAAATTGGAATGACCCCATGGAAGGTTGATGGAAACAAATATGTAGTCATATTATTTAACATTACAAAAGTAACTAACAGAAGAATTAAAAATAATACAGTGCTAAATATTGGGAAGATGATGGGAAATAAGATAATGTGAGATAAATTTTCATTTCTCATGAGCTGATGACTATAAAGGATAATCAGGGTATATATTTATAATTATAGTAACAATACTTGTGGAAATTACTAGCCAAAGAACTAAGTACAGAAACAATTAAAAGAGATGAGACTATATCCAGAGCTGGCTGGGAAACTACCAGTGTTTGTGAGTTTTTCTGTATTATTTGATTTTTACCAAGTACAAGTATTGTTTTGATAAAAAAAAACACTAAAATTAAAAACAAAAGAAAAGCCTTAAACTTGTATTGTTTAAGGCGATAGGGGTTGCCATAGCAATTTAATAACATGTAGTTCCTAGAAGAGTAGATTTAAAATTCAGGTTCTTTGTCCCTTCAGTGAGGCAGAAGGTTGCCTGACTCACGTTCAATTCTTCCCCTGCTGCACCCTCCTCCTCCGTCTCCCTCTCTCTCAATCTCTGTCTGTCTCCCTCTCTCTCTCTCACAAACATACACTATATGCCAGAATGGATAAGAAAATTGTCAGGTTTCTTAAGGAGACACAAATATAGCAGTCAGTTTTTTCACATTCCAACTTAATTTAAATTGGACACTAAGTCTCAGCACATGTGCATCTTCTCACCTCCTTCATGTTGCTATTGTCTCAATTGCATCTTTATACATTTTGTATTTATTAAACTAGATTTATATATATTATGCATGTTTAAAAAAATCGTATAGTAATAAATGGGAAGCCACAAACAAAAAGAATGCTATTATTCTACATACCATTGTACAGTATAAAGTTATACATATTAGACAGTATATTATGCCGATTCTCATATTTAGCTAGGTAACTACCTTTACCACTGTTGCTTATTTCCATGTATGTGGGTTTTTTTTTTGTTGTTGTTGTTGTTGTTGTACGCGGGTCTCTCACTGTTGTGGCCTCTCCCATTGCGGAGCACAGGCTCCGGACGCGCAGGCTCAGCGGCCATGGCTCACGGGCCCAGCCGCTCCGCAGCATGTGGGATCTTCCCGGACTGGGGCACGAACCCGTGTCCCCTGCATCGGCAGGCAGACTCTCAACCACTGCACCACCAGGGAAGCCCCCATGTATGTGTTTTTTCATATCATTGTACTAAATATACTATTTATTTTTCTTTTTATTACCCTTGGTTTATTACTTTATTTTTAAAATTCAATGTATTTAAACTAAAAAAAAGTTCACCCATTTCTCCAACCCCCTCACCCCCCCCAATCTGTTGTCTGTATTTATGACCTTGGTTATCTACCTATCTATCTGTCTATCATCTAATCTATCTATCTATCTAGCAATCTATCTCTTTGATTCCACATATGAGAGAGATCATATGGTATTTGTCTTTCTCTGTCTGGTGTATTTCACTTAGCATAATGCCCTTGAGGTCATCCATGTTGTCACAAATGGCAAGATTTCATTCACTTTTGTGGCTGAATAATATTCCATTGTATATATATATATACCACATCTTCTTTATCCATTCATCCATTGATGGATACTTACATTGTTTCCATATCTTGGCTATTGTAAATAATGCTGCAATGAACATGGTGGTGAGTATAGCTTTTCAAGTTAGTGTTTTCTTTTTCTTTGGATAAATACCCCAAAGTGGAATTGCTGGATCATATGGTGGCTCTATTTTCAATTTTTTGAGGAACCTCCATACTGTTTTTCATAGTGCCTGCACCAATTTAAATTCCCACCAACAGGGCACAAGGGTCCCCTTTTCTCCACATCCTTGCCCACACTTGTTATTTCTCTTTTTGAACAGGTGTGAGGTGATATCTCATTGTGGTTTTGATCTGCATTTCCCTGATGATTAATGGTGTAGAGCATCTTTTCATGTACCTGTTGGCCATCTGTATGTCTTCTTTGGAAAAATATCTGTTGAGATCTTTTGTCTATTTTTTAATTAGAGTTTTTTGCTATTGAGTTGTATGTGTTCTTTATATATTTCAAATATTACCCACTTATCAGATATATGATTGGGAAATATTTTCTCTTTCAGTAGGTTGCCTTTTCATTTTATTGATGGTTTCCATTGCTGTGCAGAAGCTTTGTAGTATAATGTACTCTCATTCATTTTTGCTTTCGTTGCTTTTGCTGTCAAATTAAAAAAATCATCACCAAGACCTATGTCAAGGAGCTTACTGCCTATATTTTTCTTCAAGGAGTTTTATGGTTTCAGGTCTTATGTTCAAGTCTTTCATCTTTTTTGAATTATTTTTTGTATTTAGTGTAAAATAGTGGCCCAGTTTCATACTTTTGTATGTGGTATCCAATTTTCCCAACAACATTTATTGAAGAAACTGTTCTTTCCCCATTGTATATTCTGGCCTACTTCATCATAAATTAATTGGCCATATATGTATGGGTTTATTTCTGTGCTCTCTATTCTGTTCCATTGATCTATGTGTCTGTTTTTATGCCAATACCATACTGTGTTGATTACTATAGCTTTGTAATATAGTTTGAAATCAGGGCATGTCATGCCTCCATGTTTGTTTTTCTTTCTCAAGATTGTGTTGGCTATTTGGAGTCTTTTATGGTTTCACACAAATTTTGGGATAGTTTGTTTTATTTCTGTGAAAAATGCCATTGAAATTTTTTTTTTTTTTTAAATTTATTTATTTATTTATTTTTGGCTGTGTTGGGTCTTCGTTTCTATGCGAGGGCTTTCGCTAGTTGCAGCGAGCAGGGCCCACTCTTCATCGCGGTGCGCGGGCCTCTCACTGTCGTGGCCTCTCGTTGTGGAGCGCAAGCTCCAGACGCGCAGGCTCAGTAGTTGTGGCTCACGGGCCCAGTTGCCCCGTGGCATGTGGGATCTTCCCGGACCAGGGCTCGAACCCGTGTCCCCTGCATTGGCAGGCGGATTCTTAACCACTGCGCCACCAGGGAAGCCCCGCCATTGAAATTTTGATAGGGATTGCATGAATCTGTATATTGCTTTGGGTTATATGGACATTTTAACAATATTAATTCTTCCAATCCATGAGCATGTAATATCTTTTCATTTATTTGTGTCTTCTTCAATTTCACTACTGTCTTGTAGTTTTTAATAGACAGATCTTTCACCTCCTTGTTAACGAAACCATTTATTTCTAGGTATTTTATTCTTTTTGATGCAATGGTAAATGGAGTTATTTTCTTAATTTCTCTTTCTGATAGTTCATTATTTGCATATAGAAATGCAACAGATTTTTGCATATTGATTTTGTATCCTGCAACTTTAGTGAATTCATTTATCCTCAAGAGTGTTTTTTTTTTGTGTGGTACATGGGCCTCTCACTGTTGTGGCCTCTCCCGTTGCAGAGCACAGGCTCCGGACACACAGGCTCAGTGGCCATGGCTCACAGGCCCAGCCGCTCTGTGGCATGTGGGATCTTCCCAGACTGGGGCATGAACCTGTGTCCCCTGCATCGGCAGGCAGACTCTCAACCACTGCGCCACCAGGGAAGCCCCTCAAGAGTGCTTTGATGTAATCTTTAGGGTTTTCTATATATAATATTATGTTATCTGCAAATAGTGACAGTTTTACTTCTTCCTTTCCAATTTTGATGCCTTTTATTTCTTTTTCTTGCCTAATTGCTCTGGATAGAATTTCTAATACTATGTTGAGTGAAAGTGGAGAGACTGGACAGAACATCTTTGTCTTGTTCCTGATCTTAGAGGAAAAGTTTTCAGCTTTTCACCATTGAGAATGACATTAGCTGTGGTCTTGTCATATATGGCCTTTATTATGTTGAGTTACGTTCCTTCTATATCTGCTTTGTTGAGAGTTTTTATCATAAACAGATGTTGAATTTATCAAATGCTTTTTCTGCATCTATTGAGATGATCATATGATTTTCATCCTTCATTTTGTTACTGTGGTGTATCACATTGACTGATTTGTGGATGTTGAACCATCTTTGCATCCCTGGAATAAATCCCACTTGATCATGATGTGTGATCCTGTTAATATATTGTTAAATTCAGTTTGTTAATATTTCACTGAGGATTTTGCATCTATGTTCATCAGGGATACTGGCCTGTAATTTTATTTGCTTGTGGCATCCTAGTGTGGCTTTGGTATTAGGGTAATACTGGGCTTATAAAATGAGTTTGCAAGAGTTCCCTCCTCTTTTAATTTTTAGAAGAGTTTGAGAAGGATTGGTATTATATATTCTTTGAAGAGTCAGTAGAATTTACCAGTAAAGTGGTCTGGTCCCGGAGTTTTGTTTGTTGGGAAGTTTTTGATTGCTGATTCAATCTCCTTACTAGTAGCTGATCTATTCAGATTACTGAACAGAAAATGGTAGTCACCATCTTTAATTGCCTGTCATAATTAAATTATTACTTCATGTCTGAAATAAAAATGTGCAGACATTGTGAGCATTAAGTTTGCAGTGACATAACAATTAGAAGAGCATTCTAATTGAAGATGCCACTGATCTGGACAAAATTCAGGCCTCAAGCTTATTCCTTTCCCTAATCCTCAACTCAGGGTTTTCAGAACTCAGGGTTTTCAGGACTCAGGAAAAAAATATAAAATTTTTATCTCACTTTTGGTTCAATAGTCAACTTGGTTAGGGACATGGCTGCTATTCTTATCATCATCATAGCACATAAAGACAATCTTCCTGTTATTCAGAAGAAGTTCACCTTGCTCCAGCTTCCTTCTGCAGCATAAATGGTTGGATCCCAGAAAATCTAGATAGAGTATAAGATTCCCTCTGGGGCATTTGGGCTACTTGAAGCTTGACAAGCACAATGACAGAAATCTTTTCCATATCTCTTGACTTTTTAGAAGTTTGTAGAAGCCAGAAAGAAAATCCTTTGCCACACTCTGTACCAAGATTTAATCTATTAAAAGGATACTGGTCATTTTATTTTAGTCTACTGTTAAGGAATGTGTCTAAGTGCCATGCATTATGTTAGGCAATTTGCATGTATTATCTCTTTTAATTTTCACAATAATTCTAGGAGGCAAGGCCTATTACTAGATCTATTTTTCAAACATGATACTGAGACTTAGAGAAGTCAAATAGGTATTAAGCAATAAAACCACGATTTAAAACCTATCTGCCTGGTTCCAAATCCTGGACTAAAAACAACTGTCCAGTCTACTGTCAGCCTTATTATCATCGTTCTTCTCCTGCTCTGTATTATTTAATATAAAAGATCTCTACCTCAGCAGATACTTTATCAAATGTACTGTTCTTCTCTGTTTATATCACCTTGTTGAATTCCTACAGGCTCAACTTTTCAAAAAAAATTTAGTAGAAATGACCAAAATAACATCACAGACATAGTTGGTACCATTGTTTTGTGTACTGAGACTATATCTCTTCTGTTTTTCTCTAGCACATTACTGATCATTAATTTTACATCATAAACCTCAACCAGAATTTGCCTTCATCTACAGCTAAAGCATTCCTTTGGAAGGGAAGAACTAATTGCAAACAATTATAGCTGTTAAGTAATTTAAAGCATTTTACTCCCACATGAAGTACCTTAAATTTGTCTGCATTGGATAAAATCCTCAGCATACGTTTAAAAAATGAGATGAAAGATTACATCACATTAAAAATACTGGCATTTTAATTTTTTAAATAATTCCATGAGAAACAAAATGGCAAATTATAAACACATGCTGTTTTTATAGCACTTTCATATTCATTTGTAATGTATGAATATTTTAAAAGTAAAATTTTATTTAATCTGCATTTTAACATATAGTAACAGTAATATATATAATATCCAATGGATATATGTGGAAACCAAGGCATTCTATTAAGAGATTCAATATTCAATGACAGGAGAGAAAGAGTAGTAGGGTGAATTTTGTGTGAGCGAACTTGACTAGGCTGAGGTCTGCTACTTAATAAGGAGAAAAAGGCAAATAACATATGTCATTTGAGTGGCGACAATTTTCATCTGTGGTCCAGCTCATTCTTTTACAGGAAGCAACAAAACCCAGATTTATATGAATAAAAATATAAAGACTAAAGCCATGAAAATAAAACAGAAAATAATCAACTTAGGGTGTTTGAAGTGTTAAGTATTACCTCTAGTGTTGTGAGTCAAATTTACATAGAAATAATTTCCATATGATAAAATATACACATTTTAAGTGAGTTTTGACGAATGCATGTGGTGTGATGAGTTTTGACAAATGCATTTAACTACCCTTACAATCAGTGCATTTCTATTATTATGAAAGTTCCCTTGTACTCCTTTCCACTCAATCTTCTCCCACCACTCCCAGCCCCAGGGAAACAATGGTCTGTTTTCTAACACTATTCGTTAGATTTGGGGTTTTTTTTCTTCACATATCATACCCAGTAGTTTGATCGTGATGTGTCTAAGTGTGGTTTTCTTTATAGTCTGCCTGCTTGGAATTTATTGTGCTTCTGGGATCTGTAAGTCAATGTTAATCATAAAATCTGGGAAAATTCATGCCATTACTTCTACAAATTCTTTTTTATGCACCTTTCTCACTTTCTTCTTCTTCTTTGATTTCAATTACACATATGTCAGACTGTTTTAAATTATCCTATACACCCCTGAGACTAGTGTTCTTTAATATTTTCACTTAATATTTGATAACTTCTGTTAATATGTCTTCAAGTTCACTGATTATTTCTTCTGCCATCTCCGCTCAGTTATGAATCTTTTCCAGTGAACTTTTTATTTCAGGGTATTGTACATTTTAGTTCTAGAATTTTTATCTTTCTTAATAGTTTTTACTTTTCTGTTGAGATTCCCTAACTGATCACTCATTAAGACCATAGTTTATTTTAAATCTTTGAAAATAATTATGATTGCTGCTATAGGTCTTTGTCTGCAAATCAAATATTTGAACTATCTTTTAATCAATTTTTATTGATTACTTTTTTCCTCAACTATGATTTACATTTTCCTATTTCTTTGCATTTTTAGTAATTTTTAATTGTATAATAGACATTGTGGGCAATATTGTAGATTCTTGGGATTCTGTAATATTCCTCTGAAGAGCATGATTTTTGTTCCAGAAGGTAGCTCAATTATTAGCTGAACACCTTGAATCTATATGGACTTGTTTTATGTTTTGTTATGGCAGATATGTGGAAAGTGCTAGGTGTTTTCTAAAACTCTCTAAGCTGGGTAGAGTCAACTTCCAAACTCTGATGCCCCTACAGATCTGTTTAAGTCTTATTTTTAGGTTTTGTTAGGGTGGGTCTATTGTAGGCCTTTCTGTAGCATGGTCCTTACATCTAAAGCATGGCCTTCCTGGTGTCTCAGCTGGATACCCATGGTATTAATGAGGGCTCTACACTCTGGCTGGAGCAGCCCTCTAATATTTCCCAGCACTGCTTGATCTCTAATATTCCTTTCTCCTCTCAACCCCATAGCAACCACTCTCTGGTAAACCTAGCGTGAGCTCACCTGGAACATGCACAGCCTAGTCCTTAGCCAAGGTCTCACCCAGACTTTTTTTTTTTGCGGTACGCGGGCCTCTCACTGTTGTGGCCTCTCCCATTGTGGAGCACAGGCTCCGGACGCACAGGCTCAGCAGCCATGGCTCACGGGCCCAGCCACTCCGCAGCATGTGGGATCCTCCCGGACCGGGGCACGAACCTGTGTCCCCTGCATCGGCAGGCGGACTCTCAACCACTGTGTCACCAGGGAAGCCCTCACCCAGACTTTTGAGTCTTCTTTTGGTGCAGCTCCTTCCTCTCTAGTGCCCTGCTTTGCCCTAAAGTTTCTAACCTGTTCAGTATCTCCAAACTCTGAGTTCGCCCCCCGGCAGAGAGAGACGGCAGCTGTGGGGATCACCTTGTGAGTTTCCTTTTCTCAAGGATCACAATCTGGTGCACCTATTATCCAATGTCTGAAAACAGTTGCCTCATACATTTTACAGTTTTATAGTTGTTTATGGAAGGAGAGCTCATCCCATACCAGTTAGTCTACCATGGTTGAAGTCTTATCTACAACTTTGAAGAACCACTGAATGAAATCTGAGATCCATTAATAATGACGTCTGAGGGTTTATGGTGATATTCGGGTGACTAAGAAAGGAAGGTATAATAACTAAATTTAAAAAAAGAAGTGTGAGTCAAAACATAGACCAGAAGATTATAAGATCTCCTAAAACGTACATTATGTGTTTGTCTTCTAGTATATCTTCCTTGGGACAATCAGCCTCTCCCTACTTCCTGGGTTATGAATGACTTTCAGGTGCAGTGCCTTCCCAACCACTCCCAGTCACTAACGTGGGCATGTTTGCCCAGGCTGAGCCAATCAAAATGCTCCATGCTAATGACCTCAGTGATTGGTGCAGGAATGAGCCCCCATACGGTGTCAATCAGAATCTTTCCTGAGCTTAACAAATGGATATTTTTAGAGAGATACTTTCTTTCTGTTGGGGTTGCTAACTGGGAAGATATGAACTGGATCTCTTGACAGACACCTTGCCCACCGAAAGGACAGAGTCTGGATAGTTGATGTTTGTCTCTCTTGGGCTACTCAGTAGCCAAATCTTCTTCCAATTTGAGATCTCTATTGTGTGACCCTCAGCAGGAAGCAGGGTCCTGCCACCCACTCTAGTAGCCAAACAGTCTCTTGCCTCTCCCTCTGGAAGCTGTGACTCAGCCAATCAGACTGAATCTCATCAATCCAACTCTCCTACCCATCCTTTAGGTATGAATGTTATGACGTAAAGATGCAGAAAGAGTAGTGGCTGTTTGTACCACAGTAGTGGGCTAGAAAACGCAATGAGGGTAGTAAGTGTCCAGTTATGGCACATTCAGACAGTTTGTGGCAAGTATCCAGTGGTGGCACCAGCAGCGGCATCATCTTCACTGGACCGTTGCTGGGGCATGAACTTGATTGTGTTCACAGCTGTCTGAGAAAACTTAGGTGTTGCTTGTTTTCTATTCCTGGCTCTTGAGCCCTCCTAATAATCATGTAGGCTAACCAATACCCTTCTATAAATTCCTTTTTTAAGCTTGTTAGGCAGACTGTTAGTTGTCTCCTAAAATGTGTAAGTGTCTATGTGTATATATGCATATATGTATACACACATACAGGTAGTTATCGATAGATATAGATATGGAAAGAGAGAGAGAATAGAAGGGAGAGATGGAGGGAGGGAAAGAGAAAAAGAAAGACAAGAAGAAAACTTTTACTCTTAAATTTGTATTTTTCTGTACTGCTTAAATGTTTTCGAATAATAAGCATGAATTGTTCTTAACATCTTTTAGAAAATCAAGGGCAGGAGGTTACTTTGGCTTCACTGTATGTCTAAATGCTCTCACTATTTCTTTACCAATGAAATTGTTCTGTAGGTATATATGCAGTGCAGAGCCTTGGGAAGTGTAATTCTTCCCTGAACTTCACTTTGAATAAGAAGAGCAATTGCTCTAAGGTCCTTCCCTTCTAAACACTCTGGAGGTAGGAATTTATAGACTTCTATGGTTTGAGGAAGGAAAAAGAATTTCTTCTGCATTTTTTCCCTGGAAAATTTTCTCATTTACTAAAATGCTCTTTCCTCTGTGACAGACAACTGTGTCTGTCTCATACTGGAAACCTCTTCAACTGTGAAAAAAACTCTTTTGTCTGAGCAGTATTTAGCCAAGTTGGTATTTTTTTGTTTGTAATTTTTTCATGCATGTGGCATGTGAGTGACTGACAAACACTCATTAATTTCCTTGCATTCCCTGTTTTTTGGACCTATACTTGCATCTCAGTTATTGGAAAATATGGCTTGATGTGCCTGGGGTAACCAAGGCAAGATGAAAAAGCGATATATAACTTGCATGCGTTGACAGACTAGTATTTTGTTCTGAATGTGATGACCACCATTATGTTTATTTACAAAGTCCTGGTGAAATGGCAGGAAAATTATGGTTCCTTCATGGCTACACCCTTTGAATCACTGCTGTCATCACTGTGATGGAATGAAATCCTTCCAAGTCCATATATTTCTATGTCTATATGGTACTTTATTTTTATTAGTTGTAGATGTACACATTATGTAGTGTGACTGGATAGGGCTTGCTTTAGGCCTTGCGGCTCAGAAACATTTCTCCATAGAATGTAAATTGATGCAGCCACTATGGAAAACAGTATGAAGGTTCCTCAAAAAACTAAAAGTAGAGTTGCCATATGACCCAGCAATCCCACTCTCAGGCATATATCCAGACAAAACCATAATGTGAGAAGATATATGCACCCCAGTGTTCATAGCAGCATTGTTTACAATAGCCAAAACATGGAAACAACCTAAATGTCCGTTGACAGATGAATGGATAAAGAAGGTGTGATAGACTCTAGGTCCATCCACCTCACTACAAATAACTCAATTTAGTTTCCTTTTATGGCTGAGTAATATTCCATTGTATACATGTGCCACATCTTCTTTATCCATTCATCTGTCAGTGGACACTTAGGTTGCTTCCATGTCCTGGCTATTGTAAATAGTGAGTAGCATCGACATATATACACTACAAATGTGAGGTAGATAGCTGATGGGAGACGTCTGCACAGCACAGGGAGATCAGCTCGGTGCTTTGCGGCCACCTAGAGGGGTGGGATGGGGGGGGAGATGGGGGAGGGAAGGGATGTGAGGATGTATGTGTGCATATGGGTGATTCACCTTTTTGTGCAGTGGAGACTGGCACAACACTGTAAAGCAATCTTACTCCAATAAAGATGTGAAAAAAAAAAAGAGCTCTCATGCATTGAGAAGTAAATGAAAAACAACTTGAAAAAAAAAACATAAAAAAAGATGTGATACACACACACACACACACACACAATGGAATACTACTTGGGCATAAAAAAGAATGAAATAATGCCATTTGGAGCAACATGGATGGACCTAGAGATTATCATACTAAGTGAAGTAAGTCAGAAATACCATATGATATCACTTATATGTGAAATCTAAAATATGACACAAATGAACGATACAGAGAACAGACTTGTGGTTGACAAGGGGGAGAGGAGGTGAGGGTGGGATGGATTGGGAGTTTGAGATTAGCAGGTGCAAACCATTATATATAGAATGGATAAACAACAAGGACCCAGTATATTTCCCTGTACAGAACAGGGAAAAATATTCACTATCCTGTGATAAACCATAATGGAAAAAAATACAAAAAAGAATATATATGTATAGTTGACTCACTTTGCTGTACAGCAGAAATGAATACAACATTATAAATCAACTATACTTCAATAAAATAAAAAAAATTTCCCCATCAATTCCACTGTTGTTTAATTTGGGCTAAGCTGGCTATTTTAAAATACAAATGCCCTGCTGCACAGTAGGTCCCATTCATACTCTTGTAAGAATTATGTAACTAAATAATATGCGCATTATAGTCTGTCTGTCCCTGCAGGCCAGTTATTTAGCCTTCTCCACCTGCTTTGTGTCTTGGGATGTTGACTTTATTGGCTACATCAACCCAGGTCCCTTGCCTTCTGGCTTGGGCAGATTTGGCCAGCTGGCAACACTGGCCAGTGCGGGGAGATCAGAGGGTGGGAGGAGAGAGAGGGCAAGGTATTTATTCCCCTAGTTCCTTCCCGGCTGGACCCTGGTTTGACACTGGCTGTATTTCTTTACCTAAAACCACAGCCTTCACCTGGTTCTGGTAATTGCTTCCCCCAGTCTTTGCCCTTTTCTGCTGTTACTGTCTTTAGTGTTCTTTCTCATCCTTTGTTGATTCCTTTAATCCTGCCCACAACTTCATAAACTGTCCCTCCATTAAATGTTCTCCAATCATCTCTTTAGAATATGCCACCTGTTTTCTGAGAGGACCCAGAATGATACAGTAATACCGCTATGAATGGCCTCAGGAAACGGACCTCCAAGATTGTACATCGGGGTTGTATCGAGCAGTAGGCAGAACAATAGCTTCCCAAAGATGTCCACACCTTAATCCCTGGAATCTTTGAATATGTTATATTATATGGCAAAAGAGAATTAAGGTTGCAGATGGAATTAAGGTTGCTAATCAACTGACCTAAAGATAGGGAGGTTATCCTGGATTATCCAAGTCGGCCCAATGTAATCACGAGGGCCCTGAAAAGTGGAAGAAGAAAGCAGAAGAATCAGTGTCAGAGTGATGTGATGTGAGAAAGACAGACCAGCCATTTCTGACTTAGAACATGGAAGGGGCCCTGAGCCACAGAATGCATGCAGACTCTAGAGATGGAAAAGTCAAGGACACACGTTCTCCCATGGAGTCTCCAGTAAGAATGCAGCCCTGCTGACACCTTGATTTTAGCCCAGTGAGACCCATATCAGACTTTTGACCTAAAGAGCTGTAAGATAATAAATGTGTTGTCTTAAGCCAGTAAGATTGTGGTAATTTGTTATAGCAGCAATAGGAAACTGATACAGATTGCTAACATATTTGGTGAGAACATAGAACCTTCTTGATGAAGGAAAATAAAATATGTATAATCCATTGTATGTTATTCAAATTATTACAAGTGACGAAGGTTGGGATGCAGTGTAGGTGGAGGGCAAGGTGTTGAAAGATCAATTAGCAATGGTCCTTAGTTGCTATGGTGACAATGGTAATTATTAAGATAGTGGTGTGAGCTGGCTGTTTCTGTCAGCTTTAAATAACGTGCACAGATAAAAGTACTAATTAAAAGCTTTTAAGGTCCAGTCAGAGCCAAGTAGAAAACCTCTCTGGCAGCTTGAAAAACGTTGCTTATCCTCTTCAGCACGTTTGATATGAGTGAGGATTAATCCAAAATCTGAGAATTGCAACATCAAAATCTGATTTGCTGAGGACTTGGGTTGTGGGATAGGAACGTTTGACAGACACAGGCAAGACCAAGAACTTTGAGCCTCCCAATTCTCTTAAAACTTTCTTGCATATAATCCCCCCAACCCAGTAGAGGGGCTGGAGAACATGGGGTTGGTGGTAAATGAAGGAAGCTATGCTTATCAACTTAGTCCTCATGACCAGCCTCAGAAGCAGGACTGTGCAGCTATGTTTTATATTAATCATTTCTGTTTTCGACTTTATTTCCCTGCTACCTTACATAAAAGGCACTGGTAGTGGCTAACATTTTAGGTGTAGGGGAGATTTTGACTGAATTCATATCACCTACAATGAATGGTAGCTGGCGGTGCTCTGTGTTGGGGACACATGTTTTTTCACGCAGATAAAAGGATGCTCATGTGAAGTGCGTCTCCACCTTTCTCTACCCAGCTTTGTGTCCTGAGACATTGACCTCTATGGACCACATCAACCACGCTTCCTCATCCTCTGGCTTCAAGCTGGGTTTGGCCCATTCGAGGCACTGGCAAGAGACTAGAGGGTAAGCTGAGAGGAAAAGGGCAGGGTATTTATTTTCCTGGCTCTCTCCTTGTGAGGCTACGTTTGACTGTGTCTGCCACACCCACTATTTTAGAAACATAGCTTGAGATCCCAGCCTACATTGGGCAGCCCTCCTTTACAGCTTGCTGAGGTTCTTATCCTAACCCTTAACCCGGCCCCCACTTTTCTAAGTAGACCCTTCATTTAACTCTCTTCAAATACTGCCTTTTCCTTGCCAGAACCCTGACTGATACCATCATCATTATCATTGTCATTATCATTATAGTAACTAACATTGCTTAGCTCTTTTTATGTCCCAGGCACCTTACATGAATTAGTTTATTTTATCTTTATCACGACTATATGAGATGCATGACTATTGTTACTCCATTTTAGAGATCAAGAAACTGACATTTACAAATTGGCACATAGCTTTCCCAAACTTACCCAGCTAGTAAGTGGCTAAGATGAGATTTAAAATAGAGCTACCATATGATCCACCAATACCACTCCTGGGCATATATATGGAGAAAACCATAATTTGAAAAGATACATGCACTCCAATGTTCATTGCAGCACTATTTACAATGGCCAAGACATGGAAGCAATCTAAGTGCGCATTGATAGACCAATGGATAAAGAAGATGTGGTGTATATATGCCACATCTGAGTGGAATATTACTCAGCCATAAAAAAATGAAATAATGCCATCTGCAGCAACATGGATGGACCTGGAGATTATTATACGAAGTGAAGTAAGCCAGACAGAGAAAGACAAATATCATATGATATCACTTACATGTGGAATCTGGAAAAAAAATGATAAAAATGAACTTACTTACAAAACAGAAACAGACTCACAGACATAGAAAACAAACTTAGGGTTACCAAAGGGAAAGCGGGGAGGGATAAATTAGGAGTTTGGGATTATGTTAATCCCACTATGTACACACTACTATACGTAAAACAGATAAACAACAAGGACCTACTGTATAGCACAGGGAACTATACTCAATATTTTGTAATAACCTATAAGGGAAAAGAATCTGAAAAAGAATAGATATATATGTATAACTGAAGCACTTTGCTGTACACCTGAAACTAACACAACATTTTAAATCAACTATACTTCAATAAAAAAAGAGTACAGAGAAAAAAGTAATGGTAGGTTTCAAATATGTATGGAAAGATATTGAGATATACAGCAGGACCTCTTTACGAGCGTGTGTCCACCTCTCATTTTAAGAAGAGCTTTTGCATATGAGGACATTGTCGATGTAATTTGAAAACCCCAACCACAATTTAAAAAATAAATATTTAACAAAGCAAGAGGAAAGAACCTAGTCTGTAGCATTTGAGGGAGCATAGCAAAATAAGTATAGAAGAAGACAGGTTTTGAAGTCAGAGAGACTTGGCTACAGATATCAAAAGGTGACCTGAGCCAAAACACTTAATCCCTCTGATCATAGGTTTCCTTATTGCTGAAATGGAAATTACATTGCCTCTGCCAGTTAGAGAGTCTTTTTTGCAAGCAACAGAAACAACACTGTCCAAAATGACAGGAATCCAGAGAGTTCTAAAGGATCCAGATAGCAGCAATTAATGAATGCACTCTTCAAGGCTCCTATGTTGTCAGCTCCAACCATCTTCCATTCATGGTTGACTGTGCTCAAGACTCAAATTCCCTAGAGATGGGGCTTCCCTGGCCTCACTTACTCATGTTACTTGTCCACACCTTTAACCAGATAAGATAGGGCACTGGGTCTGCATTCAGTGATCGAGCATTAGTTTCCCAAAGAAGATCCCCGTGATTTTACCTAGAAAGTGGGTAAGGGATGAAGGGAGGCTGTGAAGGCAAAAAGCAAATAAACAAACACTTTAAAACCTGCTTTCATGCATACAGCAAAAAGCAAAGGAGATAATTTAGGCAGAGCACTTGACACAGGGAGCAGGGCTTTCTCTTCCCTCCTGCCTGAGCATTCAGAAATGGGGAATTTAATAATAGCGAGAGGAGTATATTGGAGAGACTTTATCCTCTACTAGCTTTATCTATTGTCTGCCTTCTGATAGCCTCTCACAGGAATCTTTGATGTTTTCTTCCTCTTGTTCTGCCTAGTGACTGCCAACCCCAGTCCATAATGCCTGTGCTTATATAGATTTCCCATCCCCCACCATTGCCTGTAGGCTTCTTCCAACAGTCTGCCCGTGTACTAACTCACCCTCATCTGGTTCATCTTGTTGTTGTTCAAGGCCCTGTTTTTCTCCAACATTTCATTTAAAAATATTTCAAACATATAGAAAAACTGAAAATAGACAGTGAACACCCATAAATGCATCATCTAGATTCTATCATTAATCTTTTAGGTTATTTGGTTTATGGCATACCTATCCATCCATCTATCCACTCACGTATTCATTCGAGCCCCTTTTTGACAACACTGTAACTTAATGGATTAATACAGATTTTTTTTTTTACAATGAACCCAAAGTTTTGATATCAATGTTAACAAAGAACCAGCTGACAGAGATTTCAGCAACAACTGGGGATGCATCAGTCTCTCTTGATTAATTCTTTGAATAGAAGTTTTTAAAGGATTTTTTTCTCACAGAAAGTAACCATCTGTTCTTTTTGATGGGTTCCTTGATTCCTATCATTTCTAACTATGTGTCTAAAATAGATTTTTTGGAGAACTGCTTTTGGAATAATGGGGAAGAGTTCTTAGGGAAAATTCACTGACTGAAGTGACCCCAAACCAGAGGAGTATGTGGATGGAACAATTCCTAGATAATAAGAATAATAGGTTTTGAAAAATGTCCAAAATCTGATTCACAATTACCACAGAGATTTTCACATCTGATCACCAAATCTTGGAGGAGACTAAGAACCTAAGTAGGATACCTTCCATCTTGAGAAATGGATAAGCATCTCAACTCTTGAGGGCTATTTGAATACCAAGGTAATTTACATATCCCAAGTTGCATTCCATTATTACTGACTAGATTTCACTGTGAGATTTATGATTCTTGTTCAAGTCCCGGAACTCAAGATTTGGGTTCCTGTTGATTTGCTCACTTGTTGAAAAGATGTTGAGCCAGGGCTGGTCAAATTTTAGGTGCAAACGTAATGAAGTAGAAGAAACGTAACATAGCCATTTTGGAAGTATAAATACAGTTTACATCCAACTCTAAAATATGGGACATCTACTCTTGGTGCCATTTGTCTGGGTTCTGGCATGATTTTATTTCTGCATCACATCTTAATGGGTAAGTAGGGATGGAAGAGTGTGTTTTGGGATTCCTAGGGAAGGTGGGATTAGCAGGTGGCCGGGGAAAACTTGCTGAAAAAAAAAAAAAGAGATTGAGGAATAATCCTGCCAGTAGGGTAGAGAAGGTCTAATCTCTACTGCAAAAAGTACTGGAAAATAAACAGAACCCTAGAACATGTCAAAGAAGAGGAAGTAAAGATGAAAAGTAGGTAACAGTATAGGAGAGAAGTGTGAGCAACACCTAATAAACTGAATGGAGAAGAAACATCGCTGAGTTCAGCTGGGAAATTCTTAGAAAGTAACCAGGTAAGATACGAGAAGGCTTGGCCTCGGATGATAGGATATGATTGAAAAAGAGATGAGTACTAGGGACAGGTAAATACCTCAGGAGAAACTGATCTGACTCACAGTGCCAGGGATGGGCTCTCCTTAGCTTAAGCTGATCAGCATAGCCCATAACCCTAACCACAGCCACTGGTTCAGAGACAGCCACGTGGCCTTTACTGAAATGCTTGGAAAGAGATGGACTCTTTCCTGGATGGTGTGCTTTATGGATTTGAAGCTTGGAACTGCAGCAACCATGTTGACACCATGAGAGCCTTATGACAATGCTTACCTGTGGAAGGCAAGAAAATCAGCTCATCAAGGACAACACAGAGCCACTGGATTAACCTCCTCTGAAGTTCAAACATTCCCCAGATTTACCAAATTCGACCTCATCATGAAGTAGCTGCAAACTGATAATGGTGTTGGTGTAGCCCAGAAGGCCTTACTAGCAGAGTTAATTGTGCAAATTTTATCCCCTTATTCGAAAATGATCTCCTACCACATCCTCGGGCACATAGACAATACCCAGTTAAAATACAGGATGGAGGGGAATAAACGCACTTCATCCAATACATACTGTTGCTAAAAAACCAAGGTTAGAAGAAAAGGTAACATGTCATGTGTTTGTGTCTGCAGAGTGGTGGTTTGGGGGATGAGGCTAGGTGACCATTAGAGGTGAGGAGTTGAAGTAAAAAGTTATATGGTTTTTTTTCTTTTCTCCCATTCACCCTCTGTGACAGAGATAAAGCATCTGAAGAGGTAGAAGCAGTATTCAGTTAGCATGTTTTCTCAGCAGCTCTTTCAAATTCTATTTCTGACAGCCAGCAGGTCACAAGAGGGAGAAGATAGTATAATTCTAATTTTTCAGGGCAGAGGGTGTTACCTAAAAGGGAAAATAATATCCAGTAGTGTAATATTAGAGCTCAGTTCTGATACTGACTTTTCTAAGGAGTCACTGTATCCTAAATTGTTGCTTTCTACTATTGGTAAGAATGCTCCCTTTTCCAAAGTGGGGATAATAAACTAACACGGTCTTGCAAAGATGTTTGGAAAATCTGCACATATAAACTACTTGAGTATTCGGGTACTAACTGGTTAGAGACAAGAAATTATGGCCTAGAAGAAATAAAAACTGTGTTTTTCTTAGTCTTTATATCCAGGGTGTGTGCGCAAGGCTAGTGTATAAATTATCAGTGAGGGACACCCAGGAGCCCTTTCCTAATGATCCTAAACAAATTTCAGAGATGAAACAAGGCATCATTCTCGCTAACAAATGAGGTCATAAAGTGAATACTCCAATTTCCAAGCTACCTTTGTGCGTGGGGAGTGTTTCTCTTTATGAATGAAACACATTAACTTTTTTTTTTTAAACATCTTTATTGGAGTATAATTGCTTTACAGTTAGATAGCCTCATCCACCAGAGGGCAGACAGCAGAAGCAAGAAGAACTACAATCCTGTAGCCTGTGGAACAAAAACCACATTCACAGAAAGACAGACAAGATGAAAAGGCAGAGGGCTATGTACCAGATGAAAGAACAAGATAAAACGCCAGAAAAGCAACTAAATGAAGTGGAGATAGGCAACCTTCCAGCAAAAGAATTCAGAATAATGATAGTAAGATGATCTACGACCTCAGAAAGAGAATGGAGGCAAAGATCGAGAAGATGCAAGAAATGTTTAACAAAGACCTAGAAGAATTAAAGAACAAACAAACAGAGATGAACAATACAATAAGTGAAATGAAAAATACACTAGAAGGAATCAATAGCAGAATAACTGAGGCAGAAGAACGGATAAGTGACCTGGAAGACAGAATAGTGGAATTCATTGCTGCGGAACAGAATGAATAAAAAAAGAATGAAAAGAAATGAAGACAGACTAAGAGACCTCTGGGACAACATTAAATACAACAACATTCGCATTATAGGGGTCCCAGAAGGAGAAGAGAGAGAGAAAGGACCCAAGAAAATATTTGAAGAGATTATAGTCGAAAACTTCCCTAATATGGGAAAGGAAATAGCCACCCAAGTCCAGGAAGCGCAGCGAGTCCCACACAGGATAAACCCAAGGAGAAACATGCCGAGACACATAGTAATCAAATCGGCAAATATCAAAGACAAAGAAAAATTATTGAAAGCAGCAAGGGAAAAATGACAAATGACATACATAGGAACTCCCATAAGGTTAACAGCTGATTTCCCAGCAGAAACTCTATAAGCCAGAAGGGAATGGCATGATATATTTAAAGTGATGAAAGGGAAGAACCTACAACCAAGATTACTCTACCCAGCAAGGATCTCATTCAGACTCGATGGAGAAATCTAAAGCTTTACAGACAAGCAAAAGCTAAGAGAATTCAGCACCACCAAACCAGCTCTACAACAAATGCTAAAGGAACTTCTCTAAGTAGGAAACACAAGAGAAAAAAAGGACCTATGAAAACAAACGCAAAACAATTAAGAAAGTGGTAATAGGAATATACATATCAATAATTACCTTAAACGTGAATGAATTAAATGCTTCAACCAAAAGACACAGGCTTGCTGAATGGATAAAAAAATAAGACCCATATACATGCTGTGTACAAGAGACCTACTTCAGATCAAGGGACACATAAAGACTGAAAGTGAGGGGATGGTAAAAGATATTCCATGCAAATGGAAATCAAAAGAAAGCCGGAGTAGCAATACTCATATCAGATAACATGGACTTTAAAATAAAGAATGTTACAAGAGAGAAGGAAGGACACTACATAATGATCAAGGGATCAATCTAAGAAGAAGATATAACAATTATAAATATATATTCACCCAACATAGGAGCACCTCAATACATAAGGCAACTGCTAACAGCTATAAAAGAGGAAATCGACAGTAACACAATAATAGAGGGGGACTTTAACACCTCACTTACACCAATGGACAGATCATCCAAACAGAAAATTAATAAGGAAACACAAGCTTTAAATGACACAATAGACCAGATAGATTTAATTGATATTTATAGGACATTCCATCCAAAAACAGCAGGTTACACTTTCTTCTCAAGTGTGCATGGAACATTCTCCAGAATAGATCACATCTTGGTCACAAATCAAGCCTCAGTAAATTTAAGAAAATTGAAATTATATCAAGCATCTTTTCTGACCACAACGCTATGAAAGTAGAAATGAATTACAGGGAAAAAAAAGGTAAAAAACACAAACACGTGGAGGCTAAACAATACATTAGTAAATAACCAAGAGATCACTGAAGAAATCAAAGAGGAAATTTAAAAATACCTAGAGACGAATGACAATGAAAACACAACGATTCAAAACCTATGGGATGCAGCAAAAGCAGTTCTAAGAGGGAAGTTTAAAGCTATACGAGCCTACCTCAAGAAACAAGAAAAATCTCAAATAAAGAATCTAACCTTACACCTAAAGGAACTAGAGAAAGAAGAACAAACAAAACCCAAGGTTAGCAGAAGGAAAGAAATCATAAAGATTAGAGCAGAAATAAATGAAATAGAAACAAAGAAAACAATAGCAAAGATCAATAAAACTAAAAGCTGGTTCTTTGAGAAGATAAACAAAATTGATAAACCATTAGCCAGACTCATAAAGAAAAAGAAGGACAGGACTCAAATCAATAAAACTAGAAATGAAAAGGAGAAGTTACAACAGACACCACAGAAATACAAAGCATCCTAAGAGACTACTACAAGCAACTCTATGACAATAAAATGGACAAACTGGAAGAAATGGACAAATTCTTAGAAAGGTATAATCTTCCAAGACTGAATCAGGAAGAAATAGAAAATATGAACAGACCAATCACAAGTAATGAAATTGAAACTGTGGTTAAAAGTTTTCCAACAGGGCTTCCCTGGTGGTGCAGTGGTTGAGAGTACGTGTGCTGATGCAGGGGACACGGGTTCGTGCCCCGGTACGGGAGGATCCCACATGCCGCAGAGCGGCTGGGCCCATGAGCCATGGTCGCTGAGCCTGTGCGTCCGGAGCCTGTGCTCCGCAACGGGAGAGGCCACAACAGTGAGAGGCCTGCGTATCGCAAAAAAAAAAAAAAGTTCCAACAAACAAATGTCCAGGACCAGAAGCTTCACAGGTGAATTCTATCAAACATTTAGAGAAGAGCTAACACCCATCCTTCTCAACCTCTTCCAAAAAATTGCAGAGGAAGGAACATTCCCAAACTCATTCTATGAGGCCATCATCACCCTGATATCAAAACCAGACAAAGATACTACAAAAAAAGAAAATTACAGATGAATATCACTGATGAATATAGATGTAAAAATCTTCAACAAAATACTAGCAAACAGAATCCAACAACACATTCAAAGGATCATACACCATGATCAAGTGGGATTTATCCCAGGGATGTAAGGATTCTTCAATATACAAAATCAATCAATGTGATACACCATACTGACAAATGGAAGAATAAAAATCATATGATTGGGCTTCCCTGGTGGCGCAGTGGTTGAGACTCCGCCTGCCGATGCAGGGGACATGGTTTTGTGCCCTGGTCCGGGAGGATCCCATATGCTGCGGAGCAGCTGGGTCCATGAGCCATGGCTGCTGAGCCTGTGCGTCTGGAGCCTGTGCTCCACAACGGGAGAAGCCACAACAGTGAGAGGCCCGCGTGTAGCAAAAAAAAGAAAAAAAAAAAATCATATGATCATTTCAATAGATGCAGAAAAAGCTTTTAACAAAATTCAACACCCATTTATGATAAAAACTCTCCAGAAAGTGGGCATAGAGGGAACTACTTCAACATAATAAAGGCCACATATGACAAACCCACAGCAAACATCATTCTCAATGGTGAAAAACTGAAAGCATTTCCTCTAAGATCAGGAACGAGACAAGGATGTCCCCTCTCACCACTATTATTCAACATAGTTTTGGAAGTCCTAGCCATGGCAATCAGAGAAGAAAAAGAAATAAAAGGAATATAAATTGGAAAAGAAGAAGTAAAACTGTCACTGTTTGCACATGACATGATACTATACATAGAGAATCCTAAAGATGCTACCAGAAAACTACTAGAGCTAATCAATGAATTTGGTAAAGTAGCAGGATACAAAATTAATGCACAGAAATCTCTTGCATTCCTATACAATAATGATGAAAAATCTGAAAGAGAAATTAAGGAAACACTCCCATTTACCATTGGAAGAAAAAGAATAAAAGACCTAGGAATAAACCTACCTAAGGAGACAAAAGACCTGTATGCAGAAAACTATGACACTGATGAAAGAAATTAAAGGTGATACCAGCTGATGGAGAGATACACCATGCTCTTGGATTGGAAGAATCAATATTGTGAAAATGACTCTACTACCCAAAGCAATCTACAGATCCAATGCAATCCCTATCTAATTACCAATGGCACTTTTTACAGAACTAGAATAAAAAATATTAAAATTTGTATGGAGACACAAAAGACCCCGAATACCCATAGCAGTCTTGATGGAAAAAAACGGGGTTGGAGGAATCAGACTCCCTGACTTCAGACTATACTACAAAGCTACAGTAATCAAGGCAGTATGGTGCTGGCACAAAAACAGAAGTACAGATCAATGGAACAAGATAGAAAGCCCAGAGATAAACCCACGCACTTATGGTCAACTAATCTATGACAAAGGAGGCAAGGACATACGATGGAGAAAAGACAGTCTCTTCAATAAGTGGTGCTGGGAAACTGGACAGCTACATGTAAAAGAATGAAATTAGAACACTCCCTAACACCATACACCAAAATAAACTCAAAATGGATTAGAGACCTAAATATAAGAGTGGACACTATAAAACTCTTAGAGGAAAACATAGGAAGAACACTCTTTGACATAAATCACAGCAAGATCTTTTTTGATCCACCTCCTAGAGTAATGGAAATAAAAACAGCAATAAACAAATGGGACCTAATGAAATTTAAAAGCTTTTGCACAGCAAAGGAAACCATAAACAAGATGAAAAGACAACCCTCAGATTGGGAGAAAATATTTGCAAACTAAGCAACTGACAAAGGATTAGTCTCCAAAATATACAAGCAGCTCATGCAGCTCAATATCAAAAAAACAAACAACCCAATCCAAAAATGGGAAGATCTAAATAGACATTTCTCCAAAGAAGATATACAGATGCCAACAAACACATGAAAAGATGCTCAACATCACTAATCATTAGAGAAATGCAAATCAAAACTACAATGAGGTTATCACCTCACACTAGTCAGGATGGCCATCATCAAAAAATCTACAAACAATAAATGCTGGAGAGGGTGTGGAGAAAGGGGAACCCTCTTGCACTGTTGGTGGGAATGTAAATTGATACAGCCACTATGGAGAATAGTATGGAGTTTCCTTAAAAAATGAAAAATAGAATTACCATATGACCCAGCAATCCCACCACTGGGCATATACCCAGAGAAAATCATAATTCAAAAAGACACATGTGGGCTTCCCTCGTGGCGCAGTGGCTGAGAGTCCGCCTGCCGATGCAGGGGACATGGGTTTGTGCCCCAGTCTGGGAAGATCCCACAAGCCGCGGAGTGGCTGGGCCCGTGAGCCATGGCTGCTGAGCCTGTGCGTCCGTAGCCTGTGGTCTGCAACAGGAGAGGCCATAGCAGTGAGAGGCCCACGTACCACAAAAAAAAAAAAAAGACACATGCACCCCAATGTTCATTGCAGCACTGTTTACAATAGCCAGGTCATGGAAGCATCCTAAATGCCCATCGACAGACGAATGGATAAAGAAGCTGTGGTACATATATACAATGGAATATTACTCAGCCATAAAAAGGAACGAAATTGGGTCATTTGTAGAGATGCAATGCATCTAGAGACTGTCATACAGAGTGAAGTAAGTCAGAAAGAGAAAAAAAAAATCATGTATTAACGTATATATGTGGAACCTAGAAAAATGGTAAAGATGAACCAGTTTGCAGGGCAGAAATAGAGACACAGATGTAGAGAACAAACGTATGGACACCAAGGGGGGAAAGCGGCAGGGGGAGGGGGTGGTGGTGTGATGAACTGGGAGATTGGGATTGACATGTATACACTGATGTGTATAAAACTGATCACTAATAAGAACGTGCTGTATAAAAAAATAAATAAATAAAATTGAAAAATAATTGCTTTACAATGGTGTGTTAGTTTCTGCTATATAACAAAGTGAATCAGCTATACATATACATACATCTCCATATTCCCTCTTTCTTGCGTCTCCCTCCCACCCTCCCTATCCCACCCCTCTAGGTGGTCACAAAGCACCGAGCTGATCTCCCTGTGCTCTGCGGCTGCTTCCCACTAGCTATCTGTTCGACATTTGGTAGTGTACATATGTCCATGCCATTCTCTCACTTTGTCCCAGCTTCCCCTTCCCCCTTCCCGTGTCCTCAAGTCAATTCTGGGCATATACCCTGAGAAAACACATTAACTTTTATGGCGGCTGATTTCCTTCTGAGAGCCTGTGGTGTATCCCACTTATCAACCGGTGTGTACCTGGAGGTGTGTGTGTTATGTTACTGGGAAGCAGAGTTAATAAGTACGGTGCAAATTTTTTAAAGCAGCTCATGTGTGGGGAGGAATAAATGAGATAAACGGGGTGATTAAAGCGAGGAAGCAGGTTACTCAGTGCCTGTGTGACCTGCTACAAGGAGGCGTGAGTGTAAACAGCAGAGAGGACAGGGATGAGCCCCTAAGTAAATATTGGCGACCTCTGGGGCTTAGCCCAGGAGAACTCGGGTCAAGGCTATCACTGAAGAAATGTATACACAGCGTACATAAAAAGGTAGCTGAGTCTCTGCTCTCCTGAGATTTGCACTCTGTTTAGGAAAAGGGATCACGCCCATGGAAATATGCTCGAGCGTGCTCAATATTGACATTTCAGGGCTATCGGAGTTACAGTCCTGATGTTGCAGGAGCTCAGAGAATTGCTGCGGGCTCGAGTAGCTGGGGAGGAAGAGGTGCTTTTGAGCTGGGCTTTGCAGAGTAGTGCTGAATGCTTGGGTGGATGAAGATGGGTGTGAAGAGAAGTCACAGAGGTAGAGGGACAAGACAGCCGAGGTGGCCCCTGCTGATTCTGGGACATCCACAGACCCCCTGCGTGCCCTCAAATTATTCCCTCCTCTCCCTTTCAAACAACAATGTTAAAGGAAGATGATGTGAACGAAAAGCCAAAGGAGACCAAGTGCCGGCCTTCTAGAAACCCTTAAAAAGAATTCTATGGTAGTGCTGGCTTTCAATTGCTTCTAGTGTATACTTGCTATGTCAATGCAGAAGACATGAAAAGAGGAAAAACGTAGGCTCTAATAATTATAGTAGCTCACTAAAGCAGCAGTAATAGCAGTCCCTTCCAAGAATTTAAGAATTGCAGCAGCATCATCACCTGAGATTTGAACTTACTTCAGGCACAAAGTAAAATATTTTAAAAAGAATTTTCTGAACATCTGCTTAGGAGGAGCTTTCAGGTCAGAAGTTACATCAAGGAATTAGGCATTAAGCACGGGGACAAATCCATTCACATGTCAATCTTTGTGGTCACCTGACAGATTGCCAACACAGGCCTGACTACTGTCATGTGGACAGAAGGGAAAAGTGATAATATGGGAAATGATGACGACATCTTTTGTAAGTGTCAAAGGTCCTGGAGATCTTTCCTGGAATCGCTGAATGGTTTCCATCTCCTTTATGAGCAACACTTCCTTAGGAAGGCAGTAGTTGATGTCATCTGTGCGTAGCATCCTATTAAAGATGAGTTCACCATCAACTCATCTGCCTTTTAAGGAACTCTTCTCTTCATTTGAAATGTCCATGTGCACAAAATTTAAGTCACGATCTTATCCTTTTTATTTCTTCCCTCACCCATAGAGCAACCTCTACTAACCTCCCATCTTGGAGAACGGCACGGCCATCTATCCAGTGTCCTAAGCCAATAACCCAGACTCCTGTGTTGTTTCCTCCCTGTAGTTCCTGCTTCTCTCATTTCTACTCCCTTAGCATTTGTCCTGTCTGTCCCTTCCACCACGTCCCTACTGCTACCACCATCGATCAGGTTCTCACCATTGCACAACTGGAATATTACAACAGTCTCCTAACTGGTCTCCTTTGCTCTCCTGTAACCCCTTCTCCATGATGAATCTGGAGTTGTCATTCAAACACAATTCTGTTCATGTTCCTCCCCTAGTTGAAATCTTTTACTGCTTCTAGAATAGGGTTCAAACAATTCAATGGGCATAGAAAAGTCTTCATGATCCGACCCCTGCCTGCCTCGTGAACTTTCTCTCTTACCACATCCTTCATTTCTTATCCCACAGTGCAGCCAGGCTGAATTATTTTCATGAACTCTGAAGGCACCCTCCTCCTTCCTGCTCCTATGTCTCTGTTCAGGCTGCTCTTGTGTAGAATGTTCTCTTGAGTGACCAGAACTGCCTGGCTCACCTTTAAAGGCTCAGTTCAGGAATTATCTATGAAGTCTTTCCTATCTGCTCCCTTGAAAGTAATCATTTCTAATTCAGTGCTCCCTTCAAACCTGTTCAGTTGTCTGGTATCACATATACAGTATTGTGCTTTCTGGTTTCCATGTCTCCCTTCCCTTCTAGGCTGAAGATGAGGGATGACACCATGTTCATCCTTGTATTCTGTTCATGTTTGTATTGCCAACCAGTTCTGTGTTAGGCTCTGCCAAAGGGAAGGGACTTGCTGCTTCCTGGCCTCATGTCTGCTTCTTATTCCTGTGAGGAACAGTCCAGACATGCTTCTTCACTTTTCTGCAGTAGCAGCTGAGTCCAGTTTGCAATTTCTCCAACCCTTATGGAACCAGCCTCCTTGTGTCCCCAAAGAGACACCAGTGTGGGCCAGCACCCTCTCCTCAGAGGTCTGGGTCCCAGCCCCTAGGGACCCCTGCTCCCCAGCTTCTAAGTTTTAATCATTCCAACCTTTATCCTGGTCCCCGCATACAGATGGGAGCTGCTTCCTGCAGTTTCTACCTCCATGATATTATAGAGTTCTCTTTTTTACACTTTTAGTTACCTAGTTAACAACATATCTGGTTAACAATTCTTTTTATTAAATTTACTGTTAAAATTTTCTGACCTCACCCTGACTGATAACAGTCGCTGAACCAAAGAAGTGCTTTAGCATAAGGGTTTCTAATTCAGAGTTCTTCTTATAAAAACACTGATGGATTAAAAAACATGTTACAAATATGGCACCTTCACATAAAAGCTTCCCTCCAAAACATGCACTGAATTTGCAATGTTTTGCCCTTAACTTTATTCAGTGTCCCTTCATTCACTAGGCCTTAAATGTGACATGATTGTTTCAGAGAACCCTGGCTGATTTATGTTGGTCACTTCCTGCAGGGCCTAGATCAAACTCTTTGTGACTAGTCCCACCCTGGACCAACTGTGCTCTCACTTCTCATTCCAGTCCCGTTGTGACTGGGCCCACCATCTCGAGAGTCTGACCATATTCGCTACTGGTTTTTCACTTCTAGATGTTTTCTGCCCTTTCTTCCCCAAGACTGAGAGTGGGATCGTTTCGTCTGTTCCTGTGAATCTCCCGCAGCCCAGTAAGTGCTATAAAAACAAACAAATTAAGGAATAAAGTGAAAAATCAGGCAAAGACAAAATCCGCTTTGCACTTGATAAATATTGCCGATTGATTGATTCACCAGTATAACTCATGACCCCAGTTTCTCGTGAGTGATTCTGTTTTGCTATTGTTATTTGGACCTAAATCTCTTATAGGAAACATTATTTTAATTTCTATTGTTGGTGACAGAGGCAGTCATAACAGGAAGAGCATGAGTTTGGAGTCAGAAAAACCTAGGTTTAAATTCTGAATCTGCCACTCATTACCTGTATGAATTCAGGTAAGTTACTTAGCCTCTCAGAGCCTTAATATCCTCATCTGTAAATTGGAGTTATAATAGTCAACACTTATTAATTGTAATATGCCAGATATGTTCTAAGTGTCATACACATATTAACTAATTTACTCTCACAATAAATTTCTGAGGTATTAACTATTCTTACAAACAAGAAGACCAATCTCAGACAGGATAAATAGCTTGCCTAAGATCACCAGTGAAGAATTCTTGAGGTTCAGGTGTAGACCCAGGCAGTCTGGCTCCAAGAACCCAGTTTTCTAACCGTCTTCCCTATTGCCTCTTTCCTTTCGTGATTACCAAGAATCTCATTCAATGAGCTAACATATGTTAAGGGCATAGTCATATGAGTGCTGCATAAATGACTCTATTCTGGCACCTTGGAAAGGAATTCAGAAAGAGCGTGGAGTCAACAGCTTAGGTGCAGATTAGATTTACCATTGAAATGACCAGGCTAGTATGAACGGTTATTTTTGTTATGAGCAATTTGGCCAAAACCTCTGCCTCAAATAGTAGCAGAATATTTTCCTGCCATCCTTAGTGGTCAACACGGCAAAAGGTATTTGGTTCTGTAATGTTTACTCTGTGTTCTGTTGCTAAGGAAAAGGTGATGTAGTCAGATAGAAAGGCATGGGGATGAAAGCTGAGCCGTGTAAAGGAGGCTTCCTGAGTAAGCCATCCCTAAAATAGCACACACTGTCCCTTTAGCCTGCTTCATGTGTCTTCCCAGTACCTGTCACTACCTGACAAAATATATTTATTTATGTGTTGTCTGCCCTCCCAGAAATATACAGCCTCCATAGGGCAAGAACTTTACCTGTGTGGTTCCCTACTGCACGATCTTTGCCTAAAACAGTGTCCTGCTGAGACTGGGTTCTCAGTAAGTACTTGTTGAATGAACAATGGACAGTGTCCAGTTTTCCTGTAAATACAGAAAGATTCTTCATGTGTTATTATTCATACCCATTTCTGACAGGAACTGAGGATACAGTCTTAAATCGTAACTAAGGGAAAGCAGGTCCAGACACAGTGCAGAATCAGAGAGTTGTATTTCCTTTAGCACTTGAGTGCAGGGTGTAGATTCATACGGGACAGCCAGAAGATGCAATGTTTGAGGACAGACAGGGATGAAATATGAAGGCAGTGTTGCCATTAATATCACGAATAAGGTCCAATTTGAGAAATCCCTTTCGGAATTTAGTACCAGGAAAAAGGTTGTCTCTCCTAAAACGCAATGAGGACAAAATATCTGTGTGCTGTACTTTTTGCTTTGGCTGCGTGGAAGCTGAGAACCGAACTTAATACTCAGTAATAGTAGTGATGTTGGCCTAGGCTGCGGTTTTAGAATCTCTCTGCCTCTTTTTCTGATATATATATTTAATGTAGCTCTCTGATATATACCTAATCTGTTTCTATTTTAATAAATTTATTATAAGAAGATGTGATACACAGACAGACAGACACACACACACACACACACAATGGAATACTACTCAGCCATAAAAGAGAATGAAATATTGCCATTTGCAGCAACATGGATGGACCTAGAGATTATCATACTAAGGGAAGTAAGTCAGAAAGAGAAAGACAAATACCATATGATATCACTTGTATGTGGAATCTGAAAAAAAATACAAATGAACTTATTTACAAAACAGAAATAGGCCCACAGACATAGAAAACAAACTTCTGGTTACCAAAGAGGAAAGGGAAGGGGGAGGGATAAATTAGGAGTATGGGATTAACAGATACACGTTACTATATGTAAAACAGACAACAGGATTTACTGTATAGCACAGGGAACTGTATTCAATACCTTGTGATAACCTATAATGGAAAAGAATCTGAAAAAATATATATATAATGGAATCACTCTTCTGTACACCTGAAACTAACACAGTGTTGTAAACTAACTATACTTCAATAAAAATTTTTTTAAATTTTAATTAAAAAATAAAATTTATTATATATGTTTCTTGTATTGCAAACCATTTCAAATTTAGAAAGTAGGATATAAATGTAAATACTCAAATAAAGAAAGAAATCAGAGAAGTCCTAGAGAAAACCAGGCACAGCAGGTCAGTCTGGTGACCCTGAAAGAATCTCTCCATTTCCTAGTCCCCTGCATGACATGCATCTCTGCCGTCCTGTCTCTGGCTCTGGGTTGGCAAGCAGTGGTGTCCTTCAGCACATTTATCACCTTTCACCTCTTCTTCTATGTCACACATACAAGCCACACATCCAGAAATCTGATCCTGAGCTCTTCTATTTAAACTTCTTCAGGAATCCCCACTGCCCAGCAGAGAAAAATCCATAGAGCTGTAGAAACTCTCAAGCCACATTCCATGTCATGTTCCACTCCACATTTAGGTTTAGCCAATGTAATTCTGTTTATCAAAATGTACTGCATGCCTACTACATGCCTGGCACTGTGTCCTGGGTTTGTAGAGCTGTCAAGCTTAGCTCTCTCTGTGAAGTCCCCTGGATGTCCTCTAGTTTATCATATCTCCCGATATCCTACCCTATGTACTGCATCTATTTCTGTATTATCAATATTTTGCTCCAATTCACACTGTTAGACAGGGACTGGCTTGGGTTTATGGTTTACTTCCTCTGCTTGACTCTGGGTTCATGGAAAGCAGGAGACCTCATTCATTCATCTCTGTGTCTTCAGAGTGCAGAGGCGGGCACATAGTGTGTGTTGATATATATATATATATATGTATGTATATATATATATATATATACACACACAAACATACAAATATATAAATATTGTGCATGTGTATATTTTTAATTGAGGAGATTAAGGACATGAGAAGCAGAAAGAATGGGGCTTTTCACATAGTATGTGCTCAATAAATATTTGTTTATTGGAAGAGAACATGAGGTTCAGAGATACCCAGTAACTGCATAAGGGAAAGGGAAATGTTTTAGATGGTCTGCATAAGCATTAAACATATGTGTGTGAGAATCATGTGCTTTGGAAGAAGATGCAGTGACTGAACCTTTGAATGTGTGTATTTAGTTTGATTCAAAATGTTTCTTGAACATAGACTATAAATAGGAAAGCTGACTGAGCAGCTGAGGTTTGGGCAGCAAAGCGTGCGGGATGCATCCTTGTGAAGCACTGCTGCATTAATGATGTGGACTCTGGAACCAGATGAGTCCTGGGTTCAAGTCCCAGTCTCAGCTCCACCACTTATCAACTGTATAACTTTGGTCAAGTTAATGAACTTTTCTGAGCCTCGGTTTCCTATATAAAATGAGAATAAAAATTACCTAATTCATAGGTTTCCTGAGTTTGAAATGAGACAGACCATGTGGTGTGTAAGGTACATAGAAAGGATGCTACACGTGTTAGCCATCAGTACCAGTGGCCAAATAAGATACCAAAAATATGCTCCAGACTTATCTTCTTCCTCAGGAAGAGCCACATTAACTTTTCACGTAAACGTAAAAATGTTTGCCAAACCCCCAAATGTTTAAGTTGAACCATGTGAAACAATCAATATTCAACTGGTTTTGACTTATTAAAATGGCAGAGCTCGCCTGGTGGCACAGTGGTTAAGAACCCGCCTGCCAATGCAGGGGACACGGGTTTGATCCCTGGTCCAGGAAGATCCCACATGCTGCAGAGCAACTAAGCCCGTGCGCCACAACTACTGAGCCTGCGCTCTAGAGCCTGCGAGCCACAACTACCGAAGCCCGCGTGCCTAGAGCCTGTGCTCCGCCACTAGAGAAGCCACCACAATGGGAAGCCTGCGCACCGCAAGAGTAGCCCCCGCTCGCTGCAACTAGAGAAAGCCCGTGTGCAGCAATGAAGACCCAATGTAGCCGAACATAAATAAATACAATAAATACATTAAAAAATAAGAAAATAAATAAAATGGCAGTAACTCTTCATGGCCCAATACTGCCTGTTTGGTACTGTTGGTCATTGACCACTCAGAGGCAAGTTCCTTAGATTTCCTCTGTTCACTCCGACCTCTTTCCTCTCAGCCAGCTTGTTCATTTATGCTTGTTTATAATGCATGCTTTGCTTTCTTCCAAAAAGGACCCAAGGAGGCTCCGCTCCTGTAACAACGAGGCTGTCTGTGAAGTTCATTTGGCAATTAATCACCAGCTGCCTTATGACAAATCCTCTGTTGCCTTGAACTGTTATGTAAATCTTTTCTTGGTCTCAGCTTTTGCAGGCCAAATGCTATTAACAGGGATAGAGAACAACCAGGCCACCTCTGAAGCAGAGTGGGGAAAGTATACGTGTTGTGGTGCACTGGCTTAAGAAGCTGGGAACAGGGGCTGGTGAGGAGGAGACGCAAGAGCCGTGGTCAGTGACCTGTCACCGGCATCCGGACGACGGGCCTGAGGAAGAGAAAGGACTTGTTCTATTCAAATTCAAGATGAAAGAAGTAGGATCCACAGATAGAATCTTAAGCGAGAGGATGAGAGGTCTCTTGACCGAAGAGAAATCTGAGGCACGTTTTTGTTCCGCACCTCTGTTAAGAAGACAAGAGAGACTTTGTGATATTCAGGGGACAGCACTGCAGATCAATATAAAATGTACTTTCTGGACGCTTAGGTGACCAAAAGGACATGGTGTTTCTAAAATGTTGAATACTGCTGGGCCAGAAGATGCTATATTTCCAACTCTTGCCTTGTTGTCTAGTTTCTAGACTGTTCATTCTCTAGGGGGAGGGTCTGTGTTCAGTCTGTTCTTCTGTCCTCCACAAGATCTACCTAGTGATAAAAACACTATAAGTGCTTAAAAAAGTCTGCTGGGGTCACAGATCGGCACATCCCAGTCTTTCTAGCTGACAGGGCATAATGATACAAGAAGGGCAGCAAATTCTCAGAGTTATGATAATTATGGATAATCACAGTAGCTGGGTGCCTAAGGGGTCCTGTGTCTCTTAACTTCAGCTTAAGACTTTAAGGGTATACCTGACATAACTGATAAAAAAGCATTGTCACCATCATTCATATTTGTGGAGCATGCTTTCTATACAATACTCAGTATCTCCTTGGACCCTGCGTCATAGATGAGATGGTATTACCATTCTCATTTTAAGGAGGACTCAGAGGCTCAGAGAGGTTAAGGAACTTGCCTAAGGCCACACAGCTAGCAAGGGGCAGGCATCAGTCAGCCATTGGGATTCCGACTTCTGTCCCTGGCTTTGGATAACTTTCCTCTCATGAACACTCACAGAAAGCCATGTCCACAGAAGGGAGGAGGAGGCAGGGGTGGGGGCGGGGAACGGGGGTGTGCCTCGTCTCACCATTCAGCAGCATTTCCAGGTGGGTACATTGCTCCCAGACTGCTCTGCGCATGCGTCCTTGCTCCCCTGCCCGTCTCATAGGGCTATGGAGCAGAGGACAAGAAGGTGACCTCCGCCCAGGAAGCTTCTGATGGGATAGGAACCCAGCCGGGCTGCAAAGGGGAGCAGCAAGGAGCAGGAAGGCAGGCAAGATGATGTTACTGATTTAGTCTCAGCATCTGACCCTAGGATCTGTCTCCTTAAACCTTGAGCAAATCTCTGTTTAGCTCTGTCTTCACTCCCTCCTGTGTGGCTGCCACAGACACACATGGCCTAGAAATGCTACATATGCTCCTCCTAATTAATATGTGATGTGGTGTTTCACAGCACTTTCCAGGCTGTCTCTCTGTAGAGTGAAAGGCAGATGACAAGGGAGCTTTCTGTCTTTCATATGCTATCTAGACTGTGACATGCCCCAACGGACAACCAGGCAGCAGTGGGTCTCTCCCTTCAGTGAGAGATGTGACATGTGTCAGGAAAATGAGCTGGCTTCCTCTTCATTTCAGAAGCTTGCTCCTTGTGCGAGTCCTGGAGAGTTACCAGGTGGCTCATTTTGTGTGATGAGTGGACCAAGGTGAGGCAACCCCCCCGCAAAGCTGACCCAGGGCAGCAGCCCTTCTCAGTGAGGTAACAGGATATTAAAGATCTGAGCCTCCCGGTCTCAGCCTGACAGAAGATTTACCCCTGGATTTAAGCAAGTTGCCAAACATCTCATACCTCTGCTTCTTCAATTATAACGTAAGTGTTCTGGAGTTTGTTAATAGTCCTGGGGAAGAGTTTATAAAATGAGCTGTGATCCACACCAATAAATATTAATCAAAGCTGACACTGATGGTGGTTTTGCAAATATAAAAGTGTCCTAGGAAAAGCTTGTCTGATTCTTCTGAGTGATTTGCATAAAGTTGGGCTGGCTCCCAGATAATATTATGGAACTGTTACACAAAGAAAGTGATATTTGCATTTTATTCTCTTAGCTCACCCTGCTTCCCTTATAGATAGATGGCTGTCTAAGGGGACACCATCAATATCCCATCAGTCACAACTGTGAAAAGGCATCTCTGTGTCAGGGTATGCCGTTGATCTGCAGCGTTAGTGTTGTAGCGGTATCAGCAGGGCATGCCAGCTAGGATGTCAGAGGAATGGACTTCATCCCTCTGTAGGATGCAGCAGATCACAAACAAGATCAGGAGCTTTCCAGTCCAAGATTCTGGGAAATCCCAGAGGCTGAATGCAGCTTCTGACAACTTAAAGCAGAGATATGCTCCTTGAGGAGACACGTGTACAAAATGTTCAGAGCCTTTTGTCCTCAGCTTTCTTAAAGTTCAAGAAAGCCTACTGCTGCTGACTTTCAATTAAGGAATTTTTTTCCAAGACTGAAGTTATTCGTGCATTCAGTGATCTTTTGCTCAGCACGTTCTATGCATTGTGAGCACCTCTGTCCTTAGCACTGAAGATGTTAAGGATGAAAAAGACATGATGCTTGAATTAAAGAGCTTATAGTCCAGTCAGGAGGATTGACAAAAGATAGACAATCTAAGTACATGCTGTGCAGATGTAAGTCCAGGGTGTGGCCCAGGTCCAGGGAGACAGACAAGGGGCCTCTAACATGGTGGAAGGAATGGCTTCTGGTTAAAGATGACTGGTCAGCCCCACGTGGTTAACTTCCCTTTCTCTCTTAAGAGATCATAACCAATATTGTAATGGAATACAAATGAGTATAAACCCACAATGATGTAGAACGGGGAGAAATACCTTCAGACAAGAGACTCTTAGCCCATCAACAGGAGAGACAAAGTGGATGGAAGAGAGGTCCTGGGAAAGAAAGGTGGAGGCTGCAGCTGCCCAGAGCACCAGAGGTGGCTGCTGAGAGAGGGACGGGGGGGAGGATACGACTGTGCAGTGAGGCTCAGGAAGGCTCGGAAGGTAGAGCTCAGGCCTGACAGAGTTGAGTGCTAGAGTAGGACAGGCGGCAGGAATCGGGAGGATGGATCTAAAGCCTTTACGAGAGAGGCTCTCCGTGAGACCACCTCACTCCCCACAGCAATTCAGCAGTTGAGTGTCAATCTCCAAAGTCAATTAGGGCGTACTTCAAAGCACTGAGTGGCCCAGAGAACAGAACTGCACGTGTTGTGTTTAGAAGTCCTTCTGAGGAAGGCAGGCCTTCTCCTCCATCACCCAAATGCAGTGGTTCTCAACCGTGACTGTGTTGCTCCCCAGGGGGCATTTGGCAGTGGCTGGAGAAGACGTTTTTGGTTGTCTGGGAGGACAACCAACTTGGGACAGGGGCTACTGGCATCTGGAGGGTGGAAGCCAGCGATGCTGCTGAATACCCTGCAACGCATAGGAGAGACCCACACAACAAAGAATTATCTGGCCCCAAATGTCAATCATGTCAAGTTTGAGAAACCCTGCTCTGACATAACACCTTCCAGTTTATAAAGCCCACACCCAAGCAGTGTTCCGTAGCCCATTCAGCAATGTCCCCTTCCAGTCACCAGGGCCAACTTGACCAAGTGCCTGGCCAGTGCTGGACGCCATGGCGGATGCTTTATGGCATATCCAGGAGACAGTCATTGGTAGCAATGGGGAGGGGAGGTGTTTCAGTGTTGCTTGCAAAATTCTGAGTGTACAACCACATTTTTTTAAAAGAAGGAAAAGAAAACATGAGAATTGGGAAAGAGCAAAGAAAGAGCTCCTGTTCCATGCCAGGAGTGACAAAGGGTTGACCACAGTACCCACTGACGGCCAGCAGAGGGCAGCTGGGGCAACAGAGCAGGAGTAGGGGCACTTCTGCCCTTCAAGGAGGCAATTCAGTTGATGAGGATTCAATATCAAAAGTCAGGAGTTCAACTGGAAGCAAAAGCAGGAAAAAGAGAAGGCAGTTGCTCACTGACTCCAGGACAACACAGATTTCACGTGGCTGAGAGATGATACAGTGGAAAAACTGGGAACCCAGGGATGATAGGCCAGGGCGGGCATGGGGCTCTGGGTGGAGAGCCAGATCCATTGCCAGGTACTGTGCTCACAACAGAGCTAGAGGGAATCAGCCTCGGAAATGCCTTCAAGTAGCAACTGGGTTCCGGCAGCGTTCACCTCCTCTTCTCAGCCTTCACTTTGCTTCTTATGGGTCCAGTGCCTACTATAGCAATCAGAGGACAGCTGCAAGGACTGAGCTGCAGGGCATGCAGTGATGTAAGAGGTGAAATTCAGAGCTGGTGGGAAAGTGGAAACCTGGCTTTGGTTAGAAGCAGACTATTCTATGTGTGAGTTCCTGCCAAGCAGCCCCAGGATGGCCCTGCAAACCCAGCATCACACTCCAGGACATTTTGACTATACAAACCTCCTTTACAAGTCACCCTATAGGAACTCTTTGTTTTGTAGAAATAAAGCAAAGAAGAAGATACCTCTAAGGGTGTTTACAGGAAGGGCCTGGAGGTATTCTGGTACAACAAAGGTGAAATTCTGATGATCAACAAACAAACAGGGCCACCTCCTAAAAGTCATTTTTATTATTACTGATGACAGTTGTTTACTCATTCTCCAAGTTTATTTCATGGATATCTAAAATAGAATCAAGTCTGAATATCTCAGAAATCTCCCTTATTTATGGTATATGATGAGGAGAAGATTGAATACCCAGGTACTTGGGCTGGAGCTGGTATAACCTCTACCATGCTAAGTGGAGTACAAACGCTGACCTATTCTAGAAACCCAATAACACTGCAACACAAAACTCAAGTGTGCAACATTCTGGTTTCTTTGCTGCTTTAAAAATACTTTTTGCCTGTTATCTATCAGAACCAGAAATAACCTTCCAACACCAAAAATGTGGGGAAATGAACTACATGTTATCTGAGTGCTGGCCATTGTCCTAAGTACTTTATTCTGACGTTTAATCCTGAGAACAGCCATTTGAGTTAGCATTATCACACCACTTCACAATGAAGAAACCAAGGTTCTAAGATATTACTATAATAACCTAACAAATTTTCATTAAGTGCCTTCTATATCAGGAGCTGAGCTATACTCTGGGGGAAACAGATGAAGTAACACAGTCTCTCCCTTGCCTGTAGGATTTGCTATGCACACTGACAATTATGTATTAGAAATATTATAATGGAAGTGGGAGCTCCTGGGATCTGCCTGAAGGAGCCAGGGACAATTTCATAGTGAGGTGACACCCTCTGACTCCTGAAGGAATAGGGGTTTTCCAGTCCTCCCGCCTACCTGATGGTGCACCCTTGTGCTGTTGCAAAGTGATCTCTCCAATTTCCACGGAAACTCCCTGAAGGCTAATTAAAGCCCAGTTTATAAATTTAAAATAGGTAGCGCTTGATATTCTCTGATGCACGCCAATGTCTACCCCTGCCAGTAGGATTCTGTGGCTCATCAAGAACCTTTTGGGGAATCCCAAAAGGGGTGAGACAAGACTGTTAAAGTAGCTTACCAGCTGGCTGCTACCACCCTTTCTTTTTATCCTGAAGCTACATTCACCTGAAATACCAAATGGACAATGGAGCCACCTAGCTCTTCCACTTGCCCTAAACTGCCACTGCTTTGGGAGCTGCAGTGCCCTGTGCGCCTTCACGGGTGGTTCTCAGACCAGCCCTGGCCAGCCCACCAGTGGTCTTATTTGAGCTTGCTCACTGGAGTCCATTTCAAGAGGACAGTCAAGGAAGAGAGGCTAACATTAGTGGAAAATTGGGCTGGTCCTTGATGGCAAGCCCTCTGCTAAGATTTCTCCAGTGATCAACATTCCCTTTCAACTATCAGTTGAAGCTAAAGGGAAAAGTCAGGGCCGTATGCGAGCAATCAGATTTTAGTCCTGGATCTTATGTGGAGACAACTGCTACCATCACAGAGCCAGATCACTACTGTGTTATTTGCCAGAAGAATATTTATTGTCACAGTTCATCTCAAGGATATTAAAGCATGCTTCTCATTCCACTGGATTACATTGAAGAAACTGTTAATTCATAATATGTGCTCTAATTTCTTTTAAAGGCTTTGTCAAGCATTGTTGGGAAGAAGTCAGCACATGGGCAGCAGGTATGTAGTTAAAGTGGTTCATGGACTCTGGCTCCACAGAAAGAAGAAAAGGATAAACCCCCCTTGGCCTGTTTGGAGACACCTTACAGAATATTAATGTAATGAGTTCATAACAGGCAATATAGTTCGTTTTAATTAGGATTCTACAACCCTAGAAATTAAGTTGAAAAAGCTCTATTAGGTCATCTGGCCTATCACCTTCCCATCCCCCCTTCAATGCAGGATTGTTCCCTGGGGTCTGCTCACAAATGTATGGTTCAATCAAAGTTAAATGCCTGCAGCTATGAGGGTTACATCATTTCCCTTGGGAAACTATTACACCGTCTAATGGATTTTACCATGATTACTTTTTTCCCAGAGATTCAGCCCAAATTTCTCTTTGCTTGAGTCTGTCACATTTTTCCTCATTATGTACCCTCAGATTCAGAAGAATCAGAAAAATGACAGTAAGAAAGACCAGGACTCTATTTTCTACTCTTTAGCAATAAAGATGGGAATCTCGGCCCAGGCCACTTTCTCAGTTCCACCTTTGTAAGTGAGCTAGGACGTCACTAATTGGTTTCACCCACATAAGGTATTCTCCTTTTCTCATAAAAGGAATCCACAGACTCACCAGGGTGAGGTCAATTTTGGGTTCCACTGGTGATGGTACATTTGCCATGATTCATGTCGTCCTGCCTTGTCCGGCCCTACTCTCACATAAACAACTCTACATTTGCCAGTGTTTGAGATGCTCTCTGTGTCTGTTGAACAGAGTTCATCATTCTGGCTTTGGGGGATGGAACCTAAGACTTTACCTTCATTAGCACCCTTACCAACCAATTAAGCTACCTGGTCCATATTACATTTCCTTGGATGACACCCAAAGAATCTAAGAATTCCAAGCTGGCTGAGTGAGTAAAGAGGTTTGGATCTTCTTGATGTCATACGTTTCACACGTGTGCGTGTGCATGTACAGACAGAAGCACCAGGACAAGGCAGTGAAGGAGAAACAGCAGCAGGGCTTCTTTTGAAAGTACACCCCACATTGATAACCTTCTATTTATAAAGGAGAATTGAGTCCCATGCATGGTGGGACTGTGACTCATTAGAACGCCTTAATTAAAGAGGAAGGCCTCCCTGGTGATTTTACTTCCTTAGGTTTTCTTGGTTATTATTATTGTTATAATATGAGAAAGACAGCAGTGCCCTGCTCTGAGAGAGGATCATTCTTCTGGGCACCACACGCTGCCGGAAAAAACACTGAAATGAACTCGGAGCACAGACAGGACTGAATTGCAGCTCCTTGCCGTCCTGCAAGAAATGGTCCCTAAATGTAACTCCCCTGAATTATTATACTAGATGGCAACTCAGGCTGAGTGAGATGGATGGGGAGGAAATGACTCTCCAAGTGTGATTTAATGATAGAAGGGGCACAGCGTACGTGTGACCAGGCATACTCTATTTCCAAACACAGGCCCATTCATCCATTCATTCTTTCCATCTTCATTTATTGTATGCTGTTTTGGACCTGGGCACTGTGCTAGGTACTAGGGATAGTTGTCCTAGGCCACTGGAAGGATGTGGCAGGTCATACACCAGCACTGTAACAGCAAACCATTATACTTTCATCTTCCTTTGTGTTGGAAGTAAAAGCCAATTTTAAATCTTTTAAAGTGGATTACAGAATTCTGTAGAGATGCACAAAGTGAGAGAAAATAACATAATGAACACTTGTCTGCCCACTATCTACCTCTATCAAATCGTAACATTTTAAGTGATTTGCTTTACTTTTCTTTTTTTTTTAAATAAAAGATTACAACTATAATTGAAATCTTCCCTACAGGGAGCCATCATCATAAATTTGATGGTTATCATTCCCATTCGTGTTTTATATTACTCTCCACAACATGTGTCCCATGTGTGAAGCCATAAATAACTAGTAGCACGGTTTTATATGCTTTCAAACTTTATATAAATGGTACCTTATAACACCTATTCTGTAATTTGCTTTTTTTCATTCCACATTATGTTTTTGAGATGTATGCATGTTAATACGTGTAATTCTAGTCTATTCATTTCAATTCTTATGTAATATTTCATTGTATTATTATCCCATAACTTATCTATCCACTCTTGATGGTCATTTAGGTGGTTTCCTCTTATTTTATTCTGTTACTAACAATGTTGTAATCAGTGCTCTTCTACAAATCTCCCATTTCATTATATACCTTTATTGTTTCATTAGATTGTATGCCTAGAAGTGCAATCTCTGCCTCAAAGTGATTGCAGCCAGGAACAAAGCAGTGTGGGAGAATTTTCATCTATCCATATCCTTGCTTACACTTTTTATGATAAGACTTCTAAAATTTTGGTCAACTTGATGAGTGAGTAGTGGTATCTTTTGGTTGTTTTAATTTGTAGTTTATTAGTTAGGGGGGACCTTGAGCATCTTTTCATGTGTTTATTGGCAATTAATGACTATCATCTTACATTTTGCTTGTTTTCTTTCTTTTCTTTTTCTTATTGAGTTGTAGTTCTTTTAAAATTCTGTATACTAGGCCTTTAACAATTATCTGTGTTTCCAATATTTTCTCCATGTCTTGGGCTTACCTTTAATCTTTGTTTATGGTGTCTTTCGTTAAAAAGAAGTTTTAGATTTTATGTTAATGTAGTCAAATTTATCACTATTTTTCTATATTGTTTTTATTTTGTATTTATTGTCTAAGAAATCAGTCCCTAGCTCTTAAGTCAAAGATGCTTCCCCTACATTTCCTTTTAAAAATATTATGTTTTTGTACGACTTGACACCATAGAACTCATAGAAGAGAACATAGGCAAAACATTCTCTGACATAAATCGTACCAATGTTTTCTTAGATCAGTCACCCAAGGCAATAGAAATAAAAGCAAAAATAAACAAATGGGACCTAATCAAACTTACCAGCTTTTGTACAGCAAAGGAAACCATAAACAAAAAGAAAATACAACCTATGGACTGGGAGGAAATATTTGCAAATGATGTGACCGAAAAAGGCTTAATTTCCAAAATGCACAAACAGCTCATACAACTCAACAACAACAAAAACAAACAACCCAATCAAAAAAATGGGGAGAAGACCTAAACAGACATTTCTCCAAAGAAGACATATGGATGGTCAATAGGCACATGAAAAGGTGCTCAACATTGCTAATTATTCAAGAAATGAAAATCAAAACTACAATGAGGTACCATCTCTTACCATTCAGAATGGCCATCATTAAGAAGTCTACAAATAACAAATGCTGGAGAGGGTGTGGAGAAAAGGGAACCCTCCTACATTGTTGGTGGGAATGTAAATTGGTGCAGCCACTATGGAAAGCAGTATGGAGGTTCCTCAAAAAACTAGAGTTGCCATAAGGTCCATCAATCCCACTCCTGGGCATATATCTGGACAAAACTATAATTTAAAAAGATACATGCACCGCTATGTTCATAGCAGCACTATTCACAATAGCCAGGATATGGAAACAACCTAAATGTCCATCAACAGATGAATAAAGAAGATGTGGTATATACAGACAATGGGATACTACTCAGCCATAAAAAACCTGACATAATGCCATTTGCAGCAACATGGGTGGACCTAGGGATTATCATAATAAGTGAAGCCAGAAAGAGAAAGACAAATACCATATGATATCACTTATATGTGGAATCTAAAATATGACACAAATGAACCTATCTATGAAATAGAAACAGACTCACAGACATAGAAAACACACTTGTGATTGCCAAGGGGGAGGGGATGTGGGAGAGGGATGGAGTGGGAGTTTGGGGTTAGCAGATGCAAACCATCATGTATAGAATGGATAAACAACAAGGTCTTACTGTATAGCACAGGGAACTATATTCAATATTCTGTGATATACCATAATGAAAAAAATAAAAAATAAAGAATGTATGTATAACTGAATCACTTTGCTGTACAGCAGAAATTAACAGAACGTTGTAAATCAACTACATTTCAGTTAAAAAAAAGAAAGAAAAAATGGTATTTATCATTAAGCACATGTGGACCATCAGTAAGAATCAAGCCAGGTGCTAGCTTAGAACCATCTATGAAACTTCAAGGAACTAATCCTAAGAAAATAATTCCAGATTTATGCAAAGATCAAGGTACACTGATGATCACCACAGTATTTTTATAAATGTTATAATTAAAATTACAAAACAAAGAGTGCTTGAATAAATTATGGTTCTTCCTCAAAAAAAAAAGTATTATGTTTTTGCTTTCATGTAGAGCTTTATCATGCACTTGGAATTGATTTTTATTCTTCTCTATATGGATAACCAGTTTCCCATCCTTTTCCTGCTTTCTCGTATCAAATCTTCACTTTGTACGGTCTTCTGTTGTTCTCTATTCCAGCGGTCTATTCTTCTATTCCTGTGCCAGTATCTGCACCATTGCTATAAACTATAAAAGTCTTGCTCTCTGGCAAGGGAAATCTCCCATTTTGTTCTTTTTTCAAAACTACCACTTATAATCCTTTGTCTTTGATCTTCCATATACATTTCAATATTAGCTTGTCAAGTACCATGAGGCAATGGATAGACTAGACCCATAACTCTAGACACCAGAGCGACTTCATCTTTGCTCTGACTGCTATTACTATAGTGAGCACTAAAGAAGTGCCAGGCACATGCTAAGTGCTATACATTGACTCACTGAAACCTAATAACAACTCTGTGAGGTAGGTACTAATTATTATTCTCTTGTTCTAGTTGAAGTAACTGAGGATGGGTAAGATTAAGTCATTTGGCCAAAGTTCCAGGGTTATAATGATAGCCGGAGCACACCCCCTTTAACCCATTCTAACCATATGCCAGGGCTTACCTGGACATTCAAAAACTTAAATAGCTACTATTAGTAGCTACTATTATGGTGAATAAAACTATAAATAGGGCTTCCCTGGTGGCGCAGTGGTTGAAAGTCTGCCTGCCAATGCAGGGGACACGGGTTCGAGCCCTGGTCTGGGGGGATTCCACATGCCGCGGAGCAACTGGGCCGGTGAGCCACAACTACTGAGCCTGCGCGTCTGGAGCTTGTGCTCCACAACGAGAGGCCGCGACAGTGAGAGGCCCGCACACCGTGATGAAGAGTGGCCCCCGCTCACCGCAACTGGAGAAAGCTCTCTCACAGAAACGAAGACCCAACACAGCCAAAAATAAATAAATAAAAACCAAAACCAAACAAACAAAAAACTATAAATATTATGACCAGAGATAAAGTCAGAAGTCAAAGCCAAAATTAAAGAGAGGAAAACCTTTCTTTTTTTCTCCCTTCCTTTCAATCCCCTCCTGCTAGAGGAAGGTAAGGACAGAGGGAACCACATTGCTTGGAGAAGAAATGCAGAGAGGCTGAGGCACAGGTGCATAAACACGCACAATAATTACCTCATTAATATCAAAACCAGTAGGAAACAGGCTCATTCCAGATGGCAGGACCGGGCCAGGCTCCTTCCTGAGGCCTCCAGCCAGCATTGCAATCCCTCTGAGGTGTGGGCCTGGTTTGCAATCTTCCTCCAGCTCCTACAGCTCTGGAGGAGTAGGCAAGACCACCAGAGAGCCCCCATCTAATCCCTCCTGCATTCACCACCTTCCTCTAATCACTTTAGGTGCTGACTTAATGGTGCCTCATGTTAGCCTTAACAGCTGTGGCCCCATTTTAGGACCAGCAGGGCTATAATCCTACCTTAGAGACGAAGGACTAACGTGGGGAAATTACATGATTTGCCAAAGCTTTTTTGCAATACTAGACAGTGAAAGAAAAGCAGTGAGAAGAGATCAAGTTCTCAGGCATACAAACTGTCCTTGGAGGAATCCAGAGTACACTTAGTTTATTTTGTGACTCCTTTCCACTGCCCTCCTCACCTCCTCACATCCAGCCTTCAGGAAGCTTAGATGTCCTCAAACCCCTGGCAGGGCAAAAGCCCTCTAATAGGCTTGTGCTCTTTCTTCCAGACCACACTGATTCTCTTCCCTTAGTGAAAGCCCCCATGGGCCTCCTCTCACACAGGGCAAGTCTACAGGAGCAGATTACATGGAAAGTAATTAAACAAGAAAACATTGGTTAGGAGCTGTCAAGGGAGCCAAGGAGCAAAGCATATTCTAAAAACATACTCATCAACCCAGGCTGGTGGTTGGAGGATAGACCCTATCAACAGCAGCTTTTGGTATCAATCTTGACTTGGCCAAGATTGCTTGTCAGTGTGCTTGGTGACTTTGAGCGTCACTCCAGACAGCCTGGAGGTCTCTGCTCCCTTCTGTGTGAGAGGAGAACCTCTAGCCTCACTCCTTCCATCTGCAACAGATCTTCCCTGTTCTCCTTGACCCCTGGGAAACATCTCCAAGACCTGGTGGTTGCTGACCTGCCTCCTTCTGACCCGGTGCACTCGTTTTTAAAAAACAAATCAATTTTAAGTCAATGGGAAAGATGTCTATTATCCAGTGGGGCCACATCATAAGCCTACTTTCCATAAAGTAGTTTGAAGTCAGGGAGGAACACAGGGAATGGAAGTTATCATTAAAAATGTACCATGGTTCCAAAGCAAGGACCAGTCCACATAGCCTGGCTGCCCTCAAATCCTGAGCAACTGACAAGGCATTCCCAAATCCTTGAGGATTCCAGAGGGCAATGTGCAGCAGTAGACTCCTGGGATCCTGACAGCAGAGGAAATCTAACCAGTGACCCAGCTTCTGCCCCAAAGCAGCATCTCCTAAAAAGGGGATGTGTCTGCTACCACTAGGTGCTCAGGTAGGTCCCTGTCCTTCAGAGCGCTCTGGCCACCCATGGGATGTTACACGGAGGTACCTCCCAAATGGGTCAAAATGCCCTTGATGTCCAAAAGGATGACCTAGAGTTGTAACAGTAAACACAGTCCAAAATTACTGGATGATACCAAACTATACAAATCCCAACTCTTGGTGTTTAACTTTGTATGTTATTTTCAAACATATTATCCATGTGCAAATTAAATCTTGACTATCTTAAATAAAAATAACTACCATGCCTACCACTAGATGGTTCAGAGGATGACCAGGTTAAACAAGGATTGAAAGGGGCTGGTTAATATTTACATTATGAACAGAAAGTATAAATTAGAAGCAACACTATAGGCCAAAGGAGGTAGGAGGGAGATACGGAAGTAGATCTTGACATTAATTAGGTTTTGACTATTTCCAAGAAACCAGCCCAGGCCAAATATCATTATAACTGACACCATTAGACTAGAAATCTGTGTATTAGCATAAGTGTTCAAAAGTTCTCCATTGGCCCCCTTTCTGTGTAAGGCACAGGACAGATTCCTGGTGGTCTGGAGACGGGGTGATAAACTGGCTCTCCCTCAATGCTCCGCTTAACTAGCTCAAGTCCCTTCCCTGTTTGCTGCGTCAGCATTTACATCTGTCAAATGGGGACAGTACTGCTTGACCTGTCTCCTAGTAAAATGAGAAAAAGATGTCACATCACTAGAAACCTAGTAAGAACTAGAATTTGTAATCACTCAATACTGATAAAGGATTTTCAGATAGTTTACGCCATTTGATCCTCACAATAAGGCAGTGGTTAAAACTCTATCAGATGCTAGGCACCCTTTATAGAACAAATATTTTGTAATGTCCCCTTACTATCACAAAATGATATTAACTACAAATACAACTTTAATACATGTAAGATTTTAAAAGATAATTCTCTATAATAAAAGGAAAACTATTGAAATTTTTATAACATGGTCTTTAAACGTGGGTTCAGGGACTCAACCCAGTTCTTCTGATGCCACTGCCGTGATCTCTCCAGAATCCTCTAAAATTATTTTTTAAATTAAAGACAATTAAAATTAATGTTTAAGAATTCCCTAATGCCATCATTTTTCTCTCCTCAGAAAATAGGAAAACATTGTTTTTTCATCACAGTACCCTTTCATAGTAAGCCTAGCCTTGCTGTGTTGGTCAGTTCTACTGCAGTAACAGATAATCCCCAATTCTCAGTGGCTTACAGTGACATTTATTGTTAACTCACATTACTGAAGGCCGAGGGTTGGCTGCCGCTCTGTTCCAGTGCGTGGCTCAGCTCCAAGCTGGAAGTTGGCTGCCGGTCTGCACTTTCTGGGATCCAGGCTGAGGGATCATGAGGTGTGCTATTCCCACGGCAGAGGGAAAGAGCCAGAGAGCTGATGATAACCCATGATGCCTCTTAAAACCACTGCTTGAATGATCCACACACATAGTCACAAGGCAATGGTCAGTGATATATAATCCTCATAAGGAAGGGGAGGTGGATGATTGCCAACCGCAGTGCAATCTACCATAACTGATCAGATCCATTACGGTACTCCAGGCAGTCCTACTAGCAGACTTGAGGCAGCACACAGAAAAACTTGTTCGCCATCGTTCTGGAGACCAAGGGTCACAGGTGCAAGCACTCATAGCAAGTGGTAGGAACTGTGAAAAAGCAAACAGCCAATCCTTCACTTAAAGGAGCAGCTACTATAAGCCCCAGTAAGTATTGCAATGAGCAAATGAAAGCCCAAGTCCTCCGATTTCTCAAGAGAAGTCAGAAAATTGGATATTTATGTAAAACCTCCTACTTTAAAAAATGTTGACAACTATTTTCATTTTTTAAAAATAACAGTACCCTGCAGGCCAAACAAAACATCCAAAATCCAAATTTGAACCTTAACTTAAATTTTTTGTCCTTTGCTTTAGGGAAATTTTAGGGATGTGGCTAATGGGGCAGGGGCATTGCTATCCCAGTAAGGAGGGAACAGATTTTTTTCCCTATTGTGTTTCAATAACTCAGAGAGTCAGCGTTCACCCAGCTCAGCATCACTCAGGCTCCATTAATTGACTCAGGACTCAGGTCATGGTCTCACTCGTGGCCTTCAGTTTTCTTGTCCTGGGCTTGGCTCTATGAGCTGTTCCATCTCCCAAGAGATGCCTATCAGGCTGATTGACTTAGAGCTCAGATGGCAAAAGAAGAGGGTAATAATAGGACAAGAGATTGCACTCATTTGCCTCTTTAAATTTTCATATGGAGTGCGATTTGTTAACAAGGGGGAGGTCCCGAGGTAGTGAGGGGCATCAATAATTCAACAGAGGCTGTCAAGCTGCAAATAGCCCCATGGTGCCCAGCTGATGCTCCTGGTTGTAACACTGGCTACTCTCTCAAGCTCTAAGACAAAAGGTCACATTTCCATCATCCAGCCCATTTCAGTCCTATCTTTCCTCAGCTCCCACTTCCTAATGGTACTGGAGACCATTGTACTTGAGTCTGTGACCATATGTGGAGCCTGAGGCTAACCTGATCACAGGTGAAACATGAAAGTTCCTTGAGAACAATGATGAATGCAGGAGCTCCCTCCTTGGTAAGATCTTTACTGTCAATATTACCTCCCAATCAGATGCATTTAGTGCCTAGGATTTAATAAATTCTTACCCCATCCCCAAAACAAATGTCACTCTTTCCTGTTTGCAAGATCTCATTTCTCTACATCTTCAAAACCAGACTCAATACTCACCTGGACCTGGTCACTGACTTTCCTGGATTACGGCACGCTTTGGTCTCAGCAGAGGGACATAATGGCATCCAGCCTAAGATATTGGAACATTTAGGCCTAGAATCACATAAATCTATATATCCCCTCCCACCAAGATATATGACTTTGGGAAAGTTTCTGAAGTCTTTGAGCCTGTTTTCTCATCTTTAAAATAAGGATAAAAATACCTACCTCACTTAAGAATCAAATAAGACAGGATGTGTAAATTTATGATGATTATTTTTACAGTTTCTGAATGGATTTCCAGTTGGTTCCCTCCTCACCCCTCTACATGTTGCCATTTAATAAGGCCAGATGTCTCATGGGTGAGACTGGACATCTTTATGCCAAAGCACCAATGACTCAGCTTCTGTTTTTCACCATGAGAAACAGAAATAGATGAAATTAGTGTCAGCCAAATGGTACTAGGAGCTGCCTCAGGCCTTTGTCCTAGAAAAATGGGTGATAACCAAACTCACAGTGTCGACAAACTCAGCCTTCTTTGGAAGGCCCACCAAACGTCAGCCCCAGAGCGCAATGGGCAGCTTCAAGATGGCATTCTTTTTCCATCACTGTTGCCAGGCAGACACAGAGCTTTGGATCCTACAGAGCCTCTTCACATAGCAGGACAAGCCCAACAATGTTGAGAGAGCAGGAAAGGGGGCCAGTGTTAACCCAGTGGGTTCCGCTTAATGTACCACATTGGCTGAGATGGATTTCATACATTAGCAGTTGAGGCTATTAGCCAGCAGTAGGCCTGGGAAATGCTGTTCAATATTTTTTTCCATTTCTGAATGAAACAGAGAGCTGAGAGAATAATACTGTGTGATAAGGAAAGCTTTACTCCTGGCAGAGGGCGTGTCCTGTCCCCGCATGTTGTCCAGTCACTTGCTTGGGAAGAGGAAACAGAAGCAGAGCTGGGGATGAGGGTGGAGAGGAGGGAAGCTCTTGTCCCTTAAAGCAAGGTAAAAATATTAGTTTATAGTTTTAATGGTTTGCTCTCCTACTGTAATTCCCTTTGACTAGTTTAATGTCACAGTAAAGTGTAAAGTCCCTATATCACTTTGAGAAGTGATGTCATGTAGAATAAAGGGATGGGAAAATATCAGAAAAATTTTTTTCTCTCTTGTTCACACCTTCACTGGCCCTTTGGAAGCCGACTCTTATCCACTGGTCCAGGATTTGTAGGTAGTGAATGGCAGTGAGGTGAATGGTTGCCAATAGCAGGGCTGAGAATGGTAGAAATCTCAGGAAAGATGGGCAATAAGCCCTATTCTTTCCTGACCCATCCATGGGAAGATAATCAACAAAGAATAAGAGGGGAGAGCAGACAGGCTGAGCTTGTGTTATATAACATAGTCACGTAAAGACAATCAAAATACAAAGGAAAAAGTATGCACGGTCCAAATATATAATGACTTTGCACTTTAAAAATAGTGACTTTTACTTCTCTCTGGAAAGTCTTCTCTGTTCAGAAATATCTCTTGCCTGCGGTTCTATTATTAAGTTGATTCTTTTAGTTTATAAAGAACTTCTACTTGGAAAAATGTGACATGTTATTCTTGACCCACAACTAATATGAGTGGTGGAAAAGGTGGACACAAATCTCTCAATCTGTCCAGCGTGTGCATCTCCTCTGCCACTACTTTATTTTCACTCTTGCCATCTCCTTCCTATGTTTGTACGATGGCCTCCTTCCTCACTGACCTCCCTGCCTCTGATTACACTCTCTTTCAGCCCCGTCTCCACCGAACAGCCAAAATGGTCTCTATTAAATGCTGGTCCATATCTCACTCCCCTGCTTCAAACTTCAAAGGCTTCCTAGTGTCCTTAGGAAAAAGGCTAAACTGAATGACATTGGCAAGTAACAGTCTCTGCCTATCTATCCAGACTCACAACTCACCACTATCATCACCCCTATTCTGTGACCTGTTGGTAGGTCCTCTCTCTTGCTCCCAAGCCTCTGTACCTGCACCTTCGTCTGCCCAGCATCCTGTTCTCCTACCTTACCTGGACCAACCCTACAAAACCTCCTGGTCTGGATGTGGGGCTCTTCCCACTGATTCCCATAGAATTTTGCACAATCTCTATCACAGGACATGTATTCTCTGTTGTTATTATTATGGTCGTTTAATCATCCATACCTCCCATGAGACTGTCTATTCCTTGAATGTTGTATTCACTTATGTCTCGCTAGCATCTAGGCACGGCATAAAGTGGTTCACAGTAAATAATGTTTGAATGAATACGTTTGTTACTTTAATAAGAAAATTAATGCTCAAGGGAATGTTGGACTTACTGAAAGTCACTCAAGCTGTTTATTAATTGGGTCAGATAGGCATCTGCAGTTTTTCTAGTAAAGATAGTATCTTTTCTTTCTAAAGAAGACACAAAACTCATAGTCATGAAGGAAATGTTTGTCTACAGGACAAGATACCATTTTTGGAGTTAATATAGATGTGATGAACTGGGAGAAAACATTTGAACATAGATGACACACAAAGGACTAAAAGTCATAATACCTAAAAAAAAGGACTAAAAGTCATAATACCTGAAAAAAAGCACTTATGAGTCAATAAGAAAAAAATATCATCAAACTTGTTTAAAAATAGGAAAGACAAATATTCCATCTGTCAATAGGGAAGTAAGCACATAAAAAGAACTTCAATCTCAACAACAAAGCAATAATAATTTTTCACCCAATTAAATTACTAAAAATACAAAAGCTTGATAAAATGTAGTGATGGTGAAGGTATTAGGAAATGGGCTTTCTCTTACACTGGTGATAGAATTGTCAATTGAAGATGCTATTTTTGGTGAAAGCCATTTTCATTATTCATCAAATTTTTAAATATGTATTTCCTAGGACCCAGTATGTTAATTTTCTGTGGCTGCTGTTTCAAATTACTACCAATTTAGTGGCTTAAAGCAACTCAAATTTATTATCTTACAGTAGTTCAGAAGAATGACATGGGTCTCACGGACCTAAAATCCAGGTATTGGCAGGATTACGTTCCTCACTGGAGTCTCTAGGGAGAATCTGTCTCCTTGTCCTTTCCAGCTTTTAGAGAGCACCCACATTCCTCAGCTTGTGAGCCTCTTCCTCCACCTTCAAAGACAGCAACTTCAGGCCAGTCCATCTCACACTGTGATCTTTCTGATTCTGTCTTTTGATCTCTTCTTCCACTTTTAAGGACCCTTGACCCTTGGCATGAGGCCCACTTGGCTAACTCAGGATAATCTCCCTATTGTAAAGTCAGCTGACTAGGAATCTTAATTCCATGTGCAACATTAGTTTCCCTTTGCCATGTAACCTGACATATTCACAGGTCCCAGGGATTAAGACATAGACATTTTTGTTGGGGGAGGTCATTAGTCTTCCTACCACTTCCAGAAATTCCACTTCTAGGAATATACCCTACAGAATTACGCACACACACGTGCCACAAAATGTATGATCAAAGATTTTTATTTCAGTAGTGTTGCTAATAGAAAGAAAGAAAGAGGGAAAGAAAGAATCTAAATATCATCAAAAGTAGAATAATTACATAATTCCATGTAATGGTTAATTACATGTGTCAATTTGACTGGACCACGAGTTACACAGATATTTGGTCAAACATTATTCTAGGTGTCTCTGTGAGGGTGTTTTTGGATACAATTAATATCTCAATTGGTAGACCGAATAAAGCAGGTTGCCCTTCCTGATGTGGGTGGACCTCATCCAATCCGTTGAAGGCTTGAATAAAATAAAAAGCCTAACCCTCCCCCTAGTAAGAGACAATTCTTCCTGCATGATGGCCTTCTACCTGGCACATCGATTTTTTCCTTCCTCTGGACTCAAACTGAAACATCAGCTTTTCCTGGATCTTGAGCCCGTAGGCCTTCAGACTGGAACTAAAGCATTGACTCTCCTGGGCCTCCAGCTGTGACTCACCCTGAACATCTTGGGACTTGCCAGCCTTCACGATCACGTGAACTAATTTCTTATAATAAATCTCTCTCTCTCTTTCTGTCTCTCTAATATATACATCCTATTGGTTCTGTTTCTCTGGAGGACACTGACTAATACCTCCTCCAGAAAAAGTGCGGCCATAAGAAACAAGAAGACAGAGCTTTGTGGACCAATGTAGAAGGATGCTCATGGGATAGAGTTATGGGAAATAGGGAAATGTATAGTATGATCTAATTTGTATAAAAATCAAAAGGGACACATAAATATGCACATATCTCTCTATAAATGCATAGAAAAGGGACTGAAGGCTGCATATTGGACTCGTAACAATGATTATCTCTGAGACTGGAAGTGGGATGGGGGCCTCGTGGTGAAAGGGGCTTTCATGTATATTTATTTCAATTGTTTGAATCTCTTATAATGAGAAAGTATATATAAATTATTTGTGCTATTAAAAAAATCCATTGCATACAGGGAATTTTTTCTAAGAAACTGGCTTACAAGTTGCAATACCAATGTGTGAATTTACAAGAAAGAAGGTTTCTTTCTAGGGACTGTCAGTAACACAGGAATAATACTCAATTTCTGACACCTTACAGGATATTTTCCTAATAAAAGAATAGGTAAGAAACCAAATTAGTGAACAGAAAGGACGTGTTAAGCATGAAATCAGAGCACAGAAAATCAGATGTCCTTGAGGGATGTTTTATCTTAGCTGAGGTTTTAACTCCAGTGAATTATCCAATTGACCCTGATACTTGGGCCTCTAGACACAGCCTCTCTTTCTGATAATAGCTGTCTCTCTCTGCTCTGAAGAGTCACTTGAGAATTACTAGCAAACTCTCACTCTCCCACTGTCATTTTGAGAATCTACATTAAATCTACCTTTCCTATTTGCACAAAGCACTGCACGGTGTCCTCTCTCTCTCTCTCTCTCTCTTTTTAACAGATTCTGAGATTATCTTCCATCTCTTTTGGCATTTTCAGTTTCTTGGCAGAGGACAGAGGTCTTTTGCATCCCCTAGTAAACACAGAATAGAGTGGGAAGCCTCAGGGGCATTTTCTGCTAGACAACTGAGTCCATTCACGGTGGGGCTCTTTCTTTGCCTTCCCGACCTTGTCTCTGGGTCTATGATTTCAACGTACTTTGGGGAACTGAACTCTTATTGACTATACTGAATTATCTTCCAAGGCTGTGTGACCTTGGGTTATGTCATTATTCTTTGTCATGATTGTTTCTTTCTTTTATCTAAGATAAGGAAGTCAGGCAGTTACACAGGAATAATACTCAATTTCTGCCACCTTACAGGACCATTGAGAGGTTAAAATAAGGAAACATTTACCCATTCAACAAATGTTTGCTGAGGTCCTTTACTCTGCCCAGCTCCATGATTTGTTCTGGAGACACAAAAAAAGAATAAGACAGTCCCTGCCTTCACAGCACTCACAGTCTTATGGGAAAGACACACAAACAATTATAATACAGAATAACAAATGCTAACATAGTGTGTTATGTTACACCCTGGAGGAAGTAGGGTTAAGTAAGATTTGGGGAGATATTATAACTCTTGAGCAGAATCTTGAAGAAAGAGCAGAAAATAGGACGAGGTGAGAAAAGCATTCAAGACCAAAGGGACAGCATGTAAAAATGCACAGAAGTAGGGAGAGGACTGCAAGAGTTGGATTGGAATAGAGTGTAATAGATTGAAGATAGCCCTGAATTCTCTGATACTCCCCCTTAAGAGGTGGGGTTTATGTTTGAATCTGGGTGGGCTCTGTTTGACCGATACAATACAGCAGAAGTGGCACTTTGCCAGTTTTCAGGCCCAGGCCTTAAGAGACCTGTATATTCTACTTCTTGTCTCTTGGAACCCAACCACCATGCTGTGAGGAAGCCCAAGGAGCCTCAGGAAGAGACCCAAATGGAGAGGAACTCAGATTCCCTGGGTGAATTCCCTGCTGATGACCAGCACCATCTTGCCAGCCATGTGAGTGAGGTCACTAAATTTTAAGTCACTAAATTTTACATTAAAAATTAGCAGTAATTACTGAAACATGGAGGTAAAAAGAGGGGAGAATCAGGATCAGACCCCCAGGTCTCCAGGTATAGGTAACACGATGGAGATTCCTTTCTCAAAGATAAGATTTAGAGGTAGAGCAGGCTTGGAGAGTGGAGGAGGTGAGAGGGGCATTGGAGGGTGATGATAAGTTCAGTTGGGGACCTACAGAGTTTGAGAAGCAAGGGGCTGTCTGGTAGAGACAGATGGTACAGTTGGACATACAGGTATCTGCAACTGGGGAGAGATCTGGACTAGAGGTATGCGAATGATATTTACGGAGGGAGACTGCATGACTGCGGATACAAACACCTGTGGGGAATATACATAAGTAAGAAGAGAAGAGAGCTCAAGAGGAACAATCACAATGGGTAGCAGAAAAAAGTCCATGAAGAAGCCGCCAAAGAAGTGAGAGCAGGGAAGTAGGGCAGAGAGTTTACCCTTTCTGCTCCTGGTGAGCAGTGCTTCTGATCACAGAGGGGAGGCTGTATTTAAGGCTTCACACTGAACCCGATTCAAGGTCAGGGAAGCATCCTTGATAGGCAAGCCATGGTTCCCTGTGCCCTGCTCTGTTGCTTATGGGCAAAAATAAACTCAGGCTGAAACTGGGAGCGTGACAATCAACAAGCCAACCTCATGAAGGCTTTCACCCTTCCCTCTCGCTATTTTGGCCTTTCCTCACCTAGGTGCTGGGGTTTCTCCTGGTCCAGGAGTCCAGGAAGACAGCCCTGACTTTGCCTTTGAAAAAAAAAAACAAAACTAAGAAGTGCATTGGTGTTCTGTCTCTGAGCTAAACACGAAAAGAGGGCTCTTTTCCATTTTTTGTGAAGCTTTTCTTCCCGAAGCTGCACACCTAGACAGATGGGGGAGCAATGGTTTATTGATGCAGTGGAGCAGTGACTAGGAGAGTGGATGAATATTTTATGGGCACCAGTAGCAGTTAATAAATCATGAGGCGCTGCAGACAAGTGGGTCGCTCACTCCACCCTGGACAATGGTTGCTGAGCTCTAGTCAAGTGGAATCTCCTTTTCTGGCATCTCCAATCTGTCCTGAGTGCTGTAGGGAAGCTGGCATGACATTTCTGTGGGTCTTGATTTCTCAATTCAGTATATGCAGAGGAAAGTTAGTACTTCTGATTTTAGCTATTGTCAACTAGATGAAGCTCTAATTAGGCAGATTCAGAGGAAATTAACCTAGGAATCAAAAGATTTGGCTTCTGGTCCCAACTCTGCTGATGGCTAGCTGTGTGGCATTGGACAATATACTTAACCTCTCTGAATAATAGTTTCCCATCTCTAAAACAAAGAGATGGATGGATTGGTAATCTTGAAGCTTCCTGTCAGTCTTACGATTTTCTGAGTCAATGGGTTTCTTGAAATGACAATGAATGACTCGTGATGCTGAGTGATCTGTTTCATAAATGATCCTTAATAAAAGTTTCTGTGTATGCTTTGTTTGTAAGGAGCATTGACAACCTCCCTTCCATGTCTAAGGACAAGGGTGCCTAATTTTTAGAAAAGAGAAAAAGAGAAGAAAAGCAAAAACATAGACCTGCTCAATAATTAGGTTTGGAAATAAGTACAGAAATGATGAATACCATTTTGCCAGACTCAATATTTGAGGTTGGTTTATTTATCTATTTATGATTTACAACTTTAACTATATTCGAAAGGAATTTTAGCTGATTACACCAGTAATGAAAACAGCAATGGCTGGTTATATAAACAGAAGTTTCAGCACTATTAAAATCGCCAATTTTAATAATAAATATAATATGACCACTATTGAATGTTTACTCTGTGCTAATCCCTATATGGAGTATTTTACAAACATTATTCTAGTTATTCCTCATTAGTCCCAAAATAATGGCACACTGATAAGAAAACTGGGCTGAGAAAGATAAATTTCCTTGCCCAAGGTCACCCAATTAGTGAGTGGCTGAGATGAGATTCAAAACCAAGCCTGTCTCATTCTAAATACACTATTATTGCAATAATAAATGATAGCTAAAACTTGCATTGAACTTACTATGAACTAGAAACTAGTCTAAGCAGCTCACCCATCTGGATTCTCTCCATCTTTCCTTGCCTTTGAGCTATTTTATAACCCTGTAAATTGTAAAACACAGATAATAATACAAATTATTCATATCCATAGAAATGCAAATTAATTGATTATTGCCCTGTGGGTGGACACATCTTGCATCTATTAGTAAATTCATTTCTGAAGTCCTTATGCTCTATTTCTGTATGGTTCTTGGAATTCTTTAAACCAGTCGTAACGTCTTATTGGTTCATTCGTTTACTGAATTAAACACAATATTTGACACGTGTTCATTTTATATTTGTAGGACAGCATGATTTTACCCTTTTTAAAAAATATATCCTTCATCAGTATATCATGCACATTCACGTGTTCTCAGAGAGGGAGAGAGTGACACAGCTCTGCAGCATGGCTGCTGCCGCTGGTATGTGTGAGCACAGCAGGAGATGAGGCCAGGCCAGGCCAGTGCACCAGCCTTCTCTGCCTCTCACATCTGTGATGTGGTGGTCGTGCCTGCTGCTAACTAAGCTGGTTGCAATCACTGGCTTGGCTGCTCTACCCTCTGGGTGGCCTGTCTAATGACTGCTCCTCCACCTCTCACTGCTGCAGCTGCTGCCAGAGCATTGCCCAGCTGCCTCCTATTTTGCATAGTCTTTTTAGGGTCTGTCTGTAGACTTCCAGAGCCCTGCTTTCCCCAACAGCGCTAAAGACAAGGGCAGTAGAGACTGAAGGACAGAACTAACCAGCTTTCTGGAGCCATCCCTCTTCTTTTCTGAAATTGCCTTTTTAAACTTAAAGATAATGGGGTCCCGTTCAGTGAGCATAGTACTGTACACCACCACAACCAAACCACTAGGATAGTGTTTCTCATACTGCGTGCCAGGGAACACGGGTGTTCCGTGAATAACTTGCAGATGTGCTGTGATAAATGGAAAAATACTTTCAAGTCTTATGATAACCATTTTATCATGATACTGATAATTATCGAAGCAATTTTATTTCCTTACCTTTCAGGATCAAATCACTTTGTCTTTACCTTATATAACTTTGGGGATTTTGTTGTTGTCCTAAGAAAACAGTTTTTACAGAAACATCTTATATGCCTATGCATAAAAATATTATCAGTGGGGTTTTGTGATATCAAAACTTTAATTAATGTTCTGTTACAGACCTGGAACCCTTCATCCTGTAACACAGAAAGTATAAGAGTTGAGGACTTTTGAAAAAAGATGGAGGTCTTTTTAGCAGCACAAAATCTAGACTTTTTTCTTACCTTTAGGTTTGGGAGCCATGAAAACCCTCCTGCCCCCTCCACTACTACAGGGCAGACCAGTGGAGGAGATCCCAAGTGCCAGTTATCAGGGGGCTGTGACATTCCATACACAATAGGTTTAACAGAGAAAAACTATGTTCCAAACAGATCTCCAAAGTGGTTGAAAATAGCTGTTGAAGATGCTGTGCTCAAAATCAGAACTTTAAACAATTATAAACAGAAACACAGAATTCTCTGCAGTTGGCATTAAAATCGTGAAATGAGAGAATTACCATTCTGATGCAAACCAGCTTGAAAACAGAAGAGAAAACATGAAAGGGATCGACTGTTAAATGTTGGTGATCTCTAAGAATCTGGAATCACTCCTCTTCTCTTTACGGTGTGTATATTCTCTCTCGCTGACCTTCATTCACTCCCTGGACTTCAGCCACCTCCTCTGTGGAACAGAATCCCAGGTCCCACCTTAGCCCGGAGTTCTTGCCTGAGCTCCTGACCCTACTGGGGCAACTCTGTTTGGATATCTCACAGACACTGATGTGTTTTCTTCATCCTCCCACCTCACGCACCCACCCCTCCATCAGCTCTTTCCCTTACACTCTTTGCTGTGGAGAATGACACCATCATCCACTAAAAACATGGGAATTATTCTTATGTCTTCCTTATTCACACATGTCCAATCCATTGCTAAATCCCATCTATTCTATCTCCTAATTATGTCTCCATTGTCTTCTTTCTCTTCATCCTCTCTTACCATTATATCAAATCAAAGGCTCAAAATCTCTTTCTTGGTTCCTGAAAGCTCATTTTAACTGGTTTACCTGCCTTTTAGTCAATTCTCACCAATGGTAGATTGAACTCTGTACAGTGTAAATTTGATAATGTCACTCTCCTTTACAAAAAATCCTTCTGTGTCTTTCCATGGCTTTTCATTATCTGAGCCCAGTTTACCAGTTCAATCCCATATTTTACCAGGCTCCCATCCTACCATAAATTTTATGCCAGCCATGCTAAATTGCTACAGATCCCCAAATATGACATATTCTCTGTTATGGCCATAGCTCTTTGTTGTGCTACTGTCTCTGCCTCTTGAACTCACTTATCCACTTTGCTAATTTCTTCCCCCACAAGGCCTTCCTGGAACCTCCCAGTTAGCCTTCAGTGCCCCTCTCTTGTGTGCTCATGACATCCTATGGGTCCACTCGGTCAAAACCTTTACTGAGCCCACTCTACCGAAATTGCCAATATAGAATGAAAGCATTTAGGAAAAAAAAACCCTATACTTCTTTCTCTAGTATTTCCTTTTTTATTTTGAATTTTATTTATTTTTTATACAGCAGGTTCTTATTAGTTATCTATTTTATACATATTAGTGTATATATGTCAATCCCAATCTCCCAATTCATCCCACCACCCCCGCCACTTTCCCCGCTTGGTGTCCATATGTCTGTTTTCTACATCTGCGTCTCTATTTCTGCTGATACCCCTGTCCTTTCTTCCATTTAGATAAGATGGGCAGTCTCTACTCAATACCCTTCAGAGTAAGGCTGGTAAATGAAAAATTCAAAGAGCAGGAAGTCAGTTAATATTAGCTTTTTGAGTTTCCCCAAGTAGACTCAAGTTGGCCGTTCATTGTTTAAAGGAGAATATTTTAAAAGATCAAAAGCCTAGGTCAGGAATGTTTTACAGCACAAAGTTCATTCTGATTTGGAAGACTTTATGGACTGGCGCCAGAGAAAAAGGAAGCAGAAGCAAGAGTGAGTAAAGCCACTGGCGAGTGACTCTGAGGGTGGGTAAGGGTGGCCCAGGAAGGGAGGAGAGCTTCTTTTTTCTCTCTCTCTTTTTTTCTTTTTTAACTTTTTATTTTATGTTGGAGTATAGCCAACTAACAATGTTGTGATAGTTTCAGGTGCACAGCAAAGTGACTCGGCCATACATACACGTGTATCCATTCTCCCCCAAACTCCCCTCCCATCCAGGCTGCCACCTAACATTGAGCAGAGTTCCCTGTGCTATACAGCAGGTCCTTGTTGGTTACGCATTTTAAATATAGGGGAGGAGAGCTTCTAAGAGTTTCACGTCCCACATCCAAGAAGGGAACCGAAGGAGCTGGGAGTGAGTTGGTGGCTCTGAAGGGAACTTTCAGCGGGGAGTGGGAGGGTACAGTGTGTCCTGCATGAATTGGTCACTGAAAGTCAGATGTGAGCCCAGACCCCAGAGCAGATGCCCACACATGTTAGACAATGGTGTTCCTCCCACTGATGTGGAGCCAATGGAGTCTAAATGTAGTCCCGAGGATGAAGGACAAGGGGAAAACCTTGAATTGTCTATCATTCTGAACTGGCTAGAAGTAAACTTCTCACTATAAGCATAATGAGAGACCAAGATAGAAATTTAATGTCGTCGTAGAAAAGGCTGTTATAATTCTTGCTATCTTGAATCTGTGACTTAGAATTACTACTTGTGGCTCCTGTTTAATAGTCAGCTTTCTCCACTGGATTGTGGGCTCCTGGAGGACAGGGACTATTTGTATTCATCTTTGTAACCCCAGTCCAGTCATAGTGCAGAGACTCAGTAAATGCTGTCAGATGGAAAACAATGAATAAACCAGCAAACCTGGATGACGAAGGATGAGGGTCCAGGCAGAAGCAGGGCAGATGTGATTTTCCTTAATGGAATTAGAGTTGAATATCAGAAATAAAGCGTGTACTATTTGTTCTTCTGTCTGTTAAGATAAGCTTGCTCAAATTAACTAGTAATCAGCTGTATTTATTTTTCACTAAGTGTGAACTTAGTCATTCTCATTTAATCTTCTTGTTGAGGTTATTATGATAACTCAATTGAAGATTTGTTACCTTGTCCACTTGGATGATGTCTAAAATTTACTTGAAAATACTTTAGCTTAGTACTGTGATATAAATGTGTGTGTGTGTGTGTGTGTGTGTGTGTGTGTGTGTGTGTGTGTGTTGGTTTTACTCTACATGCTAGGGGTACGTGATTAACATCCTAACCTGGAATTAACTGTCCAGATGTGCTTAGATTTTAAAAGTCACACCGAGGAGTCCACACTCCAGAGTACTCTGAGTGCTTCCATTATCTCTATCTCCATCAGCAGTGAAGGGGTTATTCAGTAGCATTTAGCGGAGTTAGAAATAATTTTCAAAGACAATTTGAGTAGTGTCCAATTGTGACTAGCAAGGTACAGACATCGCCACCTATGCATGAATCTGTCCCACTCAGCATCCTAATACCTCTCAGTGTGATGCCCCAGCCTAGAAGTCCCATTTGGTCCTGCGTCCCATCTCTAACCAGAGGATTTACTGTTGGATTCTGACTTGATGACTAGCTGATCCCCCCAAGATAATATTTCTGTATCTGCCACGAGTGAAATTGTTATACAGGGGGCCTAGCAGAGGAACCAAGGCAGGGAGCCAACAAGAGCACATTGTATGACTCCTTGTGTCTGTGTGCTGATAAATGTTTGTGTGTGCGTTGCAGGATTTGTTTTCTTTGTAATGGACCACTTGGTAGCAAGTTTCTTGGGAATGAGACCTAGACATTTCCTCTACCTTTAGCACTGGAGGCCACCATTATTTGCCAAAAGAACCCAACAGTTGTGAATGACCAAATTGGCTTAGATGAGCTGACAACACAGCACTTAATACAATGCACATTATCATTGCTTTTTCCTGACATTTCAGATTTCTGTAGATAAAGATATAAATACATACATCACAATGAAAAAATTTCCACATTATTTCTCTCCTTAATATCCTGACTCTAATATTTTCATAGCATGGTTGACCCTTGCATGTGTCATCCACTGGAATGTCACTGCTCTCCTCATCTGAATTTCTTTCTGGCTTGTACTTTATCCTATTTATCTTGGATGCCCCTCTGAGCCTACTATAATATCTCGCCAGGAAGAAGCCCTCATCATTAAATGTTTGCTGGCTGGAATGTCATGAAACAAACTAGATGACAGTGGTATCAGAGTCGTCCTCATTGCAAAGCCCTACTACCACCCTCTGAGGTCACAGTTGATACTCGAAGAAGAGAAAGGAAAAAGCAGTATTGTCACGAAGGGCTGGGCCCACACCCAAAGTTGTTGGGGGCAAAAGTACAGAACCCATGTGGCCATGAAGACAGAGAAAGGGCAGACCCTGCTCTGATTGTAGGTTGCCTTCCCATCACTGGGTAGGCAGCAGACTGAGAGAAGTATTGTCCAGCTTTGCTGGGAGGAAGGAGACCACCATGGAGAGGGGATGAGTAGCCCAAGAGAACATCTTTACAACAACTAGATTTTTCAACCCAGTAGCCATGTCTGTCAATAAAATATGAGATTGAAGCATTACTGTTTTACTTGCCACAGATAAGACAAAGCATGTCAGTTTGTCATCACTAGACTGGGGTTGCTGAGGAGAAGCTCTGACCCAGCATGAGCCCCTTAAGAAGGCAGAATAGGCTCTGAGAGAATGAATCTGACCGCAGAGTCTGGCCCAGAGGCCCAGAGGAGCGTAGGGAGGCACAGCTTAGTCACGGGTCACTAAATGGCCGGCACCTGGTGGCAGGGCATTGTTTTGACTAAGGCCACTTGGGTTACCAACCTACCCAGACAGCCTTAAAGCACGGAGGCAATTTGTGGGAAAGATATTGGTAGGAACTTCAGCCAGGCTACAAGAGAACACCAGGAATAGCTGTTCCGATAAGCAGCTGCTCTTTCCTTTACCGAGGGTCCCATGGCAGTTCATCTGGCATTACTGGTGTCTGCCCAAGAGCTTCACTGTTCACTTTTGCACTATTCACTCTCTCCAGACTGGCTTTGCTTTGCTTTCTCAAACACCATGGGAATGGTTGGACACACACTCTCATACCTGAAGGGGATGTTAGAGAGCTAAAGATGGGCCCTTGACCCAAGTCACTCTCTGGATCATTCAAACCTCCCTAATCACTACCCAACCCCATTACTGTTGCCACCACCACCACCAGCAATCACGTCACTGGCCAGTCATTCTACAGCAGCATTCCTATACTTGCCAGCCGGACAGTCATCTGGGGCTACTTATTAAAAATACACATCCTGGGATTTGCCTGGTGGTCCAGTGGTTAAGAATCCACCTTCCAATGCAGAGGTCACGGGTTCGCTCCCTGGTCTGGGAACTAAGATCCCATGTGCCATGGGCAACTAAGCCCATGTGCCCTAGAGCCCGTGTGCCCTAGAGCCTGCATGCCACAACTAGAGAGAAGCCTGTGCGCCGCAACAAAAGATCCCGCATGCCACAATGAAGATCCCTAGTGCCACAACTAAGACCTGATGCAGCTAAATAAATAAATAAATATTAAAAATATATATACATCCTCAGGCTCCTCTATTGGAAACGCTGGGGTGGGGCTCAGGAAGCTCTACTTCTATTTAGCACCCCCAGGCCACTCTAGAATTGGGCAAGCTTGAAGACTGCACTGGAGCAGTCCTAGAATTTTATTTATTTAGCATCAGAATAGCCTGGGTGCTTATTATTAATACAAATGCAGAGTTCTACCCCGGAAGATTCTACTTCGAAAGCCGTGGCACAAGACCTTAGGGATTGCAATTAATAAACATTCCTAGGTGATTCTGATAGAGAGGTCCATGGGCCTCACAGTGAGAAGCATTATTTTAGAGAGAACCCCCATCTAACTTTACACTCTCAGTCTCTAGCCAGTATGATCTGGGAGCAGCCATGTTCTACTCCATTCTGTGATGGGTGGGTCAGAGGAGGACTTTGGCACTTGGGGGACTCCCAGAGCCAGAGAACCAAAACCATTGGGCAGGAGGGGCAATGAACAGAATGGTTAAGCAGACATGTCACAGCAATAAAGGTATATCTCACACTTAAATGAAACAGAAAAGGCTGCATTTATTTTTTTTTTAATATTTATTTATTTAGGCTGTGCTGGGTCTTAGTTGTGGCATGCGGGATCTTCATTGCAGCATGTGGGATCTTTCGTTGCAGCATGGGGATCTTTTTTTTTAGTTGCAGCCTGCGGACTTCTTAGTTGCAGCATGCGAACTCTTAGTTGCGGCATGCGTGTGGGATCTAGTTCCCCGATCAGGGATTGAACCCCGGCCCCCTTCATTGGGAGCACGGATTCTTACCCACTGGACCACCAGGGAAGTCTCGAAAAAGCTGCATTTAAATAAGACGTGGGAAACCAACCTTTATGTATAAATATTCTAATAACAAAAAGACTAAGAATTGCTCACTAATATACCAAACACTTATTATGCCCTGAGCGCCTGAGGTATGCTATCTCATTTAATACGTGCAAAAATTTTAATGTTGTATTTGTGAGCCAATAAGAAACTTATCCAAACACATAGGAAGTAAGTGGCAGAGCCTAGTCTCAAATCTAGGTCTTGTTGAAGTGAAAGAACACGGTTTTAATCACCAAGGTGTACTTTAGCTAGAAACACGGATTACTTCTGAAATCAGGAAAAAGAAACCCACAAACGTAGTGTTATATATAATAAGAGAATTATGGATTAATAAAAGGGACTCTGAATTTGATCACAAGACCCTTTGGTGGTAGAAAAAATAATCCATCCCCATAATTTACCAATTTTGTAAGCTCAGATTTTAATAAATTGTGTTTTATTAAAATTACACACCTGTAAGGTTGAGGACCCTAGAACTCCCCAAATGTGCCAACAATCAAAAGGGGCAGAAATGATGTAAAAGGAAACCACCTAAGGATCAGAGACTAAATCATTCCCGATTCCTGTGGAAACGCTGCCTCAGAAATAAATCAGACAGCTCTAGGCTCTGTGGGCCTCCGCCTCAGTCAGCACCACGTTCTGGAGCCTCCAGGGTTCATTGTTCAGTGTAGAGGAGGCCTCTCACCCAGGTGTCACAGTGTCCCAAAGCCCCAGGGTTCAGGACTGTGCTCCCTGGTTCAGGCCCGCAATCTTAGCCAGGCCCTGGCTGCGTAGATTCCCCTCGAGCAGCAAGAAGAGACAGGGTCTAACCTCTATTTTCTGCCAACTTGCTGTGTGCTGAGAACCAATAGCTATAATCAAAATGCCTCCTGTTGACTCTGCAAAGCCTTGGAGGAGTTTACAAGTGCTAAACACATGTTTCCAAATCCTCATCTCTGAAGCAGTCCTTTAAGACATAAAGGTGCAGGGGCCTGTGAGGGGGAATGGAAGAGCAAACAATGTAGCAAGGTGTGGTGGCTAAGGGGCAGAGGGAGACAGAAATAGAGGTGGATCTTCAGCCCCACTTCCTGCCCTGCCCTCCCTCCTCCACCATCCCCTCCCAGAGGATCCTTGTCACAAAAAGAGCTTGGGATACCTGGGAAAGGCCTTTATTTTGCCTATGGTCTAATCCAATCATTTGCACAGATGAGAAATAAGTGCTCTCAGGAGCTCTGAGTGTTTCCTTAAACTCTTTGAAAATGGATGAAAAAATGATAACATATAAGTAATCCCCAAACCACCGATAACCCCAAACCTCCCTACCATTAGGGAGCAGCCTGAATAATTGGTTCCTAAACAATTAAACTCTCTGGTTCTTTCATCAGTCACTTTATTAATAAGTATTTATGGGCTACCCTCTGTAAACCCATCACTGAACTGAGCAAGAATCGGAAACACAGGACCTGGAAGTGACTTCAAGAAGCTCCTTGTTTAATAGGCAAAACATTCTCTGACATAAATCGTACCAATGTTTTCTTAGGTCAGTCTCCCAAGGCAATAGAAATAAAAGCAAAAATAGACCTAATCAAACTTACAAGCTTCTGTACAGCAAAGGAAACCATAAACAAAATGAAAAGACAATCTATGGACTGGGAGAAAATATTTGCAAATGATGCAACTGACAAGGGCTTAATTTCCAAAACATACAAACAGCTCACACAACTCAACAACAACACAAACCAAACAACCCAATCAAAAAATGGGCAGAAGACCTAAACAGACATTTCTCCAAAGAAGACAGACAGACGGCCAAGAGGCACATGAAAAGATGCTCAACATTGCGAATTCTTAGAGAAATGCAAATCAAAACTACAGTGAAGTACCACCTCACATGGGTCAGAATGGCCATCATTAAAAACCCTACAAATAACAAATACCGGAGAGGATGTGAAGAAAAGGGAACTCTCCTGCACTCTTGGTGGGAATGTAATTTGATGCAGCCCCTATGGAAAACAGTATGGAGTTTCCTCAAAAAACCTAAAAATAGAGTTGCCATATGATCCAGCAATCCCACTCCTGAGCATATATCCACACAAAACTATAATTCAAAAAGAGACATGTACTCCTATGTCATAGCAGCACTATACACAATAGCCACGGCATGGAAACAGCCTAAATGTCCATCGACAGATGAATGGATAAAGAAGATGTGGTACATATATACAATGTAATACTACTCAGCCATAGAAAAGAATGAAATAATGCCATTTGCAGCAACATGAATGGAACTAGAGATTATCATACAAAGTGAAGTAAGTCAGAAAGAGAAAGACAAATACCATATGATGTCACTTATATGTGGAATCTAAAATATGATGCAGATGAACTTATCTACAAAACAGAAACAGACTTACAGACATAGAGAGCAGACTTGTGGTTGCCAAGGGGGAGGGGCAGGTGGGGGAGGGATGGAGTGGGAGTTTGGGATTAACATATGCAAACTAGTATATATAGGATGGATAAACAACAAGATCCTACTGTATAGCACAAGAAACTATTCAATATCCTGTGATAAACTATAATGGAAAAGAATATGAAAAAGAATATATATACATATAACTGAATCACTTCACTATACAGCAGAAATTAACACAACACTGTAAATCAACTATACTTCAACAAAATAATAAAAAAAAGAAATGCATTGTTTAGAGAGAAGGTCAGATTGATAATTAGGCGACAATGCAAGGCAGTAAGATCTGAGTGCTACCTTGAGGAGAACTAGAGATATGGGCTTTTCCTTCAGAAAAAGGAAAAAAGATTAAGGTGGACTGGAGGTATCAAGGGAAGCTTCATGGAGGAGGCCGGCTTTGAACTTACTAGGATTTGGAGAGCAAAAGAGAGAAGTTCTGAGGGCATTCCAGTGGTGGAGAAGTGGATGAAAGTCCTCCCATCTTTCTGCCTATCAAAATCTTTTCAGGTCAGCTCAGGTCTGGCTTGCCCTTGTAGTCTTCCACCATGAGAACTGTGAAGATTAATGCCTGCAGATATCTTTGAGTCTTCAGAGAAAACAAGTATATACACAGAGTTACAAAAAAGCATCAATGAGGTTGCATTACATCAATTGCAATTAAAGTATTCTGGACTTAAAAAAAGGTAACATCCTATATTCCTAATAGCATGGAATTAGAAAAACTAACCATCAAATACCTTTTACCCATCTCTTTGCTTGGACACGTTTAAAATGTTAACTTCTAGAGGAAAAAATTAATTGGATGGATAAGAGCAAACACTCCTTTCTATATGTGGTGATTTATTTCCTCCACACTGTATAAACCAAACAGCTGCATTTAGAGCAGATACATAAGATTCAATTATAGTTACAGACATTACTAACCTGCCATTTTTCTAAACATTTTGAAACACTGAAAACGTAGTTGAAAAGATAGCTTGCATCATGTTTGATCATGGAGAAGCAGCATTCCATGATGTTAGGTGAAAGCTATATCGAAATCCTACACCTGCTTGAAAATAGAATTTTAACTGGCAATTTGGCTTCTAGGTAGTGTATTATGACATAAAATAAATTAATCTTTTTTCTTTCATACAGAACACAAGGCCACAATCAGTGCCAAGTCTGTTCCCTAGAATTGCTTGGCAGTGTTCCCAGATGTTCCAACAGTCTTGTAGCAGAAGCTTTGCAACCCATTTGCTAGGCAGAGCTTTTATTTTTTTTCCTTCCATTTAACAGACTGCAATATGTCCCACCCTTCCTGGTATCACTGGACAATCGTATTTTCAATTCTTCCTTATGTCTTATTTTCCCAAACCTAAGGTCTTTCTGAAACTGACCTTGTTATTCTAGTCTGTTATTCTCTTCAAGCCTATACGGTTATATTATCCTCTTAAAGAGGCAAATCCAAGCCCAAGGGGATTCAGATTCAACTTAAAACGTGTTCCCCAGAATGTCAAGTTTCTCAAGATGTTAATAGATATTCCACGAGATAAAGTGATGTCAAATAATAAAAAGAAACGCTGCAAACCTTCCAAATCTCTAGGGATTTAGAAAGCACATTACCTGAGAAAAAACAGAAATCAAGCAGGAAATATATTTAACTTGGTTAAACAAAACTGATTTGACTACAGAATTCTTTCTCTCTTTCTCCCTCTCTCTTTCTCTTTCTTTCTATAATACTACTGGAATATAATAATTATAATCATAATAACAATAATAAAAATAGCTAACATTTATAGCTATCTCTACTCCTTTAGTGACTGCCATAGAAATTTTAACATACATAATTAACAGAGTTCAATATTAATAATTATAATCTTCTTCTGAATCACGTAAGAATACTAGAATACTGCCATGCCAGTCATCACCCTCCCTAAGTTATATGTTATTCTCTCTTGATATTTAGCCTCATACATTAGACATTAACTTTACCATTATACACAGTCAATATTTATCCTTTCCATTTTCCTGTATTGCAAATCTTCCTTTTGACATGAAGTATCTTCATTAGAAGTTCCTTATGTGAAGATGTGTTGGTAGTAAGTCCTCAGGTTTGTGTCTGAAAATGTCTTTTTTTGCCTTGATTTTTGATAGATTGTATTAATAAATATTCAATTCTAGGTTGAGAGTTATTTTCTTACAATACTTTGAAAATTCATTTTCAATTCTTTTGAGTTCCACTCTCATTTCTGAGAAGTCACCTATCAGTTAGTCATTGCAGATGTGTCTCCACCCACTCCACCCCCAACTTTTTTTCCCTGTTTGGCTGCATCTGTTACTTTCTCTTTGTTTTTATTATTCTGAATTTTTCACTCTGTTATGTATTTCTTTTTACTTCTGTTGTTTGGCACTTGGGGAACTTCCTTAATCTGAAGATTGATGGTCTTCTGGAAAACACTCACTCATGTCGTTTAACACTGAATGTCCCCAATTGTCATTTCTTCTTAGAACTCAGATTATATGTATGTTGGACCTGCTAAGTCTTTCTTCCATATTTCTTAATCTCTTTTTCATATTTCTCTTTGCTTTGTCTCTGTCTCACGCTATGTGTAACTTCTTCAACTTTACCTTCCAAATAACTGTTTCTTTAACTGTGTTTAATATAATGGTAAATCCATTCATCCAGATTCTACTTTCAACTATTATAATTTTTATTTTTACAGATTCATCCAGAACCCCTTTTTCAGTTCTATTTCTCTCTATATATTAATTTATACATATTTATTTTTATTGTATGTTTGGTATCTGATAATCATAGTATCATCAGTCTTTATAAGTCTGATTCTGTGTTTTGCTGTTTTTTTGAATCTTATTCATAGCTGTACGCTTTGTATGTGTGTAGAGGTATTTTGGTGAGTATATGGAACATGGAACTTTAACTATGGTATTTCTTTGGGGCTTGCTTGTCAAGTTTACTTCTTTGGAAACAATTTGTATTTGTTTCTTGTAGCCAGAGACACTTGCCCTATTAGATATGATACTTATTATAAAGCTATAGTAAATAAGATCATGTAGGGTTGGCACAAGACTAGACTAACAGAGCTCAGAAACAGATGCTCACATATATGGAAAGTTGATATATGATAGAGGTAGCACTGAGACACTGGGAAAAAGATGGTTTATTCAATAAATGGTGCATGATAATAAATAAGAAGAGATCCAAGTGGGACTGCACCAGGAAAATGTATCTTAATCACATCTGTTTCTTTTTTCTTTTCTTTTTTTTTTCACATCTGTTTCTTGATGAGGAGAGATAGTAAGAGAGCTAAATGAATGGCAGTCATTCTTACACTGAGACCCATATATCAGCTTCAGGACAGATATGAACCCAGATGGTATATGAAAAGGTTGCATGTATATGCATAAAAAAATTGTAGGGAAAATAGGATTCTATATGCAAAAAATTTAAACTGTTTTTTAGTAATAATAATTGGTGGTGATAGTATTAGCATTGCCTTTTTGTGACTGTTAGGTGTCATATGAGATAAAGCAAATGAATAACTGTGGGATGTTCTAATTGTATTTTCCCTTGTATTGTTGAGAATAAGGATTCTCAATGTGGAAGAAAGGAGATAGAGATGTAATCCAGAAGAGGTTAAATGCAAATCCTGTATTTCTGAATTTAATTGGAAATATCAGAATAAATATCATAAACATGCAACATATTCTTTCTTTGTATCATCTACTTACTTATCTATCATCTTTGTATCTGTGTATCTATCTACCTATCATCTATCTAATATATATATTAGATATATCCACTGAAAAGGCCTTGAAGCAATGACTAACCAGTGATATCCTGCAAAACTGTATTCAGAATGTGGTCTTAAAATGCCATTTCCTATTAAAAGAAATAACATATTCTTCATATGTTTCAACATGTCAGATATCAAGGAAACTATTAAAGACCACTAGGGTTATGTCAAAAGGACTCAGAAGCCAATTTAAAGAGGCTCCCACTTTATTCTATTCAATTCCATTCCATTCCATTCCTGTATTCTACTTCCAAAGATAAGACAATTTGAATTTCAACAAGGATGAGAATTGTAATGGGTTGAAACCATCATATATTTTAAGTCCATGCATTTCTAGAGATATTTTAAAAATTGGATGATAAGCAATTGAATCATCTTGAAAACAGATTAAATAAAAGGAAAAAATCAAACATTTATCCTTGCTTTCCTTTGAGAACTCTACCACTGGAAAAACTGAATAGCAAATGAAGAGACTCTTCTCTTTATAAAATTATTCAGGCCAGTAAAATGATAGAATTAGAATATTACCATTTTGCTAATGTCATAAAAGAACAATAACCAGATATTACGTGTTTGTTGATGAAAGAACATGCCATCCTTTGATTCAAAATACATCAAACCTGAATCTGATCAAGCCCCTGGATCCAGCTTCCAATTTGCAGAAATATATGGCTCTTGTTGAACTGCACTATGGGTAGGCAATCCAAATTATGGGAAACTACAGTTCAAATGACATAGATAAAAAGATGGCATAGATTCTTCAACAGAGGGATGGAGGAGTAACCTGTAGATTAAAAGACATTCAAAGCATATACCAAGTTTTAAAAAGAAATCAAACAGATGTTCATTTTTGTGTCTTGCTTCTTTCACTCAGAATAATGTTTTTGAGATTTATCTATGCTGCTGTGCATTATTTACAATAGCCAAGACATGGAAAAAACCTAGTGTCCATTGATGGGTGAATGGATAAAGAAGTTGTGGTGTATATATACAATGGAATATTATTCAGCCATGAAAAGGAAGAAATCCTACCCTTTGTGACAATGTGGATGAACCTTGAGGGCCTTATGTTAAGTGAAATAAGTCAGAGAGAGAAAGACAAATACTGTATGATCTCACTTATATGTGGAATAAAAAAAAAAGCCAACAAAAAAACAAAAACCCCCAAACTCATAGAAAAAGAGATCTGACTTGCAGTTACCAGAGGCAGAGGGTAGGGGGATGGCGAATTGGAGGAAGGTGGTCAAAAGGTATAAACTTCTAGTTATAAGATAAATAAATACTAGGGATGTACATACAACATGAAGACTACAGCTAACATTGCTGTGTGATATATAGAAAAGTTGGTAAAAGAGTAAATCCTAAGTGTTCTCATCACAAGGAGAAAAATATTTTCCTACTTTTTTTCTTCCTTTTCTTTTTATTGTATCTATATGAGAAGATATAGATGTTAGCTAAACCTATCATGGTAGTCATTTCACAATACATGTAGATCAAACCATCGTGCTGTCTGCCTTAAACTTACACAGTGATGTATGTCAATTATTTCTCAATAAAATGTATATATTGAGATATATACACTGATATATCTCAGCTATATACTGATATATATACTGATATATACACTGATATATCTCAGATATATCTCAGATATATACACTCAGATATATCTCAGATATATACACTCAGATATATACACTGATATATCTCAGATGAAAAAATTGATATTCATTACTATCTTTACCATCTATGCTGCTGTATATATCAATAGTTCATTCTTGTTTGCTACTGAGTAGTATTCCATTGTGCAAATATATCACAATTTGTTTATACATTCACTTGTTGATGGATATTTTGGGTTGTTTCTAGGTTTAGGCTATTATGAATATAGTTGCCATGAAAATTTGTGTACATTGTGTACATTTGTATATTGTGAATCATGTTTTCATTTCTCTTAAGGAAATATCTAGAAATAGAATTGTTGGTTTGTGTGATAGCGTATATTTAAGTTATATGAAACTGCCAAACTGCTTTCCAACGTGGTTGTGCCATTTTACTTTCCCACCAGCAGTACAAGAATTATAGTTGTTCTACATCTGCACCAACACTTGTCAGTATTTTGGATCGTTTTAGTGGATTTGTAGTGGTATCACATTGTGGTTTTAATTTTAATTTTCCTCTTTACTATTGGTGTTAAGCATTTTTCATGTGCTTATTGAGGACTGTTGCATCATTTTGATATGTGTCAAGTGACTTCAAATCTTGCTCCATTTTAAAGTTGTTTTCTTCCTACTGAATGATTTTGAAAAAGTTCGTTCTTTACATATTCTGGATATAAATCTTTTGTCAGATATATGCATTGTAAATCTTTCCTCCCTGTCTGAGGCTTGCCTTTTCATTTTCTTAATGGTGTCTTTGAAAGAAGTTTTTTTTTATTCTGATAAAGTACACTTTATCATTTTTCTTTTATGGTTTACATTTTTTGAACTATCTGAAAAATCTTTGACTATCTAAAGGCTATGAAGATTTTCTCCTATATTTCCTTCTAAAAAGTTTTTTGTTGTTATCCTTTTAGTATCTGAAGGATCTGTAGTGATGTCTACTCTCGTGATTACCCCCCCCAACTTTTTTTTTTCCCGGTACGCGGGCCTCTCACTGTTGCGGCCTCTCCCGTTGCAGAGCACAGGCTCTGGACACGCAGGCCCAGTGGCCATGGCTCACGGGCCCAGCCGCTCCGCGGCATGTGGGATCTTCCCGGACTGGGGCACGAACCCGTGTCCCCTGCATCGGCAGGCGGACTCTCAACCACTGTGCCACCAGGGAAGCCCCCTCCCCCCCTTTTTTTAATCTTGATATATCAAGCTAGAGGTTTATCAATTTTATTGATTATTTTAAGGAACTTCCTTTTGATCTCATTTTCTCTAGTTTTCTTGTATTTTCCATAACTCATTTCAATTTACTATGCTTTTTCTAGATTTTCACATTGAAAGCTCAAATAATTTATTTTTGCCATTTCACCTTTTTAAATACAAGCTTTTAAAGCTTTAAATTTTTCTCCAAGAGTGATTTACAAACTAAACAGCTAAGTGTTTTAGCTGTGTCAAATTTTGACATGTTGTATTTTCATTTTTATTCAATTTAAAATATTTTCTAAATTCTCTTGTGACTTCTTCTCTGACCCATGGATCATTTAGAAATATTTGCTTTATTTTCCAATATCTAAATACTTTCTTCCTGTGATTTCTGATTTAATTCTATTTTGGACAGAAAACATGGCTTGTATGATTTCTATGCTTTTAAACTTTATTGAGATTTGTTTTATAGCCCAGAAAATGGTTTATTTTAATAAATGTTCCAAATGCACTAGAAAAGAATGTGTATTCTACTGTTATTAGGTGGAGTATTCTATAAATGTTGATTAGGTCAAGTTAATTGACAAAGTTGCTCTGGACTTTAATATCTTTATTAATTTTTATATACTTGCTCTCTCAATTACTGAGAGAGAAAATTTGAAATCTCCAACCATATTTGTGGATTTTCCTATTTCTCTTTCAGTTTGGTTGACTTTTGCTTCATGTATTTTGGAGTTCTATTTTTAGGTGCAAATGCATTAGGATTGTTATATCTTCATGGTAAATTGACTCATTATCATTATAAAATGTCTCCCTTTATTCCTGGTAATATTTTTTCTGAAGTCTGCTTCAGCTTCCTTTTATTGGTTTTTGCTTGACATAACTTTTCCCATCATTTTTCTTTTTTTAAGTAACAGCTTTATCGACATATAATTTACATGCCATACAATTAATTCATTTTAAAATGTACAATTCAGTGATTTTTGGCATAGTCAGAGTTGTGCAACCATCCCCACAATGTTAGAGCATTTTCATCACCTTATAAAGAAACCACATATCCTCTGGCAGTCACCCCCATTTTCCCTACCCACCCAACCCTTGGCAACAACTAATTTACTTTCTGTTTCTATGGATTTTCCTATTATGCACATTTCATACACATGGAATAATACAATATGTAGGCTTTTGTGTCTGACTCCTTTAGCATATTATAAAGGTTCATTCATGTTGTAGCATGTATCACTATTTCATTCCCTTTGATTGCCAAATAATCTTCCACTATATGGATTTCTCACATTTTACTTATCCATTCATTAGTTGATACATAGCTGAGTTGTTTTCACTTTGGCTATTATAAATAATGTTGTTACGAATAGTCATGTACAGGTTTTAGTGTGGATATATGTTTTCATTTCTCTTGGATATACACCTAGGGGTAGAACTGCTGATTCATATAGTAACTCAATGTCTAACATTTTGAGGAACTGCCAGATTGTTTTCCAGAGTAGCTGGACCATTTTACATTCCCACCAGCAGTGTATGGGGGTTCCAATTTCTCTGTGTTCTCATCAACACTTGTTATTATCTGTCTTCTTTATTCCAGCCATGCTGGTGGGAGTGATATGGTATCTCATTGTGGTTTTGATTTGCATTTCCCTGATGGCTAATGATGTGGAACATCTTTTCATGTGCTTATTGGCCATTTCTGTAACTTCTTTGGAGAAATGTCTATTCATATCCTTTAATCATTTAAAAATTGGATTATTTATCTTTTATTATTGAGTTGTAACAGTTATTTATATATTCTCAATATAAGTCTCTTATAAGATATACAATTTGCAAATATTTGCCCCATGTTGTGGGTTGTCTTTTCACATTCTTGCTGGTGTCCTTTGAAGCAGAAAAATTTAAATTTTGCTGATGTCCAATTTATCTATATTTTCTTCTGTTTCTTGTATCAAACCTTCTATTATTTTCCTTTAACCTATCTGTGCCCTTATATGTAAAATGGGTTTCTTATAGATAGCATATAGTTGGATATTGCTTTTTATTCAATCTGAGAATCTTTTAATTAAGGCATTTGGACAATTTACATTGAATGAAATATTCAGTATGTTTGGGTTTAAACTTACAATTTTGTTATTCTTTTCTATTCACCCATCCACCACTTATTTATTTACTTACTTGCTCTCTTTCTGTCTTTTTTGTATTAATTCATGGTGTTTTAGCATTCAAACATCCAGTATATGCCCAGTGGTGGGACTGCTGGGTCGTATGGTAGTTCTATTTTTAGTTTTTTAAGGAACCTCCATACTGTTCTCCATAGTGGTTGTATCAATTTACATTCCCACCAACAGTGTAAGAGGGTTCCCTTTTCTCCACATCCTCTCCAGCATTTATTGTTTGTAGATTTTTTGATGGTGGCCATTCTAACTGGTGTGAGGTGACACCTCATTGTAGTTTTGATTTGCATTTCTCTAATGATTAGTGATGTTGAGCATCCTTTCATGTGTTTGTTGGCAATCTGTATATCTTCTTTGGAGAAATGTCTATTTAGATCTGCCCATTTTTGGATTGGGTTGTTTGTTTTTTTGTTATTGAGCTGCATGAGCTGCTTATATATTTTGGAGACTAATCCTTTGTCAGTTGCTTTGTTTGAAAATATTTTCTCCCATTCTGAGGGTTGTCTTTTCATCTTGTTTATGGTTTCCTTTGCTGTGCAAAATCTTTTAAGTTTCATTAGGTCCCATTTGTTTATTTTTGTTTTTATTTCCATTTGTCTAGGAGGTGGGTCAAAAAGGATCTTGCTGTGATTTATGTCATATGGTGTTCTACCTATGTTTTCCTCTAAGAGTTTGATAGTGTCTGGCCTTACATTTAGGTTTTTAATCAATTTTGAGTTTATTTTTGTGTTTGGTGTTAGGGAGTGTTCTAATTTCATTCTTTTACATGTAGCTGTCCAGTTTTCCCAGCACCACTTATTGAACAGGCTATCTTTTCTCCATTGTATATTCTTGCCTCCTTTATAAAAAATAAGTTGACCATATGTGCGTGGGTTTATCTCTGGTCTTTCTATCCTGTTCCATTGATCTATATTTCTGTTTTTGTGCCAGTACCATACTGTCTGGATTACTGTAGCTTTGTAGTATAGTGTGAAGTCCGGGAGCCTGATTCCTCCAGCTCCGTTTTTCTTTCTCAAGTTTGCTTTGGCTATTCGGAGTCTTTTGTGTTTCCATACAAATTGTGAAATTTTTTGTTCTAGTTCTGTGAAAAATGCCATTGGTAGTTTGATAGGGATTGCACTGAATCTGTAGATTGCTTTGGGTAGTATAGTCATTTTCACAATGTTGATTCTTCCAATCCAAGAACATGGTATATCTCTCCATCTGTTTGTATCATCTTTAATTTCTTTCATCAGTGTCTTATAGTTTTCCGCATAGTTTTCCGCAAACTACAGTGTCATATAGTTTTCCTTAGGTAGGTTTATTCGTAGGTATTTTCTTCTTTTTGTTGCAATGGTAAATGGGAATGTTTCCTTCATTTCTCTCTCAGAGTTTTCATCATTAGTGTATAGGAATGTAAGAGATTTCTGTGCATTAATTTTGTATCCTGCTACTTTACCAAATTCATTGATTATGAGCAAGATTTTTAAAAACATTTCTTGTAATATAGATCTCCTGATGAATTGTCATAGCTTTTGTTTGTCTGAAAATTTTTTTTACCATATCTCTGAAGAATATATTAGTTGCATATGGATTTTTCCCCTTTTACTATTTTGAAGATGTTAGTTCATTTTCTTCTGGTTTACACAGTTTCTGCCCAGAGGTATACGATAATTCTTATTTGTTTCTCTCTATAAACTATCTTTGTTCTTTGGTGGCTGCTAAGTTTTTTTCTTTTTTAATCACTGGTTTTCAGCACTTTATAATGTGCCTTGTGTGACTCTGTATGTGGGTATTTGTATGTGTGTGTGATATTTTGTTTGATGTTCTCTGAGCTCATTGGATCTGTGAGTTTATAGTTTTAATCAAATTTGGAGATGTTTCAGCCTTGAGTCTTCTAATATGTTTGCTTTCCCTACCTCTCACTCTTCTTATTCTGGGACTCCAATTACATGCATCTTGGACTTCTTGATATTGTCTCACAGGTCACTGAGGTTTTGTTCATTTTTAAAGTCATTGTTCTCTGTTTCTTTTTGGATAGATTCTATTGCTATGTCTTCAAGGTCATTAGCCTTTTCTTTTGCAGTGTGAAATCTGTTGTTAATCCCCTCCAGTGAATTTTTCATTTCAAATATTTTATTTTTCCACTCCAGAATTTCATTCTCATTGATTCTTTTTTATATGTTCTATTTCTCTTCTCATTATGTTTATGTCTTTCTTTATATACTTGAATATTACATTAATAACTGTTCTATCACCCTGTAATTTCTGGCATCACTGTAATTTATGGATCTGTTTTTACTGATTGTCTTTACTCCTGGTTAGAGGACACATTTTCCATTTTCTTGTCACATCCAGTTTAAAAAAAAAACTTATTGGTTCTGGACTTTGTAAATCTTACATTGTTAAGTGTCTGGATTTCATTGTGTTCTTTTAAAGAGGGTTGGGTTTTATATTTGTAGACACTTAAGTCACTATCAGAGCAAAATAATCTTTTTTTAAAAAAATTTGTTTTACTTATTGATTTTTGACTGTGTTAGGTCTTCATTGCTGTGTGCAGACTTTCTCTAGTTGCGGCGAGCGGGGGCTACTCTTCGTTGTGGTGTGTGGGCTTCTCATTGTGGTGGCTTCTCTTGTTGCGGAGCACGGGCTCTAGCATGTGGACTTCAGTAGTTGTGGCTCGCAAGCTCTAGAGCTCAGGTTCAGTAGTTGTGGCACACGGGCTTAGTTGCTCCATGGCATGTGGGATCCTCATGGAGCAGGGCTTGAACCCATGTCCCCTGCATTGGCAGGCGGATTCTTAACCACTGTGCCACCAGGGAAGCCCCAAATAATCTTCTTGATAACTCTTTTTAAGCTTTTGTAAGTAGTGCTAAAGTAGTTTTTACTCCAGGAATATTTCATACTTACTTCTAAGGTGTGACCTCTCAGGAATCCCCACTAAATGCCCCAGGTGATCCCAACGATCCTCCACTGTGGATGATCAGAGTTTGAACACATTCATCCCTGTGCAAGCTTACAACTCCCCACCATTCTTTGAACAGCTTTGTATAATTTCACTCTGTGCATGTGTAGGTCAGTACTTAGCAAAGATTCAAAGGGACCTTAATGTAGATTTCTGGAGGGTTTCTTTTTAAAAGCTTCCTCGGGCTTCCCTGGTGGCACAGTGGTAGAGAGTCCGCCTGCCGATGCAGGGAACACAGGTTCGTGCTCTGGTCCGGGAAGGTCCCACATGCCACGGAGCGGCTGGGCCTGTGAGCCATGGCCGCTGAGCCTGCGTATCCGGAGCCTGTGCTCCGCAACGGGAGAGGCCACAGCAGTGAGAGGCCTGCATACCACGAAAAAAAAAAAAAATCTTCCTCATTTCTGGAGCTTCCTAAACATGTTTTTTAAATTCATAAATGACTATTATTTCTTAAACATGCATAACAAACATACAATGTAACTATTACAGACAACTAATAATAAACCATAACAAACAACTAACTGATCATCAAATGATAACATGCATTACTATGTTATTCATATTGATAACTTACACCTGTATGCTTAAGTCAATAAAGTGAAGAAATGAGTATCATTTCTTTGGTATTTACTAACCAAGTAACTTTATTATTATCCAAGTGATAAAATATATTACCAGACTCAGCCTTGCCATCTAGCTTCACACAGCTCAGTGACAATGTCTAGGTGGCGGCAGCAGCTGCTAGTTCAGACACTGTAGCTCCAGGTGCTTGTTCTCCTCAAGAGCAAGCTTCAGCCCAAGCCATTTCAGGTAGCAAAATATGCCTCTGTCTCAGTTTGTATTCCCCAAAATCAGAATCTGAAAGAAGAATTTCAGTACAAGTAACTTATTTGGGAGGTGATTACAGGATGGACATTGAGAGAATAAGAAATTGAGTCATAAAGGGGATAAAGACAATAAATTGTGAGTTAATGAATTGTGGGTGACTGGGGCTTAATACTACTGGGGACATTCTAAGAAAATGGATGGAACATACCTGGGAACTATTCCTCAGGAGTAGGAGGAATAGAAAGCTGAATTCTTTATTCACCTACTCCCATCCCTCATTGGCCGAGTGCTGCACCTGGGGCATCGGCCCTCAGCACTGTTGGCTACTCCATTCCTTAGAGCATAAGAGAGCACGGCCAAGCTTAGTCCTGCAGCTAGACAAAGCCATCAGGCAGAGTCACAGGAATGCATCAGAGTGTGTGGGAACCACAGGCAGTTGACCTCCAGGGTAAGTGGAGGGGATATGGGTGAGGCATCAACAGATCCTCCTTTCCTTGGAAACAGGAACTCATTCAAATCTCCTGTTCTGTTTACTCTAATCAAGCCCAACCATATTAACATCAAAAAAGAAGAAGGGTAATATAAGTCAGGTGCTCTCTAATGGAAGCTTGACCCTGCACAATACTGTGGGGTGAGGAGAGAGACAAAACAGTTACTAACAGTTGCTGAATGGGCAAAGGTTAAAAAAACAGTCCACAAGCAAACCAAACTTTTGGCCTCTTCAGCAGATTCCTTCTTTTAACCTTCTGTTCATCTGGCATGAGGTCTGTGATGCAGCTGGATCTCCATGGCAGTCAGACTCATGGTTATTGTATTTATATTGGGAGTGGGTATGTGTGGTGTGCTTTTCAAAGGAAGGGACACAGTCCTAAGTCTGTTCTCAGAGAATAGCTGTGGCCATTGTACTTTCAGTTCTTCAGGTTTTTCCCCAAAGGATGTGGAGGGGGGAGAAAAAGACTTCCCACAGCACATAGGTGGCACAAGGACTCGAGCCAAGCCAGTGGCCATAACGATGAACTCATTTTAATGCCTGAAAGAACCCTGCCCAAACTTATGCAATACAGTCACCCTTTTATCATTCATTTTAATTTTGAAGTGAATTCTTAGAGAAAACAGTACTCAGGATAGATCCATATGACGGCAGTCGGAGACCGCAAAAAGATAATTTCATGGATACATTCACCCTCACCATATTTAAATCATGAAGTTCCTTGAGAGGAGAGATGCATTTATTTTTGCAATGAGAGATAAATCTTAATTGCAAGTACACCTGCGATAGGTAACAGTCTGATTCAACATCATTCATTCATTCATTAATAGTGTCAAGCACTGTTTGAGGTGCTGGGGATATTATAGTGAACGAAACAACTAAAGTCCCTGCCTTCGTGTGGCTGATAATTAATTGGGTGAGATCAACAATAAACAATTAAACATATAATAATAACTGCCAAGGCTCACAATAAATCAAAAGAAAGGGTATCAGGAATGCAGAAGTTCTGGATTGTTATCTGTAGTAGGTGCCTTCTCTAATAAGATGATTTTGAGCACAGTGAAAAGTAAGTAAAGTAAGAGTGGATGCCGACCATACATGTAAGAGTGTGTTCCAGACTGAGAGATAGCATGTGCAAAGACCCTGAGGTAGGGGCATGACTCATAATTCAAGAACAGCAAGGAAACCAAGAACAAGTGAGATAAGAGAAGTTATAGGAGAGAGGTATTTGGGTAGGATTAGGACACTTGCAAAGCACATAGAGCTGATGAGCTAGTGAAGAAATTTGGTCATTGCTCTGAGTGACATATGAAGCCATTATACTTTTAAAAGAGCCCTCTGGCTGCCGTAGTAGGGCAGGAGAGGAGGAGTAGAGTAGTTAGGGTGCCATTATAATAATTCAGGTAAGATGGTAGAGGCTTGGATCAGACCAGTGCAATAGTTGTGGAGATGGTGAGAATTGGAGATATATATTGAACTATATTGATATCGTTGATAGTAGAGACACAGGGTTTGTTCATTTGAATATAGGATAAAGAGAGGAGTCAAGGATGACTTCAAGATTCTTGACTTAAGCAACTGGAAGGGTGGAGTTACCATTTACCAATGTGGAGAAAAGTGTATGAGAAGCAGGTTTGATAGGGAAAACCACACCTTTGGTTTTGGTCCTAGTAAGTTTGAGATGTCTCTTAGACATCCAAGTGGAGATATTAAGTAGGCAACTGAATATGTGGCTGGACTTCTGGGACAGAGTCCTCACTGGAAGTATAAATTGAGGAATCATATTTAAAGCCACATGACTAGAAGTAATCACGAAGGGAGTGAGTGTAGTTATGGAAGAGAAGCGGTCCAATGATGGAGCCTCCAGCTTAGAGTCAGGGAAAAGAAAAGGAACCAGTAAAAGAGACAGTGAAGTAGCAGCCACTGAGGTAGAAGGAAATTCAAGAGAGAATAGTGTACCAGAAGCCAAAGGAAGAAAAGATTTCCGAGGAGGAAGGGAAAGAGTGATCAATTATGTCAAATCCTGCTGATGGGACAAGCAAAAGGAAGATGGAGAATTTAACACTGGATTTGGCTCACATCATTTGGATGTCAGTGATCTTGACAAGTAAGGGTTGATAAAGGATCTTTCCATGAAAATAGTCTTCTTTACTTATAAAAGGGGTAATTGAGCCTCTGAAATGGAGTAAAGAGGAAGAAGATGAAGAATTTATGAAGAAGGAAGTCTGAAGGCAAATAAAACCAACCTCAGTAACTATATACAAGATCCCTCACCTCACTTGGCCGCAGTGTTGAGAAGGGCCAAAAGAAAGAATTGGTCTCTACCCTCAGTTTTCTCTTCTGTATGATGGGAATGTTTATTGTACTTACCTTATAGGGTTATGGTTGGGATTCAGTGATTTAAAACATGTGACGTATTTAGAATACTTCCTGGACATCATCAGGTCTTAATGAATGTTTGCTATAATTACTGTATCACTGTCATCATGTTTAATATTCTTATTTTCACTTCAGCTTGGAAATTTCATGACTCTATGTCATCATTATCATCTTGCTAAGAACCAACCATCCCTGATGGCTAGTTCTAGTGTTGTACTGCCACGGTAGGGTGTATCTGCTTCCTGCCCAAATATTAGTCATGGCTTCCTTGTCGACTTCTCTGTAAGAGTCCATTTTAGATCAGAGTAAAGTAGGTTAAAAAAAAGGAGTTGGGAATGCTCTTTCCTTGGATGAGTGGTCCTTTATTGATACTATGGATTGGTAGATACAACAGGCTGTAATCTTAGGGCTTTAGTATTAGGTCCACTTGGCTTGACATAAAACATTCTCTTGGAAAACTGGTCCCTGAGTTTGCTATGGCTTTGGAAGTGGCTGCTCTCCACAGTTTATATTTTTTTGCCTGGTTGTTTTTGAAGTGTTTACACTGCTCTTTCTAGCTAAAATTGCTAGGATGACTTTGTTTCATCTGGACTTTATATTACACTATAATGATTAATCCACTTGGTCTGGCCAAAGTAAGCTAGCAACTAAGTACCACTTGCAATTTCCATAACAAATGACGTAATTCATCCTAGTCTGGAGTTTGTACTTGATAAGTGTCCAATCCTTGTCTACAGTGAACCTGGAACCTTGGGTATAACATCATGATGGAGATTTTAAATTTTTTACTCTTTTTCAACCCTCCTTTTGAAATTTGAGGGAGGGGCTTTATGGACATGGGACTGAGACTGATAAAACTCAGACAGAAAGGAAGGGCCAAGAGAGGGTGACAATTAGTTGATCTCTCACTGAATTTGATCTGTCTTCCCTCCTCGAGGCAAGGATGGCAGCATGGAGCTACCTCCATGCCAAAGCAGTCAGTCAGTGAGGTGAAGCTGCTGCGGAGGAGGGGGTGGGAGCCTTTGGCCACCACTGTCCTGCTTCCTCAGGACACTTTCCAGACTCTTTGAGGATGGGGTGTGTGTGTATGTTTTGAGTCAGATATCTTTATTTGTATTTTCCAGATGTGGACAGTGAAGTTCACAGAGAATGTAGTACCTCATTAAAGTCACACAACCAGTAAGTAGTAAAGCCAGGATTTGAACGCAGGTCAGCCTAATTTCAAAATCGATATCCTAATTAAACCCTATTCAATATTGCCTCCTGATTCAATCTTACTTTTTTAAGCGTACAGTTCAGTTATTTTTAGTATATTTGAGTTGTACGAACATCACCAAAATCAATTTGGTAATATTTTCATCACCAAATAGAAACCCTGTATCCTTTAGCCATCAACTCCTAAACCTACGGTTCTGCCAGCCTTAGGCAACCACTATCCTACTTTCCGTCTACAGATTTGCTTATAGTGGATAATTCATATAAAGGGAATCATACAATAATGGTCTTCTGTGACTGGCTTTTTTCAGTTAACATAATTTTTTTAAAAAAATTAATTAAGTTATTTTTTATACAGTAGGTTAAGCATAATTTTTAAAGAAAGACTTTTTTGGAGCAGTTTTAGGTTCAGAGCAAAATTAAGAAGAAGGTATGAAAATTTTCCATATGCCTCCAAACCCCACCTATGCATAGCCTCCCCTGTTATCAACATCCTGCACCAGTGTGGTACACTTGTTATAGTTGATGACCCTACAATGACACATCACAGTTACCCAAAGTCCACAGTTACTTTAGGGTTCACTCTTGGTGTCGTACATTCTTTGGATTTGGACAAATGTATAATAATATATATCCATCATTATAGTATCATAGAGTATTTTCACTGGCCTTAAAATCCTCTGTGCTCCACCTATTCATCCCTCCCTCCTGCCCCCAACTCCTGGCAACCATTGATTTTTTTTTTACTATCTTCATAATTTTGCTTCTTGAAGTAATGATTTGAGAATTTATTCCAGAAAGATAAAGAAAAGAGAAAAACAAGCAATTCAAATAACAATTGACTAAACTCAGCTGCTCGATACAAAGTAAAGCTGGAAAAAAACAAAAACAAATCCCTGCAATAAACAGAACAACACCGCTCCCCTCCTGGAGTAAAATGACATTGAAAACTAAGCCTCAAAAGTTAGCAACCCAAGTTCGATTAGCAAGTCAGGAGGCTCTGGAAAGAATAGCTTCAAGAAGAAAATAAATTTCCTCTAAAGTGTTGCAGATTCTAGATTATTATCTTAGTGAGAAAGTGAAGGCATATGACAATAATACATTATAAAAATTCAGCACCTTGCTTCCTCTACTTCTTCCCTCTTCCTCCCAGTTTAGGTATGTGCATTTCTTTTCTACTGGCAAGGTTATATGCCATAGAATTTCTTCACTTTTTCTATGAGTCCAAACATACGTTAAAATGTAAGCTCTATGAAGGCAGGGATACTTTGTCTGTTTTCCTCATTGATCTATCCCTAGCACTTAGAATGGTGCTGGCCCAGAGTATGTAATCAATAAATATTTTTTTATTTGAATAGAATGAAATTTACCAAATAATGACTAATATTCATTTAATTAAAATAAGTCCTGGTTATTTTTAAACTTAATAAACAGCCAAAATGCAGAAGAATTAATTATATAAGAAAGTATAAATTCTATAAGTTTTGACAATGTAAAATTAACTATATGATGAACTTAAGCTGTGACATTGGGGGTAGCCATGAGGGGAGGAGGAGAACACAGGGCTATTAAATCTCTCGTCTTAGAGGTAAGTCAAGAGATACCGTCTCAAGTTGATGGATCAAGAAATGGAGGGATGTACTGGGTAAAGCTATAGAAGTATGTAACAGAATAATAAAAAATGAAATACATCTGGCAGTGGTTGTTGAAGTGTAAATGAGCAAAGATCTTCATCTTTCATGAGGGGACCCATCAGATGTACTTTGAAGTTGACACATCGAAGATAAAAGGCTAATAAATTATTATTGTGGGTGTTGGTCTCAGAAGGATTAAAGTTAGAGCAATTTTAAGCTGTTACCTCTGGGGAATGCCAAGGAAAAAGACCTGTACTTTCTTTTTTTTTCAAATTACTCTCCATTACCAACTGAATTGTTATTGCCAGGTAGCCATATTTTAAAAGTGATATTTTTAATTTAAAAATAGTTTCTAGAAAAGAGAAGAATTTTTAGGGCAGAAAAAACATTGCAACAGTTTGCAATTACATACTGTCTACCATCAAGGACCGTCAAACATTTTGCAAACATTATCTGATGGTGAGTGTCAGAATCTACATTTGCCAGATGGAGAAATTCAGACAAAGATGGAAGTGACTTGCCCATTTTCAGTGCATCTGTGACCAAGCCAGTGATAAAACCCAGGCTTCCTGGATTCTGAGTCCAAAGACAGATTTGGATTGATTTCTTCTTAGAAAAACCACCACATATTGGTGTGACAATAGTTTAGGAAGAAATCCAAACGAATAGATGACATGCTCTGTGTTTAGAGCTTGGAAAATGCCTGTATTTTTCCATCCAATAATTTGGTGCCAAAATGCACATTGTCTGTCAAGAGAAAGACCAGTGCTTCTCTGAAGCACCTGATGGGAATATATACATCATTTCAAGGAGTTGTGCCTACAAAAATAAAAAATGACAATCCCTATAACAACCACAATTCATTTTTAAGTCTCACTGTATATATAAAGATTACTGCCATTTTATGGCCAATTAGGAAACTAAATATGGCTAATTAGCTTGATAAATAATTATGATTATTCTGCCATATGCCTCTAATATTAATTCAGACTACTAGCATAGGTGGAAAGGATAAAAAATCTTTTACTGATCTGGCATCATTTTACCTATTGATTTTACTCTTGATGTGAGTGTGTATATGTGTGTGTGTGTGTGTGTGTGTGTGTGTGTATCTTTTGCCTGACTTCCCCATTTGATTAAAACTCTGGAGGGGAGTCATTAAATGATTATAGTGGATTCCTCTTGTTTTGTCAGTAAAGTTCCCTTCTCATTTATCCTACCCCCAAAACGACAAATAAACACTTCTGAAAACAGGTCTATAGCAGATGATACTGGCCCAAATAACCAAAGTGAGCATTGGACCAAAGCTGCTGCTTTGGAAGAACTTCCAGGAGAATTTGGAAGAGGAAATTGTGAGAGTCCAGACTCAGTCTGGCTGGTTTCTTGACACAAGGAGAGCTGTTTTAGGTGAGGAGCTGTTGGTGGCCATGTTTTTAGTGTGTGGACTGAGAAACAGTGAAAGGAAGAAGAAAGTGGATGTATGGAGAGGAGCAAAAGTGAGGCATGAACATAGTAACCATGAATTAATCTTTCTAAAAATTGTAGTAGAATATACATAATAGAAAACTTACCATTTTAACCCTTTTTGAGTGAACAATTCAGTGGTATTAATATTAAGTACATTCACGTTGCTGTACAGCCATCACCACCATCCATCTCCAGAACTTTTTATCTTCCCAGACTGAAACTCTGTACCCATTAGACAATAATTCTCTGTTTCCCCATTCTCCTAGCCCCTGCTAACTACCATTCTGCTCTCTTTCCCTATGAATCTGACAATTCTGGGAATTAATCGTTCTTACCAGGGTACTGATGAAATTTGTGCCAGTTAGCGATTTATTGTCACTCACATCCGAATTCACCCTTCAATGCGTGCTCTGCAATGATAGATGGAATTCCTTTAAGCATTTCTCCTTTACAAAGAGCACTTGTTAAGCTTTCTCAGTAGAGGTCACTCAAGGAAGAACGCAGGAGGAAGGGGCCCTCCTGCTGTTTCTGGCAGCTACATTATCAGCTGGTGGTACTCTGACCCAGTTCTGGCACAGGCCCCAAAGTCATGGTCCCTTGGTGTCCTTGCAGCCTTGGCCTGCCCTAACAATCCCCTTCCTGTGGGCTTCCTGACATGGACACCATATGCTCCAGGCCTCCTATCTGCAGTGGCACTTGTACTCGCTCTGCACGCCCATGTGTCAGGCCACTGGATGTGGTTTTTCTACACCCCACTATGTCTCAGAGAGTTGCTTCCTGCTTGCCCAGTGACTGCAGACCAGCTCTGGACCGGGTGGATCAGCAGACCTCTCTGCTGCCCAGTGGTTGCAATCCCAGCCTCGGGAAGGGAGTCCTCTTTTGCTGTTGTCCCTCCTTGGGTATTCGCCCTCAGCTTTAGGGTACCACATAGAGTTCCCTTATATCTTATAATTGCTCTTTTATCAGAAAATTTAAAATATTTACATGAAATTTTTCCTATTTAAGTCACCTTGAGGTTTCCGCCTCTTGATTGGACCGAGACTGACATACAGTGATTGTGGGCAGAGTGAAAGAGTAAACCAGGATGTTCCTACAGAAACTGAAATGGTTCCTACAGAAACTGAAATGTATGGTCGCCTCCTCTAGAGATGGGAGGGAAGGTCCTGACTGCATTTGAGGCTCTGGCTCTAGTTTATTTCTAGAGTACACTAGCTACCTGCCCCTGGGTTCGGAGATAAGCCTGTCTCTAAAATAAACTCTAGGGGCTTCTCTGGTGGTGCAGTGGTTAAGAATCTGCCTGCCAATGCAGGGGACATGGGTTCGAGCCCTGGTCCAGGAAGATCCCACATGCCGCGGAGCAACTAAGCCCGTGTGCCACAACTACTGAGCCTGCGCTCTACAGCCCGCAAGCCACAACTACTGGGCCCGTGTGCCACAACTACTAAAGCCTGAGAGCCTAGAGCCCATGCTCCGCAACAAGAGAAGCTGCCGCAATGAGAAGGCCGCGCACCACAACGAAGAGTAGCCCCCGCTCGGTGCAACTAGAGAAAGCCTGCACACAGCAACGAAGACCCAATGCAGCCAAAAATAAATAAATAAATTTGTGAAAAATAAAATAAGCTCTATCTCTTGTCTTTAAGAGAGCTCAAGTGTGCTTCTGTTAGTTGAAACCAATAATAAATATGCAATTTCACATTCTCTCAAATGTGGTTCAGAAAAAAGGATGGAGGCATAAAGGACTATTCCAGAAGTGCAAAAAAAAAGGGAAGAGGAAGGAAGACTATGGTGAAGATAAACATGAGAGCAACTTCCAGTTTCTTTAAGAATCTCAGTTGGGTGTGCTGTTGATGTTGGGGATTCAGGTTCTAGGACTCACCACATTTACCACCAGTGGGGACTCACACAAATGGAGCTGAGTAGGGCACTGGCTCAGGGATTCTGAATGCAGGGCAGTGTGGCTGGGGCCGAGTGAGTCCTCCTACTCCCATCACAGCCAGACCTTGGGATCTGCTCAGCCAGTGTATCTGAGAAAGGGGTTGGGTGTGCAGAGCCAACCCAGGTTCACTCAGCAGCCGGCGGTAAGGAGCAGAGCTGCCTCACTGCTCCAACCACAAGGTGGCAGAGTCGGAGCCTGCTCCCTGGGACAGAGAACGCGCAGGTGAAGGGAACGCGCTGAACTGGTTTTGCTCAGCAGACAAAAGTCCCTGCCCATTAGGAAAGCGTGGCTTAGTACATGTCAGATTTTCACCCATCGGATTTGTCATTTTTGTGTGAGGCGGAGTAAGCAATGAGGAGCGGAGAGAGGTGGAACCTCCCGTTCCTGCACTTCTCCCCCCGTGAAGACAGCACTAAAATGTTGGTGTCAGTTGCCCCCTCCATGAGCCAAGATGGAACTTAGGGAGACAAGGAACACAAACACTCCTCCCTTCCAATAGTAACTTTCCTTACCTATCCAAATAGGGGGTTTTTAAGACTGCACAGAGTATTCGACGCTTTATACTGATCACACAGAATCATGATTATCTTTCAAAGTGCCTTTTTTTTTCAACAGAAAAAAATCATATGTCAAAATCCTCAATAGAGTGTGAAACCTGAGATGCTTTTGCTATGGAGTGAATCTAAGTGAATCCATCCACCCTCTTCCATCTGGAAGTACAAAGTTGGATGAGATATGGTCCCTGCCTTTTAGAAATTAGAGCACTTCCACCCATATTTTACTTCTCCTGGCTCTGCCATGGAGAAAGAAAATTAAACTGGGTTCCAACCAATCAAAATGGAGGGTGAAACAAGAGTGGATTCTACAACCAATCAGAGCAGATGCCGCAACCAACGTCAGAAATGCTGGCTGTAAACAACTGGTCAGGCTGTACAGCATAGTACGTCCCAGTGGTTGCCAGCTCTGGATCTGTGAGAACCCGTGTCTAAGGTCAAGGGAAGGACTGTAGGAGAGCCCCTGGCTGCTCTGACTGAAGTCATATCTTCTGGTCTAACTTAATTGCATCTCAAGGTACTGAAAGAAACTGTCAGGCAGTTAAGGAGTTTTGAAAAATATTTCCTTTGAAATTTACTCTTCCCATAACCTTAATCATCTCAGTACATTGCAACACAGTTTTTCTAGAGTAACTAACTGGCCAGTGCTTTGGAGTCATCTGTTTTTCTTCTTTCGTTCTATATCCTACATTTGCATTGTAGGCAAATCCTGGCCATTCCCCCTTCAAATTACGTCCATTACCTGACTACTTGTCAGCACTTCTATGACTACTTTCCTGGCCAAGCCGCCATCGTTTCTTGCCTGGTTCACTGCAGTAGCCTCCACACTAGTCTCCTTCCCTTCTTCAGTCTACTCTCAACCTGACAGCCAGAGTGATTCCATTAAAATACAAGTCAGGCTGTGTTACTCCTCTCCTGGCACCCCTCCAATGGCTTCTCACCTCAGAGTAAAAGCCAAGAGACTTACACTGGTCTGCAAGGCCCTATACCACCTCGATTCCTATTACCTCTCTGGCCTTATCTCCTACCAGCTCAATGTGGTAGATTCATGGCAAAAACTGGTCCTAATTTTCCACTCCTCACTATTTTCACATCCTTTGCAATGTGACTTCAAGGCTCTCCCCGTGAAGAAGTGAAGTTTGTTCCCGACCCCTTGAAACTGAGCTGGTCTTATGAATTGCTCTGGCCAACAGAATGCGGCAGAAGTACCGTTGTTTCAGTTCTGAGCCCAGGGCTCAAGAGGTCTTGTGTATATGCCCTCTCTCTCTTTTCTTCCCTCTCCCCACCCTGTTTCTCTCTCTCTTTCTCTCCATCCCCTCTCTCCCTTTCCTCCTGTTATGGTCTCTCCCGCTCTTCTTTCTTTCTCTCCTCACCTTTCTCCCCACCCTCCCTGCTAGGCATGAGAACAGAATATCATCTCAGTGGAGGATGAGAGACACACAGGTATGTGGAGCAGAGCTAAGTCAACCCAATTGTCTTATCCAAGTCTCAACACATGTGAGAGAGCCCAAGATCAGAGCTATGCTGGCTTGCCATTGACTTCAGAGGCATGAATGAGCCCTGCTAAGCTCAGCTCAGCTCAGCAGAACCACCCAGGTGATCTTCAGACTCATGAGTAAAACTAAGTGTTTATTATGATACAACACTGGGGTTCTGAGGTAGCTTGTTACTTAGCATTATTGTGGAATAGATAACTGATACATTTTCCAGTCATAGTAGCCTTCTGGAAAAGACTAGTCACATCTCTACCTCAGAGTTTTTGTACTTGCTGTTCCCTCTGATTAGAATACTCTTCCTTGACCCACCCCACCCCCAAAATCTGCACATCTTAATCCCTAACTTCCCTCAGATCTTTACTCAAATATCACCTTCTAAACTTTTCTTTCTTAAAATCTAGTTTTGCTTTACTGACATGATTTCAACTGGGGTAACAAAGACAAATTCATCAACAATATCTTCCAAAAGAAATTTGATGTTCATATGTATCATAGCCTTTAAAATTTGAGTTTAGAATTTAGTTGTAGAATATAGGGGAGTATGAAACAGTGGACAGAGTATTGACTTTGGATTCATTTTACTTGAATTTGAATGCGAATTTCTCTACTTCCACAGTGCTGAGGAAGCCGAGTTAATTTCTTTCAGTCTAAGTTTCCTCATCTGCAAAACTGGAATAATGTTTTTATTGCAGCATTTTTGTAACAATTCAATGAGGTAAAGCAATGGCTTTCAAATTTTTAAAATTGTGATCCACATTAAAAAAAACCACCTTTTTAATCATCATTTGGAACACACACACTATGTCTATGTATACAAATATGAAAATTAAAAATTCATAGAATGATACTTATCTTTCCTATGAGAAATCATATATTTACATCAAAATGTTAATTTCAATTTACATTAAAAAATTTTACATGATCTGTCTTCTTGACCAATAGTGGGTAAAGCTTTTATTGTATTTCATTTCATTTTATTCTATCTTTTAATATTTTAATTTTATTAGAGAATAGTTGATTTATAATGTTGTGTTAGTTTCAGGTTAGTTTCACAGCCAAGTGATTCAGCTATACATACACATATAGTCATTCTTTTTAAGATTCTTTTCTCATATAGGTTATCACAGAATATTTTTTAAAATTTAATTTAATTTAATTTTTAACATCTTTATTGGAGTATAATTGCTTTACAATGGTGTGTTAGTTTCTGCTTTATAACAAAGTGAATCAGCTATACATATACCTATATCCCCAAATCTCCTCCATCTTGTGTCTCCCTCTCATCCTCCTTATTCCACCCCTCTAGGTGGTCACAAAGCACTGAGCTGATCTCCCTGTATCACAGAATATTGGGTAGAGTTCCCTGTGCTATACAGTAGGTCCCCATTGGTCATCTGTCTTATATATAGAAGTGTGTGTGTGTTCATCCCAAGCTCCTGATTTATCCCTCCCCCTGACATTTTCTCTTTGGTAACCGTAAGTTAGTTTTTGATATCTATAAGTCTGCTTCTGTTTTGTAAATAAGTTCATTTGTATCTTTTTTTAAAAATTAGATTCCACATCCACATATGAGTGATATCATATGATACTTGTCTCTCTCTGTTACTTCACTTAGTATGATAATCTCTAGGTCCATCCATGTTGCTCCAAATGGCATTATTTCATTCTTTTTTATGGCTGAGTAATATTCCATTGCATATATATACCACAACTTCTTTATCCATTCCTCTGTCGATAGATACTTAGGTTGCTTCCATGTCTTGGCTATTGTAAATAGTGCTGCAATGAACATTGGGGTGCATGTATCCTTTCGAATTATGGTTTTCTCTGGATATATGCCCAGGAGTGAGATTGCTGGATCATACGGTAGTTCTATTTTAAGTTTTTTAAGGAACCTCCATACTGTTCTCCATAGTGGTTGTACCAATTTACATTCCCACCAACAGTGTAGGATATCACCTTCTAAACTTATGGTTACCAAAGGGGAAAGGATAAATTAGGAGGTTGGTATTAACATTTACACACTACTATATATAAAATAGATAACCAACAAGGACCTATTGTATAGCACAAGGAACTATATTCAAAATTTTGTAATAACCTATAAGGGAAAAGAATCTGAAAAGAATATCTATATGTATATCTACATGTACAACTGAATTACTGTACTGTACACCTGAAACTAACACAACATTGTAAATCAAGCTATACTTCGATTAAAAAAAAAGTTTAATCAAGATAGGAAAAAAAATATCTTCTTAGTGAGATCTTGTCTGGCCATATATAATACAATCTTATTCTAACACTTCCTATTTCCCTCTTTTAATTTTAACTTTCTCCTTAGCATTTTTTGCTAACAAATATATTTTATATGTTCCTTATCTTTCTTGCTTATGATCTAAATCCCTTGCAAGCTCCTTGGGAACGGGGATTTTTGCCTGTTTTATTCATTACTATATCGCCATGCTGAGAACAGTGCCTGGCACATAAAAATAACACAATACATATTTATCAAATAAGTAAGTGAATGAATGTGAATTCTTCAGAATGGTAGGGTGGACTGAAAATGTTTTCTTAATTTTTAAAACTGGCAAAGTTAAGGCTCCCCAAATTGGATTAGTTTTATCTAACTTCTCTCCTTGTCCACATCATGATCTCTGTCACAGCCACCCTGAACTCCTGTCTGGATAGTTGCAATTGCTTCCCAACTAGTATTTTCACATCTGTCTTTCTCCCTACGATCCCTTCCCTCCATCCCAGCTGGGGTGCTCTCTTAAAAGGGAAAGGCTGACTGAGACTGAAATCCTTAGCAAAGCCTAACAGGACCTGCAAGATCTAGCTCTGCTCCCTCCCCACCTTCGACTCACACACACTCTTCTCCTCATTCTCCTTGCTACTTCACTAGTCTTGCCGTTTCTTAAACTGGCCATGACCTCTCCTGCCTCAGGGACTTTACACGAGCTGTTCCCTGTGATGAAGAGCATCTTTGTCATCCCTTGGCCAAGTTACCACCTATTCATCCTCCTGGTCTCCTGGCAAGGATCGTCTCCTCAAGAAACGCCTTCCCTGAACCTCCAGGCTCAAGTTTCTCTGATACTTCATGTTATTCTTTAAGGCACACTATACAGTTTATACTCCTATGTTCGTGCAATTACTTGTTTAATATCTGCCTTTCCCAACATGCTGCAAGCTCAGTGAGGACCTAGAAACTCTTCAACAGATCATTTGGCTACGTTTGGTCTATGGTGCAGAGAAGGCCTTGGTAGGTGAGAAACTTGTAGTGTCAAACAGGAAGCCTCTGAAGAAAAGGGCTTTCACATAATAAGTCAAGTCTTCCAGGAAAGACTCAGTTCTGATGATATTTGTGTGCCTTTCTAAAGCCACAGAGGTCGATAAGCCACTCCTCCCCGTGACCATCACCAGCCCATTAGCAGAAGACAGTCAGAGCGAATACTTCCCGTCTAAGGGGGGTGTGTTGAAGAAAAGCACCTCTTGCCATTCTTGCAATGTCATGATTTATGCAGCGAGGTACTGCTGCAGATGACAGCAATTAGGAACAGAACCCGACACAGCGAGAACAATAGCGGTAGTGTTGATTAACTCTAGGTAGGATATTAGTCTTCTATTGCTGGGAACAAATTACCACAAACTAAGTGGATTAAAACAACACAAACTTATTATCTTACATTTTCCATGGATCAGAAGTCTGAGCACAGCTTTGTTGGATCCCTGCTCAGGGGATCACAAGGCTGCAGTTAGGGCACCGGCCAGGCTGAGTTCTCATCTGAGGTGTGGGGTCCCCTTCCAAGCTCAGTCGGGTTGTTGGCAGAATTGTTTCTCATGACCTCGTAGGAATACGTTCCTCGTTTCCTTGCTAGCTGTCATCTGGGGATCACACTCAGCTCCCAGAGGCCATTGGTATTCCTTGCCATGTGGTCCCCATGCTATTCACAGCATGGATGTTTACTTTCTTCCAGGCCAGCAGGAGCCCACTTCTAGGATTTCTCACCTGTGACCAGCGGAGAAAGCTCTGTGCTTTTAACTTGACTAGGTCAGGTCCACCCCATGACCTCCCTTTTGCCATATTACGTACCACAGCCATGGGAGTGGTCGCTCGTCATATTCACAGGCTCCGCTTTGCCCAAGGATGTTAAACAGGGCATCACACCAGGGCATCCTCCCTACCACCAGCAGCCGGGACAGCTGATGTTAATAACCATGAACCCTTGAGTGCGTATGCCTCCCCTGCACTGTGCTAGGTGCTTTTCAGCATTTAATCTTTAAAATAATCTATGAGGAAAATTCCATTGCTTTCCCTGTTTTACCTGGTTTACAGGTGACTGTCCAGTTTTATACAATCACTAGGAAGCGTAACTAGATTTTAAGCTCCAGTCTTTCTGATTCTAGAATCCATTCTTATACACCTTACCTCAAGACAGCTGTTTCTCCTGTAACCAGGGGAATGATGATTATTACTGTTTTATGGATGTAAACACTGGTTTGGGGAGATCAAGTAACACACTCAAGGCCACCTAGTTGGTAAGTGATAGAGCAGCCATCAATCTAATCTTCTCTTTCTCAGCCCCATGCTGTTGGCATCCCATGTAACAGGGGGACATTCAAATCGCTTGTCAGCTAGAAGGAACTCAGTAATGAACCCTCCCCCAGAGACCAGAAGAACCAGCATGCCTTCAGGCTCCAACACTTGATTGAATGACATGACACACGTTATCAGTGCTATTTCTTTTAACCTGCCGTGAGTGAAAGCAGAGGTGTTTTATTCCCAAGCTGAGGAAACTTACCTGAGCCAAGGGCACCTGGAATCATTCCCTCAGAAGTTTCCTGATACGTAGCACCAGAAGTCGCTCCTCCCAAGATGGTAAAAGGTTAGTGATCATTAACTTCTCTCTTCTATGCATTTACACGTTTGAATGAAAAGTGTCCGGGGGCTGAAACAATTATTCAGGAGTGAGGATGTATTTCCCTGGGACTAACATCATCTTGTTTTCATTGCTTCCTGCAGGGAGACAACACAGCTTTGGCCCCGACCTGCTAACAAATACAATTATCCTTTGTAAATGTGATACCTCCCCCCCAACATACACTTTGTGCTTTGGCAACCAGAGGTCAACCTCCACCTGAGAGTGCCGTCCACTTTGTTTCTCTTGATAGCTCTCAATGCCAATAGTCAGCTTGGTGCAGAAACAGCTATTCAAAGGACATACCTGCCTCTAGCACCTCAACTGTAACCCCCTGTCCTGCTACTGTACTTCAGGTAAGAAGCAGAAAATAAAGTTGTCAGAAAAGTTTCACTTCATCTGAGTGCCCTGCCAGGTGAAGGTCTGGATTATAACTGCATTCCTCTGTCAGCAGCCACTCCTCCCGGTGGGCAGCTCTCCTCCCAGGGCTGCAGCTTGCCCAGCACCAGGAGTACCACTTTCTTCTCCTGCCCCTTCAGGACCAGGGCTGGTAACAGCTGCCCACCTGGCACTCATCACCCACCCCTTGATGGCCCACACCTTAGTATATAGCTCCATCCTAAAAATGTTCTTAATTAACCTTTAATTAATTGGAGTGTGGCATCCATATCCTACCAAGAACCCTGGCTGATAATCACTTTAAACTCTTAATGGAATTATTGACTTATACAGTGAGTATAAACTGGTGATAAAAAGCATTAGGCATATGGCTGATGGGGCACTGGACATTTGTATATTGCCAAAATAACATCACATCGTTTACTTGCTAGTCACATGGGGAAAACATCATGCTACAATGGAAGGATGAGACTACCATTTGCCTTAATTGATGGCTCAATGCTAGGATCCTCAATGGTGAGTCAACCAGAACATATGTATCTTATGATGAAATGCAACATAAAGTCCACATCTATGACATAATCTAGCTAACAAGATTTAAACTGAATCATCATGCCTTTGCTTTTTCCTTCCAGTTTATAAAAAATAAGTGGGTTAGAGAAACAAGCTAAATGATATTGCAAAGAAGCACCTAGTCAAATCCAGAAGATGGGATGTTCTGTAGATAACTGGCCAAATCCGTTTAACAAGCATGCTATCATGTCTATACTTGATCTTTTTTAAAAAAGGACTTAAAATTGGATATGTGATGTACATGCTCTAATTGGTTCCTCATTGAACAAACTAGCTAGAAAGGACGTTTGGGGGATGATTTAGATAATCAAATATGGACTGGTTATTATTAAGATGTATTGACATGGAAAGTTTCAGATCATTAACTGGGAGTAAATGCAACTGTCCAGGGAAGGGACTGTGAAGAATAAAAAAGGGCTGAGGACATAGCCTTCAGAAACATCAAGATTTCAGAGAGAACACTGGAGGTGGAGAGCTGGTCGGGGACTGACGAGGAGCCAGGAGACAACAGAAGAAGCAGGAAGGCCAGGGGAGGAGGGTGTTTCCAGAAGGAGGGAAAATTCAGGTGTATCATACGCTACAGACAGGCGAGCGGGAGGATGAAAAGGAGGCCACTGATATTACAGTAGGAAGTCCTCGGAGACTTCTGCACGTGGAAAGGCAAGGAACAGAGATGGCTCTTGTAAGAATGGTATTAGAAGGAAGGAAGAACACAGGACAGTAACTGGAGGGAAGCAACGGTGCCCATCTTTGCACGAGGAGGTGGAAGAGGAGGAGTTGCATTCAGGTTGTATCCTGGGTAAATGAAACTCCTCGAAACTACTCCTGTACCCAGAACACAGTGTGGGTGGCGCCCCCTGGAGGACGCAAAGGGAAGGGCTTATGAAGCAGGCAGAGTACATAGAGTTGTTTGGAAATGAAGAGTTAAGCAATTTGTAGACTAATTGGAAAAGGTCAGTAGGGATGTAGAGATTGAAAATCTAAGAGGAGAAGGAAGGATCACTTATGGCACAGGATGCAGAAGTTCACAGAGCAGGGAATAACGTGGCGAGCAGCAGACAAGGCCGACGAGCCTTGTGGCGGATCTCTGAATCAGCAGGAAGAGAGCCAGGACCCAAACCATGGAATTCTCACCTTCTGTGGAAGTCACCAAGCTGGTGACGATGAGCAACCATAGGCATACTTTGAGAGCAGGTTTTCCAGTGGCAGTGTTTTGGAGTTCTGCAAAGCCGCATCAGCGGTCTCTAGATTGTGCGGGTCTCACACTTACTGGGGCAGGGGATTGTCAACGTGATGGGACTTGAGGGGTGGACCCATCACCCCAGGAAAATCTCCCCAAAGCTTTTCATAACGACACTGTGATGGAATGAATAAACAATAAAAGGTTTTGAGTCAGCAGACGAGTTTTTAGCCCTTCTCTTCTGTCACGTACACTTTTTGAACTTCAGCTTGACTTGCTTCAATGAACTTTTACTCAATACAGGGCACAAAGGACACTGTTCTTAGCACAGCCTGTGACATTCTATTCAATCAAGAATCTGTTTGGAGGGGCTGGAATATTTTCGGCCTGCAATGAGAAATATAAAATGGCTCTCTATGTGCCTGGAACAGAGAACTGCCTCACTAAAAAGTTAAGACTGATAGAAGAGGAACTAAGGTGCACTGTTTACTATGACCATTTCTTTTCTCTTTCTGTATTCTCTTCCCATCACTCCATCACTGAACCAGAAAGGGCCAATGTCTTCTGGCCTCTAATGCCCCACGGAGTCCTGCTTTGTGGCTACTGACCACACAGCAAACTATCCCCTGGTCAGCAGGTCTCAGACGTGCATGCAACGCTCCTAACCAGGGCTCTGAGGAGACCACAGCTGCCTTCCAGGGGATTCAGCAGCTGCTCAAGGTCCAGCAGATCAGAGGCCATTAGTCAAAGGTTGCTATTCCCAACTGCTCTGCTCGCTATGTCAGATGGATCTGGGACAAGCTCTTGGTCAGAGGGTTTTTCTCCCTGGTGCCTCTTCGTAGATGCTCATCTTCCCAATTTATCCTCCAAACAATATCTTCCCTCACAGCTTTAGAAACTCTGGGGCTTTGCACAAATGTGTACAAAGTGTGGAGACTCCAGCCAAGAGATGAGAGTGGGAAGGAAAACTGCAAAGGGAGGGAGAGCTGAAAGGTGCCGGGCCATTAATTCCAGCTCAGTGGGAATGGGGAAGGAAACAGTAACTCAGAACGGAGCTCCAGAGCTAAAGCAAACAGGAAGGTTTTAATGAGAAAGTCCTTGAGGGGAAATGACTCAGTGGTTTGGAAAGAGTGGGTTCCGGCAGGGCTGGAGGTACCACTTGGAGCTTCATCCTTGGGGAGGGAGGGTAGCCAGTCTGGAGGAGGCCCACCAGGGAAGGGCAGGACTTTCTTTTTGGTGCCAAGACAGAGCAACCTCATCCTCCACTGGGGTTCCCCCCACCACACACATTTCCCTGGAACGGGGGTTGGGAAGGGGATCCTCAGGCAGGAGCAGCTGTTCCATTTGCTACAGGATTGAGAAAAGCATCTTAACTCTTAGTATGGAGGGGGAGGCTGAGACTGCGTGGTCAAGAATCCGTTTGGAGAAGGGGCTGGTATATTCTGGTGCTGCACCTGCAATGAGGGATACACAACAGTTCTTCCAGTGCCTGGAACAGAGAACTTAAAAATAAAAAATGCTGCTAAAAGGAAAACTAAGCCACGATGATTACCACGATGATGATACTGACATGGTGCAGAGCTTGGGGAGGGGATGCATTTTCTGATCCAAAAATCGGGGCATGGCATCTAACAAAAACATTTTTTCTCTGGTTTCTGAATTTGCATACAGGAGATGCCTTAAAATGGTATAAAGTGAAATCATACTTAGTCATAAATGTAACAAAATGAACTTATCAGAAAAGATGGCTTTGCATGAAATTGGAAGTATGCTGGAGACTCTGGCAGGAACCCAAACTGTGTTTGAACTGAAGTGTACCTGAGAAGAGCTGGCGGATGAAACTTTACAAATCCTGACTTTATTATAATTTCTGCATGAATCAGCGACGGGTCGGGAGAGAGGGAGAGCAGGCTCCCTTCTGCGAGTGTGGGTGTCAGGGGAGAAGCCAAAGTCCCTCCAGCGTATTCAAGTGAAAAGCGCTTGGGCTCTGGGGCCCGGGACCTAGAATTGAGTCCTGACTCTCTGACATCCTAGCTGTGTCTCTGGTGAATCTGGGGTCCCTGATCTGCTGAGTGAGGACAGAGCTGAGCCTGCCAGGTGGCTGTGAGAATTCCAACTAATGTCCATTGGATCCCTGGTCCAATGTCTGGCGTGGATGGTTACGCGTGATGTCAATTCCTTCCCCCTCTCCGACCCATCTCATTGAGGTAGGGAAAGATGCGCCAGCTTTGGAAAGGTGCCCAGTCACTGAAAACACCCTGCAATTTATCAGACATTTGGGGACTCCTCCAGAAGCACAAGGAGGCCCTGCCCATCCCCCACCCCTCCCCCCCAGGCAAGTGGGTGAGGAGAGAACACGCTCAGGTCAAGCTGCCTGCTGCTCAGTGGGTGCCCACCGCAAACCCACCATAAACCCGCCACAAACCAGTAACGGGCCAGGATTCCACTGGCTGGAAAACTGCATGGAGAGGAAGCTGTAAACAGTCTGGGGGGAAAGAAAGTTTCCTGTTGAAATACAGGCAGCAAGAGCCTGGTGATTTGGGGTGAGCAGAAGAACAAGGGCAGCAAAGAGGGGAAAATGTAAACACAGATGAACCATGAGCCCCGGGTGCATTTTATCTGACCCGAGGAGCAGCCGGGGCAGAAAGAATGTGGGAACCTCAATTATGCTGCAGATGATCACGAGGAACTTCCCAGCCTTAGCTGATCCCGCTGACGGCTCCTTCAGAGACTTAAAAGGGCATTTTAAAAGCCATTCTCCAAGGCCCTCCTGCAAGGGGAATGGGGAAGATTTGTCATTTCCACCCAGCTTGCAATGCTGTCACTTCTGTGCACCCTGGCTTTTTCTAAAAAGGTCTCTGCCTTTTAAATTTCATCATTTACACCACTTGCTTCAATGACTCTAAACCTGGCATGCTGCTCCATGGTTTTGCTGCTCTCTGAATCACATGCTTTTGCGTACATTACGTAGTAGGGCTTGGAGTCCAACCTTAGAAGGAAGTTGCCAAAGCTTCCCATTCCTTTACCAAGGCTGCTGGTGGTGCCTTTCTGGAGTCATCAGAAACACACTCTCTTCCTCAAGGTCTTTTTTCTAATTCTAAGTTAACCTTGAAGAAAGATCCCAGGCTGGGCCATGACTACCTAAGAGCTCAAACCAATTCTGATTAATAAATATTTAGGCACCTACTATGTGCCAGGCATGATGGGGATTCTCAGGTAAGGATCCTTAGTTTCTACTCTGCAGGGCCTTGCTGCCTGTAAAGGAGAAACATACAGGGTCTATGTCGGGTCTATAGTGGAGTCTAGCTCCTGTGGGCTGTGAGTAGAGGCGACTGGCACAATAGAAACAGTTCATTGTTATTGTATTCATTCAAAAGATATTTGCTGAGTACTGATTATGTACCACACATTTTTCAATACCTTGGGGATACGGTGAAGAATAAGAGTGTGGGATCTGAGGTCAGGCAGAACTGAATCAAAGCCCTACTTCCAATGCAACCCAAGTCTCAAACTCACTGAGCTCCAGATTTTTCATTTTTAAACTGGGGCCATAACAAGAATAATCATATCTACTTTGCAGAGTTCTTGTGAAGTCTCGAGTGGTTATGATACATGCTTAATGTGGCTGATTGGTTGTTCTAGAATAGATGAATAAATAAGGATGATGATTGGATATGCAAACAGGGGAGGTAAAGAAAATTAATTTTATTTCTTGGGCATGACCGAATGCACGGGTATGGCAGAAGCAGAAATAATAGCACATACAGAGACGCAGCATTCCAGACGAGGCTATGCCTAAAACAGTGTTGTTCCTCAAGGGGCCACAAATTTTCTAAGAGAATGTTTTACTTTTTTATTTTAAAACAAAAACTTGACGATTATTTCATGTACATAAATGCATATGTACACATACATATATATCATGTATATATAATAAATATGATATATATTCTTGTAAGCACATATATTCTAAATAATCAGAATATCCAACGTATAATCCACAGTCACCGCATGACTGCAGCCTCCAGGTTGTGTCTGGGATCACATTAATGCCAAGTAAAGCCACTTTATTTATTTTCCTCTAATGAGGAATAGAGAGAGGTGGGCTTAACATATAAATGTGTTTGCATCTGCTGGAAGTTAAAAAACAGCAGGGTGCATTTTATCCAAAAGTAGGTTTAGAGGTGGTAGGAAGAGAGAAAAGCTGAGTGCAAGAGAGGATGCCTGCACTTGGTCCAGGATAATACAGATGGGCTGACTGGGAAAGAGCTGGGCTTGGACAGTTAGGACGACACTGGGCTGGGAATACAGACTTGGTTTTAGGAAAACAATATGATGTCACATTTCATTAATGTTTTAATGCTCATTTTACTGGTTTTGTGACTTTTTTGGTGTTTAGATCATAAATTTGTTTTAGTCTTATATGAGCACTAAGGTAACATGGGTTAATACTACCTAGTTTTTTGATGTACAGATTTAAATAATATATTAATAGGGCTTCCCCAGTGGTGCAGTGGTTGAGAGTCCGCCTGCCGATGCAGGGGACACGGATTCGTGCCCCGGTCGGGGAAGATCCCACATGCCGCGGAGCGACTAGGCCCGTGAGCCATGGCCGCTGAGCCTGTGTGTCCGGAACCTGTGCTCCGCAACCGCAACGGGAGAGGCCACAACAGTGAGAGGCCCGCGTACCGCAAAAAAAAAAAAAAAAAAAAAAAAAAAAAAAAATATATATATATATATATATATATATTAATAAACCTAATTTAAGCCTAACCCAAGGGTCCACTAGATCTCTGAAGGGCAGGGCATTGTCCTAGGTTAAGGAGCAGCTGGGACACTCCATCCCGGTGTAGGCGGAGGAGGGGCTGACCGAAAGTGCCACTTTCTGGGTGAAGGCCTGAGTCCACAGCTTCCTGGGAACTATGAGCAGGTTCCCGGGAAAGGTGAGGTCATCACAGAAGGGCTTGGAAGGGTGCAAAGGAGCATGTGCTACGGAGAACAGATCCTCTTTCCCCAACTTTCTCCTGGCTTAACCTCCGGACTTACAGAAACCTCACCGGTTGCTTCTCTCAACTTCCTTCACTTACTGCTGCAGATCTGCCACGTTTCAGCTCCTGTGCTGGGCGCAGGGATACAGTGTGCATGAGATGAACACAGCCCCCTACCCCCACGGAGCTTACAGTGAGAGGGACCATTGAATTCATACTTATTCTCCACTCTCACTGCTTGTCCTTTCCTATAAACTTAGTCTTTAGAATCCTACACATAATTCCCGCCCCACTTCTACAAAGAAATAATCAAGCTTCATTTGATTTATTCAACTACATATCCGGAAAGGGGCAGGTACCAGGGGCGATAGCGGCATTTTCTCCTGTTTTTTTCTTGGCGCTGTCTGAGTCTAGCCCAAGAACCTGCAAAAAAGCGAGGACTACGTTTTATAGAGAGTTAGAAGAGGCAACAAGGAAATGGCATGATTGGCTAGGAGGTCCAGTATTAAGGCTAGCAGGTCTTGTTTTCCAGGGTGAGGGGAGCCAGCTAAAGCTGAGTTGGAGGATTGTGACTGGTGTATGTTAGGTTTCCTTGACAGTGAAGCATTTCTTGTAAGTGGGAACTGACTTTCGTTTAGATCTGTGATGTGGACCCCCGCCGCTGGGGCAGCCTCCATTTTGTGGGTCCCGATATTTGAATTAATTTTTTATTACATCTTAGGTTGGGCTCTATGGAAGTACTGCCAGAGGTAGGGGTTTAGGAACACGTGATTTATTCAGGAAAAACTTGTAAGGGAAGAAGGGAAGCAGAAAAGTGAAGGGAAAAGAGTAAAGCGAGGAAGAAGTTGATTTCATCCCCAGAGGACTCTGGAGCATCACAGAAATGTCCCCACCATGAGGCAAGAGGGCCAGACTTTTGTGGTTGGGAGGGTGTGTGTGTGTGTGTGTGTGTGTGTATGTGTGTGTGTGCACGCGCACCCGTTGAGCGAGGGGGTGGTCGATGGCATAACCTCAAAGCTGAGGCAGCCCCCATCAGCTGTAAGGGTAATTTCTAGAGAAAGGGGGAGCTGGGAGCTGTTAGTTCACCACCTCTGTGGACGGGTGCACCAGCCCATTAAAGGGGAACCGAGTGAGGCACCAAATGAATCTGCCTCATGTAGCTTCAAACGCAGGGTTCACCTTCACAAGTTAGCATGACCATTATATGAGGTGATCATGAAAAGCACCTGCTGCAGTAACTGTCCCTTCCTCTCCTTTCTGGCATTAGAGGCAGAGGTTCTTGACAGACAAGCCTAATCAGACAAATCTACCTGATTCATACTCGAGGTAAGCAAGAAGGTTAAACCCATCACTGAAACCTTATTCCTCTGCCCCACCTGCACCAACCACGTGGAGGAATCCAACCTCACCTTCTCTTGTGCTCACCCAGTGCTTTGGCTGTTGCAACAGCCCCTAAAGAAATAGTTTCTTTCCTGTCAAGAATCAACCCTCTGGATACCTCTACCGCAGGGCTTCCCAAACTCTATTGCATTAATCTCTAGTTTAATGGGGTTGGGGAATGAAGGTTGTGGTAGGGAATGACTCTCCCAAAGATGTCCACACTCTAATCCATGGAACATGTGACTGTGTTGCCTTACATGGTAAATGGAACTTTGCCGATGTGACTAAGGGCATGGATCTTCAGGTGGAAAGAACACCCTGGATTATCCAGGTGGGCCCAGTCTAATCACATGAGTTCTTAAAAGTTGAAAATCTTCCCTGGCTGTGGTCAGAGAGAGATGAGACAGAAGAAGATGGAGGAGAGATTCAAGGTGTGAGAGTTATTTGACCTGCCATTGCTGGCTTTGAAGATAGAGGACGGAGCCATGAGCTAAGGAATTTGGGAAGCCTTTAGAAGCTGGGAATGGCCCTCAGCCAGCAAGAAAATGGAGACCTTGGTCCTATAACCACAAGGAATTCAATTCTGCCAAGAACCAGAATGACCAAGGAAATGGACCTTCCCCTTGAGCCTCAAGAAAAGGATATAGCCCTGCTGACACCGTCATTTTAGCCTGTAGAGACCCACATCAGACTTCTGATCTACAGACTGTAAGATAATACACTCGTGTTTTTTGAGCTGTTAAGTTTGTGGTGATTTGTTACAGCAGCGACAGAAAACTAATACGAGGATCTTGATCAAATAAATTTGGGAAATGATGTGACAGATTATAGGACACGTTAATCATTTTGTTATGAGAGGGTCATAGTAAAAGCAAAGTGAGTAAAAAAAACATTAATTGAATCAAATAGCAGATAACTTGTCCACTACAAAGAGAGAGGCCGACATTACCCTGATTCACAGTTCTGTGTTCCCACAGCATCATGTGTGCAAACAGAGGGCTGCTGCACGGCCACAGCATCAGCAGCATGCTCCGTTGTCATAGTTACCCTCTGAAAAGGAAGATGCCCTGACAAAGACCAGATTGACTGTGGTAAGTGGTGGGAAGTTACCCTGAGGGCGGCCGGATGCTTCTACATTCATGTCAGAGATGTTTTCTGAAATTCGTATTCAGTCAGCTCTGCCCCAAATGGAAACATGGTCATTTATGTTTAGAAAACAGGAAGCCTATATTCATGATGGATACTTTCTAATGAGGAGGATTTGTTCTACCATCCTAACACCGAGGGAACCAAACACCAGCAAAAGCAATGGTTTGTGATAGATTTTGCCCCAACTACTGGTAACTTCTTATACCTCATTTCCTACCCTTCTCCAACTTAATCCCTAAATGCTAGTCACAGGGCTTCCTGTTATACCTTGAATACTCAAGTTTATCCTTCTGTAGGGACTTTGCCCTTGCTCTTCCCCAGGCTGGAATGCCTTTCCTCCAGATGTTTGCATGCTTCACTCCGTCCATTTAAGTCTCTGCTCAAATGTCCCCACCTCAGAGAGGTCATCCCTAAGCTCTTTACCTAAAATAGACACCCTGCCCCAATATTATTAGTCTTCTTACCCAACTTTATAGTTCCTCGTGGCACTTCCGTATTTATTTGAGCAGTTGTTCATCGCATCCCCACCAGACTCTAAATTACATGAAAGCTGCTGGAGCCTTGTCTCTTGATCACTGCTGTATCTCCAGTTTCTGGCACCTCATAAGTACCCAGTAAACACTTGTTGAATGTAAGAAGGAATTGCTCGGAGTCTTGATTCTCCACTGCCCTTCCAGCCCTCTGGCACTTAATACTGGCTATAGTACCTCGTCCAATTTCTCCCAAAACCAAGTTGTTCCCTAGTCCATTGTCATTGGTATGGATGATTGTATCTTTCAAAGATGGCCACCACAATATATATCCCATCTCACATGCTTCTCTTACAAATTGATGTTGATTCTCCTTCCTTTGAGGAATGTGTCTATATTCTCTCCTCTTGAATCTGGCCTGGCCTGCGACCACAATGGGAGTATGCTATGACACTACGTGACTTCTAAGGCTAGGTCATAAAAGGTGATATAGTGTTTGCCTCATTCTCTTGGGTCTCTCCCTCTGGGAACACAGCTCTCTTCCTATGGGGACAGTCAGGCCCATGGAGAGATGATGTACAGCTGTCCTGATGCACAGCCGAGCTGAGGTCCCAGTTCACAGCCAGCACCAACTTCCAGATACATGAAGAAGCCTTTGAAATGACTCCAGCCCCAACCATTGTCCAGCTGCAACTGAAGGAGAGACCCCAGTGAGAACCACCTAGCCAGACAGCCACCCACCAACATCCATGGGAGGTAATAATAAAATGATTGTTCTTGTTTTAAGCCACTAAGTTTAAAGGTGGCTTGGTATATAGGAATAAACAACTGAAACAGATGGGATATGGAGCTGTCTGTTAAAAGCTCTGATTTCTAATCTCTATTCTATACCACTCACTCTACTTCCCAAGGACTCAGTTTCCAACCTACAACACCAGAGCATGCATGTAACCACCTCTTCTAACTTTCATCCTAGGGTGATTGGTCATCCTCAGGAATTGTGCTTAGAAAAAAGTACACATATATTTTGATATTTTCCTATTATAACACTTCAGAATTTGCCTGGATTCAGCCACTCTGAAGATAAATAAGTCACCCAGGACAGCTGGGTTAAGGAACTGCACTCCACTGTCAGTCTTCTCAGCTCCGGTCCCACGCCAGTCCCTGGTAGCATTTCCTTTTCCAGCAGCCCTTGTCATCTACAAGGACGAATTCCATGCATCTCTGTGCACCTCTACAGCTGGGGCAGGCTCTCATAAGGCTCTTCAACCGCTTCCTCCAAGCAGTTCTTACTCAAGGCTGAGGGCAAAACCAAGAGCCCCGCACCTCACTGGGCTGTTTCTGGGCCCGGTCTGGGAGGGGTTTTTAGGGAAGTCAACACAGTCACAGTGGGGCTTGATAACAAACCTATGGTCAGAACCTCTCAAATACAGTTAAGCATTGAGTCTGGAAAATAAGCTGCAGGTGGAAATAATATGCAAAAAATACAGTGTCTATTGCAGAGAGACTGATTGGGTAGGGGATTTAGAACTGGTCAGTATGATAACAATAGTTAAGATCATGGTCTGGCTTCAGAGAGCCCGAGCTCAGATTCTAACTCTGTAAGTCCCTAAGCCTCTCCAAGCCTCAGTTTCCTTGGCTGTAAGGTGGAACTAAGACTAGAACCTCCCTCATAAGGATGTCATATGGACGAGTTGAACTGATGCTTGTACAAGCCAACACTGAAAACTGAAGCCCTCAGTAAACGGGAGTCCTTGTCTTTCCCTGAGATGGAGCACAAAGGCTGCACAGGGTTGGTTAAGGCTGGAAGAGTTTGCCCAGTGATTTATGGAGCTGGAATGGGGAGCTCTGAAATGGGAAAGGCCAGCATGTTGCCTCAGAGATGCTGTATAAAAGCCTTGGGCTTTTTACGTTTCCTCCCCCAATCCAGAACCCCCCTCCGCCTCCTCGGCAGCTGCCACCCCTGGATCGCTTCTGAGCCACTAAAAGTGTGGACCCCTGGGACTAACACCCTGGGAAAACCCTCCCTCTATCCTCTGCCTTGTCTCATTGGAAGGTTGCCTGAAGGGCCGACTCACAACACTTAACATAAAGAGCAGAAACTCCCTATCCCACCAATGCCCTTGGTTTCCCACGAACTAGTGGTGGAGCAGTCGCATTTGCATGAAATGGCATGTACTAAAATAGGCAGTTTGAAATATTCCTGGCAGATGGTGTTAAATATAGACACAGCGACAGATTGGCCCCTCAGTGCAGCTCTTCTCCTGAGCGTTAAGAACATGCTGCAGCCAAGAAGCTTCTCTTTTCCGGAAGACTGTGGCAACAGCCTCAGGATCTTGCCATGCCAGAGAACTGCTAAGATTTAGAGAAGGGAGGTACCTCAGAGAGTGAACACTGGTACCATGGTAAGAGGTTCCCAAATTCCACAAGTGCGGGAATGAAAAAAAAACAAAGGTGCAGAGAAGAAGTTCTGATGAACTGGAATTATTTATCTTCCTTCTGAAGGATCAACTACTCTCTCAAGAGATGTCTTCCATGAGCAAAAATTGAAATAGAAATAGAGGCAGTACAGTGGTTAAGGTTGGAGGTTTGTGGCTAGAGTGCTCAGGTTTGAACCCTGGTTTTGCCCCTTACTAGTTATGTGAGCTTGGCCAAATTATTTAACCTTTTGCTGCCTCAGTTTCTTCATATGCAAAATGGGATAACAATAATACTCTCCTGTGACGATTAAGTAATGTAATGTAGGTAAAGGCCATGCCCAGTGCCTTGTACAGAATAACTGTTGCTTGGATGGTGGCTATTTTATTTAATGGACTAGGAAGGAGAGAGAGGTACTTATTGTAAAATGGCTGAAGAGCTTTAAGGCTTGGAGGAACATTTCAGATAAAAACCAAGCCAAAATTAAAAATAAAGTCAGGTTGCAAATTCTTAAGTAGTTCCTATATCCACTGAGATTGTATTTGGAATGGGCGATGCCATAAATAGCTACCCAGTGGAAAGCCATCACTGTGGGAAGGGTGCTGGTGTGTGAAAGGCTGGCTGCTGGGAGAGGAAGGAGACAATCTGGAGGGGCTCGGTCATTATCTTAAAAGGGAAGGCAAATCTATCTTTTCCTAAGGACTAGGACTTCGAACATCTTGAAATTCGCTGACTTCCACGCAGTAAAACTTTTTAAAAGCCAGGAGGATTTTCTCTTAAATTGTAATGACAATACCTGCCAGTCTGTGGCAAGTGCCATTAAGGGACCTAGCAGGTGGTCCTGGTGCTCTGGTTCTCTGCATGTGTGTCATGCTCCATTGTGGCTGTGCCTCTGGTTTCCTTTTATCCAATCCTGTTGTCTCCAAATTCTGGAGTGAGAATTTCCGTGTATTTCACACTCTGTGTGCTGTTAGGATCATGTCCCACTGACCAAGAGAAATGTTCGCTTTGAACTGTCCTTGCAGGACTAGAACACTCCTGACAGCCTAAGTACTGCCCCCTGGAGCTTTAGAAGTAGTAGAGAAGAAGAGTCTTTTCTACAGAATTTTCTCAGGGGGATTATGGTAAAGGCAACCTCCGCAGGAGAATTATGGGACTATGTTCAGGGCTCTGGCTCCAGAAATAATAGGTCGTGCATGGTCTCATGGTACAGACTTGCCCGTATTCTTACATCCTGTATTAATTAAAATAGGCTAACTGCTGTTACAGACTAACCCCAATGCTTCAGAGGCTTAACAGGGTGAAGGGTTGTTTTTCTCTCAAGCAAAGTCCATTGGCATTGGGATGGAGAGGAGTGGGGGTGGGATGTCCCTGCTCCATACAGTCATTTAAGAACTCAGGCTGACAGAAGCCCTGCAGTTTTCAATTTGTGGCTTTCAAGGTTTCCTGGGTGTCATCATCCAGTAGACAGAAAGGTGCATGGAGAACCACAGTGGGAAGTTTTTATGGGTCAAGCCTAGAAGAGGTATATCTATCTATCTATCTATCTCACATCACTTCCACTCATATTCCATTGGCTATAACTTAGTATATGACCATATAGAGAATGTAAAGGAGGCTTGGACATGTAGTTTACCTGTGTTCCCAGGAAAGGGAGGAAAGCAAGAATTTTGGGGATCAGCAGCCACCATATTGCACTTCTTGAAGCTATTTCAAGAGACCAGGAGACATTTTGAATCGACATTTGGAAAAAATTCTAGAAATTTTTTCAAACTTCCTGTGCTGTTTTCACTCAATTTTGAATCAGACTTGTTAAATAGTTGCTTCTAACCTACATCTCTTCCTATTAAATCTTGTAGTCAAGGAACATCACAGCTTCCCTACAATAAAAGTGGAGTTGATCCATCCCTCACAGCCTAAGTTTCTTTGTGAATGGCACAGTAACTGAGTGCCTCCTCTTAAGAAGAAAACACCAATTATTCTTTAAAAGAAAGCTTATTTTCCTCAATTCAAGACTCAGAGTTTTGCACTTTGCATTATTGTGAGTGTTTTAGAAACTGCTGATACTCCTCTAATGCTGTTTGTACCAACAGGCTGCAAAAGAGCCCAGTAGACAAAGGAATAAAAGAAAAGGAAAGAACCCTTTCATTTATAACAGGACCAGTCCTATATGGCCACAGAATATGCTCCCCAGCATTTAAGTAAGAACTGCCAGATGCTTTCCTCATTCCTACTAAAGGAAGTTGTATGCATGGATATAATGATATTCGTATGTTTACAGCATGCTCTTACCTTTATGATCAGTTATAAGGACATTAAAATTTTCTGCAATATTAATGAAAATAAACATATTGCTAAGGCTTTAAAGACCAAACAAAAATTCCATTATAGCTGAAAATTTGCAATAATATTGTTGAATGTACAGTCTACTGCTATAGGAAGATACAAATATAATAAAATTTAATATACACTCTACCCCATGTATACTTCTATCTGACACCTCTTACATTTTAGTATATTTAAGTTTTCACTATAAATGTTTTTACATAGAACAATAGTTCTAAAACTTTGTTGTGCATCAGAATCACACAGAGAGCTTGTTAAATATAGATTCCCAGAAACGACCCTGGACTGAATATGAGGGGGTATAGTAATACCTCATTTTGGTATTTACCTCATTTTGTATTTACCTCATTTTGGTAAATACATATGTATTGGGGCATATGTATTTTTAACAAGTTTTCCAGGTGGTTCCAATGCATACCAAAGCTTGAAAATCATGCCTGATGTGTCTTAACGCTCCCAGTGTCTGGCATATAGTAGGCACTTACCATACATTTGATGTATGAATGAGTGAGTGAATGAGCAAAATAAATTTGTTGCTGAGTCTAAAGCAATAAAATAAAAATTCATTGGGAATTTACTGCCACTAGCATTAAACACAAAAATAAGAAATAACCTCATTCCCAGGAATGCTGCAGTAATAATTCAACTTTATTTGTACAGTGTTTATCATCAAGTTTCACTGACATCAAATATTCAAATTTACTACTAGAATGCCAAAAAGCCATAGATGAATAATAGGGTATCTGGAAAGGATATGCCACACTCAGAGGGGGAATGCAAGAATTGGAATAAACTAATTTTGATGAAGACACAACATCTTAATAATGCAAAAATCTATATCCTTCCAGTGTTGCAGGTATATCTGGATGAGAACTATTTATCTAGTGTCAAGCACAATTTCAGGGCCACCTGCTTAATGATAATTTTTAATTAAATGACAGGTACTTTATTAGGAGTTAGACTCCCCCCAAGCAAAGTGCGTTATGAGAATTGCAAGCTTTCAGAAAGCTGACACATACCTTCCTGTGTGTAACATCCTCCCAGTTTTCCTGTGACCTCTCTGGGTGCTCCTCCTCTGCCTTTTCAGGCTCATCATCTTCTACTCAACCATTAAAAATTAAATTCCTCAAAGTTTTGCGCTAGGCTCTCTCCTTTTATCACTCTCCAGAGCATATGATCTATCCCTATACCTTTAATTATCATACATTTATACATGATACCCAAATTGTTGTCTCTAGCTCAGACCACTCCTCTGAGCTCTAGTTGGTTATGCACACCATACAAGAACAGTTTATAAAACTTAGACCTAACTTTAATGAGTAAAAGAAAAATATTAGTCAGTCTTTTATTTTTAACCGATTAAGCATATAGATATATAAAGTATCCAATATACTTGATAAATGTGAAAAATCTTGATATCATATGCCAAGCACTCAGTAAATATTACATGCTGGGGTATTTTTTTTTCTGATGCCGTTATATATAATATAGCCCTCCAAAGCAGGATAAACATAAAATTTCAAAGCTACATCAAGATGTACATCTGAATAGATAGTGTCAATTGTGCGGAGATGGAATGATGTTTGGCTGGAATTTTGAACACCGAATCTTGGACCAGCCCCCTATGGCTAGCTGTCTCAGGTTCAGGAGGAAAAAGTGCAGGTGCAGAGGAAAGCTGCTCTGTTTATTACTGTGACGTTTTAGCCCCTCCTTGTCCACTTGGAAATTAATCCCCACTGAGCTGCACAGGGCCACCTGATGCCAGGGGGATTCCTTTGCCTGGAGAAGGCCACCAAACAGCCTGGATCTCAACCAAGCGCAGTGGCCTAGTTCCTCAAGATCTACAGCCAGTCCTGGTCCTCAAGTCCTACTACTCTGATGACTAGAAAATATAAGGAGAGAGAAACCCAAAGGAAAAACATGAGGGAGAAGGGAGAGTTTCCACCTATGGCCACTCCCTCTCAGTATTCCACTGGTATTGATCCATCGCGGTTATCCTCTAGATGGTAGGGTAAGGAGTTTTGTACTTGTCCAAGAGAATAGTGGGTGCCATTTGTTCAGTGATGTGTTTATTCATCCAACAAATATTTGTGAGTGACATATGTGTCAGGCACTCTTACTGGTACTATGGTTACAGGAGCAATGAAAAATGACAAAATCCCTGCCATAATAGGACCTATATATTCTAACATATAAGTAAAATATATACAAGGTCAAATGATGATAAGTCCTACTGAAAAAAATAAAGCAGGGAGGGTGGACAGGGAGTGCTAAGCTATTACAATAACATAAGCAAGAGATGATAGTGTTCAAAAATCACAGTTGGAGATCCTAGTACTCCACTTTAAATTGATAGAACAGCTAGGCAGAAAGTCAGCAAGTATAGAGAAGACTTAAAAACACTTGCCCTCACAGATATTTATAAAACATTCCACTCAATGACAGCGGAATGCACATTCTTTTCAAACATGCATGGAACATTGTCTGGAGTGGACCATATGTCAGGCTATAAAGCAAGTTTCAATAAATTTAAAAGGTCCAAAATCATACAAAGTGTGTTGTCAAACTATAATACAATTAAATTAGAAATCAACAACAGAAGGAAATTGGGGGAATTACTAAATACTTGGAAATTAAACAAAACACTTCTAAATAAACTATTTGTCAAAGAAAAACACCAGAAGGAAATTTTTAAAAATATTTTGAGCTGAGTAAAAATAAAATTCAACATATCAAAATTTATGGGATGCAGCTAATTCAGTAATTAGAGGGAAATATATAGCTATAAATGTCTACACTAGAAGACAGTTATTAAATCAATAACTTAAACATCAACCATAAGAAACTAGTAATAGAGGGACTAAATCCAAAACAAGAAAGAGAAAGGAAATAATGAAGAGTAGAGTAGAAAACAGAGAAGTAGAAAACAGAGAAATAGGAAACAGAAAAATAGTAGCAAAAAATCAATGAAACCAAAAGTTGGTTCCTTGAAAAGACTAACAAAATTGATAAATCTTTAGCTAGACTAACCAGGAAATAAAAAGAGGAGACATAAATTACCACCCCCCCCCAAAAAAAGAGGGGCAATCCTTTCCATTCTTGCAAAAAATTAAAGGATTATAAGTGAATATTATAAACTACTACTTTATATCAAATTAGACAACTTATGTAAAATGGAAAAATTTCTATAGACATGTTACCTAAACTGACTAAAGAAGAAATAGAAAATCTGAATTGATATATAATAAGGTAAAAACCGATTTGTAATTTGATATCTTCCCACAATGACAAAGTCATGCCCTAATGGATTCACTGGCAAAAGTTTTCCCACTAAGACTAGGAATACGGCAAGCATACCTACTCTTACTCCTTCTACTCAACCTTGTACCAAAGTTCTAGTCAGTTTAATAAGGCAAGAAAAAAATTAAAAGCATACCAATTGGAATGGAAGAAGTAAAACTGCCTTTATTCACAGGCAACATGATCTTGTATGTAGAAAATCTTGAGAAATCCTCACATTAAAAGATATATTCGAGTTAATAAACAAGTTTGGAAAGGTCACAAGGTACAGGATCAATGCACAAAAATCAATTATATTTCTACATGTTAGCAAGGAACAGTCCAAAATCAAGATTAAGAAATGGGGCTTCCCTGGTGGCAGAGTGGTTGAGGGTCCGCCTGCCGATGCAGGGGATGCGGGTTTGTGCCCCAGTCTGGGAAGATCCCACATGTCGTGGAGCAGTTGGGCCCGTGAGCCATGGCCGCTGAGCCTGCCTGTCTGGAGCCTGTGCTCTGCAACGGGAGAGGCCACAACAGTGAGAGGCCCGCATACCGCAAAAAAAAAAAAAAAAAAAGATTATGACTTCCATGCACAACAGTGTCAAAAAGAATAAAATATTTAGGAATCAAGCTAACAAAAGAAGTGCAAGATAGGGCTTGTACATTGAAGACCACAAAGCTTTGCTAAATAAATGGAGTTACATTCCATGTTCATAAACTGAAGACTCAATTTTATTAAGATGGCAATTCTCCCCAGAATGATCTACAGATTTAACACAATCCATATAAAATTGCCATCAGGATTTTTTATAGAAATTGACAAGTTTAATCAACAATGCATGTGAAAGTGCAAAGAACCTACAGTAGCTGAAACAGTCTTGAAAAAAAAGAGAAAAGAATTTATATTGCCCAATTACAAACTTAACCATAAAGCTACAGTAAGCAAAACAATGTGGTACTGGCATAGGACAATCACATAGATCAATGGAACAGAGGTGAGAGTCCAGAAACAAACTCTCACATTTATGGTCAGTTGATTTTTGACAAATATGCTAAGGCAATTCAATAGGGGAAAGGTAGTCTTTCCAACAAACAGGGCTGAGACAATTGGCACTTATATGCAAAAAAAATTGAAAATAAAAAGAATGTAGATAGTAACTTCACACCATACACAAATTAACTCAAAATGGATCATAGACTTAATGTAGAAGTGAAATTACAAGACTTCTAGAAGAAAACATGAGAAAAAAAAATGTAGTGACATTTAGATGTAGAGTTCTTATATATGATATCAAAAACAAGAAAAAAATTGATAAATTGGACTTTATAAAAATTAAGACTTTTGCTCTTCTAAAAGGCACCATTAGAAAAATGAAAGGGGGAAGGCACAAACTGGGAGAAACGGTTTGTAAATCATATGTCTGATAAAGAACTTGTATCCAGATTATATAAACAACTCATATGACTCAATAATAAGACAAGCAATTCAATTTTTAAATAGTCAAAATATTTGAATAGACATTTCACCAAAGAAAATATAAGAAGAGCTAATGAGCACATGAAAAGATGCTTGATATCAATAAATCATTAAGAGATGCAGTTTAAAGCCAAAATGAGGTATTACTATACCCCCACTAGAATGGCTATAATCAAAAAGACAGACAACAACAAGTATTGGTGAGGATGTGGAGAAATTAGAACCCTTATACCTATGGGAACGAAAAACGATAGACCCACTTTGGAAAACAGTTTGGCGGCTTCTTATAAAGTTAAATATATTTTTACAACCTAGCAATTCCACATCTAGATATCTACATAAGAGAAATACAAACATACGTCCACAGAAAGACTTAAAGTTCAGAGAAGACTTACTCACGATAGCCAAAAAACTTGAAACAATCCAAATGTTGACTAACTAATGAAAAGATAAACAAATGTGGTATGTCCATGCAATGAAATACTATTCAGCAGTGAAAAGGAGCAAACTACCAGTGCATGCTACAACACAGATGAACCTCAAAGACATTATGCTAAATGAAAGAAGCCACATAAAAAACACTACATATTGTATGATTCCATTTATATGACGTGTCCAGAAAAGGCAAATCTATAGATACAGAAAACAGAGCAGTGCTTGGCAAATCTATAGATATAGAGAGCAGAGCAGTGGTGGCCAGGGATTGAAAGTGGGAGCAGAATTGACTGCAAATAGGGACACAGAAATGTTTTGGGGTGATGGAGATGTTCTAAAACTGTGATGATGGTTACACAATTCTATTACTAAATGACTACTAAAAATCATTGAATTATACACTTACAATAGGTGACTTTTATAGTATATAATTACACCTCAATAAAAAAAGAGAGGTGATAGTGGCTTGGTTATGGGGTCTCAGAGGGGAGGTGATAAGAAGTGCTACCAGCAGATGGTAGACGACAACATTATACGATGGGTGAGCATAATGGGGAGACCAGGGTCTTGATCCAGGTAAGATTTCTTCAGAGACATTGAACCAACAGAATATATATATATATATATATATGTATTTTAAGAGGAAATTTATTATAGGAATTGGCTCACACAATTATGGAGGACAAGTCCCACTACCTGCCATCTTCAAGTTGGAGAAGGGAAGCCAGTGGTATAATTCAATCCAACTCTGAAGATCTGAGGACCAGGGCAGCTGATGGTGTAAGTCCTGGTCTGAGTCTGAAGTCCAGGAGCACTGATGGCTGAGGGCAGGAGAAGATGGTGTACCAACTCAAGCAAAGACAGCAAATTTGCCCATCCTTCACCTTTTTGATCTATTTAGGCCCTCACTAGACTGGATGATGCCCACCCAAAGTGGTATGGCCAATCTTCTTTATTTCTTCCTTATTCAGCCTACTGATTCAAATGCTAATCTCTTCCAGAAACACCCTCACAGACACACCAAGAAATAATAGTTTACCAGTTATCTGGGCATCTGTTAGTCCAGTCAAGTTGACGCATAAAATTAACCATCACAGTCACTTAACAGATCGACATGTGGATTAAAAACAATACTTGGGCTTCATTTTCCCACCATGTACTGTTTGGGTTTTTTTAACATAAATTTATTTATTTATTCATTTTTGGCTGCATTGGGTCTTCGTTGCTGCGTGCCGGCTTTCTCTGGTTGCATCGAGTAGGGGCTACTCTCTGCTGCTGTGCGCAGGCTTCTCACTGCAGTGGCTTCTCTTGTTGTGGAGCGTGGGCTCTAGGCGTGTGAGCTTCAGTAGTTGTGGCTCGCAGGCTCTAGAGTGCAGGCTCAGTAGTTGTGGCTCACGGGCTTAGCTGCTCCGCAGCATGTGGGATCTTCCCGGACCAGGGTTCAAATCCGTGTCCCCTGCATTGGCAGGCAGATTCTTAACAACTGTACCACCAGGGAAGTGGTGAACTTTCGATCTAGTGAGTAAACTGGTTTCCTGAGTCCTGTGTACGGTTCTAGAAAATTAATCAGACCCAAGGAAAGGGTTGAGGAAATCTCTGATTTATAGCCAGCTGGTCAGAAATATAGGTGACAACCTGGACTTGCAATTGACATCTGAAGTAGAGGGACATCTTGTGGGACTGAGCCCTTAACTTGTGGAATCTGATGCCATCTGGGTAGATAGTCAAAATTGAGCTGAATTGTAGGATACCCAGCTGGTGTCCAAGAATTGCTTGGTGGTGTGGGTAGAACGCCCACCCTGCCCTGCCCCCTGCACCCGCCCCAAACACACACAATGGAATTGGTTGCAGAACCTTTTCATAGGCAATAAAAATCATGGAGAAATTTTGAGCTCAAGAATGATATGGTTTCAATTTCCCAGAGCCACTGTAGGCAGAAGCCACAGGATGAACAAAGGAAGACAACATTAGCTTCCAGAGTGTGGTCCAGATACCACGAGGTGAAAAGGGATCTGCACTGTGGTACTGACAGTGATGAGAGTGTTGGAAGAATAAAAGCAGAACAGAGAGAATTTGTGAATTTCTCTCACGGATGGCTATCTAGGGAGGGTGCATTCAAAGATGGCTGTGGTTCTGAGCCTGGACTGGGAGAACAGTGTCATCAGGAACAGAAACAGTTTCATCTGGAGAAGAGACTTCGTGGAGAACATGATAGATTCAGTTTGGGATATGTTTGGAGGAAGGGATTCTGGCAGAGCGATCAAATGGAACATTTTAGCAGTCAGGCACTTAGAAATGTAGGCCTGGAACTCCAGAATTTTAAGCAATGATCAGCCACCTTCAACGTTCTTTAAATCATGGTACATGGATAATTAAACCAGGAAAGAGCATTTTTAAACAAACATTCAAGTACTACCTCCTCTCTGGGCTGGCCTGTTTGTCTCAGTAACTACGCCCAGTTAAGAGGGTCTTCCAAGTCTCCTGCCTCTTTGCTCTTCTTAACCAAGGAAAAGGGAAAAAATCCAAAGAATCCTTTTGTAACAGAGAGTAAATGTAGGGTTCAGTGAGTTTACCCTTATTTTTAATAGGCTCTAATTAAATGAGCTAACTGGCCATAGATGGTTAGCATTATACTTTAATTAGTAGAGGCTTAAAAACTCCTCCTTCTGTAAACCTGGTAGGCAAGTATGAGGCCTGCAGCATTTCAACAGGACTCCATCAAAGAGAAAGTTGGTTGGGAGAAGAGCAACTTCTGCATTAGAGGCCGGGGCCCTATGAATAAAGCTGTAACTATTGGGGTTTCATGGTCCCCAATCTCAATGTTTGGATCCTGTGAAACAGATACTACGGTGGGCAGTTTTCCCTAAGCTCCATCCCTACTGTAAGTTACCAGGCTGGCATGAATTTTAATATTAGAATCAGGCTATATTGCTAGAGCTATAGGAGTAATGACTCTCCCTCTGGGTGGGATTTGAACAATCTATCCCTTTCCTAGAAAGTTCTTCTGAGATATTAACATTTTTACATTTTACTGTGAAACCAAGACATGATCTCACAGGTGCTAGGATCTTCTTAAGCAATCTGTGCCTCCGTTACTCCATTTAAAAAATGGATGAGGGCTTCCCTGGTGGCTCAGTGGTTGAGAGTCCACCTGCCAATGCAGGGAACACTAGTTCGTGCCCTGGTTTGGGAAGATCCCACATACCACAGAGCGGCTGGGCCCATGAGCTGTGGCCGCTAAGCCTGCACGTCCGGAGTCTGTGCTCCGCAACGGGAGAGGTCACAACAGTGAGAGGCCCGCATACCGCAAAAAAAAAAAAAAAGTATGAAATATTATTGTATATCTCACGGGATCATGGTGAGGATGGAAGTTGTTAATTTACATATGGCATATTAGGTGTTATAGTAATTTATGTATAGAAGAGTGCCTGGTTCATAGTAAGTGCTCAATAAATATTAGATTTTTAATTTTTATCATAGTAACTCTCATTCAGGGCCCTTCTCTTCTACATTTTTTCCCTGAAAATGTTAATTTTACATTACCTGCATTGTTACTTAAGAGTTCGTTTGAATGCACAGTTCTGGGCCCCAAACTATACCAATGGGATCTCTCTATCCCTGGGAATGGAGCCCAGAAATCTGCCTTTGAACAAGTTTTCTAAGAGATTTTAGTCTCCCTGGAGTTTGAGACCCACCAGTTTACTGGGATTATATGAAGTACGGATGACATTTCTGCCTTGCCTTCATGTCCTGCTGCCTGGATCAGCTATGGAAGTATTCCATCATCTAGAAACCCAAGACTGAGATGTAATTGTTCAAGGCACGGCGGAGCCTGAGTCAGTATAACGTCGCAAGATCACTCTGAAGAGCCCCTGAGTCTTGTAAAAATTTACCTCATGATCTGTTATGATCAATTCCTGGCCTGCAGTCTCTGGAGGGAGCCTCCCATAGACATCAGCTTCCCTAGAAGGAGATCTGTTTAGGGAGCCTGGTGATGCTTTGAATGCATCTGTCACCACATCAATCAAGTCAGATCCACAACGTTCATGACTCCTGCTGTTTCCTGGCTGTGAATTATCTGATTCCCTGGCATGTCAGCATATCAAATGATTCATTTTGAATCTCAGCCTCACTGGATGTGACATTCGAATTTGACTCCTCTGCGAATCTTTACCCCAGAGCAGCTACCATGTCTCATATGAGAATCTTGCCACATCATCATAGTGATCACAATACAAAATAATGTCCTATTGTTATGACTTTATGGTTGACTGTCCAAAAACTTTCACAGCTATTATCTGACAAGCCTTCGCAATGGGAGTTAGAAAAAACAGGAGTCCCTTCTGCTTCACAGGAAGCAAAACCTCAGGGAGTTTATGTGACTTACCTAAACTCACCTAACAGATTAGAGCTAACATGACCAGCAATTCTCCATGCTCACAGCATGGTCTTGTCCTGCTACCCTACATGGCCTCCAGCCGGTGTGTCCTCAGGGTAGAGAAGAAGTGAGGAGCAGTGAATCGGAGTCCATCACTCACTGCTTTGTGATCTTGACAAAACCCACCTCACAGTGGTGAGATAAGGATACAGTGTCAAGCATAAAACTCCATAGGTGCTGCAGGTTAATATCCTTGCCAATATGAATAACTACAGACATCACTGACAGTAAGTGATGGTGGTCCTGACCAAAATGGCTGAGAGCCCATCAGGATCCTGTCTCCCCTCTTACATATTCTTTTTGAGAAAGAGGATAATTGGTTATTATGTTCCATTTTTGTCTTCTTTTGCTTTGATAAGGTAGAGAAAACTTTTGGAACGTATTCCCCAGTTTTCAACAACTGTAGACTAAATTATTATACTATATTATATTTGACACAGGGAATTGAGGGGTTTTTTTCCCCAGAGAACTGAACTTAAGCTATATTCTTGTCCCAACTCAAATGAGTTCAGTTACTCTGTTTTGTTCCAGTAACTTTTTGACCAAATTAAGAAGACATGGTATTCTCACACACACACACTAAACTATTACTCAACCATAAAAAGAATGAAATAATGTCATTTGCAGCAACATGGATGGACCTAGAGAATATTATAGTGAAATAAGTCAGACAGTGAAAGACAAATATGATATGATATCATTTATATATGGAATCTAAAAAATAATACAAATGAATTTATATACAGAACAGAAACAGACTCATGGATATATAAAACAAACTTGTGGTGGTTATCAAAAGGGGAGAGGGAGGTGGGGGAAGGACAAATTAGGGGCATGGGATTAACAAATACAAACTACTGCATATAAGATAGATAAGCAACAAGGCACAGGGATGCCCATTATCTTGTAATAACCTATAATGGAATAAAAGCTGCAAAAATACTGAACCACTATGGTGTACCCCTAAAACTAACACAATATTGTAAATTAACTATACTTCAATTTTAAAAATTAGGGCTTCCCTGGTGGCGTAGTGGTTGAGAGTCCGCCTGCCGATGCAGGGGACACAGGTTCATGCCCCGGTCCGGGAAGATCCCACATGCCGCGGAGCAGCTGGGCCCGTGAGCCATGGCCACTGAGCCTGCGTGTCCGGAGCCCGTGCTCCGCAACAGGAGAGGCCACAACAATGAGAGGCCCATGTACAAAAAAAAAAAAAAAAAAAAAAAAAATTAATAATAAATTAAAAATGCTGAAAAGATACACTAGATCAGATGAGCAGGTGAGATACGACCAGGCAAGGAAAATATATTAGTTGGATGAGTTTCCCAGATACCTGCTTGACCTGGTAAGCTGGTCCCTGACTAATTTCTCAACCACATCTAGAAAGTTAGAATGAAATATTAAATAAAGGAATAAGTAAACATGTTGACACTCAGGGAACAATTTCCCTTAGATGATGTAATTATAACTTTCAGTTAATTACAATCACAGAGATTTTATGCCTCGTCTCACAATCACTTCCTGCTAACAACAAGTTAATTCATTGCCACTACCTTTGCACCCTTCTGTTCCACATACAACACTCACCAGAACTTAAAAAGTCCTTGGGGGAAACTGAAAAGTGAGGGAGGAGAACGAGTTACCTGTCAGGCTAAGGACCATGGAGGTTCTGAGTGCATAAAAAACCCCAATAGAGGCAACATCATAGAGGATTAGCGTATTAACACAACAACCTGCATTCTCTGTACATCTAATGAGGAAAATCCTCCTCCTGCCTGCCACTGCCCCTCCCCCACCAACTCCCCGAAGCATCTGGTACCCTGGGAATTTGTTCCCACCCAGGCAGGGCAAGTGAAGCCTGACACAAAACACTGTGAGCATCAGAGCGGCCATCTGACATGCAGAGAAATGACCCATGAGGGGAATGTAACCCAAGAAAATAACTCGTGGGAAAACAAAAATATTCCCAGCAGCACTATTTTTAAGGGAAAAAACTATAAAGAACGAAAAAGCAGACAAGTGTATAGAAGCTCCAAAAATACCATGATAGAATACTACACAGCTGATAAAAATAACAAGTTTATGGACTACGAACATGTAGGAATGTTTATATAGAGCCGTGTGAAGTGGAAAGTTACAAATAACAATGTAAAAATTAATTTCTATGTCTGTGTTTAAATCCTGAACACTGCTGTAAAGATTCTGAACACCCGAGGGAATATAATCTTTATGAATTTATCCTATCTCAAATTAAATGGGCCACATTACTGCATTTCTCTAGTAAGAACATTCTCTCAGTCTTACAACTTCTACTTACATTTCTTCCACTGGTCTCACACTTCTCAGTTCTCTCATAAGAGAATCCTAGGAGTCGTCTGTGACTCTTGCTCTGCCTGCCTGATTTTGGCAACACAATCCCTCTCCTTTCTTGTGTTCTAGCCACAAGGGCCTGTTGGATCCTTGAATTTGCCAAGTGCTCTGCTGTCTTGAGGTCTTCCATTATGCACTTCCTGCTCCCTAGAAGGCCCTTGCGTTTGCATAAGTCAACTCAACCAAGTCTCATAGTTATGCCCCTCCACTGTTATCCACATGCACGTTTCCCTTCATAGCACCTAGCATGCTGTGTAATTATAGATATATTTGCATGGCTAGTGGCTTACAATGTCCCCCTCCCCTAAATAAACTGTAAACTCCATGAGGAATCTGGGCTGTTCACAATCATATAACTACCTAGCACTTGACAGAGTGCCTGGCCCAGACTGGTTGTCTAATAAAACTTTGTGAATGAATGAATGGATGTATGAATGAATGAAGTGATGTGAATATAATTTTTTTATTGAAGTACAGTTGATGTACAATATGTTATAGGTGTACAAAATAGTGACAATTTTTAAAGGTTATACTCCATTTATACTTATTATAAAATATTGGCTAGATGTGAATATAATTTAATATTCATTAGGTTTTATTTTTTCCACAAAAATACCATGTAGCGTAGACTAATGAAAATGCCTTGCACTCATTCGAGTAGTACTTTCTAATTTCAAAGCATTTTCATATACAATAATACAATTTAAAAATTCTTTAGTATCCTATGAGATAGACATTATTCCAGCTTCACATTTGAGGAAATGGAGACTTGGGGAAATGAAATAATTGGCCCAAGCTGAACTAAGTGGTAGAGAGAGGTATGGAATCCACACTTGCTTGGATTCAGGCCAGTGACTTGGACCTTCTGCCTCTGTGGCTCCAAGTGTGCCACTGTGTCCGCTATAGGATGCATTGGGAGCACCAGAGGGCTGGAAAGTGCAGAGGCATTATCCTGTTGGCTACTGATACTTGGGAATGATGGGAGGTGATGGGGCTACAGTCTGGGGAGAGGGTCCTGGACCTGGCCAGGGAGGGTTGGAGTGATGAGGCAGTGGGCAGTGGGCCACAGATGTGGCTCTCAGGTCACTCTTTCACATGCAACCTGCAGTTGTTCAATACCTCATTGTCAGTGTTACTCTGGCGATCATGCAATAGGTATATGAAACTATTGATTACTGATAATTGCACAGATGGCTCCATAGTCATCAAACTCAGATGCAACACAACAGAACCAATGGAGCATGGGCTTGGGGTCCAAACTCCAGGTCTGAACGCCAAAGGTGTGGTCAGAAAGTCAAGTGACACAGAGAAGTCAAGGAGAGTCAACATGGATATTTCAACACCATCACTCTGGCAAAGCTATGACCTTATTCATCATATTGTTTGTCCTATATGAATATTTATAAAAATAGAAGCTCAAAGGGCAGAGGTGTGGTGGGAGGGAGTATGATATAAAAAGGCAAGTAACCAAATGAAGGCCTAACCCTGAAGGCAGAAAATCCTTTCTTGGGTCACATGCTTTTAATGCACCCTTTTCATCATTCCAACTTTCACACTGTGTTAAAGCCTTCATCATCTTCTCAACCCCTGTCTACAGCAGCTTTCCATAAAGAGCTTGATGACAGATCTGTCTGTTGGGAAAACCACAGCCTCATTTTTCTCTCTCTTCAGAAGAAGAGAGAAAAAACCCTTAGAACTGTGATACTTGCCACCACTTAACAAGGCGGGCTTGCAAGGCCAGCAGTGGAGAGGCTGGTTATTTCTTCCCTGACAGCATCTGTAATTCCAGCAGCTGCCTCTAGGTAAATGGCAGGTGGTACCTGACGTTGATTGCACGGGCCCAAAGCCGAGATTCACCCCAAACAAGTATAACTAAAACAAATCAGGAGTTGAATGTTCACTGCCCTTCTCACACTTTTTGAATTATTAAATTACTAAATTTTTTGCATTATGCTTTTGTATTACTAAAATAATACTACAGTTATTATTAATAACATAATCACTTGAGAGGAACACTGTAACATTGAAACAAATCCAATAATAAATATAGCTACCATTTTTAACACCTTGCCTATGTTACATTTTTCATTTTTCAAAATTACCTTTTTACTAGCAAGGAAAATGAGATTCAGACTTACCCAGTAGGGTGCGAAGTTGGAAGTTAGGAGATTAAGTCTGTTCCCAACTATGTTATTAATTAGCTGTGTGGCCACAGGCAAGTGTAGTTATCTCTCTGGGCTTCGATTTCCCTTCTGGAGACAGAAAATGAGTGAGTTAGACTTGCAGATGGTGCAGGTACCTTCTTGCTTTAAGTGTCTTCAGGTTGAATTTTATTGCTTTCTTTCATCAATGATTGTTCTAGTTCTTGTTTTGGGTTTTGGGTTTTTTCTTTCCTAATCCCCATAGTTTTCTCATCATCCAACTCTCAGCTTATCACCTCTCAGCGAGATTTCATTGACCAATCCTGCTAAAATAGCTTGTCCAGCCTCCCACTCTTTATTACAAAGTCTAAACACCTTGGCATGGCACACACAACTGCCACAGATTGGCCCCAATTTTCTCCTCCAGAACCTAGTAAACAGTCAATGAATATTTGTTGATTGAATTTATGAATAAATCCAATTTATTAAAAGTTCTTTTGATTCTGTCACAGAAACCCTAGAATTGTGCTGTCCAATATGGTAGTCAATAGCCACATATAGCTATTTAAATTTAAATTAAAAGTTCAGTTCCTCAGTCTCACTGGCCACCTTTCAAGTATTCAATGCTGTATGTGGCACGGACAGTGCAGAATAAAACATGTCCATCATTGCAGAAAGTTCTACTGGGGAGTGCTGGTCTAAATTCTGGCCCTTTCTCTCCAACCCTACCGTGATTCCTCACCTGGATTCTTATAACAGTCTCCTAAGTGGCCTGAGAGTAGCCTCCTCCCATGCTAGTCCATTCTCCACTCTGCCTCATTCATTTAGTGCATTTATTCATGCAGCAAATATTTAAGGAGGACCTTATACATGCCAGGTCTTCACAGGAGACCAAGCAGGGCACGAGTCAGACCTAGTCCTGCCTCTGTGAACTTACAGGCTGGAGATAATGTGTGTATGTCATTCTCACGCTTCAAAACTAATGTTGGGTCCTCTACCAAAGTACTTCACAGCGTTGTTCCTAGAATTCTGGGCTCTGGGAGATACAGCAGACAGAGTCAACTCTGCTCTCAAAAGGGGGTTAACTGATGGAGAGGTTCCTGTGTGTGTGCATGTGTGTGTGTGTGTGCGTGTGTGTGTGTGTGTAAAATGGCAGGAGAGCCCATGGGCTGCACTTCTGCCTTCTGGCCCTTGAGCTGGAGGACAAATGGCCTCCTCGTGCACTAAGGTCTCAGTTTCAGCTCTCCCTGATCACTGCTCCTGTGTGTTCTGTACCTGGTCCTCTACCATATTGCTCTAATGCTGTCCCCTGTCCTCTGCATACCCTTCTCTTAGTGGGATTTTATTTCTCTTACCCTGAACTCTCATTCATCCTACCAAACCCACTTCAAGTATCATTTTCTGTGAACTCCTTCCCAGCAACCCCAGATAAGTGAGGGGATCTTCGTCCTGTGTGCCCATAGCTACTTCTTATTCATCATCATAGCCTCAATGCCTGAAATATAATAAGTCCCCAATAAATGATTTTGGACAGATGATTAATGAATGACGACTGGACGAATACATAAGTGAATAAATGTATGAATATTATGAAAGTGCCTGGCCTGTCTGCAGTTCCCTGGGGAGGCTGCATTGGTTCTCAAACTTCAAAGTGGAATAAAAGGACCATAACTATCTACTTACTCTTTTCAAAGAAAAAATGTTATTTTTCTTAACATTCATACTTTTAACCTACTCTAAATATCCCTTCTGCTCTTTTTTCCTAGAGAAGATTTTTTTTTTTGTCCCTGCGAGCATTCCTTTGTGACTACCCAGAACTCAAGGATCAAATACTTCATTTCTAAATGCCATGTGTCACAGGCAGCTCTTTCTTCTGATTGGGGAATGACCTCAGTGCTGCCACAGTGCTTGCCATTCCTCCCAACTTTCATGTTTACGACTGCTGTCAAAACTGTCGTGCGTGGGCTTCCCTGGTGGCGCAGTGGTTGAGAGTCCGCCTGCCGATGCAGGGGACGCGGGTTCATGCCCCGGTCTGGGAAGATCCCACATGCTGCGGAGTGGCTGGGCCCGTGAGCCATGGCCGCTGAGCCTGTGCGTCCGGAGCCTGTGCTCCGAAACGGGAAGAGGCCACAACAGTGAGAGGCCCACGTACCGTAAAAAAAAAAAAAAAAAAAAAACTGTCGTGCGTAAGATATAAAATTTCTTCATTAAGCATTAGTATACCACTATGTGAGTGTTTTATAAACCAATCTGAAGAGGCCTAAAATTTCTTAATTTTGCTCAGACCTTTAAAAACACAATCAAACCAAAGAGAAAGCTCATGAAATAATCCCATAGAGGTTCCCTCCAGGTGCCCTAGGGGGACCCTCTGTTCACCCAACCATTATTGTTATTTCTATGGTTTCTATGAAACCCCTCAACAAGCCACTTCAACAAACCAGATATTAATTAACCTTCAGCTAGCTTGCAAACATTCTGAGATTCAAATTGTTTTTCTTGATACTTCAGGATATTTTAAGCGAGCAGATTAATCTTCCTCACATCTGCACCTCCACATGACTCTGCAGACACGTCATCTGAGATGGGAACCTGGGTGTCTTCACCAAAAGTACACAACCCCAGCTGCTTCTCACTTTCCCCAGTGGCCTGAGCTCTGTGTCTTTCATTATAGGCTGGGGAAGAAAAACTGAGTTGGAAATACATCTATAATTACCATTTCTTAGAATTACTTCAGTTAAATTTGTTAGTATCAATTACACAGGAGTAATATTTCATCCTTAGAAAATCCTAGTTGCTAAAATCTTCTACTAGTCACTTAATCAGCAATACTCAGAGAAAAAGCCACATCCAGCCCTTGTACATCTAAGATTTTGGTACACAAAATTATAATCCTTGAGTTTTTTAGATTACTTTCTGGTAAACTCCTGTTCTGATTTTATCAATAGAAATGATCCAGTAATGTGCACTGCTGTGATCAAGGCTGCGTAAAGGGGGTCAGGTGTGCGTGTGTGTGTGTGTGTGTGTGTGTGTGTGTGTGTGTGTGTGTGTGCTATCCTCAGGGTATCAGTACATATCACACCAGATCAATAAAGGAGTTTTTGTAAAAACTAAAGGCTTGCCAGAGGCTCTGGAATTCCCAACTATGACTTACAACAGAGGAATTCCTTCCCAGATTGTGAAAACTTTGTTGACTTTTAACTACTAAAAAGAACTGATCTTAATGTGAGGGAAATGTTATGGGTTTCTTAGGAAAAACTGTTGTGTAAATATAGTGGTTCTGCCTCATTATCTTGACTTAGCCTGGAAAAGCAGAAGCTAACATAGATTCATTAACTTTTCTCAAGTATAGATAGAGGTTTAATGAGGACAGTGGACATTCGCTGTCCATTTCAAGGAAGATCAAATAAGAAAAAATGGACTTAAGTTTCAACCAGAGAGAGTGTGATCAGGCTTAAGCGAGAGCTTGTTGATTATACAGCTGGTTTATGCAGCTTCTCTAAAGAGGAGCAGGGGATTTAACAAGTACTTACTGGGTGTCTATTGCATAGAAAGCTTAGGTTGTGGAGGATGAAAAGAAAAGCAAGGTACATTAAGTCTCTGCCCTTTAGGAGGTCACAATCTAGTTGGAGAGAGGAGAGAATTACTCACAAAATGACGGGTAATATAGAATAATAATGCAAGATATGGCTTGAGACAGTATACACAAGGGCCAAGGGAGTACGGGAGTTGAGCACTCTGAGCATTCTGAGTTCAGGATAGGGAGAGATCCCCACGGGCTGAAGCAACTGGAAAATCTTGGTATTGAGCCTTGGAGGATGGAAAGGGTTTTGCGAAGAGGAGAGAAGGAGGAGAAGCAGGAAGGGTATTTCAAGAGAGGTTACCAGATATTTTGAAAATAAGCTTGAAGAACAAATACATAATTGTACTTATATGAGGTACCTAGAGTAGCCAAATTTTAAAAAGACAAAAAGTAGAATGATGGTTGCCTGGGGGAGGGCAAAGTGGGGAATTTATTCTTTAATGGGTACAGAGTTTCAGTATGGGAAAATGAAGTCTTTCTAGAGATAGATGATTGCACAACAACGAATGTACTTAATGACACTGAACTGCATGCTTAAAATGGTTAAAATGGTAAATTTTATATTATACCCGTTTTACCACAATTTTAAAACATTGAGATAGATTTTTAGATAGATTTTTGAGAGGATGAGTTTATATTGAACTTGTGAGGTCTCTTCTTTTATGACTCCATATTAACTGTATGTGTGGCCCATGTGACAGCAAGCGTGAGATTATTAAATATAATCCATCCCTGGGCTGTTGCACTTTAAAGGTATTTGATGGTTGTGGTCATCTTAGTCTGTTGAGGTTGCTATAACAGAATATCATAGACTGGATGGCTTACAGAAATGCATTTCCCACAGTTCTGGAGGCTGACAGACTGAGGTCAGGGCACCAGCATGGTCAGATCCTCTTCTGGTTTCAGACTTTTCCTTGTATCCTCACATGGCAGAAAGAGAGGAAGCAAGCTCTCTCTTGAGTCTCATAAGGGCACTAATCCCATTTGTGAGGGCTCCATCCTTGTGACCTCATCTAATCCTAATTACCTTCCAAAGGCCCCACACCATCTTCTGATATCCTCACACTGGGGTATAGGTTTTCAACATATGAATTCAGTCCATAACAGTGGTTGACTACCTAGCAGCTTTCCCCCTCCTTCTTCTTTACACACAGAAGTCCACTTCCACTAGAGAGGCCAGTTACTTTCCCAGCTTCATCATAGGTAGAACATAGGCATGTGACCCTATCCTGACCCTTGATACTAAGGAGAAATCTGCCAGGGGGTAAAATTTTGGAAAAAATTTTCCTCCCTATTTAAAAAAGAGAGATAAAACTTGAATGGTGTGCACTTTCTCCCTGTCTTCCTTTGGATATTTTTGTGAAGACATAACGCTTAATGCTAGATGGCTAACCTACATCCATATGGGAGAGACTAAAGAATGACAGATAAGTCAATATGGAATCTTTACTACCTTTTTACTATATTAATCACCCTCATAAAATAGATTCCTCCTTATTTAAGTTACTATTAGTTAAGTATTTATTTATTTGCAGCCAAGATGATTCCAATGGACTATGGTATTACAAAGACAGCCCTACAACACATTGCAGGAAATTCGTATTCAGCTGGAGATTGTTCTTCCCTTAAAAAATGTGTCTATTATAATTTTCTTCCATTACATGACAGGCAAAATAAAGAACATAAAGAGCAGGACAAAAAGAATAGCTAGCTCTGGGTTTGGAAAGGCATAGGACCATTAGCAAATAAGCTGGTAGTAAACAAAGTAAATAGCCAGTATTTTGCCACACACTGGAAAGAATCACATTCTCCTTTGTAACTGAGAAATGTTGTATTTAAAGGGAACATTGGGTAAAAGTATAAACAAAGACTGAGAACTCTCTGAAAACAGTAAGGGTCTAGAAGCAAGAAAGTAATAACCCAGTGCAGATCAGAGCAGGATACTAACAGTGTAGCCTAAGAAGAGGGTCAGTGGAATCCAGAAGACAAACCTAAGGTCTACATCAGACCACTGTCTTCTCTCAGCTCAGCTCTATAGGTTTCAGTAATTCTCAACTAAGCTTTCTGCTTTTCTTAGTAAGACCCAAGTTAAAGTGCCCCTCAACATACTGCTACATATAGAAACAAGGTCTGCATGGGTCTGCTCTGATTTGAAATAAAGATTCTGACACTCTTTTGTCAGATTTTTCTACCAAGATGAACATCTTCCTGGGGGTATTGCACTTTTATTACCTGGTGGTATTACAGCTACTTCCAAAGTTGATTAAACAGACACAGCCAAGGAAGGGAGGATGGCTCCATCTGTCCATTAATGATGCTGGCAGCCCTGAGCAAGAGATCCAGGCATGGGGCAATCTGTCACATCCCAGTTATGAATGTCCTGTGGTGCTTTTAACGGGAACCAAGGTGCTGCACTAGGCAGCTGTCCCCTAAGAATAAGACTCCTTGATCTGAGGCAACTAGAATTAAACCACTTACTTCTCCAGAAAAAAAGAACTGGACTCCATGATATGGTCTACCTCCTTTCCCATTGTTCACACACTAGTTTTTTAAAAAGGGAAACTTGAGTTCCCTGAAAGGAAGCTGATCCTAATGTTTGGCAAAGCACTATGTTTAAAGAAAAACCCACAAAACTCAGAGCTGTGAATGAATGACACAAATGTCCTCATAAAACTGCAGCCCATGTGAAATATGGCTGATCCAACACATTAGGAATTAGCGAGTCTTCCCACAAGGCCCAGCTTGCTTTAAGGCTAAAAATGGAATGAGAAACACCAACTCATATCATCTAATCTGATCAAGGGCAGAGTCTTTGGGCTATTCTCTCAGCATTCAAGGAATGTGCTATTATTCCCCTGATAGCACACAAACTCTCCATGAGTCGCAGAGTCCCAGTGGAGATGTAAGTGTTTTGCCTCTGGTGAAAATGAACTTCCATGGAAAATGTGACACAAACACTACCTTTTGGGTCTCAAATGAATCAGATTTTATGCCAGAAAGACTTTTCTCATTAAAACTGTACTTTGGGGAAGTGGTTCTCAAAGGGCTTGTGGGGCTTCCTGATGGTCCTCCAGGGCAGGAGTGGTCCAGGAGTCCCCAACTCCTGGGCCACGGACCGGTACTGGGCCACAGCCTGGTAGGAACCGGGCTGCACAGCAGGAGGTCAGTGGCAGGGCAGTGAGCGAAGCTTCATCTGCCGCTCCCCCATCCCTGGCACTACCGCCTGAAACACCCTCCCCACCCACCCCGGTCCGTGGAAAAATTGTCTTCCATGAAACCGGTCCCCGGTGTCAAAAAGGTTGGGGACTGCTGCCCTAGGGCCTGACTGCTCCCCCAACCCCTACCCCGTGACCTGTTCTGTTTTCCTCAGGTTTAAAAAGGGGGAAAATATAGAGCAGTGGGAAGAGTATGGTCTGGGGAGTCAGATCTGTGATTAAATTTTAAGCCTGCTGCTTCCTCACTGTGTGATATTGGACACATTCACTAATTCCTCTGAGCATCTTAGAGGGTTGATGTGAGCCAATATAGGTAACGTACCTAAGAAAACACAAAGGATCAGATTGTTAAAGCATACTCATAAGAATAGATCTTACCCAGTGTCAAGCTTTACTAATAACATCAGTGAAACAGGTCATTGCAAGGTTCAGGTAAAGCAATGAGTGGTCTGAGACTAATGCAGCCGCCCAGGCCCTTTTATGCCACATCAAGATATTCTCTTGCCCAGATGAACATAGAAAACCTTTAAGCCATATATATGGCCACATCACCTACACGGAAAAGAGTCATTGGGAAGTACCTTCATATTTATATTCAGGTAGTTACCTAATATACTTTACTTTTTCCCAGAAATCATGCTCAACGTATCCATAGGTTCTAGATTTGTAACAAATGAGCAACCCAGGCAGATCAGGTATCTCCTTATAAAAGCATTTCATAGATAAGGATCCTGCAACTAGCAAATATCATTAGTATGCTTCGTTGGACGTCTATCATTAGCATGCTTACATGAAGATCTGACTGAGTTACTTTCCTTCTGTCTTTCCCATGGGCTTCCCCCACCCCCGGAAAGAGGGAGGATGGATTGTAGGCCCATTGTTAAACACTTCCTGCCTAGAACCTAACCCCGACTGGAACCTGACAGACAGTAGCTTTTATCACATTATGAAGAATAACAACCACAATATGACAGTGCTTACTGTACTTCTATTTCTTCCCGACTTTCCAGGTCTCGCCTAACTCAGCCTCTCTCTTTCATCTAGGCCTCACCTGTCCAGTTGTGTGCAATTCTCACCTCAGCCTTTTCTCCCCTTATTCCATTCTACTGGCTCTACCCATCTCTCAAGGACAGTCAAGAGCCCCTTCCTCCTGAACACATCCATGTCTACTTCTGCCCTCTGATCTCACCCTTTCTACCATCTCTAATCCATGATCTAACACTGAGTTTAGAGTGTCTTACATCATTCTGTTTCTTACTTTTGTATGTATGACAGTTTTCTTTCTCTGAATAGGTTATAAATCCTAGGAGAGCTGAGAACTCTACCTTGCTCTGAGTCACTTATACCAGGAAACATTGCTTGATCCACCTCCCCGACAGACGTGGTCCCACGTTATTGACCCCATCAACACCCCACTTCCCATACTGTGAGGTTATCATAATTTCTTGTAATTCCAGATTTAACTGTTGTTTCTCTTTAAGGGCAACAAGCTCCTGGAAGACAGGGTCATGTCTCTTTTGCTCACTCTTATAAACCTAGTGCTGGATACAGCACCTGGCAAGGAGTAGGTAATTAATAAATATTTGTTGAAGAACCTGGTTTTCTAGTGGTAAAACTAGGTGGAGCAAGGAGGTCCATTAATGTACACAGTGAACATATTGAGCACCTACTCTGGATACTCAGGGTGCAGAGATGAATAAGACATGATTTCAGTCATCTAATGTCTGGCCTGAGAAAGTTTGAGTCAACTTCTTTACCACCACTATCTGGGTCTATAGATATGTAAAAAAATGTTAAGCAGATAAAGTCAAAACCAAATCCCATTAGTTAAGCCCAATGAGTTAATGGGAAGAAAGCAGAAAAAATAGGGGAATGTAGCTCTAGAGGGGTGTGGGTGCTCTCAGGAAGACTTCCTGCTCCCACTGCCTCTTCTTCCTCCCCAATGGCCATCGTACAAGTTTTACCACTGGCCTCAATTCATGTGAAATCCTTACAGCAATCCTTAAATTGAGCTTTAACTTAGTAAATAGACAGTTGTGTAGGTATACGCTAGGGCACCTTTCTGGATACCTTTTTTTTTTAGAATGACACAATCTGAATAGCATTCCGACTTGTTTATAGCAGATTTGGGCCACCAACGTAAAGCTACGTGCTAATTAACTATATTGTTCAAACCAGATAATGATATATACTTCATCTTGTCCATCTTAATATCACCCTATGTAGTAAAAGACATCATCTTATCGTTGCTTTTCCTAAATCAACAACTTTCATAGGTTTGGTACAGGGTCAGTCCATTCCTTAGTCTTCTGAGAAATAAGGGAATCAATGAGTTTGGTATTTATTAGTTGTATCTTATGAAAGCTAAAGAGAAACTCTAGTGGACCAATCTCTCAACTCCTCCTGGGAAGAGGGGTTGGGATTATGGAATGGTGGCAGATGGATTCATATACGATATTTTCTCAAGTATGTAAGGTGATTCCCTCCCTCCCTCCCTCTTTTCCTTCCATCCATTCTGAGACAAGTGATTACACAGTGCTGCTCAATATGAGAAAGTTCCTTCCACTCAGGCTTTCACCTTCCAAAGCTGCTTCTTGGTGCCCAAGCTAAAGTCATCTGCAGTCTACACCAACATCCCTAGCTGCCTTTGGCCGTATATTAAAAAGACTGATTCTTTCACAAGCAATCAGCTGGCTGCTGCTTTTTCCCCATTACATTTGCCCTCCCACTAAGGAGCTTCTCTTCTTCTTCCCTCCTGGAAGGTGAGCTCCATATCCCTTGGTACTCTCTTCAAAGCCTTTTTCCATGCTCCGTCCTCCTCTTCCACAATGTGTTAGTAATTATCTCTCTGCTCTCCCACTAAACTGGAGCTCTTTGAAGGCAGGATCTGTGTCTCATTTGCCTTAGCATATCCAGTGCCTTCAAGAGGCCTGGCACATGGTGAGTGTTGAGTAAATGTTTGGATTTAATGAATACATTGAATCAACGTTGAATCAGAGAACAAATACTTAGCATCTGGGAGACACAAAAAGAAGTAGGTTTAATGATTCATATTCGAGCACTTCATCCATCTGTGACAGAGGAATAAATGGCAAGGGATCCTATAGGCTACAACACCCTTCTGGGTGAAGCCAGGGTCGGTGGAGAGGCAGTAGCAAGAAAGAACAATAGAAATTTGATCTGTGTCTTTTGTAGTCTCTGGAGACAGCTGGACAACACTGATTTAAAGAGAAATTTGAGGGGAAAAAAAAAAAACAGACAAAAGAACCCCTTCAACTGGTTTCAATTTAGCCAATGTAACCCCCTTCCCATTTATCAGGACTCAGCACTTTTTTTTTGTTTTTCTTTTTCCACACCACTTAGAACTCTGACCAATGATCTCAGATGGTTCTTTTTTCCCACATAGATTTTAGTACCATCTCTAATGCATTCATTTGGATTAAAAATAAAGACAAAAAGAATTACAGTTGCTTAAGAGGCCTCTTCTGTCCCCTCCCCGATCTGTCCATAGGAGGTCCGAAGCCCAGAAGTCTACTTGGAGGGCCCTGGTGGAGGCGTCCTGAGGAATGTAAACAGCATTATGAAACCAGAAACTCAGAGTTTTGGTGAGAGAATGGAGTTTTGGGAGGTCCCTCTCCCTGATGTGTCCATGAGTCGGAGTTAGCTATGCTTCTAAGAGACGGAACAGCCATTAGTCAAGGCCAACTTGAAGGAAAATATGTCTTGTACTGTAAGCTCAACCCCACAATTCCTAAAATGGACCAGTCTGGCCTGCTTCCAGACTGCACAACCTAAACTAAAGAGAGAGTGGAACAAATGCAATTATCATATTTTATTAGTGCCCCCCTGTGCACTGTCCTGGTCTCAGGCACCTGGCCATCGAAGACATTCTCTTAGCTCAGCCTCAGGATGCAGACATTTGCCTGATGGATAAGTAGTCGGCAAAAGCACGTTAAGTTCCCCAGAGGAAAGATGCAGTCATATTATTTGACCCAAATCATTATGACTTATATACATTAATAGGATTGGAAGATTTCAGGGAGTGTGGTTTGCTTTCTTTCTGACATCCTCAATTTCTCATCGGAAGCTTAACATGGATTTGCAACTGTTTGGTACAGGATTTCTAGAATTCTCTTTCTCTCCTAGAAAGGTGGGTATTTTATTAGAAGCAATAGTAATAGCAATAGCTACCCTTAATGACTCTCCACCTTGTGTCAGGTGCCACAGCAAAGCCCTTTATATGAGTTACTTCTGTATTAGTTTGCTAGGGCTTCCATAACAAAATCTACAGCCTGTGGGGCTTAAATAACAGAAATTAATTTTCTCACAGTTCTGGAAGCTAGAAGTCCAAGATCAAGCTGCCAGAAAATTTAGTTTCTGGTGAGGCCTCTCTTCCTGGCTTGCAGATGGTACTTTCTCACTGTGTCCTCACATGCCTTTTCTTCTGTGCACACAAGGAGAGACAAAGAAAGATCCCTGGTGTCTCTTCCTCTTCTTATAAGGACATTAGTCCTATTGAATTAAGGCCTCACCCTATGACCTCATTTTAATCTGATTACCTCCTTATAGGGCCTAACTCCAAATACAGTCACACCAGGGCTTAGAGCTTCAACATATGAATTTTGGCGGAACACAATTCAGTTCATAACAACCTCACTGAGTCCTCTCCACAAGCTTGGGAAGTCAGGGGCATTCTCTACCTTCTATTGCTAAATAAATTGAGGGTTAAGTAATTTGCCCAAAGTCTCACTGCCAATAAGTAACTTGTTGGTGTTGGTGTTGCTTGTTTTTATAGAAGGAGAAGTGGAAATACACAGAGCTCATTGGTATGAATGTAGGGTTGCTAGTAGAAAAGTCAGAAAGGAACTGGCAGGTGGAAGCAAGAGCAAAGCACTGAATTCACTGGGATAGAGCCTTTTGCTTCAAGGCTCTGTAAGAGCAAGAAGCTAGGCCATAGGAAAGGCCAGACATGGCCTCCAGTGCTGCAGAAACTGAAGAAGGGATTAAGAATTTGGCGTCCAGCAGATCACCGCCTGAAAGGAGAATGTAAAGTGTGTGAAAAGCCTGGTGGTTCAACTGCATGAACATGAAGACCAGGAGAGTCTCGACTGGGGTCGGTTCCAAAATACTGCTTTCCCTTGCATTCATAGGGGTTTCATAGGCCCAGGTATACACAGCACAAGGAGAAAATATATTTTAAAATGAAATATTTCTTTCTGGGAAAAAAAGAAAGATGAGTTTAGTGAGACGAGTCACTGGTCATTGTGCTGAGCTCCGAATACTAAGACAAGAAGATGTGGTCACTATCTTCCGGGTGCTCACAGTCTCGGCAGCGGTGAAGGGAGTCTTCCTTTCCGGGCCCCCTGATCTGGATACAACTGGGAAGTAGGAAATTGTCCCTTTGGGCTCCTTCCTTCTCTGAGTCACACTTTTGGGTCCCCCATTGGTGCCACTCTCCTCAGAGGTCACCTTTTCCATGTCTACCTCCAATCTGGCAGCTGGCACCCCAGATTATCCAGGGTCTTCGCTGGTGATGACTCACCCCATCAGAAATTTCTTGATATTTCTTCCACTAAAACCTCTTTGATCCAAGTCCCTTTCCCTTGAGGCAAGTCTGGCTAGGAAAGGAAAGGTCATAGCTCATTTGTTCCTTCTCTTGGGTAACATCCTGACATTTTATTGGTGGCCTCTGGAGAGTGGCACCAATATCAGGCACCACAGCAGGCAGTATGGTGGGAATTTTTTGAGGGTAGTTGAGTCTGTCAATGGACATCAAACCCACGGTGGATGAGACATCATTCATCCTGGGCTTTTCACAAATAAGGCTATTCCTGCTACTACACAGAACTGGGCTAAAGGGTGTGTACCAGCCCCTGTCAGTGCTTCACTCCTATCTCCCAGACTTCATATTCCAGAATGAAGAAGGCTATGCTGCTTCTGGTTGTCTGCCAAGGACGTGCCTGGGAGTAACCCTCAGCAAATGACTCTCCAGGGATGGGGTATAAATAACTCAGCTCCCTCATCCCTTGGGTGGGATCATTTTGAGCCATATGTTTTACACTGTGACCTCACGTTTCCCTGTGGAGTTTCAGTTACTCGCAGTAGAAAATGAATAATAATATACCTATTATTGGCTGCTTCCCCTTCCCTTCTTCACTGCCAAATGGCAAATGGTGTTTCCTGTGTTTCACAAATCAACTACTCGCACTGAAACCCTTTTCTCAGTGTCATCTTCCGGAGGGAAGCAAACTGAGAAAGGGTGGCCGTCAGAGAAATGGACAGAGGCGTGCAGCAGGACAGTGTACAGGCCAGGCTCTCTCATCATGCTGTGTCATTGGCAGCCCCCTGTGGGGAGCCTTACCAGCACCCCTGCTCTTCCCTCCTCTGCATGGCCATGAGAAGAGGGTGGGGAGCCCACGTCAGAGCTGGTCTCACTGCGGAGATGTTTGGAAAGGGCAGCCCCAGCTGATGGTGTTTCCTAACTTCTCTGAGTGGAAACTTAATTGGGACTAATTCAGCCAGGGCAAGTGCAGGGAGGGCTCTGGGAATAAATCTTTCAATAGGATGCATGGGATTTGGTGTCAGAAATGTCTTGTTTGGATTCTAGGTCTACCACCTATGAGCTATCTGGCTGCTTAACGTCTCTATACCCTATTGTCCACATCTATAAAATGGGATGATAATTGCTGCCTCAAAGGATTGTTCCAAGGATGACAATAATAGCCAATAGGATTCCCAGAGGCTTACATGAAGTTAATGTAGCTCAAAACAGCCTTATGAGGGTGAGTCATGGGTCACTTACCCAAAATCCTTAGAGCCAGATGAGTTTTGAAATTCAGAATTCAGATTTAATAAAGATAACATGGCACATGTAACATATATTACAGAACCCCCTCAGGGTCTTGGGAAGTCCCCTAGACTCAATCACAATATTTCTGCACAAAACTAGGAAGATTTATGCAAAGTGGGTTAAAGCTCATAAAAAATCTCATTTTGGAATTGCAGATAAAGGACTGTGTCCCAGAGAAGTTAAGCAACTTGTTCAAGATCACACCCCAGGATTTGAGCCCCAAAGACTCTTGCCAGAGCCCCCGCTCTAACCACTACACAGCGCTGCCTCCAGCAATGAAACCCTCTCTCCAGAATGAATGAAGGTAGAGACTTGTATCTGATTCATATGGTAGATGAGAGCTGCTGTTTGTTATTATCAAGAATAAATTTGTATAATTTCCCCAGAAACAAAATTGAAAATATGGTCACATTTGAAACATTAATGCTATAAAATACCAGCCTACAAAAAGTAATAGCTACCATTTCTTGAAAATGTGTTGAATAGTTTACATATATTCACCTCATCTAACCCCTGTAAGAGCCCTAAGAGATAGGTTTTATTAGTACCACCCATTTTATACATGAGTTTAAGTAATTTGCCCAAGGTCACCCGTAAATAAGGGGCTGGGCAGGAGATCCAATCTGGGTCTGCTGAAGCCTGCGCCCCTTCCACTATACTGCCCTTCCTCCAAAGGACAGGTGTGTGCTGCTGACCGTCATTGTGTGGTTCGCCCAAGGTCACAGGAGAGCCAGCCCAGAGCACTAACTACCTTGGCCCCGCTACCTCAGAAGGCCTTGCAGTCACTGACTTCTACTTTGGAAAGCTCCACAATTCAATATCATTTCTTTTTTGCTGCCCACTCTTGCCACTCTGACAAAAGAACAGTACCTGGTGTTCACTAGAAGATGCAAGGGAATTGATTGGAAAGAAAATGTTATTTTATTCCAGTCCTTTCCATAGTGGTGTACCTTTCTATATTTAGATAAGTGCTCTCTGCAGCCAACGAGGCAATAAAAACAAGATAAAAATGTACTAGGCCCATGCCAGGAAACACTAAGAAGCTGTAAGTTCTTATTCTTTGCCCAAAGATGATTATTAAAAAAAACAAGAGAGACAGGAATAAAGACACAGACCTACTAGAGAATGGACTTGAGGATATGGGGAGGGGGAAGTGTAAGCAGTGACAAAGCGAGAGAGAGGCATGGACATATATACACTACCAAACGTAAGGTAGATAGCTAGTGGGAAGCAGCCGCATAGCACAGGGAGATCAACTCGTTGCTTTGTGACCGCCTGGAGGGGTGGGATAGGGAGGGTGGGAGGGAGGGAGACGCAAGAGGGAAGAGATATGGGAACATATGTACATGTATAACTGATTCACTTTGTTATACAGCAGAAACTAACACACCATTGTAAAGCAATTATACTCTAATAAAGATGTAAAAAAACAAGAGACAATAAAAATAAGCAATCTCTGCAAACATACAGTGCTTTAAGATCTGGACCATCTCATAGCCTCGGGGCAGTTGAGGAGGGATGAGGATAGCAGGGTCCTCTTCTACCTTTACAGAAATGAGGCCCTAAGGAGGCAAGCTGAGCAGGTCTCAGCCTGAACTACTTGTGAAGTCAGGGAAGAATATCAATAGGGAAGTCATGGGCTGGCTGAAAGGATCCTCCAGTGCACCAGGTATCAGCTGCTACTCCACAGACCAAACTTGAACTCTAATAGTTCGAAAAGGTAAAGATGAATTTGAAAGATGACTGAGGTTCATTCATTCATGATTCTGAGGGCTTGATGGGTAAACAAGGCCCAAGCTTCCTTGCGCCCCTGAGAACCCCTTCTCTGGGCTCCCGCCAGAGGGTTGTAATTCCTCCATTATTCATAGCAACAAATATTTTAATCATTAACTGTGTCCACTACAGTCAGTTATACATGTTTTATCCTTTTTTGTAAATTGCAATTTTGTAAATTGCCCTCTTCGAGGGCAGAGAACAGTCCCTAGTTATTTTATAACCTCCATAGAAGCTAGCATGGCATCTAGTAAATTGAGATTTTTAAATGCACCTCTTGTTCAAGCCTTTTTTCAGTCGCATCTTCTACTGGTTTGAGCCAATAAGTAGTTTTCCCTTCCAGTCCTGTGAAGCCTCAAATTTCTGGCCTCTATCTGGTCCCTTTCATTTCTGCTGTCATACAAACCAGTTCTTGCCTGAGCAGCGTATCTCTGTCTTGTGATACTTTGTTAAACGCAATAAGTGATAAGCTATCTCTCACTTGGAGAAAAAGGCTTGTAAGGCACTTGGCCTGCCTTTGAAATTATCAGTAACAACAGATTTACCAAATGCTTTGCCATCACTTCCATTGGTCTCCATCTTCCCAGCCTTCACTATCAGTGTCTGTGCCACCCACCATCCAACTGCTGAGTCAATGCAACATATTTTAGGTTTTTCTTACATTCACCCTCACTTCAAAGTGCCCATTTCTAAATTCACTAAGGTAATTAACACAAGCTGCTATAATAAATAAACCCCAGAATTTCAGGGACCCAACACAAAATAAGCTTGTTTCTTCCTTATACAGTCCAAGGCAGGTGTTACTGGGCGACAGACAGCTTTCTTCCAGGTGGTGATTTAAGGACCCCAAGCTCCATCTATCTTGTGGTCCCACCATCTCCTATGGTCCCTTTGTTTTCTGCTTCTAGCCAATGGAAAGGAAAAGAGAGGGGAGAAGGGACACCCTCTTCTAAAATCCTTGCCCCTGGAGTGACACACAGCACTCGCATTCCATTTTCTCCATGCCACATGTCCACACCCAGATGCAAGAACAGCCTGTGAGCTGTTTCTGCCACCAGTGTCTAATAATAATAGCTAGAATATATTATTCATCTTCATTTTTCAAATTGTGTACTTTAATTATTTCATAATATATACAACAGCCTAAAAAGTAGGAATTATCATCGCCATTTCAGAAATGAAAAGAACACATAAACATGTGTATCAATCTCTAAACCTCAGTGACTATATATATATAGTGGCAGATCAAGTGGCAGGTCAAGATGTGAACTCAGACTTGTATGACAGTCAAGCCCCTGTCTCTTCTTTGCACGATGTAGCAAGAAATACACAGATCTGCTTTGAGACTGGGGGGTGGAAAGGATTAGGGACAATGACCCAAGCTGGATTTTTAAAAAATAAGTATCTGACAAGCCCAGAGAGGTAGTAAGACTGGAGAATGACGTTCCTGCTTGAAGCAATGATATGTGCAAAGGCAGTGAGGCCTGAATAAGCATGGTATGCCTGTGGAAGACTTATTTTAAAAAGAATTATGATGTTTCGATAGTATTTATCCAAGTGTTTTAGGATTACCAAAATCATGTCCTAAACCTCAGCCATCTTTCTCCGAAACGTCCCTGAGGGAGCTATATACCCAAAGAACAATGGTAAAGGAAAGTAAGTGTCCCATTCTCAGCTAAAGTTGGGCTCTTAGCCCAGCACAGAGGCTTTGTAAGCTGGGCTGGAGCACATGAGCAAGTCTGAAGGCTTAGAGATGGAACACCTTTTCTCCCTGTAAGTCCAAACCCAACTTCAGGATTTTACCACACCTCACCTGCCAAAAATGAAGACCGAAAACCAAACAAATGAAAAGGCTTCATGATGCAAGATAAGAGCAAAAGGTTAGCTGGGCATGTTCTAAGCAGGAAGGCCCTGACTTTTCCCTCATTCAAGTCACATGGAAGCAGAAAGGTGAGCTAAATCTATTGACAGTTTCTGCAGCACAGGTGAAAGAGGTACAGGAGAGCACCAGAGAGAACTCTATCTTTGTTCAGGACCTCTTTGTTTAAATCAAGTGTATGGAGGTATAATTTACATAAAATAACATATACCCATTTGAAGTGTAAGTGTGACGAGTTTCGAAACTATAATCACACATGTAACCACCACAACAATCAAGATATAATCATTTCCATCATCCCTTCTGAAAATTCCTTCATGCTCTTTTGTATTACATGCCCCCCACCGCAAGCACCAAGCAACCACTGGTCTGTTTTCTGCCCCTATAAATTAGATTTGCCTCTTCTAAAAAGTTTTACATAAATTGAATTATACAGTATGAACTCTTTGGGCCCTGACTTCTCTTGTTCAACACAATGTTTTATGAATAATATATATATATATAAAAGTAGTTTGTTCCTTTTTATTGCTCAGTATCCAGTCACCTACTGATGGACATTTAAGCTGTTTCTAGTTTGGGCTATTATGAATAAAGCTGCTATGAACACATGTGTATAAGTCTTTTTGTGGACATTGTGCACAATCTTTTAATGGACAGTCCATGATCTTTTTTTTTTTTTTTTTTGCGGTACGCGGGCCTCTCACTGTTGTGGTCTCTCCCGTTGCCGAGCACAGGCTCCGGACGCGCAGGCTCAGCGGCCATGGCTCACGGGCCCAGCCGCTCCGCGGCATGTGGGGTCTTCCTGGACCGGGGCACGAACCCGCGTCCCCTGCATCGGCAGGCGGTCTCTCAACCACTGCGCCACCAGGGAAGCCAAGTCCATGATCTTTTAATGCACCTACTGGCAAACACAGTCCAGTGTCCTAGAATCTTGTCAATCTGTAGCAACTCTGCCCCATAGGATAGGAAAGAAGGAAGAGGAATAAGGAGCACGATAAGAGAAGCATTGTTTCTCTTCTGTAAACCTAAGGCATATAGCTCCATAATATCCATGGGTAATGCATATTATGTCCATTTTATCCCATGTATTTCTCTCCTATTTTCCCTCACTAGTTTTCTTCTTGTATTTTCTCTTACCTCATTCTTCATTCAATTTAAAATATATATATATATTTAGCCTTGAGCACTGGAAAGAGTGTTTTTTCATCATGAGACCTAATACCTTCATGAATGACTTTGATGTTTCATCCTGCTATTAAACACAGGATCTACTTTAAATAATCTGTGACCTTATTAGAGGAGTTATCACCAAGACACGGCCAAGTGCATTTTGGCTACTCCTCTCCCACCCCAATTGTGAGGCCGAAATCTGCCAGAGGAATATGCCGTTTTCTGTGTGGTCTGCTGTTTCAGGTCCCTAAAAGACTGAAGGGCCTCATTACCTCACATAGTTCTGTCCAGTTTCCAGAAATCAGATTAATCAACAAATAGGGTCTGACCCATTATATTTTTTCTTAGAGAATCAAAACAAAAAAGCAAACACACAAAAGCAACCCACACAAAATTGGTGGTTACAGTAGGAAACATAAGTAGAAAAACACAATTAAGCGTGATACATAAAGACACAAAAAAGGTGTTCAGACTAATGTCAAATGCTGGTGGACTATGGGCTAGTTGGAGCGTGAAGACATGTTTTATTTGGTTTTGGGGTTTTAAATAAAATTTATCCGACATTTAAATGTGTGAAAACTTCACACAAAAAAAAGAATATCTGGCAACTAGGTCCATGTTGCCATTTCACAAAAATCTCCAGGAGCTGAGAGGCGACTGCTCCCTTTGGCCGAGTGTGTCACACTCTCTCTGCACTTGCTTCATTCCTGCATGTTGTCTACCTTGTAGGTACTTTGGTTTGCAACTCTGGCATCAAAGCATCACATCTAGTAATGAAAAGAAGTGGCTGGACACACTTCACTGACAGGAAACGTACCGTCAGAGGTGGAGACAACATACGAGGTGAACAACCACACTCCAGGACAGGAATTCTTAACTTCTAATATCTTATCCAGACACTTTCCTTCTCCGTTTCCCCCTCAATGGGAGGCTGAGGGGTTCCTGCCTCTCTCTAAGATGACCACTTAGTGTGGCTCCTGTGGCATCCCTCTTGCTCCCAAGGGACCAGGTCAATGGGCCAGGAAAGCAGGCCCCCCAGGCCTATCCTGAGGGGCTCTGCTCCTCCTCCTCAGCTTATTCTGCCTCCACCGTAAGCAAGTGAGAAGACTGGAACTTTCTACAGTGTTTCACAGGGGTGTTATATAGAAGGAAGAAGTGTTGTGATGGTTCTACTTGAAGTTAGTTTTCTCTGCTAAGCCCGAGATCCACCCATGCAACCGTCCCCAGTTATCTCCACCTCTGTCCTCCACAATTACCTCAATCAAAACTTTTCCAAGTCTACGTTTGTAATCTTCCCTTGCCATCCTCCCAGAACAAAATATGTTCTGTGTCCAGTATTTCCTTTTTGTATCCTCTCAATCACCTAAGCCATAAACCTTGGAATCATTCTAGGCTTCTCTGTTTTCTGACCACCTACTTTTCCACATCCAAGAACAACCCACCTCCTTGCTATCTGTATGACCAGGCCACCCAAGACGGCTGTTCTCTTGCTCTCTGTACATCCCCTGATTGACCCGTCCTACACCCTACTCACCTGACTGACCTTCCCTCTAAATCATAGAGCCTAATCAGTAAATGCCTATGTACTTGCCCCTGGCCCCAGCCAGCTCTAATCTTTAGATCAGAACTATCTCCACTATGATAGTTTGTCAAAGGAGTCGTGAGGGGCACGCCCACCTGCTGGTTTCCCTGGCAACCGATGAGCCAAACTCAATTCCCCCTATAACTGGTAACTTTCCCCTCCCACCAGGAGCAGAGACTGCTGTGAGGTCCTGCCTGCTTCTGCTGCCACAGTTGGGGAGGGGGAGGTGTCACTCCAGGACCTTGCTTCAGATATGTAAGCTCCCCCTAGCCATTAAACCACTGATGTCTCCGTTTTATATTGAATATACACATGTTGAAATAAAAATATTTTGCATATATGGGGTTAAAAATATATTATTAAAATTAATTGTACTTGTTTGTACCTCTATTAATGTGGCTTCTAGAAAACTTAAACATACATATGTGGCTTGCATTATGTTCTAGATGTTTTTCTTACCCTTTATGTTTTCCATCTCATACTCTGCTAAACACCAGGCATGCTCAGTGACTAACAAAGCAAGCCATGGTATTTTATAATCTTATACAGCACACTTTAAATGAAAATTAGAATGCCCTTGAACTATCATACCCTATTCCTCCTGTGATGGCTTTAAAATATATGCACAAATCCCTTGACACTCCTCCTTTTAAAAGGTAGACTCTAATTCCCCTCTCCTAGAGTGTGGACTGGACTTAGTGACTAAGTAAATAAGTAGAATAAAGCAGAAATATCAGTGTGTCATAAAAAGTGTCGGAATTTCCTCCTCCTCTCCCCCTCCCCCACCCACCTCTCTTAATGATGATTCACTCTGAGTGAAGCCAGCTGCCTTATCATTAAGAGATTCAATGAATCAGCCCTATGGGGAGCTCCACATGACAAGGTACTGACACCTCCTGACAACAGCCATGTGAATGAGCCATCTTGGAAGTGGATCCTTCAGCCCCAGTCAAGCCCTCAGATGACTACAGCTCTAGCCAGTGTCTTCACTGTAGCTTCATGAGAAAACATGAGCCAGAATCACCCAGCTAAGCTGCTCTCAAATTTCTGAACCACAGAAACTGTGAGAAAATGTTTGTTGTTTTCAACAGCTGAGTTTTGGGATAATCTGTTACATAGCAATAGATAAATAGTACACCACTCATGCCCTAAATCCCTCCACATTTCCACCCGAGGATAGGAAAAGAAGAGAGAAGAGAAGTTGCTAAGAGCTCAAACTTAGGTTTCACTTACTTAGACATCAAGATTCACTTCAAAACAATCCCCTCTATGAAACTTTTTCTAACAAACCCCAGTCGATTCCCATATGTCTATAAAAAATTTTTTTAATTAGAAATGTTTTCACACATTTTGAATTCAGTGTCTTATCCAAAAACATTTCCTGTTTTAAAATTAACTTTTTAGAAATAAAAATTTTTCTGATAAATACACACAGAAATTTTGGAACAATCTAAAAAGAAGGGAATTTAAATCACCTGACATGTGACCTCACTGAGGAAAACATTACTGATATTTTTAATATCCATTTTGCATATAATTTTACATAATAATATTATCTTGCATATGCAGTTTTTCATCTTCTTTTTCTCATGCAATGACCCTGCCTCTCAGTTCCTTGACCTCCTCATATCAGCTACAGACTCCATGGTCAGGCTCTAGACCAAACCTTTGCCCCTCAAAGTGTGGTCCACAGACCAGCTGCTTCAGCATTGCCTGAAAGCTTGTTGAATATGCAGAAGCTAAGACCCCATCATGCTCTCACCTCAAGACATTTGTACTTGCTGTTTCCTTTGCCTGCAAAGCTAGTCCTTGTATGACTAATCCTTGCAAGACTCATTCCCTCACTGCATTCTGGTCTCTTTTCCAATGTCACCTGCAGAAAAAAGCCATTCCTGACCTCTCTAACTAGAGTTGCATTCCTGTTGCAGTCTACCCTCTCACCCTGCTGTACTTTCTTCATAACATTTATTACCACTTGACATTATTTTAGGTGTATTCACTTGTTTACTTCCTTCCACAAATATTTAGGGAACACCCACTATATGTCAGGCACAGTTCTAAGCTCTGGGGACACAGAGGAAAACAAAATAAAGTCCCTACGTCCCCCACACTAATGTAAGCAGGCTCTACAAATACAGTTTGTTAGTTATTATATCATGTTTCTCTACTTATTCATTCCTTCAAGAAGAGGCCCAATCCCTACCATCAACAGAAGGCTCCATGCCAGGGCCCATGACTTAAACCCACCCTGAACATTCCAGCTTCTATTTTGAGGGAATTTTTCAATGTGTTTTTGTGTTGTGCTGAGCTAAGTTTAACTCAGTTGCTTTCAATCCCAGTGAATTATCCCAGTACAGCTTCCCTGTAGTGGAAATTTCCCTTACTTGATGTAAGCCGCCAACTACCTAGCTAGTAGTTGTCTTATTCTTGTGCAGTTTATCTGACTTCAAAGGTTCCCCAAAATGGGACCAAACAATGTTATCACCATCATCATCATCACCAGCAGCAGCAGCAGCAGGGTTAGGCCTGATAAAGTTGACAGGAGCCAAGTTTATCTTTGGTGCCCTCCTGCATCCTCTTCCTACCCTAGTGGGCACCTAGGGCCCATTCCTTGGAGGCCTGGCTCCCAGCGATTTACATGTATTCCCTCCTAAGGTGGCAACTTGCACATCAATGGGAAGTGCTTGGAGACTGCAAAGGAATGGGATATGGATAGCTTACTATGTGCAAGGCTTTGTTTATCCCCGCACAGTCATTTCATCATGCAAGGAAAATACAACCTAGAAGGACATATTTTGTCCGTCATTTTACAGATGAGAAACGGAGGCTCAAAGAGATTATTACCTACCTCTCCCATGTCACTCTGGATGGTCTGAAGTCAAAGCTCTGCCCTTCAAGCCTCCTGAGCTTCAAAACTTCAAATGAGCACATTTCTCATGGTAGATTATCAAAGCCCATGATTGGAAGAACTTTTTTTTTTTTTTTATACAGTGGTGGAGGTGAGAAGAGAGTGATGAAAGTGTTGATGACAAGGGAAGGTTTATGCAGCAAGATCTTTCAATTACAGGTGGACCAACATTTAAGATAGAATGGATCTCAGACTATCTGCACAAACCCCTTCATTTTACAGAAGTGGAACAGTAAGGCCCAAAGTGGGTGAATGATACTCATTTAAACCTAACTTTAATTTAATAATTATGAGTAGGGAATTGCCATTTCTAAGTAGAGTTTCCAAATTTAGCAATGTTTTCATGTCTACATTCCCTCCAAAAACTGTTGGATAAGTAAAAATGCACAGGTTTGGCATAGGAAAGAATGTGTAATAAAATATTAAGTGGATATATTTTGTTTAGAAACCTCTGTCTTGATTTCTCAAAACTACTAAGGAAAAGGATCAAAATATAATGTATCTCATAGCATAAGCATGTTTACAAGAGCATATAGCATCTTTCTTGTGGCCCGTGGAACATGGGGCTCCCCTTTCTACATGCGGTTGATGGGACAGAAAGGCAGTTTTATCCCTTAGAATGGCAGGGATAGGACTGGGTAAGGAGCAGTCCATTTATAAACTCGAATGTGATCAAAGAAAACATTTATTGAGCTCTTACTCTGTGCCAAGTGTTTTTTTGTATTGGTTTTGTTTTGTTTTGTTTTGGCCATGCCTGGTGGCTTGTGGGATCTTAGTTCCCCCACCAGGGATTGAACCTGGGCCCCAGCAGTGAAAGTGTTGAGTCCTAACTGGACTGCCAGGGAATTCCTGTGCCAAGTACTGTATTACCAATAGGTAGGGTACGGTCTGATTGGTAAGATATTATATACACTAAGGAAATTATGTAGTTCTTGTGAGTATAAATATACATGTTAACAATAATTAACACCTTCTGTTGGCAAATGTAGAAGTATAATATTTTGATGTATTAACTGAAATGTTTTCCCTTCTCAGTAATTCTTGTTACCTGTGAACCTCTTCCCATACAGCCTTTCTTGGCACACTGCGTTGGGGATGGGATTATACTACAGAACAAAAGAGGAAAATTCTTGCCTTTTGAGTTTCAAAACCTGAAATCTTGGCAAAAACAATATGTTTGGAAGAAAAATAGATCTGGAAATGGTCATAGTATTTTCCTACTCCTAAAATAAGATAAAACTAGGAAAAAAAGAAAAAAAAAACTGGTGGCAGGGAGAGGTGAGACCAAAAGCAGAAGAGCTAGACCCTTGACTGGGTCACTACGCAGAGGCCTGTACTCCGTTCCCTCTGCCCTGACCCCCTCTGGCTGAGTTCCCACTGCAGAGGAGAAACAGTAGACACTCCAGGGGAAATCCTCTCATCCAAGATGAGAATCTGTGGCCAGCAGCCGTCCCCCAGCCACCCGCTGCTGCCTGCAGGCTCAGGTGGAACCTCACAGACCCCAGACCCTTATGGTCGTTCACCTAGCATTTTACTGAGACAGCAGAGAAGAACGTCTGGCTAGGAAAGCATATCGGGATGGAGAGGACCCGAGATGGCCGAAAAGCTCCCCCCACGTGCCATGGAGTTCAGGGAAAGAACGAAATATTTTCTAAGTGCCCAAGAGTATTGAAAGAGTACTGAAAGATCTTGTGGCCAGAGATCAGGAGGACACAGCAGTGACTTAGGTGGAACAGAAGCACTGCGGGATGATACTCAATTCAGCCAGTGCCAGCATGGACTGATGGGAATCCCTGGACTGGTGTCTACTCCCAACTTCCTCTCCCTAGCCCATGCTAACACACTCTGAAAGCCCCCTAGATCTACATGAATACCCCAGGTTTGTGATCTCCTTAGATAATTATCCAGCCCCCGAAAAAAGCCCCCAGGTTCCTCACAAACCCAGTCCCATCCATGCATCCATATTTAACCAGCTTCCTTCAGAAATATTCTAGCAGGATTCAACTAAATCCCCCACGCTACCAGCACAAATACTTCCCCCTATTCCCCCATTCTTAGGAAGTAAAGACCAAACATAGTCTGTGCAACAGCCCATGGTGCATCAGAAGAGAGAGAAGAGTAAGGTCTACAGTGATCCTGAGTTCCTGCTACATAAAAGATCTCTCTTTGGAGCTCAGCTATTAAATCTAGAACCTGACTATAAAAGTGGGGGAAGTTTCTCTTCCAAACTCTCCTCTCCCCCTCAGCCCCTAGGTCGGCCCTTTTCCCACCTCTGTGTCCCTCTTATAAAGTCCTCTCACTATCTCCCCATTGCAACCTGAAACCCATTCACATATAAGTAAGTGACTCGGAATAGTCTGAGGTTTAACTCCCCCCCGTTCTTTGCTCCCACAGCTAATCAGTTGTTAAATTTACCTCCTTGCTACCTTTCCTCTGCTTTTCATTATCTGGGAGTGCTGTTCTCTGACTATCCCCTCTTCTCAGTCCAGCAACACAGTGGACTTGCACTTCCTCTCTTTCTTGAAGTTCATCATGGCCAGCCATGTGACTCGCTTTGGCCAAAAAAATGTGGGCAGGGATGACATGCTGCTTCTCCTGGAAGTATTCAATTGCTGTATGTGACACTACAGCACTTTCTTCTTCCGACCATTGGAACCAGCAACATTCTAGCTGTTGGAGGTTCTGTTGATCTGATTCCCAGTTTCCAAGTCTATGTACAAGGACTTGTAATGTGAGCAAGAAATAAACATAAGTTTAACTAATTCACTGGTTTTTACTGAATCTGTTGGGAAAGATTACAAGAGGACACAACCCCCCGTTGACCCACGAGCTGGACCAGGGCAATTGGAGGCTTCTCACCCCTCCCCCGCTGTCCTTATAATGTATGCTCTGCCCACAGTTCCCACAGTGGGAGCCATTTTCAAGGATGCAGCCTTGAGATAGTAATGTGTTGTTGAGACCATCTGGACTGAATACATGACTGAATCCAGTTAAGGCCTCTATATAAACTTTTAAGATCCTGGAGCGGGGGTACAGAGATCTACTTATCTTGTGGCTGCCCAAGATAAGCCTGGTATGTAAGTTCCCTTGCTTATTAAAACTGCCACCTACCAATTGAAGTGGCCTGCCTCTTTCTTCAGTCTCTCCTTGCTCTCTCTACAGGAGCCAGTTGCAGATTTTACCTGGGAAATTCCTCAGGTTGTGAACCAGCAGCATCATAATCTTGCCCATCCTAACATACCTGGGCTACTGTTGGGTTTCAGGCTCTCATCACTTCTCATCTGAGCTCTAACACAGGCTACTCAAAGTGTGGTCTGTACACAGGTGTCAATCCACAAGATATCGCTGGTCTGCAATTAGGCAAGTACAGAAATTGAGAATAAACATTTAGAAATTCATATAACAATTCAACTGATTAACTTTATCTGTTGACTCTCTAATAGTAAATATTTGGGCTTGTAGTCCTCCCAAATCTTAGCACTGGGCCTTTCCATGGGGTCCTGCAAAAATGCTTCTCAAATTAAATTGAATCAAAGCTTCATGATTAAGAAATAGAATTACGGTAGGATTCTAAGCAATGGCAAGCATATCTGTGGGATATTTATGGTGCAAGACCCTTCCTCATTGAGTGTGAAATCATCATTTAAAAGTTCCCTGAGTCTACTCTTTGTACCAGCCAAAATTTAGCTCCAACAAGCAAAGAAACTTTCTGAGCTCTTTCTCATTTAACATTAATTATTGTTTTAGGTTAGCCTACATAACAGCATGGAGATGATCATATTTATTCTTTGGAATAAAACTTATAAATATATTGCCTATGAATATGATTTTCCAAATTACCCACACACAGCTTGACATTTTGATACATTTGTTCAAGAGTCCAAGAGGATAATGTAACTGATCCCTAAATCACTAAAAAACTCCCTCCACGGGCTTCCCTGGTGGCGCAGTGGTTGAGAGTCCGCCTGCCGATGCAGGTCCCGGTCCGGGAAGATCCCACATGTCACGGAGCCGCTGGGCCCGTGAGCCATGGCTGCTGAGCCCGCGCGTCTGGAGCCTGTGCTCCACAGCAGGAGAGGTCGCAGCAGTGAGAGGCCTGCACCGCTAAAAACAAACAAACAAACAAAAACTCCCTCCAGGACTAAGTAGAGCTAATTTTTTTCTTCCCAAAGCCTGTTTGACACACATTAATATATTTCTCTGCACCATACAAGACTCTGAAAAGAACAGGGGGCTAGATGTTAAGAGACCTGGCTCTAGTTCTCATTACCCACTCACTTGCTACTACATGAAGCTGTTGCTTAACCACTTGGTGCCCTAATTTCTCCACCTATTGAATAAGCATAATAAATTAATAATAGCAAGTAAATAACATCAGCTCTGTTGTGAGAATCAAAATAAAGAGTACTGAAGTACTTGGTAGTGAATAAATTGCTTTACAATTATCATTTAGCATTTATATGTAATACTGCCTTGTAACATTCTCAGTTATCTTGTACACATAGATTTTCTCCTTTTAAGCCAGAAAATAAGTCTTTGAGAGGTGCACTGTGTAATATTTCTCTGTATCCTGTCCAACGTTCAGTCCTTTGGGACAAATAATATACGTACAATGATTGTTTGAAAATTGTTTAATTTACCAAAAGTTGTTGAACCCCTTCACCGTTAAGTAAACCGCATAAACTTCAGACTTCATACACTGCATGATGGGTATTCCTCACTCACATTGGCAATAGTGTTTTAGAGTTTTGGCTAGGAGAGTTGTAATTGGCTATCTGAGCTCCTTGAGAGCACAGGTCATATCTCATTCACCTTTGTTACTTCAGCACTTACCACAGTCATCTAAGCACAGAAGCAGCACAGTTAATGTCTGAAGATAAATTAGCATGTTAATAAATTAATGAACTTTAATTAAATACTTCCTTAATAGTACCTCCATTTAGTACTCTGCAATCTAAAAAGCCAATCTGTTTGATTTTAGTTAAATTGATTTTTAATCTTCCAGAATCATCTAAACATTTTAAAAGCAGACCCGTCCAATAAGTCACGTGATTTCCCCACACTCTTCCCTTAGTTAGCCCAAGCAAGTTCTTACTCAAAGATCATTAAGCCGATTAGGCTGCAGGAGGGTCGGTGGTAAGGAATGGGACAGCCCTTGGTCTGAAAGGAGGGAAAATTGTACTGACTGTTCAGAATACGACACTACTCTGCATATGCGAACAGTCAAGGTGAAATACAGCAGATGAATAAAGTGCTTCTGTCTAGAAGAACTATAAACCTTGGCAGGAACCACTGTGCTGCAGCAGTGAAAGGCCTCCTGCTGGGGCTGCAATGGAAAAAGTGACCTCAGAGAGGAATTCAGAACTAAAATGCTCAGAAAGATGAAATATCATGAAGTTTTGGTTAAGTCACTTGGTTCCAGGAATATAAAAGTGTAAAGCTGTTTCAGTTTTTTAAAAAACCACAGATTACATGAACTTTGTAGATTATTATTCTATTCTAGTTGTAGCTTAGAATTCCAAAGTGCCTCCACCCTCATGTTCTGCACGAGAGATCTGTGGTGTTTAGGAACACATTCTCCTAGAGAGGCCCAGGCAAGGAAGCAAAATAAGTCAGTCTGAAGTCATTGGACCTAGATCACTCAGCGTCCTACTAAGCCGTCCCAGCGCAGAGGGTGCACTCACTAGGGACCCCAAAATACACAGGCAAAGACAGCACTAGAGAGGGATCATTGCATACCCTTTCCCCCATCCTGCTCCCATCTAGAGAGGGGCTTCCCTTTAACGGAAAAGTTTATAGGTATAACAGCAGCAGTTCATGTCTCTCACCACTGGGATTTAGCCAGTTCAATGAGTGTTTCAGAGCTGGGATCTGTTGCTAAGTGATCTGCTCTTGAAATTTTATCTAATATATTGGGCTTTTGCAAGGAAAAAATGAAATGCATCATGGCATATGGATATGAACAAAACCATAATCTAGGAAAAAACACCCACCCACCCTGGCCCCAAACAAGTTTTGATTTTTTTTTTTTTTTTTTTTTTTTTTTTTGTGGTACGCGGGCCTCTCACTGTTGTGGCCTTTCCCATTGCAGAGCACAGGCTCCGGACGGGCTGCTCCGCGGCATGTGGGATCTTCCCAGACCGGGGCACGAACCTATGTCCCCTGCATCGGCAGGCGGATCTCAACCACTGCACCACCAGGGAAGCCCCAAGCTTTGATTTTTAAATATAGATTTATATTTTGAGTAAAGCATGAACCAAGTCACATATTTAATGTCAGTAGACAGCGTAATTTTAGAGTCATGCCAGAAAGAAAAAGGGAGGGGGGTATGAGCACATAAAACTTATTTATATTTTTATTTATGCTATTTCCCACAGATTGAAAATAAACTCTCAAGAGCACCACTTCTCAAGTTAATTCATTCCTGAAGTCTGAAAATTTTGTGCTTATTTAGCAGTGCCCTCTGGTGTCCAAATGGATCATTTTAGTTTGCCTTCAGGCAAAAAGTAAACCATTAAACAAGTCTACAATCAGCATTCATTCATTCACCAAATATTTATTGAGCACTTTGTATATGCCAGTTTGTGGAAGGTGGTGGGATACACAGATGTATAAAAAAAGACATGGTTTGTTATGACTTATATGTGGAATCTAAAAAATAAAATGAACTAGTGAATATAACAAAACAGAAACAGACTCAGAGATACAGAGAACAGAATAGTGGTTACCAGTGGGGAGAGAGAAGGAGGGAGGGGCAAAACAGGGGTAGGGGATTAATAAAATAAATATGTAAAATAAATATGCAACAAGGATACATGTACAGCACAAGGAAATATAGCCATCATGCTGTAATAACTTTAAATGGAGTATAATCTATAAAAATATTGAATCACTATGTTGTACACCTGAAACTACTGATAAAATATAATACTGCAGATCAACTATACTTCAATTAAAAAAATTTTTTAAAGATACAGTTCTTTGTTCTGTTCTTAAGGAGCCCATAGTCTAACAAGAAAGACAAGTGTAAATGCAATTACAAAGTTACTTGATCAGGCAAAAGAAATCAATTTACCTATTTTTCACTAAAATGAGACTGACAGAGCCGGGTCATCTCCATTTCCAAACTGTCCTGGACCATTACTCACACTAGCAGGTATCTGGCTGGCTTTGGACAGAACAACTTCGGTCAAGTACACAGGGAACATTCTGAAAAAGAGTAGACATCCCAGGACATACAGTGAGATTAAGACCTAGCTTTAAAGATTTCTGTAAGAAAGCTCCTTTCACAGTCAAGACACTTCTGGTCTTGTAGTTACATAGGGGCCTACTGGTCACCAGATCTGACACACAAATCTAGCATTCATTAAGCCTTACATTTCTTTCTGAAAATGCAGACTGTTTTTCTAGCACTGTAATGAAAGCCCTCAAAAGGAATCAAATGGCAGAGACGCTAAGAACTGATCATAAACTGTTTTAGGATCCTTAGATCTGCAAATTGCTGACTAGGGTTACAGAAACCCATATTGTGCTGAATTGGTGCATCTTTGGGCCTTCTGGGGAAGCAGAGGGAGTCTGAAGGAGTTGCCAAGACCTTCCATCAAGAAGGAAAGTAAAATTCAAAAAATATCAAAGGAAAGGAGTTCAGGAACTACTATAAATCAAGAATGATGCTTTACACAATTTTGTAATTTTCCTACTTTTGGTCATTTTTCCATTCTTGTAATTGTTGTTTCCCAGCGTAATTAGCCATGACTTGCTCCTAACCAACAGAATATGGCAAAGGTGACAGGATGTACGTGACTACATTACACGATACTAGGAGGTCCATCCTGCTGACTCTCTGTCTTTCACTGGCTTTGAGGAAACAACCAGTTGTGCTGGCAAGGCTCATGTGGCAAAGAGGGTGGCCTCTTACCAACACCCCACTAAGCTGAAGTCCTCAGTACAAGAGCCCACAGAGAACAGAAAGCTGCTATCAACCACATGAGTGAAAAAGCAGGTTTTTCCCCAGTGAAGCCTCAGATGACACTGCAGCCCTGGCCAACACCTTGACTGCAACCTTACAAAGGACCCAAATTTGAGATATTAAATGTGTGCTATTTTAAGTTGCTAAGTTTGTGGTGATATTAGTATGCAACAATAGATAACTAATATAGATCTCAGGACACTTTTTTATTTTAAAACATTTTTATTATAAAAGTAATACAAATAGAGAAAAACTAAAATATTGAAGAAAGACAAAGTCATCCATTTCCTGCCCTGCCATCCTATTATAACCAGTTAGTAATTTATTTTGTCATCTTTTTATTATATACTTGGTGTGTTATTTATAGCCATAGTCATACACATTCATATACTTCTGTATCTTGCTTTTTGTTACTAAATATTTTCTCATGTTTTTCGGTAATTACTAATTTTTAATGGGTACATAACACACCATTCATTAGCTACATATGTTCATTGACTATCTCCCCAGACCAGTGGTTGGCAAACTATGGCCCTGTATTTGCAAATAAGTTTTATTGGAATATAGCCATATCCATTCATTTAGATACTGTCTATGGTTATTTTTGTCCTACAAACAGCAGAGCTGAGAAGTTGTGAGAAAGCCTATATGACCTGAAAAGCCTAAAATATTTCCTTTCTGACCTTTTCCAGAAAAATTTTGCTGACCCTTGCCTTAAACTTTTAAGTCATTTATAATTTGGATTATTATATGCCCCAAAATGTCACTTGAAACATCTTTGTGCATATAATTGTTTATACCTTAGGCAACTTAATTGGGAGGTATTAACAAAAGTGGAAAAACTGGGTTTACTTAAGAAAGATGTTTTTAAGGTTAACACTGTCCCCTACTATCTCTCTTGTAATATTCTAGCTTATGATACAGTACAGGTGGTGGTAATAAGAACAGAAGAAAAAGACCCAGTACTCTTGTAGGTAGCAATTCTCCGGTCCCTATTAATCTAGACATGTAATTTTACACTCTGGATGAGCATATTTTTAGTTTTGATTTAAAGTCAACCAAAGAGGGAAGTGATAGTAATTGCAACATGAAAAAACCAATTGAAAGAATACTTTCTATTGGGGATGAAAAAGCAGACTAAAGTAAACTCTCCAGGTGTCAAGGTGTACTGAAATGCCATTCCAGGCTAGCTGTAGTGACCAAAAGGCACTGAGAGGGTTGAGTAAGGGAAAGAGGTGGCAGTCTCAACAATGTTCTACCCTTCTGAACACACCCTAGGCATAAACTTGTATACAACTATAATTAAACTGTCTCCAGATGAGAAAGTTCTAGAGCAACTACCCTATATTTCTGAATAAAATAAATTCTTCTATCTGGGAAAGTTTTATTCTTCAAAAAGAAAACTTATGGAATGGGACCAGCTAAGTCAACCCTGACTATCTCTGAGATAAAAGATGAATCAGGCTGATGGGTCTCAATCCAATCTTGTGTGAATAAAGCAAGCATCGGGAAGTATAGGTGTCATCTTCTAAGGGAAATATTCTGCAACATAAAAAAAAAAAAAAGATAAGGATGGACCTTTTCCCCAATAGATAATGTAATTTAAAAGCAAAACTAGGAAGATATGTAATGTGATTATGCCAATTATGCCAACAATATATGTAAAGAAATCATATAAAATACATTTACTTATTAAACTGTTCCTGTCAAAATGTCAACCAATTTAACATTTCCTTAAAGAAGTGTTTAAGTGTTCTCAGAACTATTACTATTATAAGCCTTTACATTCCATCCCAGTTACTCATCAAATCATTAAATGCATCATGACTTCATGAAGTACTCTGGGAAACTATGAAATTTTCTGTAGAGTAGGGAAGTCAAATTATTTTTGTGAAAACAGCTAGAAACATGTTACTTTGAACAGAACATAGCCATTTCTGAGGTATGAAAAACAAAGTCATTTTTTTTTCTTGAATGTTCATATTGCAAAAGAAGTGATGGTTCTGTGAATGGATTGATTCACACTTAAAATCACGTCATAACTTTCCTCTTTTTTCAATGTTTACTGATAGTTGCCCCAAAACTGACCTGAGGATCTGGCAGCATAAATCCATCAGTAAGTTTGTAATAGACTATTGTGGAGTCAGACTCCACTATGGCCAAAGTAAAAGACATCGGCAAATCTGGATCACCTTGCAATTTTCGAGATGCCTTCAAGATCTCCCTTATCCTGAAAATAAAGTCACAACACATTTAGCATTCACAATCACGCAATTAATAATCAGATCAAATATTGTAAAATCTTGGAGAAGAGGTAGGCAATAACGTTATTTCCATAATGTGGACTCAGGAAATGTATGAAGGCTCAAATATAAACATTTAAAGTTGTCTTCTTATACAGAAAATCTTGCAAATAAGAGCTATCTACTGACTTTCCGTCCTTCTCTTTTGTATTCACCCGTCTCCCCTGATCATCATACCTGAGAGAATCAAAACTGCATTTAGGAACCAACAGAATGGGACACTAACAGTATTTAGGGCATCTAAATTAGCTAAAGATCCCGGTTACTCATTTTTCCAATGTTCCAACTTGGTATCTTACAGTGGAACAATTTGGTATTCAGGTTTGTTTTTTTAAAAATAGAGTATAATAAACATTTCCCCATGTTTCTACTGGTGTTAATAATTACAACCTTTATATGGCTATATAATATTCTATTGCTTCATAATTTATCCAATCATTCCCCTATTGCTGTAAAGTTCTTTCAGGTTTTTTGTGAGGAGGAGGGTGCTAATAAAGATAAGCTGTAATAATCATCTTTCTGCAGGTAGTTGTTTCTTTTTAAATAATTCTGTTGGGTCTTTCCAGGTATCAGAATTATTAGATATGAATATAGATATTTTTGCAGCTCTCAATATGTATTCTGTTACTTAATAAAAGCTAAAAGAAAAATATAGAGAGAAAAAACTTTTTTGTAAAATTATATATCAAACATCAATGCTATAAAGGATTTCAGCTTGCTTGCTGTGGAAAATAATCTACTAAATCCAATATCTAGGTCTTCAAAACACCATTAGCTTTTGTTTCACAAACTAAAAATCCTTATTACTTACTCAATAAACCTGTATTCAATAATTCAGTAAAATATAATCTCCAGAGGAGCTTTCTTAAAAAGGCAAATAAAAAATGATCAGTTGTTTTTTCATGAAGGTAACCAATTTTCCAGGAATTAGAAAAAGATTTACTAGCATATTAACATGCTACAACTGAATACATAAATAACTCAACACTATATTCTCTTTAACAAAAGTCTGATTTGTCCCTTTAAATTCTACTCCCAACCCTAAGTAAAAATTCTTGTGATTCTTCACCCATCCTACTAGCTACTGAATCTATAAAGTATCTAAAAAGAAAAGTCTCTGCTTTGAAATATTCTTCCTATAGTAATTATAATGCTTTTTAAAAAACCTGTGGTGGAGACAAGATTTTAAAAGTGATTTAAAACAGCAATAAACTTCTAGAAAAGCTGAAGTTAAATTGTTCTTGCTAAACCGTCATTTAGTCACTACATATGTTACAGAGTGATAACTGGTTTCTTAAAACAGTCACAAAAAGCTGCTTACCTACTATCATTTAAATTTCACAGGTATGTAATCAGATAAGGAGAGAATGAGTTTCTAAGTTTGTTTCCTCATAGTCAAACCATTTCTAAAATAACCTTGAAAGAGTCAATTCAACAATATGGTAGTACTGGATAAATAAAATGTTTACCTGACAAAATCTTAATTCGTTTTCAAGAGTCAGCAAAGCATCATCTTCTCTCTGAAGTCTTCCCTGCCACCTTTCCCCAACCCTACAGAGGCACCTTGTGCAAACCTACATTACTGCAATCACTACCTTGTATTTATATTTACATCTAAGTGTCTGTTTTCCACTGGATTGTACCCATTTTGAGGGTCAAAGCTTTTTTAAAAAATTTGTTAATGCTCAATATGTAGTAGAATACTTGGGTAGAATGAATGCTTTTTTTTCTTATAATATTTATTTATTTACTTCATTTATTTTGTCTGTGCCGGGTCTTAGTTGCGGCATGCAGGATCTTTAGTTGCGGCATGTGGACTCTTAGTTGCGGCACGCATGTGAGATCTAGTTCCCCGACCAGGGATCAAACCTGGGGCCCCCTGCATTGGGAGGGCGAAGTCTTACCCACTGGACTACCAGGGAAGTCTCTGAATGAGGCTTTTTGAATGAAGGTTTCCATATGGCTGTAACTGACTCTTCAGGCATATAAACTTTAAAATATTTCTGATAAACATTTTTCTAAAATTTATTATGCAATTCAATTACACTAAATAAAAGTTAAACTTGTCTTGACAGCTCAGGATCATCCTTTTTGGTACTTATTATTGTAGATAACAGTGGTAGATGGTGTACCAAAGAACTCCTTAGAACTTAATTTCTTAAAAGTATCTGGGGCTTCCCTGGTGGCACAGTGGTTGAGAGTCCGCCTGCCGACGCAGGGGACACGGGTTCGTGCCCCGGTCTGGGAAGATCCCACATGCTGCGGAGCGGCTGGGCCTGTGAGCCATGGCCACTGAAAAAAAGTCAAATTGTTTTATCATTTGTCTCTATACCAGGGCCTGGCAAACTATGGTCACCTGTTTTCTATGACTCATGAGCTAAGAATAATCTTTACTACATCTTTAAATGGTACATTTTGAATGGTCATATAAGTACCTACATAATAGCCTTGATTTTGCCACTCTGTCCACAAAGCCCAACATATTTACTATCTAGCCCTTTAAGAAAAGGTTTGCTGACCCCTACTCTACATTATGAAAAAGGTTAAGGGGGGTTCCCTGGTGGCACAGTGGTTAAGAATCCACCTGCCAATGCAGGGGACATGGGTTCGAGCCCTGGTCTGGGAAGATCCCATATGCTGCGGAGCAACTAAGCCCGTGTGCCACAACTACTGAGCCTGTGCTCTAGAGCCCTCGAGCCACAACTACTGAGCCTGCATGCCACAACTACTGAAGCCCGCACGCCTAGGGCCCGTGTTCCGCAACAAGAGAAGCCACCGCAATGAGAAGCCCGCACACCACAACTAAGAGTAGCTCCCACTCGCTGCAACTAGAGAAAGCCTGTGCACAGCAACGAAGACCCAATGCAGCCAAAAATAAAAATAAATCAACAAATTTATTTATTTTTTTTAAAAAAGGTTAAGAATAAAAATGGTAAGATATGATCACCAAGGCAGTGTTCCTTTATTTTCAATATTATTTATTCAAAAGTCAGCACAGAAGGTTTCACTTCTAATGAGGCTATAAAAGATCTCAAAAGACCACCATTCCTATGATAATAAAGAGAAAACACCTGATTTGCTTAACAATATGCCATTCTTCTTTAATGCCATAAAAGAGAGGTAAACACAAAGAAGTTTAAAGGAAATAAATTCCAATGAGCAATGAGACCTTTCAGGGTAGAGACCAAGACACGGCCACTTCCATCCCTGAGGGCAACTGCCAAGTCTGGCCACAGTGGCTGGAGGAGAAAGCCAGTCATACACAAGCAACTTCATTGGGACCAGGAGAAAACAGCACTACTTGTAAAAATGGCACATGAACTGGCATGGTGGAATGGAATCTTAAAAGCCACCAGTCCCTCCAGTTCACCAACTCTCACTCATGGCACTTTTGCTGTGTTTAAGCAACAGCATGAGAAGCTGGGGAAGGGGCTGGAAAATGGCAAGTAAGCCCTAATCACTAAGCCCTGCTGAAGAGAGAGGGCTGATCCCATTCTTAAGACATCTGAAACCAAGAAGAGAACTGAGATAACTGAAGCTGCCATTCAGCCATGATTCCTCTTGACTTCTGATTTGATTGACTAAATTAGACACTAACTCTACCTGCCAGATAGAGGAAAGGATGAGCTCTTTGGAGGTGGGGAGTAGAATCAACATCCGTCTTTTTTTCATACACAATGTCCAGCATCCAGTGAAAAACTCTAAGCTATGCGAAGAAGGAAAATATATCTAATAATCAAGAGCAAAAAGTCAATACAAGATGGCTGTCAGAAAACTAAGGCTGTTGAAGAACAGATGTTGGAATTAGTAAAGACTCTAAAATAACTATAATAAATGTTATAGCATTGAGGAAAAAGACAGAGAAGATGAGTGACAAGAGGAAAAATATAAGCAAAAAAACGAAAATTCTAAAGAAAATGAACATTCTAGAATTTAAAATGTATTTTCAAAGTATTGACTAGGCTTAATGGTAGATTAGACACAGCAGAAGAAAGGATTTAGTGAACCTGAAAATAGGTCACAAGAAACTTAACTGAAGTACAAAGAGAAATTTTTTTTCTTTAAATAAAACATCAGAGGCCTTTGATGCAATATCAGTTTAACATATGTGTAAATAGAATTACAGAGAAAAATAAGGAGAGAATGGTGTGTGTCTTAGTCCGTTCAGGCTGCTATAACAAAATATCACAGACCAGGCAGCTTATAAACAACAGATATTTATTTCTCAGGGTTCTGGAGGCTGGAAAGTCCCAGATCAAGGCACTAGCATGGTCTCATTCTGGTGGAGGTCCTCTTTGTGGCTCATAGCCAGCACCTTCTTACTGTGTCCTCACATGGTAAAAGGGGCAAGGGATCTCTGTAAGGTCTCTCTCTCTCTCTTTTTTTTTAATAAGGCCCATCCGGATAATCCAGGCAAATCTCCCAATCATAAGATCCTTAATCTCATCTGCAAAATCTCTTTTGCCACATAACATATTCACAAATTTCTGGGATTAGGCTGTGGGCACTGTCAACTACAGATTGGCACTTGCCATCTGCCTCTACAAGGATTAAGTCATGTGCTACTGCAGCTGCTGACTTTTGACACCCCCTGAAAGGAGTTCAGTGTGGAGAGCAGAAATGAGGCGCACTGTGCTCTAGGAAAAACTAGCAGAACAGGTCTTCCGATAGTTAGATATTTTCAGGAGCTGATTTTATGAGCTCAATTCTTGTACCTCCTCATATCTAGAAAAGCACTAAAATCCTTTGTGGTGACGTCTGCTCCTCGTGACTAGCAGAAACCTTCTGCAAAAAATGTGTGCTTAATTGCAGGTACTCCCCCTTCACCAAAATCACATATATACTGACCTTTCCCCCCTACCTCTTTGGAGCAGTTTCTCAGAGCTATCTGAAATGTGAGATCTTTTTTTAAGGCACTCATTCCATTTATGAAGGCTCCACCATCATGGCTTAAGCACCTCCAAAAGTCCCACCTCCTAAAACTCAGGGTTTAGGATTTCAACATATGAAACATAGGGGATACATTCAGACTATAGCAGTATAGAAGAAACAGCTGAGACTTTTCCAAAATTGTTGTCTCTGAATGTAAAGTGTCTCTTTTACAGACAGCATGTAGTTGGATCTTGTTTTTACATCCAGTCTTATAATTTCTGTCCTTTGACTGGAGTGTTTAATCCAGTCACATTTAAAATTAATACTGATATTTTTGGATTTATATCTGCCATTTTGCTGTTTGTCTTCTATATATCACATGTCTTTTTTGTTCCTCTGTTCCTCCTTTACCACCTTCTTTTGTAATAAATTGATGTTTTCTAGTGTACCATTTTAATTTTAATTTGTGTTGACCCCTGAACAACACAGATTTGAATTATGCAGGTCCAATTATACGTGGATTTTTTTCAATAAATATGTACTATAGTACTACATGATCCCTGGTTGGTTAAATCTGCGGATGCAGAACTGCAGATACAGAGAGTCAACTGTAAAGTTACACTTGGATTTTCAACTGTGCAGAGGATTGGCACCTCTAACCCCTGCATCGTTCAAAGGTCAACTGTACTTTTTCGAGTTTCTTAGTGGTGGTTCTAGAGATCACTATAATACATTAGTATCTTAATTTATCACAATTTACCTCAGATGAATACTAATTCAATTCTAAAACAAATATAGAAACTCTAGTATAACTTTCATTCCTTTCTTCCTCCTTTGTGCTATTACTGTCATATATATTATGCCTATATATTATAAACTCAATACAGTGTTATATTATTGCTTTATACAATCTTATGTCTTTTTAAAAAGTTAAGAGGAAAAAGGATAAAAAATATATTAACCTACATATTTAATATTTCTGATACTATTCATTTCTTCAAGTTACTCTCTGATATCATTTCCTTGCTTCAATATAACCCCATCCTTTGTGTTAATATTGTCATAAGTATTACTTCTTAATATGCTATAAGTGTGATCAGTTGATTTTTGACAAAGCTACAAAGGCAGTTCAATGGAGAAAGTCTTTTTAACAAATGGTGCTGTAATCTGAAGACAGTATACCTCTATGTCTACAAATAGGATTATTTTAAGAATCAATGAGGTAGCATACATGAAAAGGCTTTGCAAACTGTCAAGTAGTCACTGAATACAGTATTATTATATATAGTATCTATACCAGATTTGCATTCTTGCAAAGGTAGTGTAACCACTACCTTCCCCTTAAAAAATAATTTCCACTTATGCTGAATTGTATGACAATTGGCTAGATTACTGTTCATATCAGAGGTTTACTTGAGAAAGAGATAAAGCAACCATAAATATTAATCAGAAACCTTATTACACAGCACTGATGGAAAGTAACACTCTGAAGCCACTGTAATACACAGAACTTAAAAATAAGTTTCTTTAAATATCCCTAACTGGCAGAGTATGACGAAGACGGGACACAGACGGAAAGGGAAATAAAACCTATTAAGACAACTTTTACGTATTTTCTTTTTATCAAGATATGACGTGGTTTAAATCAGAAATGTACATACATACGTGTGTGCATGTGCATGGTTGTTTTCCTAATGTAAACTGTGTGGGAACTCCAGACCATATACTAAAATTTAGGATAGAAATTTCCATCTCATTCATATTTGTTTCCAGAGTTCTTTGATATAAATAGCAAAACATTTTCAGACTTACTCAAAACACCCATGTGGGAAATGCTAACATTTGAAAATTAGTTCAGAGTTGTAAAGGGGGTATTGTCTTCAGAGTTGAGGGAAATCACTGTCAAAATGAAATGGAAGTTCCCCTCTCAGAGCTCTGTTTATCCTACTTGGTAGCGTGGGGGAAAATTACCAATGAATCTTCGCAGTAATAACAGAATAAAATAGTTTATCTGCCTCTGTTACCCAAAGCACACTTGGGAAGTCTTACAAAGATTCTTGTTCAGGATCTCTTCTAGTCAATTTTTAACATATGTTTAAAGTAATGCCATCATCTTTGCCCATTTGAGATCTGTCCTGTTTGTTTCCTTTATGGGATACTAATAAACTCCTAAAAATGTTTACTTTGCCTTTAAGTCAACAGAGTGCACAATCTCAATATAACAACAACAGGTTCCAAAGTTCTATTTTAAAAATCACACATGGTTGTAAAGATGCTGAGGACACTGAAGCATCACTAAAATACAATAGTCTCACTTAACCTCTAACAAGCTTACAGCCTGAAATCTTAATTTAGAAACCACAGAACAAAGTGTCCTTATATGCATATTTTTTAAAAGCTCAGTTCTTTGCAAAAACATTGTAGAGAAGTTTCATCACAGAAATCTAAAATAATAATTTAGATAATAAAACCCTTTATGGTTCATATGTGATAGTAATACACATATGTAAAACATAACCTATGTATTAATAATAAAAATTTCAGGTTCTGAGTTCATTATATTTTAAGGGAAAAAATCCCATCTAAAGAAAGAGATAAATCAGTAATAATCATAGTCGTTCATGAACAGTAACAGAATTTGATGTTTATAACAGGTTTTCCTTTCTCGTAATTGTTCAGAGAGGAGCTCAGCATACTGAAAACAGAGTGGCTCCCAAGTTTAACAAAGCTAACTTGAGAATGTGCCTGAGGCAAACACATAGGGAACATTATTTGGCTACTGCCCTTTCTCCAAGCTATTCAAATATGCTTTCCATAAACCTTAGCATTCATTTTTTTGGTAACAATCCTACAACAGAGACTAAGTAATCTCTGGAGATTTGCACAGAGGACAAGAAAGTTGAAGACAACATTAATTTTACCCTCAATGTTGTCAAACTAGAATGCATCATGGGTTAAAATTATTATCAATTTCAATCCACAGAAAGCAATATCTCCTCCTGTCCTCTTCAATGTAGCCAAACTGATACACACTGTAGCTTCATCAATAAAAGACATTAACTCCCTGATCTGCCGCATTATGATATATTGAAACGACACGCAATAATGCAACTCTGAAACACAATGCAAAATTAAATTGGTGCCCACGGTGCCTTATTCAGCCACAGGCTCAGTCCTGAAGAAAGTTTCAAGAATAACAGACCACCTCCTTAGGAATCATGCCGATGCCTTCCTCCTAAAAAATCAAGGCAGCTAAAAGCCCAAGGGGGTTTACTGAACAATTAAGTGCCTGTGTGGCTATTCACCCCAGTGGGAAGCCATTCTAAAATAAACTGCAAGCTTTTTTTGAGGGTAAGAAAAAAATGCTATGTCAGTTGAAAGAAGCTGCCAGAATTGGGGGTTTCACCAGAAACAGATTTCCAACAGAGGTAGTATGAGGACACACATCCTGATATGCAGGGAAGCCAAATGACAACTCGTTTTACTAGTTATTAGACTTCAGGCCTCATATAAAATAATGATCATTTAATGAATTTGTAATAAAGAATATACTTTTGGAGAGAGGAATATTTTTGATTACAGGGAAATAATAATGGAGTATCATTCAAAAAATATGTAGCTTTTCAGAGTTAGATTTCATAACTTTAAACATGTTCTAAAGAAGGAACTCAGTTCTATTAACCCTTTACTGCACCATTAATACAAGTCCTTTTTCCAAGGCACTAAGGAAAACTAAGGGTTGAAGTGGAGGTGGGCATGTTGAGGAGGGGAAGATATGGATGAAAACGAATTTAACTAAAAGGTAAGGAGACTATTCATAGCATTGGCAGAGTGGCTCTCCAGATCTGTGATTGTTCTCTCTTCAGATGTATACCAGTTAGAGTTACAGTGTAAAGCGTGGGAAATAGTGATGAATTTTGCAGACATTCTAATTTTTTAGAAACTCTTGGAAGGTTGCTTGTAGCACCCTTATGTTCTTTAAGATATTATTTAGCAAGTCTCTGTTGCAGGAACTGAGTAGTCTGAGTGAGTTCACTCATACAACAAATACATATTTAACCCCAAATACCGGGTACCAGGCTAGGCACAGGGGGAACAGCAACGAGTAGAACAAAGTTCCTGCTTCCATGGAGGAAGTGGGGGAAGAAGAGAGTAAACAAATAAACAAACAAACAAAAAATAACCAATATATAGTATATTGAGTAGTGACAAATGCTGTGTTATTAAAGGAAGCCCACTTCTCAGGATGCAATAGTACAGAGGGTGAGATGACAGTAGCTTACACCAGAGTGACAGAGTATTGCAGAAGCGGTGAGAAATGGTCAGATTTTGGGTATACTTTTAAGGGAGAACTGACAGAATTTGTTAACAAATTAATTTGGAGGTCTGAAAACTGGGTAGACTAAAACCAATAAGAGACATAGCAAGGTTAATATGTGAAAGTCAATGTTTTCCTACATACCAGCAATGAACAATTGGAATTTCAAATGAAAAACATAACACCATTTACATTAGTGTCAAAAAAGTGAAATATTTAGGTATAAACCTAACAAAAATATGTACAGCATCTGTATAAGGAAAACCATAAAACTGATGAAAGAAATCACAGGAGATCTAAATAAATGGAGAAATAGTCCATATTCCTGGAGAGGAAGGCTCAATACTGTTAACATGACAATTCTTCCCATTGTGATCTATAAATTAAGCAAAATCCCAACCAAAACCCTAGAAAGTTATTTTGTAGATACTGACAAATTCATTCTAAAGTTTATATGAAAAGGCAAAAGACCTAGAATAGCCAACACAATACCGAAAAGAACAAAGTGAGAGGACTGACATTACCTGTCTTCAAGACTTACTATAAAGCTACAGTAATTGAGACCATGTGGTATTGGTGAAGGAATGGACAAATAGGTTAATGAATTAGAATAGAGGGCCCAGAACTGACCCCACATAAATACAATCAACTGATCTTTGACGAAGGAGCAAAAGCAACTCAATGGAGAAACTGTTTTGTCAACAAATGGTGCTGGACAACTGACATTAACATGCAAAAAAATGACTCTAGACACACATCTTACATCTTTCACAAAAATTAAACTCAAAATGGAACATAGAACTAAATGTAAAACACAAAATTATAAAACTTTTAGAAGACAACATAGGAAAAAATCTAGATGACTTTGGGTTTGATGATGAGCCTTTAGATACAACACCAAAAGCATGATCTGTAAGAGAAATGATAAAGATGCACTCTATTAAAATTAAAACCTTCTCTTCCCCAAAAGGCTCTATTAAAAGAATGAAAAGAGGGGCTTCCCTGGTGGCGCAGTGGTTGAGAGTCCGCCTGCCAATGCAGGGGACACGGGTTCGAGCCCTGGTCCGGGAAGATCCCACATGCCGCGGGGCAACTGGGCCCGTGAGCCACAACTACTGAGCCTGCGCGTCTGGAGCCTGCACTCCACAACGAGAGGCCGCGACAGTGAGAGGCCCGCGCACCGCGATGAAGAGTGGGCCCTGCTCGCCGCAACTAGCGAAAGCCCTCGCATAGAAACGAAGACCCAACACAGCCAAAAATAAATAAATAAATAAATTTAAAAAAAAAAAAAAAAAAAAAAAAAAAGAATGAAAAGAGAAGCCACAGACTGGGAGGAAATATTTGTTAAACACGTATCTGATAAAGGACTTGTATCCAAAGTACATAAAGAATTCTCAAAATTCAACAAAAGGAAAACAAACAGCCCAAATAAAAAATAGGCAAAGGATCCAAACAGATACCTCATCAAAGAAGATATACAGATGGCATATAACCATATGAAAAACTTCTCAACATCATAGGTCACTAGGAAATGGCAAATTAAAAAAAAAAAGAGACACTGCTATGCATGAATTAGAATAGCTAAAATTCAAAAAACTAACAGTACCATGGTGGCCAGGACGTGTATTGCTAAGTGAAAGAAGACAATCTGAAAAGGTTACATATTGTATGATTTCAAATATACCATTCTGGAAAACGCAAAACCACAGAGAAAGTTAAACGTTCAGTGGCTGCCGGCACTTCAGGGTCGGGGCAAAGGGATGAATCTATGGAGCACAGGGGATTTTTAGGGTGGGAAATCTATTCTGTGTGTAATGGTGGATACATGACATTATGCACTTGTTAAAATCAATTGAATTGTACAATAAAAAGAGTGAGTCCTAATGTAAACTATGGACTTTACTTAACAATAATATATCAATATTGGTTCATTATTTGCAACAAATGTACCATACTAAGACAAGACAATAGTAACAACTAATAAACACTGTGCTGGACTGAAGCTTATATGCAAAACCTCTGTACTATCTGCTCAATTTTTCTGTAAATCTAAAATTGTTCTAAAAAATAAAGTATAGATAGACAGATAGAGAGAGATAACTATCTCCAAGGTTTTCGGCCTGAGCCTCAGAATGAATAGTTGCCATTTACTGAAAGTAGGAGCCGTTTAGGGGACAAATACAGAATTCTTTTTTTTTTTTAAACATGTACTATTCTTTTTCAAATTCTTTTCCCATTTAGGTTGTTATATAATATTGAGCAGAGTTCAATGGGAAAAGAATTTGAAAAAGAATAGATACATGTATATGTATAACTGAATCACTTTGCTGTACACCTGAAACTAACACAACATTGTTAATCAACTATACTCCAATATAAAACAAAAATTTTTTTTAAATAAGAAAAATATTGAGCAGAGTTCCCTGTGCTATACAGTAGGTCCTTGTGGGTTATCCAATTTAAATATAGCAGTGTGTACATGTCAATCCCAAACTCCCTAACTATTGCTCCCCGCTGACCCATCCCCCCCCAGTAACCATCAGTTCATCTTCTAAACTCAAAAGCTTTTGCACAGCAAATGAAACCATAAACAAAACGAAAAGATAACCCACAGAATGGGAGAAAATATTTGCAAAGGATGCGACCGACAAGGGATTAGTCTCCAAAATTTACAAACAGCTCATGTGGCTTAATATCATAAAAACAAACAACCCGATCAAAAAATGGGCAGAAAACCTAAACAGACATTTCTCCAAAGAAGACATATAGATGGCCAAGAGGCACATGAAAAGATGTTCAACATCACTAATTATTAGACTGGTGTGAGGTAACATCTCACACCAGTCAGAATGGCCATCAACAAAAAATCTACAAACAATAAATGCTGGAGAAAGTGTGGAGAGAAGGGAATCCTCCGACACTGTTGGTGGGAATGTAAATTGGTACAGCCACTGTGGAGAACAGTATGGAGATTTCTTAAAAAACTAAAAACAGAGCTACCATATGATCCTGCAATCCCACTACTGGGCATATATCCAGAGAAAAAGATGGTCTGAAAGGATACATGCACTCCAATGTTCATTGCAGCACTGTTTACAATAGCCAGGACAAGGAAGTAACCTAAATGTCCATGGACAGGTGAATAGATGAAGAAGATGTGGTACATATATACAGTGGAATATTACTCAGCCATTAAAAATAATGAAATAATGCCATTTGCAGCAACATGGATGGACCTAGAGATTGTCATACTGAGTGAAGTAAGTCAGACAGAAAAAGACAAATATCATATGATATGGCTTATATGCAGAATCTAAAAACAAATGGTACAAATGAACTTATTTACAAAACAGAAAGAGTTCTTTTTGGACATGGCAATTTGAGATGCCATTTAGATCTCAGTGGAGATGTCAAGTAGAGAGTTAAATATGAGTCTTAGATTCATAGAAGAGGCAGAGGAAGAGACATAAATTTGGAAGACATCAGTATATCGATGATATTTAAAACCATGGAACCAGATGAAGCTACCTAAGAAGAGAAAAGCTCAGAGGCCTAAGCCCTAGAACATTTTAACATTTTGAGGCCAGGAACTTGAAAAGGTTCAACAAAGGAAGCTTGTGAAATAGCAAGAAATGGAGGGAGTTACTTAATCTCCTCAAATCCCTAAAATTTGGTTTTGCACTAACCGCTGGTCATTTCCTATATCCTCGCAGATTTGTATATTTTAATTGGTATCTTTAGAGAAAATGGAAACAAGCATTACATCCTAATACTCTGATTCAAATAATTTTCCTACCTTTTTTTTTTTCAGGATATACCAGCATCTCCCAAAGTGGCAAAACACCTGATTTAACTTTCTCTTATCTTTGAATTCCCTAACCCCCTCAGCCTCTCCTGATCTATTGCTTACCAGGAGAAGGGGTATTTTTTCCATATTCTCTATCTCTGTCTCTCCTTCCTTCCCTCCCTCCTCCTTCTCCCATTCCCATCTCTCTCACATCAACACACACACACACACACACACCCCTAATCCAGGGCTTTCTCACCAGTTGCAGGCATGCCCTCCCTCTGCCATTACTAATGTCCCGTTTTAAGGAAATATTTGCAGTTTCCATGCTCTCTCAGATCTCAATACCTTGCTCATGTTATTACTTCTGTTAGGAACATCCATCCCCAACTCCATTCCTCATGGAATGCCTACACATATTTCAAATAGCTCGTCCTGCAGGAAGCTTTCTTAGCCTCCCGCATCTGCTGTATCACCAGCCAAGGTTCTATCTCCTCCCTCTGCAATCCTCCTCAGTGCCTCGTACACGTCTCTCATTACATTCATCACGATGGCTATAAATGTCGGTCCGTCTCAGCTAAAGACTGTGAGCATCTTATGATGTTTTGGATCCCTTGAGTCCAGCACACAACAGATGCCTAGTAAATGAATGAGCAAACTAGAAAATGCTGGAGTAATATACAATTTACTTTTCTATCCTTTCCCCCCAAACCAAAACATGCTTCTTCGACTCTAGATAGTCTATAGTTATATTAATATTCATTTATATTCATTACATTTAATGCTTAAAGAAAAAGTATAATTATATTACATTCATAGTATTTTTACTGAAAGCTATACTATTTTAGTTTAAGAACAATAAATAAAATTTTAATTTTTCCTACACATCTCAGTGTTTTAAAATATGGGTTCTTTTTCTTCTCCCCATAAAAACAATGGTACAATGAATTTAAAAATAAACAGTTGGTCTATTTTATTACCTGGGTTACTGCTGTGATAACACATAAACAGCTAATAAAATATTTTAAAAAGAATCATGACCTTTAAGAAAAGAGAAATTACTATTTACAGTCTTTAAAAACTGTATTTAGGGCTTCCCTGGTGGCGCAGTGGTTGGGAGTCCGCCTGCCGATGCAGGGGACACGGCTTCGTGCCCCGGTCAGGGAGGATCCCGCGTGCCGCGGAGCGGCTGGGCCCGTGAGCCGTGGCCGCTGGGCCTGCGCGTCTGGAGCCTGTGCTCCGCAACGGGAGAGGCCGCAACAGTGGGAGGCCCGCGTACCGCAAAAAAAAAAAAAAAAAAAAAAGAGTGAGCTTTGAAAGACCAGTAAGAGCAGGTAGATGAGTAAGAGCATTCCTGGGCTCACTTTAAAAAAAAAAAAAAAAAAATCACAGGCTAGAAATCCTAACTTTGGCTCTGAATGAACTGCCTTCACTTCTCTTAAAGCATAAATTGTACAAGAATCTTGCCAAAAGAGTTCTGATCAAACCAAATGACAAAAGTTCTTAGACTTTTAGCCTTATGGCTGCTGAACTAGCAGATGACCAATTTGGTATATGGAATGTTGAAGGCTTTTTTCTAAATTTCTAGAGTAATATTCAGACTGGAAGATGCTAAGAAAGAGAATATTTGGAAAAATTGCCTCTCAGATAAACTGGCTGAAGGTACCTCTTTTAGAGAGGTTATCAATCACCACAAATCAAAAGAAATGTCACAAATTTGTGGAAGTGGGGTGGATAAAATGGTCATTGGACAGGCTCCATCTTCACATAAACTATCCACTATCCTTCTCTGGCACTGAGAGTAGACAGCCATTTATAATTTAGTTGGGTTTAAAAGGGTGAATGATCCACTGGTATTACTAAGCAAAGAACTATGGTCCTTTGTAACAAAGGAGATTTATAGTGCATTTCAAAAAACAGTATCTTAACTGTCCCTGAATCTCATGATTGTAGAAAACACTTTGCTCAGCTTTTTTTTTTTAAACTTACGTATAAAAGCAGATAAGCTTAAAATACGGCAACTGGGGTTTCAGTTTTCAGCACATCTCTCATATTTTATCGAAGAAACTAAATTGACATTGAAACTGGAAGACAACATAAGTTCTATCAGAAAACAAACAAACAAAAACCCCCAAAACTGATGGCTAAAAAACAGAAAAACATTTTTTTTCCTCACAATTTGGTATGGGTCCTTGTGTCAGTTTATTAAGATATTTTCCCATTTGTAACTACCTATAATACTAATAATTACAGAAGCCTGTAAAACTATTATCCTAACTTTGTTGTAATATACTTCACACATTTAGGGACACTCAACAAATATCAATGGCAGGACGGTCCAAAGAGAAGCTAATTAAGCCATGTGAACATAAATTTGACTTCATTTGCTTCCTTAGCTCTGAAAAAGGCCCTTGTCTTTCATTAGCATTCCTCTGGTTATCTCATTTTTAAATTCATCAGATCTCTTTGACCTCTGTGAATTTATTACTATGATTTTATATCATCACGAAGTCTGGGCAAACTGTAGTCATACCTCTACCGTCACTGACCAAACCTGCTACATGGATTCTTAGATTCACTTTAGTGAGAAACAATCTAGAGTACTTTCCGTATGCCAAACGAATACATAACTTACTATTTTAAAATGTAAGCTAAAGATTATTTTACATTAGCTTTAGGAAGTATTTTTAGATGAGAGAAAAAGGAGCTGTGTCTTTCCCTTCAAGAAACACAAACAACTGCATACTCCATCAACATAATTTTCCCACTAGGTATCAGATATAGGCATTTTACCAATTCTATTCTGCCACTGGAGATCAGCAAGTAGTATTAAATCAATATTTTCACAAGGGACCAGGATACATAAGACCTTCTGAGCCTTGAAAAATACGCCAAAGTGTTTTAACTATGAGCAAATATTATGCATAACTGCTTTACAGAAAACACCAATCATAAACTGTACTTTTGCTCAAAGTAATGCATTCACTCACTGCTATTCAAATACACATTTGCTCTGTAATGGGATCTGTCTGTACTCTTGCCAGAAACTATGTACATAAAATCACTAGGTCCAAAGCCTGGGAAAATAAATGGGAAATGGATACAAAAACTGTTTGGGCATTCTTAGAAACTGACGCAGATATAACATTAAATGTCTAGATTTGTTACCTTTTAAGGAGTCATCAAATACACATACACCATAAAATAAATAATGGAAAGCATAAGCCTTGCAAATATATATGCCACTCTGCCGCTCAGGAGTCAAGCAGCAAGGTAGCTACTGCTGTAGCTTTAAGAGCTACAGTGAGATTATTTATTGTTATCACTGGGGAAATATTTTAGAACTAAGTTGTAGTTAACTATGTAAATGATAGAGTGTGGTCCAGTATTACAAACAACAGACTCCAAAACTTGGGACTTCAATAAAGAAGACAGCTATCGTGGCTTAATGTGTAATATGCCCTGTGTAAATAACATGAAGTTGCACCCGCAGCAGCTGCCAACTCCTCTGGCTCTGAGGCTTTGTGTACTACCCGGATTCCCTAGTAATAAAAATGTCATTTTAAAGTTTTTGAGGAATAAAGAGCATTAAAAAAAAAAAGCACTATAATCAAGCAGCTAAGCAACACAGTCTAGGATAGTGACTTACGGCTGGTTTGCTCAGGTTGGTTGTGCAGTGTGTAGAAAGTAATTTGTGTCTAACAACAAAGCATCGAAGTTGGCAGGTCATATTTTAATATAAAATTAATATTCCCCATAATATATCATCATTCTCACCTACACCCATTCTAGTGTGCTTTCTTGAGTGAAAGTCAAAGGCGGAAGTCAGCACTAAGAGGTCCTGGGAACAATATATGAACCAAAGCTCTACTGTATCTGTGCTGCAGTTCAAGGGAAGTGGACTAGAATCATAGGTCAGAACAACAATGACAACAAAGGTTAAAACCACCGGTCAAAGCTAGGCATTAAGCATCAATGCTACTAAGGTCACACAGAGAGGTAACCAGACATTATATGTTGCCTGATGAAAGAACAGACTACCAGCTATAGTCTTACTAACATGATCCAATTGCATCTAATCAAGCTGCTGGTTTCAGCCGCTAATTTGCAGAAAATACAGAGGACAGGGAGACACGTTGAAATGCACCGTGAGTAACTGACAAACCCAGATTATGGGAGAGTATGCATGTCAAACAGCCCAGGTTCTTTAACAGAAAAATTGTAAGGAAAAGAGAAGGATAGAGGCAAAACCCACAGATCAGGAGTTGGTAAGCCAATGGTCTATGGGCCAAATCTGGACTGCCCTCTGTTCTTGTAAATAAAGTTATAAAAACCACACCATTTGCTTATGTATTGTCTAACGCTGCTTTCACCATAACATCGCAGAGCTAAGGAGCTGCAATAGAGCCCAAAGGGCCTGCAGATTCCAAAATATTTACTATCTAGAGCTTTACGGAAAGAGTTTGCTGGACTCTACCGAAGATCAACAGAGATTTACAGGATATAACCAAAAACATTTTTTAATGGGAAAAATTTGAGATGTAAATAAAGAAGTGCTTTATTTGTAGAAATTAAGTTGATTTTAAAATGTATATAAAAAGTAAAAGGGGCTTCCCTGGTGGTGCAGTGGCTGAGAGTCCGCCTGCCGATGCAGGGGACACGGCTTCGTGCCCCGGTCCGGGAAGATCCCACGTGCCGCGGAGCGGCTGGGCCCGTGAGCCATGGCCGCTGAGCCTGCGCGTCCGGAGCCTGCGCTCCACAACGGGAGAGGCCGCAGCAGTGAGAGGCCCGCGTACCGCAAAAAAAAAAAAAAAAAAAAGTAAAAGGACATTACATGCCTCCTGACCAAAGTACAGACCACCAGCTACAGTCTTATTAATATGATAAAATCAAGGCCCTGGTTCCAGTTGCCAATTTTCAGAAAATACAGAGAGAGGACAGGGAAACGTTGAAATGTACCATGAGTACACCATAAAATAGTATAGCCAAAATAAAAGTTATTATTATAAAAGTAAGAATAACGGGAAAGGCAAAGGTAATGCTTAGGACAGGGCACACTCAAGTGGTTCTGGGATGGCTAGGAAAGTTCTATTTCTTGACTTGGTGGGTTACAAGTGTTCAAAATGTTTGCCTTGTAACTCGATCTATGCATTTATATTATGTAGTTTTCTGTATCTGGTTTTATTCTACAGTAAAAGATTTTAAAATCACCAACAAAGTAAGAACTATAGCTATGAGACTTTGTTATCTACTATGAAATCTTGGCACAACTCATTTAATCCTTTATTATCTTTTGGAAACAGTAGAGCATAAATAAAACCACATTTTTAATCTAAGCTTTTTATATGTGAAATTAGGATAAAACAAGTACCCTATATACCACTAAGGATTTTAGAGCTGATGAAATGAGAGTATACATGTGAAGGTACTTTGAAATTCTGTAACTTCTCTACAAATGCAAAATACTCTTATAACCACATGGAATAACCTACAGCATCACTCCCCTGCTTAAAGCCCTTCAATAACACCATCCACGTACCAGTAACTTTTAGAGTTCCTTCTGGAAACCTAGGACTCAACAGACATGCTTCAGGGGTAAGGAATCATGTATATTGTACAGACTGTGCCTTGCACAAGGATGCCAGGTACAAGTGCGTCTGAAATCTGATTTATGGTGCTTGCCAAACCTTGAATCCTGGTGAAGAGACTTTTTCTGTATGTCCAGAGGGAGTCCCTTTTTCTAATTCGCTCCAAGGCATGTTATGAGCTAGCTATAGCCCTGTTCAAAGATACCCCCATACCTTCTTTTTGTCAAACAATAATAACATAAACTGTCTGAAAAGCTTCTGCATCATCAAGATAAACATGAACAAGCACGTCTTATATTTGTATTTCCCTGATTACAAATAGATTTGAGCATTTCAGTTCCTCTTCTATGAACTGCCTGTTCACATTCTTTGCCCATGTTTTTCATTTGGGTTGTTTTCTTCCTTGAGGCAGAGAAGTTATTTACATATTCTGAATTAATCTTCGTCAGCTATATGTCAGTAAATCTCTTCTCCTAGTCTATGGAAACTTATATATTGTCAGTGGGACCATAAACTGATAACCTTCTGGAGAGCAAGTTAGTAATAACCAGTAAAGATGAAGGTATAAATGCTATATGTCCCAGCCATTTCACCTCTACGTTTCTACATTAGAGAAACGCTCATACATGAGAACAAGGATATATTTACAAGGCTATTCATTACACTACAATTTGTAACAGCAAAAAAGTGAAAACAGTGATGGCCTTCATGATGTACGTAACTCTTCCAACCTCATTTCCCGTCCTTCCCTTCTTTTCTCATGAGTTCTATACATTCATTTGTTCATTAGCGGCCTTAATCAATGCCATTAATCACCTACTCTGAACTAGATTCCATGCTAGGCAGGCAGGCACATTTAACTACTTGCACTTATCCTACTAAAACATGGTGTCTTACAACTTTCAGGAGGCTTTTTCTGTCCTTCTTTTGGGTCCTGACACAACCTAGTGTAAAGTACTTATCAGTACCCCACTACCCTTGTTATTCAATTACCTAACAATAAAATAAGTGGAGGTGGTCCCAAATTACAGTTAATTAAATCTCTGAACAAAGGACAATTCTGTTTTTACCAGATCTCATCTAACAATTACCAAAAAATGAAATAAAATTTATTTTCCAGCCAACATTTAGTGCTAGAACATTACTTTCAAGAGAATGTCTTAAATACCACATGCAGATGTGGAATCACACACACACACACACACACAATTCATAAATACAGAGAACAGAATGGTGGGTGCCAGAGGCAGTGGGTAAAACGGGTGAAAAGAGTCAAAAGGTATAAACTTCCAGTTATAAAATACATAAGTCATGGGAATGTAGTGTACAGCATAGTGACTACAGTTAATAACACTATTGCATATTTGAAAGTGGCTAAGAAAGTAGATCTTAAGAGTTCTCATCATAAGAGAAAAATTCTCTTACTATGTATGGTGATGAATGTTAACTAGACTCATTGTGGGGATCATTTCCCAATACATTCAAATATCAAATCATCATGTTTTATACCTAAAACTAATATAATGTTGCCTGTCAATTATACCTCAAAAAAAAAGAGGCTGTCTTGATCAACACAGTATTCCTAGCACTTAGACCACTTCTTGACACATAATTGTCTATAAATATTTGCTAAACTAAAAAGTCCAAGCAATATTATCTGACAGTAATGATATTCAAAAGTGAACAGAGTTATTTATTTTCGTAGATGATTTATTATCAGATAAATTAAGAGCTGTCTGTTCTCTTAAATTTTAAAAAAATGTATTTTTTTTAAGGTGAGCTACCTTCATAAATTCCTACCCAAATACTTTTAGAACTTGGCTTAATGAATTTCTTCCCTATACAAGGCTGCCAAAGCTTCAAAGTCAATAATTTTCTTTGTGTTACTAATGAAGGAAAATTCCTACATTAACCACAAACGTCTGAAATTGCAGCATCTCTGTTAGATATGTAACATTTTATATACAAAGTACACATAGAAGCAAAAATAGATAAAAGTTTGCCTACTACCTAAAAATATCACTCCTGTTAAAAACTGAGGAATGAAATCAAACACACACAAATCTTTGCTAAAAGGTTATTTGCATACTTTGAGTTGAGAAAATTTCACGCCATAAAAGGCATAATAAATCTAATGTGTACTGGGCCTCATTTGTGCTATTTTGTGTATTATTATTCCACTGCATAATATAATTATGAATATTTATATAAAAACAAAACACATAGACTTAAGCCCTCTGAGTTATTAAATGCAAGAGTATAAAAATGGATTACTAAGTTAACCTTCCAACTAATTCTATTTAAAGAAGAAAACGGGGCTTCCGGGAAGATGGCCGAAGAGTAAGACGCGGAGATCACCTTTCTCCCCACAGATACACCAGAAATACATCTACACGTGGAACAACTCCTACAGAACACCTACTGAACGCTGGCAGAAGACCTCAGATCTCCCAAAAGACAAGAAACCCCCCCACACGTACCTCGGTAGAGCAAAAGAAAAAAGAATAAACAGAGACAAAAGGATAGGGACGGTACCTGCACCTCTGGGAGGGAGCTGTGAAGGAGGAAAGCTTTCCACACACTAGGAAGGCCCTTCGCTGGCGGAGACTGCGGGTGGCGGAGTGGGAAAGCTTCGGAGCCGCGGAGGAGAGCATAGCAACAGGGGTGCGGAGGGCAAAGCGGTGAGAATCCGGCACAGAGGATCAGGGCCGACCGGCACTCACCAGCCCGAGAGGCTTGTCTGCTCACCCGCCGGGGCAGGCGGGGCTGGGAGTTGAGGCTCGGCCTTCGGTCGGAGCGCCGGGAGAGGAACACAGCCTGCAGGGGGTTAGTGCGCCACGGATAGTCGGGAGGGAGTCCGGGGAAAAGTCTGGACCTGCCTAAGAGGCAAGAGACTTTTTCTTCCCTTTTTGTTTCCTGGTGCGCGAGGAGAGGGGATTAAGAGCGCCGCTTAAAGGAGCTCCAGAGACAGGCGCGAGCCGCGGCTAAAAGCGCGAACCCCAGAGACGGGCGGCAGACGCTAAGGCTGCTGCTGCCGCCACCAAGGGGCCTGTGTGCGAGCACAGGTCACTATACACACCCCTCTTCCGGGGAGCCTGTGCAGCCCGCCACTGTCAGGTTTCCGGGATCCAGGGACAACTTCCCTGGGAGAACGCACGGCAGGCCTCAGGCTGGTGCAACGTCACGCTGGCCTCTGCCGCCGCAGGCCCGCCCCTCACGCCGTGCCCCTCCCTCCCCATGGCCTGAGTGAGCCAGAGCCCCCGAATCAGCGGCTCCTTTAATCCCGTCCTGTCTGAGCAAAAAACAGATGCCCTCCAGCGACCTACACGCAGAGGCAGAGCCAAATCCAAAGCTGAGGCCCTGGGAGCTGTAAGAACAAAGAAGAGAAAGGGAAATCTCTCCCAGCAGCCTCAGAAACAGCGGATTAAAGCTCCACAATCAACTTGATGTACCCTGCATCTGTGGAATACATGAGTGGACAACGAATCATCCCAAATTAAGGAGGTGGACTTCGAGAGCAAGATTTATGATTTCTTCCCCTTTTCCACTTTTTGTGAGTGTGTATGTGTATGCTTCTGTGTGAGATTTTGTCTGTATAGCTTTGCTTCCACCATTTGTCCTAGGGTTCTATCCGTGTGGTTTTTTTTTGTTTTGTTTTTAATTTTTTTCTTATTAATTATTATTTTAATAACTTTATATTTTATCTTACTTTATATTATTTTACTTTATCTTTCTTTTTTCCTTCCTTCCCTCCTTCCTCCCTCCCTCCCTCCTTTCTTTCTTTCTTTCTTCCTTCCTTCCTTCCTTCCTTTTCTTTCTTTCTTTCTTCCTTCCTTCCTTCCTTCCTTCCTTTCTTCCTACTTCTACTAATTCTTTCTATTTATTCTCCATTTTATTCTGAACCGTGAGGATGAAAGGCTCTTGGTGCTGCAGCCAGGAGTCAGTGCTGTGCCTCTGAGGTGGGAGAGCCAACTTCAGGACACTGGTCCTAAGAGACCTCCCAGCTCCACATAATATCAAATGGCGAAAATCTCCCAGAGATCTCCATCTCAACACCAGCACCCAGCTTCACTCAACAACCAGCAAGCTATAGTGCTGGACATCCTATGCCAAACAACTAGCTAGACAGGAACACAACCCCACCCATTATCAGAGAGGCTGCCTAAAATCATAAAAAGTCCACATACACCCCAAAACACACCACCAGACATGGACTTGCCCACCAGAGAGACAAGATCCAGCCTCATCCACCACAACATAGGCACTAGTCCCCTCCACCAGGAAGCCTACACAACCCACTGAACCAACCTTAGCCACTGGGGACAGACACCAAAAACAAAGGGAACTATGAACCTGCAGCCTGCAAAAAGGAGACCCCAAACACAGTTAAGATAAGCAAAATGAGAAGACAGAAAAACACACAGAAGATGAAGGAGCAAGATAAAAACCCACCAGACCTAACAAATGAAGGGGAAATAGGCAGTCTACCTGAAAAAGAATTCAGAATAATGATAGTAAGGATGATCCGAAATCTTGGAAATAGAATAGACAAAATGCAAGAAACATTTAACAAGAACCTAGAAGAACTAAAGATGAAACAAACAACGATGAACAACACAATAAATGAAATTAAAAATAATCTAGATGGGATCAATAGCAGAATAACTGAGGCAGGAGAATGGATAAGTGACCTGGAAGATAAAATAGTGGAAATAACTACTGCAGAGCAGAATAAAGAAAAAGAATGAAAAGAACTGAGGATAGTCTCAGAGACCTCTGGGACAACATTAAACACACCAACATTTGAATTATAGGGGTTCCAGAAGAAGAAGAGAAAAATAAAGGGACTGAGAAAATATTTGAAGAGATTATAGTTGAAAACTTCCCTAATATGGAAATGGAAATAGTTAATCTAGTCCAGGAAGCACAGAGAGTCCCATAGAGGATAAATCCAAGGAGAAACATGCCAAAACACATATTAATCAAACTGTCAAAAATTAAATACAAAAACAAAATATTAAAAGTAGCAAGGGAAAAATAACAAATAACATACAAGGGAATCCCCATAAGGTTAACAGCTGATCTTTCAGCAGAAACTCTGCAAGCCAGAAGGGACTGGCAGGACATATTTAAAGTGATGAAGGGGAAAAACCTGCAACCAAGATTACTCTACCCAGCAAGGATCTCATTCAGATTTGATGGAGAAATTAAAACCTTTACAGACAAAAGCTGAGAGAGTTCAGCACCACCAAACCAGCTTTACAACAACCGCTAAAGGAACTTCTCTAGGCAAGAAACACAAGAGAAGGAAAAGACCTACAATAACGAACCCAAAACAATTAAGAAAATGGGAATAGGAATATACATATTGATAATTACCTTAAATGTAAATGGACTAAATGCTCCCAACAAAAGACACAGATTGGCTGAATGGATACAAAAACAAGACCTATATATTTGCTGTCTACAAGACACCCACTTCAAACCTAGAGACACATACACACTGAAAGTAAGGGGATGGAAAAAGATATTTCATGCAAATGGAAACCAAAAGAAAGCTGGAGTAGCAATTCTCATATCAGACAAAATGACTTTAAAATAAAGACTATTAGAAGAGACAAAGAAGGACACTATCTAATGATCAAGGGATTGATCCAAGAAGAAATAACACTTGTAAATATTTATGCACCCAACATAGGAGCACCTTAATACATAAGACAAATACCAACAGCCATAAAAGGAGAAATTGACAGTAACACATTCATAGTACGGGACTTTAACACCCCACTTTCACCAATGGACAGATCATCCAAAATGAAAATAAATAAGGAAACACAAGCTTTAAATGATACATTAAACAAGATGGACTTAATTGATATTTATAGGACATTCCATCCAAAAACAACAGAATACACATTTTTCTCAAGTGCTCATGGAACATTCTCCAGGATAGATCATATCTTGAGTCACAAATCAAGCCTTGGTAAATTTAAGAAAACTGAAATTGTATCAAGTATCTTTTCCGACCACAATGCTATGAGGCTAGATATCAATTACAGGAAAAGATCTGTAAAAAATACAAACACATGGAGGCTAAACAATACACTACTTAATAACGAAGTGATCACTGAAGAAATCAAAGAGGAAATAAAAAAATACCTAGAAACAAATGACAATGGAGACATGATGACCCAAAATCTATGGGATGCAGCAAAAGCAGTTCTAAGAGGGAAGTTTATAGCAATACAATCCTACCTTAAGAAACAGGAAACATCTCGAATAAACAACCTAACCTTCCACCTAAAGCAATTAGAGAAAGAACAACAAAAAAACCCCAAAGTTAGCAGAAGGAAAGAAATCATAAAAATCAGATCAGAAATAAATGAAAAAGAAATGAAGGAAACAATAGCAAAGATCAATAAAACTAAAAGCTAGTTCTTTGAGAAGATAAACAAAATTGATAAACCATTAGCCAGACTCATCAAGAAAAAAAGGGAGAAGACTCAAATCAGTAGAATTAGAAATGAAAAAGGAGAAGTAACAACTGACACTGCAGAAATACAAAAGATCATGAGAGATTACTACAAGCAACTCTATGGCAATAAAATGGACAACCTGGAAGAAATGGACAAATTCTTAGAAATGCACAACCTGCCAAGACTGAATCAGGAAGAAATTGAAAAGATGAACAGACGAATCACAAGCACTGAAATTAAAACTGTGATTAAAAATCTTCCAACAAACAAAAGCCCAGGACCAGATGGCTTCACATGTGAATTCTATCAAACATTTAGAGAAGAGCTAACACTTATCCTTCTCAAACTCTTCCAAAATATAGCACAGGGAGGAACACTCCCAAACTCATTCTAGGAGGCCACCATCCCTGATACCAAAACCAGACAAGGATGTCACAAAGAAAGAAAACTACAGGCCAATATCACTGATGAACATAGATGCAAAAATCCTCAACAAAATACTAGCAAACAGAATCCAACAGCACATTAAATGGATCATACACCATGAACAAGTGGGGTTTATTCCAGGAATGCAAAGATTCTTCAATATACGCAAATCAATCAATGAGATACACCATATTAGCAAATTGAAGGAGAAAAACCATATGATCATCTCAATAGAAGCAGAGAAAGCTTTTGACAAAATTCAACACCCATTTATGATAAAAACCCTGCAGAAAGTAGGCATAGAGGGAACTTTCCTCAACATAATAAAGGCCATATATGACAAACCCACAGCCAACATCATCCTCAATGGTGAAAAACTGAAAGCATTTCCACTAAGATTAGGAACAAGACAAGGTTGCCCACTCTCACCACTCTTATTCAACATAGTTTTGGAAATTTTAGCCACAGCAATCAGAGAAGAAAAGGAAATAAAAGGAATCCAAATCAGAAAAGAAGAAGTAAAGCTGTCACTGTTTGCAGATGACATGATACTATACATAGAGAATCCTAAAGGTGCTACCAGAAAACTACTAGAGCTAATCAATGAATCTGGTAAAGTAGCAGGATACAAAATTAATGCACAGAAATCTCTGGCATTCCTATACACTAATGATGAAAAATCTGAAAGTGAAATCAAGAAAACACTCCCATTTACCATTGCAACAAAAGGAATAAAATATCTAGGAATAAACCTACCGAAGGAGACAAAAGATCTGTATGCAGAAAATTATAAGACAAATGATGAAAGAAATTAAAGATGATACAAATAGATGGAGATATATACCATGTTCTTGCATTGGAAGAATCAAGATTGTGAAAATGACTCTACTACCCAAAGCAATCTACAGATTCAATGCAATCCCTATCAAATTCCCACTGGCATTTTTCACAGAACTAGAACAAAAAATTTCACAATTTGTATGGAAACACAAAAGACCCCGAATAGCCAAAGCAATCTTGAGAACGAAAAACGGAGGTGGAGAAATCAGGCTCCGTGTCTTCAGACTATACTACAAAGCTACAGTAATCGAGACAGTATGGTACTGGCACAAAAACAGAAAGATCAATGGAACAGGATAGAAAACCCAGAGATAAACCCACACACATATGGTCACCTTATCTTTGATAAAGGAGGCAGGAATGTACAGTGGAGAAAGGACAGCCTCTTCAATAAATGGTGCTGGGAAAACTGGATAGGTACATGTAAAAGATGAGATTAGATCACTCCCTAACACCATACACAAAAATAAGCTCAAAATGGATTAAAGACCTAAATGTAAGGCCAGAAACTATCAAACTCTTAGAGGAAAACATAGGCAGAACACTCTATGACATACATCACAGCAAGATCCTTTTTGACCCACCTCCTAGATTAATGGAAATAAAAACAAAAATAAACAAATGGGACCTAATGAAAGTTCAAAGCTTTTGCACAGCAAAGGAAACCATAAACAAGACCAAAAGACAACTCTCAGAATGGGAGAAAACATTTGCAAATGAAGCAACTGACAAAGGATTAATCTCCAAAATTTATAAGCAGCTCGTACAGCTCAATAACAAAAAAACAAATAACCCAATCCAAAAATGGGCAGAAGACCTAAACAAACATTTCTGCAAAGAAGATATGCAGACTGCCAACAAACAGATGAAAGAATGCTCAACATCATTAATCATTAGAGAAATGCAAATCAAAACTACAATGAGATATCATCTCACACCAGTCAGAATGGCCATCATCAAAAAAAATCTAGAAACAGTAAATGCTGGAGAGGGTGTGGAGAAAAGGGAACTCTCTTGCACTGTTGGTGGGAATTTAAATTGATACAGCCACTGTGGAGAACAGTATGGAGGTTCCATAAAAAACTAAAAATAGAACTACCATATGACTTAGCAATCCCACTACTAGGCATTTACCCTGAGAAAACCATAATTCAAAAACAGTCATGTACCAAAATGTTCATTGCAGCTCTATTTACAATAGCCCGGAGATGGAAACAACCTAAGTGTCCATCAGCGGATGAATGGATAAAGAAGATGTGGCACATATATACAATGGAATATTACTCAACCATAAAAAGAAATGAAATTGAGCTATTTGTAATGAGGTGGATAGACCTAGAGTCTGTCATACAGAGTGAAGTAAGTCAGAAAGAGAAAGACAAATACCGTATTTTAACACATATATATGGAATTTAAGAAAAAAAAATGTCATGAAGAACCTAGGGGTAAGACAGGAATAAAGACACAGACCTACTAGAGAACGGACTTGAGGATATGGGGAGGGGGAAGGGTAAGCTGTGACAAAGCAAGAGAGAGGCATGGACATGTATACACTACCAAACGTAAGGTAGATAGCTAGTGGGAAGCAGCCACATAGCACAGGGAGATCAGCTCGGTGCTTTGTGACCACCTGGAAGGGTGGGATAGGGAGGTTGGGAGGGAGGGAGACACAAGAGGGAAGAGATATGGGAACATATTTATATGTATAACTGATTCACTTTGTTATAAAAAAAAAAAAGATGAAAACAAACTTAAAAAGCTAGAAAAGCAATAATCACCAGTTGGGAAAAACTAGAAATAAATAGGACACAAATTTATTCTAGACTTATGAAATGATTTGATTCAAACAGGCTATTGATTTCATTTTTTAGGATTAAATTCAGGTAAACTCTAAATGGTAGTTCCTTCTCCAAACAAATAATATATTAATAATACTAGGTAGGATGATATTTGTTAGAGTAATTAAAAGACACAAAGGAAGAGATTTAAGTAGTGAATTATTAAGTCTTTTAGACAGAAGCATTATTGGAAATAATGCTAGTAAAATTGTGTGTTGATATTCAAACACACAGAAAAATCTCAGAGTAAGGAGCCTCTCAAAGAAGGGTATAAATAGCCTGATATATTAAGAAACAATTCTCATAACAAATCACACATACAAAAAACATTTAATAGAAATCTAAAATTTTAATTTTATGCAATACACACAATGAAAATAACCAATTATGGTAGCTTTGATTTGGAAGGGATCTTACATGTTATCTACTGATAATCTATATCCCTCAATAAAAGACAAAGAAAGTGAAACTCAGAAAAATTAGATGTCTCCAATCATGAAAGAAAATGTGTCAGTGTCAAGACCAGAACTTAGGTCTTATGGCTTTGGTCCAGTGGTCTTTCTATTAAATCAATATGCATTTATCATAGAGAATTAGGAAAGGAATAGGTGTTTATCAAAGTGTTTCATGTTAGAATTTACAGTGCTCTGTCCTCTTCCCTGCGTGTAAACCCACTCAGATACACCTATGTCTTCCTCTGTCCTTTCTATCTGCCCCACAGCCTCAGTGGTTCAGGTGTTCCTCCTCTAGCTCAATATTAATCTCTTCAACTAGTCTCTTGAATCCACCACTCCCCACCTCTCAAGAATCTTGCTCCATCAGTAATTACCTTTACTCCTCTATGTTCAGACTTTCTCTAGGACAGTTCACAGGGCAGCTGGCTTCCCTCAGAACAAGCAAGTCAGAGAGAGTGCCTGACAGAAACCATAGTCTTTTTTTTTCTTGAAGTATAGTTGTTTACTCCATATATATATATATATATATATATATATATATATATATATCACTTTGCTGTATACCTGAAAAAAATATATATGTGTGTACATATATATTCTTTTTCAGATTCTTTTCCATTATAGGTTATTACAAGATATTAAATATAGTGTCCTGTGCTATATAGTAGGTCCTGTTGTTTATTTTATATATAATAGTGTATATCTGTTAATCCCAAATTCCAAATTTGTCCCTCCCCTCTTTCCCCTTTGGTAACCATAAGTTTGTTTTCTATGTCTGTGAGTCTATTTGTTTAGTAAATAAGTTCGTTTGTATCATTTTTTTAGACTCCACATATAAGTGATATCATATGATATTTGTCTATCTCTATCTGACTTACTTCACTTAATAGGATAATCTGCAGGTCCATCCATATTGCTGCAAATGGCATTATTTCATTCTTTTTTATGGCTGAGTAATATTCCATTTTGTGTGTGTGTGTGTGTGTGTGTGTGTGTGTGTGTGTACACACACACACACACACACACACACACATACCACATCTTCTTTATCCATTCATCTGTCAATGAACATTTAAGTTGCTTCCATGTCTTGGGTACTGTAAATAGTGCTGCTATGAACACTGGGGTGCATTATCTTTCAGAATTAGAGTTTTCTCTGGATATATACCCAGAAGTGCGATTGCTGTATCATATGGCAACTCTATTTTTAGTTTTTTAAGGAACCTCCATACTGTTCTCCATAGTGGCTGCACCAATTTACATTCCCACCAACAGTGTAGGAGGGTTCTCTTTTCTCCACAACCTCTCTAGTATTTATTATTTGTAGGCTTTTTGATGATGGCTATTTTGACCAGTGTGAGGTGGTACCTCGTTGTAGTTTTGACTTGCATTTCTCTAATAATTAGCGATGTTGAGCATCTTTTCATGTGTCTATTGGACATCTGTATGTCTTCTTTGGAGAAATGTCTATTTAGGTCTTCTGCCCATTTTTTGATTGGGTTGTTTGTTTTTTGGATATTGAGCTGTATGAGCTGTTTGTATATTTTGGAAATTAAGCTCTTGTTGGTCGCAATGTTTGCAGATATTTTCTCCCATTTCGTCAGTTGTCTTTTCGTTTTGTTTATGGTTTCCTTTGCTATGCAAAAGCTTGTAAGTTTAATTAGGTCCCATTTGCTTATTTTTGCTTTTGTTTCCATTACTCTATGAGACGGATCAAAAAAAAGAATGCTGAGATTTATGTCAAAGAGTGTCCTGCCTATGTTTTCCTCTAGGAGTTTTATAGTATCCAGGCTCACATTTAGGTCTTTAATCCATTTTGAGTTTATTGTTGTATAGGGTATTAAAGAATGTTCTAATTTCATTCTTTTATACATAGCTGTCCAGTTTCCCCAGCACTGCTTATTGAAGAGGCTGTCTTTTCTCCATTGTATATTTTTGCCTCCTTTGTGGTAGATTAATTGACCATAAGTGTGTAGGTTTATTTCTGGGCTTTCTATCCTGTCCCATTGATCTATGTAGCTGTTTTTGTGCCACTACCATACTGTTTTGATTACTGTAGCTTTGTAGCATAGTCTGAAGTCAGGAAGACCTGTATTCTGAAAACTGTAAGATGCTGATGGAAGAAATTGAAGATGACACAAACAGAAGGAATGATATACTGTGCTCTTGGATTGGAAGAATTGATATTGTTAAAATGACTATACTACCCAAGGCAATCTACAGATTCAGTGCAATCCCTATCAAATCACCAATGGCATTTTTCACAGAACTAGAGCAAAAAATTTTCAAATTTGTATGGAAACACAAAAGACCCCAAATAGCCATAGTCTTTTATAATCTAATCTTAGAAGTAACATCCCATTATTTTTGCCAAATTTTATTTACTGAAAGCAAGTCACTAACTCCAGACCACACTCCAGGGAACAGAAATACACAAGAGTGTGACCATCAGAAGGCTGGATTATAAGAAGCCATCTTAGAGGCTGCCTGCCACAGCTTCTAAAGAAGAAAAGCAAAAAGGGAGACTTGTTAACCAGATACCAGGACTTCCTATGAAGCTACCAATTAGGAAAATGTGGTACTGGCACAAGGATAAATATATTGACTAATGGAATATAAAGAGAGCCCAGAAACAAATCAGTGCATAGAGGGAGCTTTGGAAAATGACAGAGATGATATGTAGGGTAATAAGGAAAGGAGGGAATATTCTGTAAACGGAGGTGGAGAAAAATGGTTATCCAAATGAAAATAGGGTTCCTAGCCTTCCTCTCATACCATTAAAAAAAGCAAACTTTAAAACTCTTAGGAAAATATAGGTGAACTCCTTAGACCTTTAGACAGGAAATAGTTCTTAAATTAGATACAAAGAAATTGATTATTGAAAATGGATAAATAGGATTATATTCAAATTAAGAACTGTATTCATCAAAAGATACCTGAAAGACAGATTTTAAAGCTCAGAAACACTACCAAATGGATTATCATCAAGAATATATAAAGAACTCCTAGAAGTCAATGAGAAAACTATAAGCAATCCGGTAGGCAAAGGATATGAAAATACATTTCTCAAGAGAGGAAATATTAAATATATAAATAAATGTTCAATATCAGAGAACTGCAAATTAAGACCACAATGAGATAAGCCATTCAACTGACAAAAATTCCAAAGTCTGAGAATACTAAATATAAGAGACCACACAGCTTCCAAAGATCTTGTTTACGTTGCAGGGGAAAGTAAATTGAGGCAACCACTTTGGAAAACAGTTTGAAATTACCCCCTGAAGTTGAACATTAGTAACACTCCATCATCAAGAGAGTAGGTGTGAAAACTGTGGTACAATCACATGATGGAATGCTATATGGCAGCTCCCCACCTCCAAAATCCACAATAGATCAACGTTAGCCGTATGACATTAAGTACATAAAGTGAGCCTCAAACGAGTACATGCCTTTTTATAAAGTTAAAAAGATCTAGAATGAAACAATTCCCAATGAACATGAAAAAGACAGTAATACTTTACAGTAAATGAATACTTGTTAAATACTCATATTTAACTTATTCCTCAAATAACAAAAAGTAAAGCAATGATCCCTGTACTCCAAATTCCTTTTAAAATATATTACTACCTCTACAAATGCTTTGAGAGGAAAGGAACAAAACCTCCAAATTTTTACAGTCATCGAACAGCGGATTATCTGAAAATGTTAACAATATGTGGCAGACACATTGTGAGAGGGAAAAATCAAGATTTTTAACCACATTCCTTGTTTCAAAACTTTCCAATGTCTGTCTCTACAGAATCTCTGTCATTAATTAAAACCAACTTGTTGAAGCATCTGTGATATATCAATATTAGACAGAATATTAAGATATTTTATTTTCGAAGGCAAAGTGTAAATGACAAATGCTCTGTTTGTATCTGTATGTAAGTGTACATTGCTGTGACCTGGAGTTAACTAAAAAAGTGGAAGATAAAATTTTACAAAATGTATACAAATACTATATATATATTACTACCTCTAATTTAATGATTCCTAGTGCTTTATTCAGGAAAGGGACTAACCTGTTAAACAAAGATCAAAATCACCTGCCCACCTGTTATGGCTGAGGGAAGCACTGACGGGTGTAGGTACCACAGTCTGTAACCCTTCTCCTTCTATCTCAGTACCAAGAAGGCAGATGAGCTGGAGATCTGGTAATCCCACACAGTTTACTTCATGCCAACTTTTACCTGAAAGTGCATCATTGAATGGACAATAATGTTTATCAAAAATAAAAGATAAAAATTCCAAACACCTACCTAATACTCAGCTGAGCAAACATCGCTTATAAAGCTATGTCTCCTTATCATTCTAGTATGGTCTGTTACCCAGTAATTCCCAATGTAAAGGAATAAAGAAATCACAACAGTGACAAAATTAATAGCAAATGTATAAACACTATATGCCAACCCAACTCCTCATCCCCCCACCACCGCCCTAATAACAAAACAATAATAAAACAAATACTTACTCTCCATGAGGTCCAGGTAAACCAAGAATGCTATATAAACTTGGGTGGCATCTCCTATATCTAATTCCATCATTTCTAAATACTGAAAATCAAAATGTAATTGTCAAATAGAGAAGGAAGAATCCCTTAATATTTTCTTTCAATCAACAACTATTCATTAAATAGATAATATATAAGACTCTCTTATAGGTATAGTGGGAGCTACATGGCAATTAAGCCCTGATCCCTATCTCTAAAAAACTTATGGATTGTTAGGGTATGCAATTGTAGGTAAATAAAAATACATGACAGTAAGTGACTAAAAACCAAGTGAGTGGAATAAAAAAACATGACACAACAGGTCAAAGGAGCTCCACTCAGGTGGCTTGGTTGGTGAATGTTTCCTGGCAGAGATGGGATGCAAATTGGGCCCTGAAGGACTTGTCGTGTATGATTTGAATAGAGAAGGTAGAGTAACAGTGTGAGTAATCACACAAAGGTGGGAATAAGCAACACATATTCAAGGGCCTATAAAGAAACCTATCTGCCAGGAGTAGAGACATTTTTTAATAGAATTTTTGTTGGCTCATGTTAGTGGGAGCCTCTATTTCCCTGGTCTCTTATTTGCCTGTGGAGAAAGTCTGCAAGAAGACCACTCCTGGCCTCCATCCCCACCCCTGCCCACTCAAGAGTAGGGAGTTATTTAATTGTTGGTTTTTAAAGGAACAAGCAAGCTGCTGCTGCTTTCAGACTTGTTGGTCAGCACTAAGCAAACATTCTTCAGGAGCCTGCCCCTGCAAGAGAAGCCTGAGGTATTCCAGCTATGTCAGTGACTAGGTGGGGAAGCAGGGACAATGCAGAAGTGAGGCGTCAGCAGACCTGCCTGGGTGCAGATCTGAAGTCACACTTCCCCATCGGAGTCCTCCTAAGTGTGCACAGGTACAGGAAAAGAGGGGTGTTATTAACTGTCCTCCTCAAACCTTAAACGTGTTTGAAAATGACACTGAAAAGGCAATTGGGGACCAGGTGGCAAGGTCTTGATGGTCAAGCTAATAGTTTGAATTTTACCCATAAGGAAATTCTCTAAGCATGGGAATAATATAATCAAAATGGTGTTTGAGGATGATAAATCTGATACTGCGCTACTGGATCGACCTAAGTAATTTTCCAACTGAATAATACAAATGCAGAACTGAAAAATCAAACAACCAATATAAATAGTAACATGAAATCTAGAAGAAGTTTTTAAAATTTGTTACTGTTGTTCCACTTATTAAACACTTAGGTAATGTTTACTATATGTCAAGTGCTTTACCAATATTAACTGATTTAATCCTGTAACAACCCTATAAGGTTAGTACTATTCTTATCCCCATTTTACAGATGAGAAAACTGAGAAACAATGAGATAAAACAACTTGCACCAAAAAAAAAAAAAAAAAAAAAAAAAATCACAAAGCTGGTGACAGAGCCAGGATTCAAACCCAGGCAGTCTAACTTTGAGTTCATGCTCCTAACCACCATGATCCCTCTCCATGTTTTGGTTCTTTTATGGCACTGAATAACACCTCCATGCTAGTGTTTGTTTTTCTCACCTTGAGGGGAAATAAGGGGATCAGAGCAGGAGGATAACATCAAGCAAGAGAAGATGAAAAGATCTTCAAATTGTTCCTTTTCTGGACTGTTTTTAGATTATTATCTATGAAATATTGCTCTCCAGCAGAAGACTGCAATTCTACTAAAGTTACTAGACCAAAGTATCTAGTCCCTGATATTCCTACAAAAACCCTTATATCCATTCACTATCCGTTCATTGTTTGGGCCATGACTGGCACAGGGCAGCAATTTGCCAAGCACAGGCAAATGAGGATCGTGCCTAAACCTTAATCATTGTAGACTACTACATCTTATCCATGGCCCACAAACTGTTTTGCTTGGTTACTGTGAGTATTAAATGAGACCATCCCCAGAACGAGCCCTAGACAGCAAAACTCAGATTAGTGGAGTGGTTACTATCTGGCCTTGAGGCGCAATGTATTCAATGTTGTTCCCTCCAGCTAAGAATGGTCTGAGGGAGGGGGAAGGGGGCGGTGTCAGAACAAGAGTTCAACTCATTTAAACAAACAAAAACAAGGTTGCCTGCAGCAGACGGTGAGCATAAAGGATCCCCTTCGGTGAGATTCGCGCGTAAACGGCGATCCCATGCGGTTGGGAGTCAAGGGCCCAAAGGGGAGCACGGCCCGTGGGTTCCGCCTGGGGTAGAGGCCTGGACCGGCGCCCTGCTCCTCTCGCGCCTCCTGACCTTAGGGTGCGTGCCCATCCAGGCGTCCTCGGGGGCCCATGGGAGGGCGCCGCCGCCGCGATCGCCGCTCGGGCGCACATCGCTGCAGCCCGCGGTCGGCGGGGACTCGCCGCTCTCCTCCATGCCCTGCTGTGCGGTGCGCCCGTGGTGCACCGCGCTGCGCTCTCCGCGCCCGGCCAGAAGCAGAGACGCGCGCGTTTGGGTTCCGCTTCCCAGTCGTCCGCTGCGCTGGCGCGGAAGAGCTCGGATGCTGGGAGGACAGTTCTCTCAGACCCATCTTCAGACAAACATAGCTAGAACCTGGGCAAACGCACTCCCCTTTCGGTCTGCGCTTATTCAAATCTGGGCAGATGCTAGCGAGAAGAAGGTTCAAGGATACCCCGAGTCCAGAAGCCCTTAATTCTCCTTACGTCAGCGCTGTTTGCAACTCTGCTGAGAAAGTGGGGGAAACTTAAGGCTTCTTTGCCCTGACATGTAAGCTTAAAGTGTAGAAGTGGATGAGATCTCCAGAGGAGAAAGTGGAAAGGAGAAAGACCAGACTGCCAAGGACCTTATTTTTAGGGTGCACCGACCTTTCAGGATTAGAGGAGCAAGAGTAAACACGAGTTGTTGAAAGTAAACAGGAGCAGTCAGACAAGTAGGATGCAAACCAGCATAGCATAAGCATGTGACGTGGAAGTCAAGGCCGAGGAGTTTCAATCAGGCAGAGTAGGACATTTTAAGCATTTACCTAAATCCCTAAAGTGAGATGGGGGGACGCTAGAAGTTGCTCTTATGCTTTCACAGTATCCCTCTTCCTGAAGTGTTGAGAATAGACCTTAGGGGTCAAGGGTGGAAGCAGGGACTGGTTAGGGGGTATTGCATTAACCAAGGCAAGAAGTGACTCTCAAGAGTCAAAGTACCAGGCAGGGATAGAACTTCTGCTTCCAAACATGACAGACTAAGACCCTACTGGACTATCCCCCAGCAGAAAACATCTAGAAAAATGGGACATAATACAAAAAGCAGCTACCAGAATGCCCTGGAATGCGAACAGAAACATGACTCTGGTGGGGAGGGCAAGCTTGCTTGGAGAAGGGCAGTTGAGGAACCATAAACGAAAGTTGCCCTTTCCTTGGAGTTTAGCTTGGAGCTAAGTGCAGTCCAGGAGGCAGGCTCCTTGGCAGCAGGGGTGCATGTGGGAAAACTCCCAGTTTTTCTTTTCTGGAGAACCAAAAATGTGAAGCCAGGAAACTTTGAATGCTGAAGAAATTAAGAAATCCCAAAAGGGCAGGAGCCAGAGAGAGGATCCCCTAACTCTGCTCACATCTCTGACAGATCCTGAACCACCTGAAACAGAATTAAAAAACAAAAGATCTGAACTGAGACTAGGGTTATCCTCAAAGAAACAGAGTGTACAGTTCAAATTTAGCCGAGAAAATAACCTGCTAATGCAAAGGAAATAACACTCATCATAGAAAAGTAATAGAATCCAGAACCTCCACAACTTATTATTCATAAAGTCCAAGATATGATTCAAAACTACTGACAAATGAAAATCAAGAAAGTGGATCACATTTTGTAAAATCTGACCCTGAGATGAATCAGATGTTGAAACTGACAGATAAAGATTTAAAAATAACTATTATAACTATCCTCAGTGAAGTAAAACAAAACATATTTTCAGTGAATGAAACTCTCAGGAGACAAAAAAAAAAAATCTCATCAGAGAAAAAAAAGAATCACATGGAAATTCTGGACCTAAAAATTAAAGTTTCAGAAATAAAAAACATTTCACTGGTTGGATTTAACAGCCAAATGGAAATTACAGAGGAAAAAATTAAATGAAATTGAAGGTAGAGCAGTCATCCAAGAAATCATCCAAGATGAACAAGAAGAAAAATGATTTTTTTTAAAATAACAGAGCCTCAGAGACCTGCCACATGATATCAGTCAATCCAACATACATGTAAATGAAATACCAGAAAGAGAAAAGAAATAGAATGGGACGGGAAAAAATGGAAGAAATTAAAAATTCCCCAAATTTGATGAAAGAAATTTGCAGGTACAAAATGCTAAATGAATACCAAGTAAAATAAACACAATGAAGTCCATGCTGAAGTCAAGCTGTTTAAAACCAGATAAAAAGCTTGAATGCATTTTAAAAAATGCGTTACATATAAGGAGAAGTGCATGAAGATTCCTAAATTGCCCTAGAATGTATTACATTTGAATGAAGTCATTAACCTTTGTCTCTACAAGCAGCTGCTAAGCCCTAAAGAAGCAAATGACACTGAAATTAGTAGGTTCCTTGAAGCACTGAGCACTGACACTAATTTAAGTAATTAGAGGTAAGTAGATCTTTCTCTCTCACCTCTAAAGATCCCAATCAGTTCAGGTGATGGTACTTATAGAAGCATTTAAGAGTGTTCTGTTCCTCATATGAGGAAAGGGGAAATTTTATAAATCAGTAAGGAGATCCAGTGGAATTAGGTACTACGTGAACAAAGCTCAGACATCTTCAAGGGAAGATTTCCAACTTCAGGAAAAAAAAAAAAAGTGTATGGGGCAGGGAGGTTAGGGAATCCCAAAAGTATACAGAAAGAACGATAAACTAAAAAAAAAAAAAAAAAGCAACAGGCTAATGCTATCCTTTGGCAAATAGATGAAATTCTATTGCTTAGAAAAAGCATGGTATATTTAAGCATAAATATTAAATGCTTCTGACTTTTGATGTCATCATCTATTATAAAGAGTTGAAGAATGAAAATAAAATGTCTTTTGCCATTTGTATTAAACAATGGAAACATAAATAAGTCTTGGTGATTGGAAATGGTTAAGAAAGAAAACAAAATATTTAGGAACACTTAACCTAGTGTTTAAAGTATAGTCAAAATGTCTGTTGTGACAATCTAGAGTAAAATCCACCAAGGACAGGTTAGAGTTTCAGCTTCTGATAGACTGAAGAATTTCTCCTTTTATAAATGCTTCAATGGTTCACTATATCAGAGAACCAAAGTGGTTAGGAAAAAAGCTAGATAAGTAACAAGTAAAATTCCCCCTGAGTATACTGGGTGAAATCAAATTCAGTGTAATCGGGCACTTGCTCTACCTATTTCCCATGTTGATATCTGAGCCAGACCATTTTATTCCTATCAAAAAGTCTGTAATGTTTAGGCAGAGACATTAATTCAGTTAGAGTCTTCAGAGGAAAAATGAACTTTGAATTGTGATACGAATGTTTAGTGTGTTAAAAAGAAAAAGCTTTGACACAGTATTGTGTAAGACAATGATCTCAAGCTGAAAAAATGTAGGCTAGCATTCTGGATCAGCTTTTAATTCACTGGTTGTAAGAATGTTCTTATATATCTCGTTCCTTCTTTTGTACACAAAGCATACAATTCCCCATTCTCTGTGTTTCCAGGAGAATAGGTGAGATGTTTATACTTAAAGTAAAATATTTAGAATGCTATGATATTTTACTATTCATATGTATGAGCATGTATGAAGAATCTCATACATATAGAAAACAATTCAGAATAATCAAAATATGTTCTCTCCAATTTCTCATAAATTTAAGAGTGCAATCTAAATTCCCCGTTTAAAAAATCAGAATATAGTATATTTAATTTTTTAAAATACTGCTTACCTTTGGAAAAAAACCAACAAAAATAAGGTACCCAGAATAAAAATGAGCAAACCCTTTATGAAGAACATTATAAATGATATTGAAGCTCATTAGAGAAGTATATCTGTCCATTAATTTAGGTCTTCTCTAATGAGCTTCAATAACATTTATTGGTCAGTTTGGGGCGAATTGCCATCTTTATAATACTGATCTATAAATTGTATAAACTGTAAATTTCAATCACAGTCCCAACAGGGATTTTCTAATACTCGATAAACTGATTCTGAAATGTGGGCATAAAGGGCCCAAAATAACCAAGAGCCTTCTGATGAACAAACTGAGGGAACTTATAAAGGTCTGTAATTAAGGGTATGTGAGGGCTTCCCTGGTGGCGCTAGTGGTTGAGAGTCCGCCTGCCGATGCAGGGGACACGGGTTCGTGCCCCGATCCGCGAGGATCCCACATGCCGCGGAGCGGCTGGGCCCGTGAGCCCTGGCCGCTGGGCCTGCGCGTCCGGAGCCTGTGCTCTGCAACGGCAGAGGCCACAACAGTGAGAGGCCCGTGTACCGGGAAAAAAAAAAAAAAAAGAGTATGTGATATTTCTACAGGGGTAGATAAACCAACAGAATCAAGTAGAGAGTCATACAAATATGGACAGAGATGACATTGCAGACACAATGCAGGGTTGAGGCAATGAATATGTATACATATACATAATATATATGTACATGTATATTCATATATATTCATATACATATACATGTATGTATAAAAAGAAATTGGATCCCTAATTGCACCATAAACAAAATCTGATTTCTTTTTTTCCACTCTTTTTAAATTGAGGTATCGCTTGATTTACAATTTTGCATTAGTTTCAGATGTACAACATAATGATTCAATATTTTTATACATTATACTCCATTTAAAATTATTATACAATAATGGCTATATTTCCCTGTGCTGTACAATATGTCCTTGTGCTTATTTATTTCATGCATAGTAGCTTGTATCTCTAAATCTCATACCCCTATCGTACCCCTACCCCCTTCCCTCTCCCCACTGACAACCACTACTCTGTTCTCTGTATCTGTGAGTCTGTTTCTGTTTTGTTATATTCATTTGTTGGTTTTATTTTTTAGATTCCAAATACAAGTGATAACATATAGTATTCATCTTTCTCTGTCTGGTTTATTTCACTAAGCATAATACTCTCTAGGTCCATCCATGTTGTTGCAAATGGCAAAATTTAATTCTTTTATATGGCTGAGTAATATTCCATTGTATATATATGCCACATCTTCTTTATCCATTCATCTGTTAATGGATGCTTAGGTTGCTTCCATATCTTGGCTATTGTAACTTATGTTGCTATGAACATTGGGGCGAATGTACCTTTTTGAATTAGGGTTTTTGTTTTCTTCAGATATATATCCAGGAGTGAGATTGTCCCACTTCATGGTAGTTCTGTTTTTAGTTTTTTGAGAAACCTCCGTACTGTTTTCCACAGTGGCTGCACCAATTCACATTCCCACCAACAGTGTACTAGGGTTCCCTTTTCTCCACATCCTTGCCAATATTTGTAATTTGTAGACTTTTTGATAGCCATACTGACAGGTGTAAGGTGATATCTCATTGTGGTTTTGATTTACACTTCTCTGGTCATTAGCAATGTTGAGCATATTTTCGTGTGCCTATTGGCCATTTGTATGTCTTTTTTGGAAAGATGTCTATTCAGGTCTTCTGCCCATTTTTTAATCAGGTTGGTTTTTTCTTTTATATTAAGCTGTTTATATATTTTGGATTTTAACCCCTTATTGGTCATATCATTTGCAAATATTTTCTCCCATTCAGCAGGTTGTCTTTTCACTTTGTCAGTGGTTTCCTTTGCTATGCAAAAGCTTTTAAGTTTAATCAGGTCCATTTGTTTATTTTTGCTTTTGTTTTCTTTGCCTCAGGCAACGTATCCAGAAATAAATAAACAACAACAAAAAAGAAATAAACCCACACACCTATGGTCAATTTAATCTACAACAAAGGAGGCAAGAATATCCAATGGGGAATTAGAAAATATTCTGATTTCATTCTTTTACATGTAGCTGTCCAGTTTTCTCAGCACCACTTATTGAAGAGACTGTCTTTTCTCCATTGTGTATTCTTGCCTCCTTCGTTGTAGGTTAAATTGACCATAGGTGCGTGGGTTTATTTCTGGGCTCTCTATGTGTCTTTTTTTGTGCCAGTACCATACTGTTTTGATTACTGTAGCTTTGTAGTATAGCCTGAAGTCAGGGAGTGTGATACCTCCAGCTCTGGTTTTCTTTCTCAAGATTTTTTTGGCTATTTAGGGCCTTTTGTGTTTCCATACAAATTCTAAAGTTATGTGTTCTAGTTCTGTGAAAAATGCCATTGGTATTTTAATAGGGATTGCATTGAATCTATAGATTGCCTTTGGAAGATTTGGAAGATTGTACCTTTTTTTCTTTCTTTGGATGATGGTACCTTTTGACCACCTTCACCCATTTACCCCATCCCCTGCCCCAGCAGCCACCAATCTACTCTTTGTTTCTATGAGTTTGGCTTTTCAGGTTCCACATAGAAGAGATCATACAGTATTAACCTTTTTTCTATCTGATTTATTTCACTTAGCATAATGCCCTCAAGTTTCATCCATGTTGTCACAAATGAAAGGATTTCCTTCTTTTTTATGACTGATATATATAACATCATACACACACACATACACACACACATATAGAAATTGCTGGATCATATGGTAGTTCTATTTTAAATTGTTTGAGAAACGTCCATGCTGTTTTCTGTAGTGACTGTACCAATTTTTATTCCCACCAACAGTGTACAAATGTTCTCTTTTCTCCACATCCTTGCCAGCACTTATCTCTTGTCTCTTTGATACTAGTCATTCTAATAGATGTGAGGTGATATGTCAGTGTGGTTTTGATTTGCATTTTGCTGATGAGTAGTGATGTTGAGCACCTTTTCATGTACCTGTTGGCCATTGTATATCTTCTTTGGGAAAATATCTATTCAGGTTTTTTGCCCATTTTTAATAGGGTTATTTGGTTTTGTTGTTGGTGTTGGTGGTTGGGTTTTTTGTTTGTTGTCTGTGTTTTTTTGCTATTGCATTGCATGAATCCTTTATTTATTTTGGGTATTAACCCCTTATCAAATATATGGTTTGCAAATATTTTCTCCATTCTGTAGGTTGCCTTTCCATCTTGTTGATCATTTCTTTTGCTGTGTAGAGGCTTTTTAGTTTGATGTAGTCCCACTTGTTTATTTTTTGTTTTGTTGCCTGTGCTTTTGGTGTCATATCCAAAAAAAATCATTGCCAAGATAAATGTCAAGGAGCTTTTCCCCTATGTTCTCTTGTAGAAGTTTTACATTTTGGGGTCTTACATTTAAGTCCATTTTGAGTTAATTTTTCAAGTGGTCTAAGATAAGGGTCCAAGTTCATTCTTTTGCATGTGAATACTATTTAGATTTCCCAACACCATTTATTGAAGAGAATATCCTTTTCCCCATTGAGTATTTGTGGCTCCCTTGTCAAATGTTAATTGGCATATTTCTGGGCTCTAAATTCTGCTCTATTGGTCTATGTGTCTGTTTTTAATGCCAGTACCTTACTGTTTTGACTACTATAGCTTTGTAATATAGTTTGAAATCAGGAAGTATGGTGCCTCCAGTTTTGTTCTTTCTCAAGATTGCTTTGGTTATTCAAGTTCTTTTATGGTTTCATATGAATTTTATGATTTTTTTTTCTATTTCTATAAAAAATGCCATTGGAAACTTGATAGGGATTGCATGGAATCTATAGATGGCTTTGAGTAGTATGGACATTTTAACAATATTAAGTCTTTTAATCCATAAAGATTTATAGTTCCATTTATTTGTGTCTTCTTCTGTTTCATTAATGTCTTATAGTTTACAGATCTTTTACTTTCTTGGTTAAATTTCTAAATTTTTTATTGTTTTTGATGCTGCTGTAAATTAGATTATTTTCTTTATTTCTTTTTCAGATAGTTTGTGTTTAGTGTATAAAATGGCAACTGATTTTTGCATATTGATTTTGTATCCTGCAACTTTACTGAATTCATTTATTAATTACCCCAGCAGATAAAAGAGTTTTGCAAAGACTGTGTAATCTACTCCACTGTGGAACAACTTCTGCACCAAGCTTTATCTACAGACTAATTAAATCTGCACTACATCTCGTACGTATAAATTTCTGTTTTCATTTTTTTGCGGTATGTGGGCCTCTCACTGTTGTGGCCTCTCCTGTTGCAGAGCACAGGCTCCAGACGCACAGGCTCAACGGCCATGGCTCACAGGCCTAGCCGCTCTGCAGCATGTGGGATCTTCCCGGACCGGGGCGTAAACCCGTGTCCCCTGCATCAGCAGGCGGACTCTCAACCACTGCGCCACCAGGGAAGCCCTGTTTTCATATTTTATACATGCAGTTATGATTAATAAAATATACATTCTGTTAGTATTTTCTAATTCAAGTATAGTTGATTTAAAATGTTGTGTTAATTCTGTTAATATGTTTTAGAACCTGCCAAGATCAGGGGAAATTCCATTCTCTTTGCCAGGCCATAATTAATTAACAGGCTCTTTTTGTAAATCAGTAAGGAAAACATTCAGAAAACTAAAATACACTCAAGAACACCAGAACTGTCCATCAACCCCATCTCATCCCAGAGAAAAGGCAATGTCAAAAAGTCCGTATGGCCTATGCAGGGTAGTCCAAGAGACTCCTTGCACACAGTGGCTGAGGCCAGAGCAGATCATGCCATTAGGTACTTTTGGTGGTTACCAAAAATACAACTACTGTCATGTGCAAGGTCTTATCTTCTTTTTCTTTATATTCGAAAAAGGGTCTTCATTCTAAAAAGTATTAGGAACTATTGTTTTAGATAATAAAATGAAGAACTAAATGCTTTTATATGCTCGTAAGATGTTTTTATATGTTGAAAATAGAATGGTTTTTATCTGTTTAAAATAAGATATTTAACCATGTAAATTCAAAATTACTGAGTTTGAAAATTTGTATATTTAAACTAAAATTTTGGTCTTGATACTTTAATCACCTGAAACCTGCAACTGCCATATGATTGTGACCATTCAATATCTTTAAAAACAGATGAACATTTGAAAGCACTATGTAGGCTAACTATACATCAGCTATTTAGCTCATTTTTTTTCCATTTTTAACTGAATTTTTGGCTTTTCTAGAAATGATTGTCTATATATGATAATTATATAAAAATCATGTAATATTCCAGATTTCTCTCTTCCCACTTCCTATCCTACCCTCCAGTCATGCTGTACTCATTGTGATTTCTCATGTGCTATGTTCTCTCATTCTTTTGCTTTTATAGTTCCATCTGCCTGAAATTCCAACCTCTCCCTACACTCTGCCCACTGGTATAAAACATGCTCCTCATTTTTCAATACTTAGTTCAAAGGCATTTCTTTAATACGGCATTTCCCAACCACCTTCACTCTCTTCCTTTTCCACCATAAGATGTATACCACGTTATTACATTTATTGGTTCATTGGATGTATCTTAATTATCCATGCATTTCCAGCACCTGTGCCTTGACACAGCAGGCAGTGAGGAAACCCTGAAACAAATAAGTGAATACAACTTAAGAAACATATCTAGTCTTTCCAAATGAGATAAAGGCATGTATTTTAAATTTGTGTAAATGTGTTTGGAATTGAAAAACATTTTCCTATGGTGACTATTATATCGTTCTTGGATGCAGGCCAGAGCTTAGACAAAACTTTGAAAGTGGAACAGTTTAATTTTAGCCCTTTCCACCTCGGTCATGGCTCTTTTTCTCCCTCTACCTTCCCATATCCTTTCCCCCTCTTGGACTTGGAGGCCTCAAGCCCACATATCAGAAATCCACAGGATTTGCTTTGTCATCAAAGGGTTCCGTGCTCCAAATGAGGATCCCGTTCTGTTCCCTTCCTCAAAGCTTCTTATAGTGCACCTCAGTTTAGGTACTGAGATTACGAACTCTGATTTAATTCACACAAATGTAGGAATGACAGAAACTATTGCCTAAGATTCTTCTCTCAAGTGTTTTTGTGTTGAAATTGGCATCATTGTCAATTCAGATAAATGTTTACATTGTAGGATTTTAGGCAGGTTAAGAAAAGGGAATAAAAGATCCAAGTAGTATAAAAAAAAAAAAAAGGTATTTCGGTGCAGGAAAAACTATCCCTGTTGATTCATCCAAGAGACTCCCTTCTCCAACTCTGGCCCAGCAGGACACCAGGGCAGGACACCTTCTGCCCCTTTCTCTAGAGAAGAAGGATTCAAACACTCAACACCCAAATGATTGACACTTAGTAATTTCATAAATGTTTGTGGAATGAACAAATAAGGCAAGCATTTAAAAATGTTTTTACATAGGAAGAAACTGATGTCCAGAGAGGTCAAGTCTCCAAAGTCACACATATAATAAGTGACACATGTGAGACAAAAATTTAGCTCCAACTCTAAGCATCTATTTCTCTTTCTAGTGTGTTACTTCTGCCCCGAAGTCATTTATTTCCTCCTCTTCTTGGCTGCTGGAGCCACAGACACCTCAAGACTCTTTCCTGCAAGAAGCCCTCTGTCCACCTCAGAGGCCCTGCCCCTGCCACAGCTGTGCTGAGAATGAGAGGCAAAGAGGTTTTGTTGTCCCTGGGGAAAGACTAAGAGGGAAGTTCCCTGGGCTGGCACAGTGTGGAGAGGGGAGGTGAGCAAAAGTGCTTACTTCTAACATGCATGCAAGAATTATGGGGGACAGTCTGTTAGCAGCAGAGACAAGGAGATGCGTGTGGCTTTCAATTCAACAAGTTTTCCATGGAAAGAGCATTATAAGTGATGAATATTTTGAAGCATAGTTAGCTTTTATTTTTAAATTAGTTTTTACAAATTAACTGTTTTATAACATTGATTGTATGAGGAAAGAAAATCATCCAAGACTTGCATCACTGATTTCTAAAGAACTTGTGGCATAAATCTGTTAGTAAGATGAGGACGCAACTTTCCCGGAGCTTCCCCTCCTCGCTCCCCACCCCTAAACCCCCGTCTTTAAAATGATCCACTGTTACCTACCTTATCATGCCCTCAATATCCTCAGTGACTAAATGAACACTCTAAATTTACTAAAAGTTTTAAATAGGTGTTTTTCAAGGTGCATGGCTGTGAAACTTGATTTTATCTGTAGACCAGGCCGTAATTATTTTAGAACTCTGGGCAGCTGATTTCATTAAAATGTCATTAGAGGTCATACAGGGCGCAGTACCAGTGTAGTTTTGGTGCCTCATTTCATTTTTCAAAAAAAACATGGATTTGGATAAGCTTTGGTAACAGAAGTGAAATAAGACAGAAACATGGTTCCCTAGCTTTAATGCCCTGCATTTACAAATGCAGGGCATTAAACCAAGTTTTGCTGGAGTGGGGATCTTAGTCTTGAAAGATGAGGGAAACAGGCCAAGAAAGGGAAAGAAGGAAGACAGAACAACATGGAGATGGTCTCCATGGAACCTTTCGAATAGTCCCTCCAGCAACATGTCCCCTGCATAAATGGCTGTGCCTTGGTCTGTGCCTCCAATGTGGCTGGCATACATGCCTGTCATGACACCTCTGACAGGTGTTTAACTCTCAGCCTGCCCTACAAAACTGAGAGTGAGGGCAATTCCTGTAGGAGGATGGAGCAGAAGGAAATGTCTGCAGGCCATTAAACATAAAAGTATGAATGTTAGCAAAGAGGTTAGAGCAGGAGACAGAGATTTGGAGGCTGCAATCACCCTGGGAGAACATGTAGGGCTAGAAGAGTAGTACACAGTGAAGGGGCTTGCACCCAAGTAGACTCAGAGGAGACCAAGGAGGAGAGATGACACAACAAATCCAGGAAGGTGAGAACTGAGGATAGTTCACTGAATCTTCCAATACTGAGGTCATCTATGGCTTTGCCAGAACAACCTCAGTAAAAAAGTGGGAGACCACATGCACTGTGGTAGGAGAGATGGAAAATGAAGAAGTGGAGAAAGCAAGTGTAGAGCTCTCTTTCAAAGGGACTTGGCCAAGAGAGGGGATTGCTAGAAAGAGAGCCAAGATTTTTTGTTTTTTAATTCTTTAAGGATAGAAGATGACTGATTGAGTTTTTCTTTTATTTCATTTTTTAGTTTTCGTTCTTTTCTTTTTATTGATTGATTGATTGATGCATTGGGTCCTCATTGCTGCACGCAGGCTTTTTCTAGTTGCGGCAAGCAGGGGCTACTCTTCGTTGCCATGCGCAGGCTTCTCACTGCAGTGGCTTCTCTTGTTGCAGAGCACAGGCTCTAGGCACACGGGCTTCAGTAGTTGTGGCACACAGGCTCAGTAGTTGTGGCGCATGGGCTTAGTTGCTCCACGGCATGTGGGATCTTCCTGGATCAGAGCTCGAACCCATGTCCCCTGCATTGGCAGGCAGATTCTTAACCACTGTGCCACCAGGGAAGTCCTCTGATTGAGTTTTTAGCTTGAGGGAAAAGAGCTGATGGAAGGGGACAAGTTGAAGGTTCAGTAGAGTGGAGATAAATGGAGAAAAGTCCTGGACTAGAAGGGAGAGGATGGGATCAGAAGCTCTGTCATGAATAGGCACCTGCAAGTAAGCAGTGCATTGATAGGGATATTAATTAGAGACAGGGGCGTTTAGGGAGTTCAGTAAAGGAGGTAATATTCTTCTGAGGAAGGGAGGGGGTGGAAGGAGAGTGAAGAAGGTGTGTAATAGTTGTGGAGAAGTCTGGATACAACTAGTAAAAAGACCGTGTAGGGCAAGCTGGGATTGGTCATCAATCCATCCTGCACACAGATAAATTAAAGTCTACACAATTCCACAGAGAAAGAACTCCAGATTTTTTTTACTAGCTTTCCTCCATTATGTTCAAGATTAAATATCCTTCGATAGTGTATCCTAGGAATTTCACTTTATCTGCTAATTTACCTTCCCTCTTCCTTCCTTCTTCCTTATACTTCTCCTCCAGCATGTACAGATTTTCCCTCTCTTTGTCAGTTTGGGTCATTAAGGAGAAAGAAAACCATCTAAGCAAATCTCCTCCTTAACATGCCACCCTGTCAGGAAGCTGAGGACCCTGAGTTGGCAGGTAGAGGACCTGGCCCCCAAGGGGCTTTCTTTAATTTCAAGGGTTCGATCTGGCTCTAAAATTCTCCAAGTCTTCCAACTTGATCTTATTGGGGGTCTACTCAGTCAAGAATGAATTTAAAGAGCACTTGAGTGTGAGGAAATGCAAACATTCTGCCTTTGTGGAAGTTAAAAAACTGTTTATCCTAGTAGTGAATCATTAGGTGACTTTCCATTTTAGAGCTCTACCCATTTAGTCAATAAGTGCATTATGAAAAACTGGATACATTGCATCACTGTGAAGGACTTTAGACTGCGGTTTGCAAAAGCAGAATAAATTTTCTTGGAGTCGTACCGTTATGTACACACGCTCGCGCGCGCGCGCGCACACACACACACACACACGCATTCACACGCCCATTGGCAGACACGGCCACACCTCACGGCCCTGGGGGAAGCCACAGACCTCAGCTGTACAAGCTGAGCCTGGACTAGAGGAACTTTCCGCGGGACTCGGGACAAACAGCCGCACCGACACGACTGTCTGCGAGCCTGAGTCCCAGACGAGCGCCGGCGGCGGCAGGTACTCCGGACCCCCGCGGCAGGGCCTGAGCAGTGCAGCTGGGGCGGCGGCGGCGCCGGCGACGGCGGCGGCGGGAGGGTCCCGGGCTGCCGAGGTTTAGCCAGTGCGCGCGCGCCAGCCGCCTCCCCTCCGCCCCTCGCTGCCGGCCTCGGGCATCCACGGCCGGTGGTCCAGCCGCCCGCCACGGCCCTGAACATGGCCGCAAGCCCCGCTGCCCCCCTGGCCTGGGCGCTGCTACTCCTCTCGTGGGCTCTGCTCCGCGGCGGCTGCCGGGCGCGCTTCGCTGCCGAGCCGGACTCCGAAGACGACGAAGGGGAGGCGGTAGTATTCTCCGAGTCCCCCCTGCAGAGACCCACGGTGATGGTGGCCGTCCTCGCGCGTAACGCTGCGCACACGCTGCCTCACTTCCTCGGCTGCCTGGAGCGGCTGGACTACCCCAAGAGCAGGATGGCCATCTGGTGAGCTGGCTGCGCCGGGCCGGCGGCGGGGGCGGCGCCCGAAGTGTAGCTGAGGGGAGAGGGGGCCGCTCGGGGCACGCGGAGACGAGGTGCGCACACCCCTCACAGCCGGCGTGGGTCCTGGGCGGATCAGCGGTCGGGGTGGGGAAGGACGCGCGCGTCTGCGTGCGCACCGGCGGCTAACCAGGATAAGCAGCCCGCCCCGAGCTCCCGTGGGGACAGTATGGAGCGGGGTGACCTCGTCGCTCTCCCGAACAGGACTGGGGAGACCCCGCAGGAGTGCTACCTTCTGACCCCGTAACACTCGCGAAGATTCCTTTTCCCCCGCCTCATATCCCTCGCCCCGGAGTGCGGGAATAAGGTTGCCCGTTGCCGCCTACTCGTCCGGACGCTACATGGACCGAAACTGCGGCTGGGGGCCCGGGGGGGAGGGCCCTCCGGGGTGGCTGGAGTGCGCTGTCCTGGCTACCCGGTGCCAGGTTCCTGCTCCCAACTCAGAGGCTGGAAAAGCGGCTCAAGGTTCTCCCTGGGTGTGGGGAGGAAGGGGAGAAGGGATCAGGACCCAGAGTTTGAGGCTAGTTGGGGCCAGCTGTGTCTTCCTAACTACTTCACCACCGTGGGTCCTGTCTCTGAGCGCTCCAGGCTGTCCCGGCCCTGCATCCTCCCGGGACCCCGCGGCAGATGCAAACCGCGCTGGGTGCCTTGGGGTGCCGGCGTCCCGTCCCGGGGACCGAGCCGCCCCGGGAAGGCAAACAGCTAACTTTTGTTGCACTTAGGGTAGAGACCCGGGCCTAGGCCCCGTGCTTGCTGTGCAGGTGGCTGCCCACTTCAACTTTCCCACTTGGTCCTATCTCCACATCTTTTTATAAAAGCAGGTATCAGAGGGTGAGAAATTGGTGGCCAGGTGAGCCGCTAAGGGGCCTGTGGAGGAGGAGGTGGGCACTGTCCAGGGGAGATAGGCCACCAGATACATGGACAAGAGGCCTCTGGTCTCTTGAGGAAGACAGAGCCCAGGTCACTCTGGAGCAATTTCTGTCTTGTGTTGATAAAGGGAGCTGTCCACAGACAAGACATCCTTAAAGCCACGGTTGGGCATAAAGGGAAAAGGAAGGATAAAGCAGTAGCTGGAGCTGGCAGCCTAATGGTACCTGGTGGGAAAGGTGCAGAGGTGAGAAAGCAAACATGAGGTATAGTGCAGCAGTGTGCTATACACTGCTTTACTATATACCCTGTTATACGTGACGTTTGCCACGGAGAAGGGCATGTTATGTGGGAAGTAGGAACATTGGTGCAGTCAGATGTTAAACCAGAAGGATTTTTTTTAACCATTTCAACACCAAAAGAAAATTTTACAAATGTCAGTTCTTAGATGCTTTCTTCAAAAGAGATGCATTACAATATAGTCTTGGTCTTTATGCATTGTTCAGTTTTAAAGAACATCACAATAGTTGCTATAGGAAATTAGTGAGGGGGGAAGTGAGTACCAGGCACAGGTTTTGCTACCTGATGTACAGACATTACCCCTTTTATCATATAGTAAACTTTTAAAAGATACTATCATCCTTATTTTACAAACGAAGAAATTGAGGCTTGGATCAGTTCAATAACTCAGTCACAGAATTAATAAATGGTTAAACTGAAATTTGAACACAGGTTTGTTTCTAAAGACCACCCCAGAAAGGATAAAGGGAACATGATACAGTATAAGCAAAATGTATATAAAGCTACAAATAAGGAGACTTGAGTTGTTTTGTCACTAGCTTGACATGTAGTTTTGGGCCAGTTGCTTTGGATCCACAGACCTCAGTTTTCTCATCAGTAAAATAAGGGAATAGGAACAAGTGATTTCAAAACTCCTTTCCAGCTCTTGAATTTCATAGATTTTGTGATATGATCAGAATCACTCAGCAATGATTGTACATCCTGAGTTCCCTGGATGTTCCAGATTCTGTGGATGTTGGTGTTCTCTTTAGATGGGTAGTATTCTCAATTCTGCTTAGACCTTAGGGATCTCTTTTCCCTTACCCTTATTCATGGTCCATGTGACTGTACCTTTATGGTCTGTGTTGGAAAGTAAAGGAAGAAACCCAAGGCTTGGGTAAGGCCTTGGGCAACCCCTACATTAACCAGCCACTAAAGACTCTTCTTTGAGTTCTGGCTTAGAAATCTTATATAATTTATTAGGTAATAATAATAAAATGCCAGTTTTTAAATAGTCCTTTACAGCTTTCAAAGTACGTTCATCAACTAGTTATCTCATTTGATCTTAACTACCGTCCTATAAAGAAACAATATTATCTCCATTTCATAGAAGATATTGTGTCTAAAGTAACTAACTTACTGAAGATTATATTTACTTGTTAATTTTACAAATATTTAATAATAAGAGCTCACAGTTCTTCTAAGCACTCTACATTCATTTTCTGGTTTCCTCTTCACAATAACCCTATCAGTTATGTCTTATTATTTATACCCTTTTACAGATGAGAGAACTGAGGCACAGAGAGGTTGTGCAAGTAATGACCTTCTTTTGTGAGAATCAGGCACTATGCCAGGTTCAGGCTGGAAAAGGTTGAATAAGATGTGGCTCCTCACAGATAAGTATGGCTTTTTAAAACTAGGCAGTGTAAGGTGATCTGAATGGCATTTATAGCATGTGGGAGAGTGACAAAAGACTTCTATATAAATCAGATTGGGGCAGTTGTGTGGTCATGAACGTTTTTTTGAGGAGAGTTGACACTTAGTTTGAACTCAGTTTTGAAGGACAAATAGGAATCCACAAAAACCTGGGAAGGAAGGAGGGTTCCAGAAAGAGGGAGAAGCATGGAAAATAAAAAGGTACTGGAACATTAACCAGAGCTTCCTATCAGGGGAGATAAAGTGAGTGGCAGGTCTAAGTTTTGCAAATCTCCAAACTCATTGCGCTGTACCCTGGAGCTGCTGACTTCATGACTAGTGCTAGAGGAGTATTTGCGGGGAAGGTGATGGGTTATAACCCTTCTGCCAATGACTTACTCTAGTCTCTCAGTCCCAAGCTCTCCTCAACATTCCGAGATGCCAAACTGGCTAGTCTCCACTCTGCAAGGCTAGCACATGCTGAGGTCAAAAATGGTCAGTGTGAAAAATGGCCAGAACTTCATAAAACAGAACCACGTTGGGTATACAGACTGGGCTGCCAGCTTCCATTTCATCTTATTTTAGTAACTCTGTGCAGACTCTCTCTTCTCATTCATCTGCTTACTTCTAACGATGGCTGGAGGAGCATCTGATAAGACTTCTTTCCTGTATGAGTAATTGAGACCCTGGTTCAATGATCATATTCAGATTTCCCAGTGGTGTGATTTTTTTTTTTCCCCTCACCTAAAGTTCTGGACCAGATCTGCACTGAGTGCCAACAAATTGACCTGAAAACTTTTTTCAGAGGTTGAGTGCAGTTATCTCAGTATCAAGTTTATTTGGATTCAGTTGAATTAAGGAAAGTTTATATTTTAGAGATATTTTGTACCGGCAAAAAGGAAAACTTGTCACATTTACCTATCTGATCTCAAAACCCCACCAAACTAATTGTTTTCCTTCAGATATCACAGTTCTGTGATAAGGAACTGAGATAATCCTTGTGTTGTAATTAAAACCAGCACTGGGTTAATGGGGATCACTGCTGTGCTGAGATGAAGGGGACAGGTTGGCATTGTAACATGCGGCAGTGCGCTTGAGTGGGTTCTCTTTAATTCAGTGGAGCCATGAATAGTGGCCTTAGCAGTAGAGGGAAGGCTGACCTCATCCCCCTTCCCAAGCCTATGATTAAGGGGGGCAGTGGCAAGTAACATGATGATGGAAAATGGAGCAGGGCACAAGGAAAAACATTTGACCCAAAAGATACATTAAGTTTGTCTTTTGGAGAGCCTGCTGTTCTGTGTGGGAAGACGGTTGGGATTCATGGAGGCTGTGCAGTCACAAGGCAGTAACTATCGTGTAATTACAGAACAATTTGGGCATTTCATTTGGTAGAGTTTTGAAAAGTAATATGTATGCTAAATTGAAAACCGTCATATGGCTTTTAAATAAAGAGATGTTTCTGTGGCATAAACATTAACAATGATGAACTTCTACTTGTTCTGGGGTACTGACCCTGACATTTTGCACACAACTTTGTGGGGTGTTTGGGGATTAGCTTGGATTTATCTCTACGTTTTAATGCCCAACCAGTAGCATTTTGGTGAATGTTTAACTTGATACACTAATATAAGTGTGTTTACAAAATGTTCCAAGCTACTAGTAATGCTAGTTTTCATCAGTGGTGAGAATGATGTCACGTTTTATCATTACAATCTTGACATTAAGTGTTTATGTTTTCCCTCTAGTTGCAGCTCATGGCTGAAAATGTATATGGTACTTTGGTCTGCTTCTCTCCATTAGTTTATTTCTCTCACCTTACCCCCTCCTTCTCCTTATTTTTCCCAGCCTGGTAGTTTATTACGGAGGGCAAAGCATGCAGCTTACAGTCAGATAGACTAGGGCTCAACTCTCCTGTGTAATCATGGGCACATCATGAAGCTCCAAGCTGAGCTACCTCATCTGGAGATGACTAATAATAACACCTGCCTCAAAGAGTTGTTATAACAAGCAGATGAGATAAAGTATTACAATGTCTTTTACACACATGCTACTAAATAGATAATAGTTGCTATTTCCTAGACATCTTTTCCTTTTTGTCTCATCTCCATTACCTTTCTCTTTGCAAATGAAACTTTTAAAAAAGAAGCTCTGTTTATTTTCTTCCTTCCAACAAAAAGTTGTCAGCATGATGGAAACGAACATTCATGGAGGGGCTGTTCTAAACACTTCGGCGTGATAACTGATTTACTCCTGACGGCAACCCTAGGTGAGAAGTGTCATTACGCTCTTCACTTTACACAGGAGGAAACGGAGGCACAGAGAATTTACATAACTTGTCTGAGGTCACAAGGCTAGTGCACGGTGGAGCCAGGATGTGACTCAGGCAGCTAACGTCGCAGGCTGAGTGCAGGTGCTCTGCTTAAGAACAAGAAAAGACCAATTAGTTCTAGTTTTTGCTTCTGTCAGTTGACCCACCTTAGGAAGATAAGAGTGCCAGTGGTTTCTTTCAAAGAAGAATGGCTTCTTCTGCTTGAATGACACAAGGGACTCAGTGGCTCCCTTCCACTGTCTTGATGATTTTGTCACTTAGGCACTTTCTAGTTACTAAACTCTGTTCTGTGTTGGTAGATTTCACAGGAACAGAACGAGACTAAATATGTAGGTTGTACTTAAATATGCAGGTCACTTGTTATGATCACAGGTATATAGCAACAGAAAGAAATTTATCACGTATTGTTAGTGACAAACGAATAAGGCCGCCCTATTCATATGCATGGTGGCTGCAGCATTTTGGTAAGACAGAGGGTCAGTTTTTCAGCCTTTTTAATTAGTGGTCTTGGATTTGGTTGACACATAAACTCAACTTTCTTCCAAACAGTCGGAGACAACTATCAATCTTCCCTCCACTGTACAATTTTAAAACACAATTGGACCTCAGGATTACATATTTCCTTTGGGTAAAAACTGAAGTCACCTATCCTCTTGCTCTAGTTTAGACAAATCACTTGCGAGTTAGAATGGATGCCTAAATTGTCCTGGATCTATTTTATTAATTGACTTCCATAGGTGGGGAAACCAAAGCACAGGGCAGTTAAGGGATGTTCCCACAGTATATTACATAATGAATAAGTGTTGGAGTGAGATAACAGATTTCTAGATTTTAAACCCTATATGGCTGTTTTAATGTTGAGTATTTTATAAGGAATATAGCTCATGACTAAAGGAGCATACCAGTTATTCTAAGCAGGGTTTGGCTTTACGTGGTTGTCTTCAACTCCTTTCTCCAGGTGATTCTATAGCTAGTGCATGGTGCATGCTTATGACTCCAGGTACGTAAGCATGCTTCCCACGGCCCTCTCCCTTGACTGTCTCGGTGGTCGTAGGAATGAACAATGAAAGCTTTGTAACCTGAAAGGCTGTTGGTTGTGCCTCGGTCCTTTTTCCAACACTTAAATGTCCTCATGGGTCCTATCACGGTGTGGCACTGTCTTCAAGTCTAAGGCATACTATAGTAGGACCATTATAAGGCTTATATAGGGACTATAGTAGGACTATTATAAGGCTCATTTCTGCACATTTCTTCAAATAACATAACAATATACATTCGAGTTAAAGTTTGAGAGAAAATGATTAGCTTGTAGTTTGGTTCTTAGTTCTATTCCCCAGTTACCATATTATGAAGAGGTTTCACTATATGTGTTTAAATCATAGCTATTATTCATCAGGAATTACAAAGTGTGTGTATTGTATATGTTTTGACGTTTTTATTCTCAAAGGAGTGATCTGTTCATTTTATTGCATTTACATCGTTAGCATATCAAAAATTGCCGCTAAAAGAAGTTAAATCTGTTAGAGTCCTTGTAGGTTTATAGTAATTTAATTATTTTAGGCATTTTCTTTCCTGACGTTTTCTTTTTAAAATTGAAAAAATAATACTCTCCCATAATAAAACTCCAAAAAGTGTGAATGGGAATACAAAAAAAAGTTAATCTCCTTTCCACTCCATACCACCTGCCAGGGGCAACCATTGTTAACAGTTTCTTGTATATCATCTAGAAAATTTCTGTGCATATACATGTATCCTTTTAAGTGTTAACCCAAATATTGGTTGGCCAAAAAGTACATTTGGTTAATGAATATGTTGTTCAATAAAGTTCTTGGTGAAAACGAGTCTTTCATTTTTACTTAATACAGAGCAAACTTTTTGGCCAACCTAATAGAAGTGTTTGATATCTCCTATTCTGCACAAATGTGATGTTTTTAAGTCAATCTCTCTATCCCAGGTTTTTTTAAACTCTGCCATCCCACTTGTACCTATGTCCTGGCTGGCACAGTGAAAGCCAGCTTCACACAACACCTGTTCCAGGTAGTTACTCAGAACCCTCCCTGATTATACCCATCTTGCTCTCTTGTTCTTGTGTCTCTGGCCCCCAGAAATGTGGCCCTTAGCCCATTAAAAAAAAAACTTTTTTAAGAAGCATAACACATATCCAAAAAGTGCATCTATCATAAATGTATAACTAGATAACTTTTCACAAACTGAACATGCCGGAGTGAGCAGCACCTGCCCCACCAGGCCTGCATTTGTCCACAGCAACAAATGGTTAGCCTAGGAGCTGCTGTCCCCCGGACTTCGTCCCATCAAGCCCACCCTCTGTGCACTTGTGATTGGTCCCTGCTGTCTGGCCCCTGTAGGCATTTGGGTGGTGACCTTTGCTCCCTGCTCAGGCTCCTCAGGAGCCTTAGGACTTGAGTAGTAACTGCTTTCTAGAACCAGCAGGCTTGGCAAGCTGCCAGTGAGTGAGCTAGTAGTAAAGTGATCAGGATTGTATTACTTTTCCCTCGGCTCTCCATCCCTATGGTTGGAAAGCTATGCCTTAATGTTCATAAAGGTTAAAAACCATCTCGTTATAGGTAGTAATTGAAAAGCCATGCAGAATATAAATAGAGTGGCTGTAATTAATTCACTGGAACTTGCTGCTGTCCAGAGCCATGAAAACGCAGCATTTGTGGTTGGTGACATTAGCGAAGTCTCTTGTATGAATTAAACTTTAGATTTGGCTGCAGGGCATTTCTTTTCCTCTCTAGTAGCACTGGACAGAAATCATTTCGGACTTAGACTTCCCGTAATAGCCTCATGACATCCTACCAAGGCTGAATTTATGATATCGTAACATACTTCATTTAATCGAGGCAGTAATTGTTATTATTTAGTTGTTTGTCAAGTTCTGAATTTATGATATCGTAACACACTTCATTTAATCGAGGCAGTAATTGTTATTATTTAGTTGTTTGTCAAGTTCAGCAAGCTGAAACCTATCCCTGACTTAATTGGTTTAGCTGATGAGATCATGTTCCTCTGCAAACATAGTGCAAAGTAATCCTCTTCGCCCCAGAATTTTTTTTTTTTTTTTGCGGTACACGGGCCTCTCACTGTTGTGGCCTCTCCCATTGCAGAGCACAGGCTCCGGACACACAGGCTCAGCGGCCATGGCTCACGGGCCCAGCCGCTCCGCGGCATGTGGGATCTTCCCGGACCGGGGCACGAACCCGTGTCCCCTGCATCAGCAGGCGGACTCTCAACCACTGCGCCAACAGGGAAGCCCCCGCCCAAGAATTTTTGATTAATGTTTCAACACCCCTTAGAAGACATGCATTTCAAAAACATAAATGATAAGTGATGATCCTAGGCTACACACCCCTAAGAAGATGGCAGAAGGCTGTGTGTGGAACCAGGCCACTCTATGAAGCAGCCTCATGAGTACTTGATTTAAGTGATAAATTGCCTACGTTGGAAGAATTCTTTACCTCCTAGGTTTGATCACTTCAAAGTCCATTGAGGCACATGTCAGGCTGGAGAGAGGAAGTTCCTTAAATGGAGCTTTCCCCATCCACCACCCTCCTGGCAAAATTCATGTGTTGAAATTCTAACCCCTAAAGATGATGATATTAGGAGGTGGGGGGGGTCTTTGGGAGGTGCTTAAGTCATGGGAGTGGAGCTCTCATGAATGGGATTAGTGTTCTTATAAGAGAAGCTCCAGAGAGATCCCTCACCCCTTCCACCATGTGAGGACACAGCAGGAAGTCTACAACCCAGAAGAGGCTCTTCACCAGAACCTGACCATGCTGCCATCCTCATCTTGGACTTCTAGCTTCCAGAACTGTAAGAAATAAATTTCTGTTGTTTGTAAGCTACCCAGCCTGTAGTATTTTGTTATAGCAGCCCAAATAGACTAAGATAGCTGTCAAGCCCAAGGAAACCATGAAGGTGGCCCAAAGTGCCTACATTTTAGGCAGTAAAGAAGTAGAACTCTTACTTTCCATCCCCTTTCCTTTCTGAGACTGATTGTATACATTTTGGAGGTGGGGAGGGCAGTGGGCCACGTGAAGCTTTCCTGTTCTCACAGGGCGAGAGATGATTCTGAGAAAGGGGAATACATGGATGTATGTTGATAGACATTCTCCCTAAAAGTCATATTAAGTGAGAAATTGCCACTTTTCAGGGCCTTGGGAAAGGCAGGATTTTCTGGAGACTAACAGTGGAACTTAAATTCCTGGGCTGTCCGTGAGAAATATGGTTATGGGCATTTGGGGCTATGGCATTTCCAACACAGAGTCCCTTGCTGGACTGCTGGACTGCTTTTTAGTTTCTTGGATTCCAGCCAGCCCCATAATCTGTCCAAGCTCCACACACCACAGTGATTATGGCTGAGAACCGCCAAGATACTGGAAGGTTGCTGCCAGGTGGAATCAGGATTTTTCATGTCATCACTGCAACATTGAACAGTAAGCTTATATGAAGCTCCTACATTGCTGCATTCCCTCTGCTAGAAGCAGGTGGGGTGGGAGTGCATTCAGACAGTCAGACCGTGTCTTATGTTTCAGATGGATTTTGTGGAGTTGGCCTTTAAGGCTCAGCATACTAAAATGTTTTAGAAAATTACAAATCTCCTTTATGCCTTTCCTCAATCTTGTTAGACTTTAAGATTTACTGGACACATTGATTTCTATCCTAGAAAATTCTCTTTAGCAAGATAAACTATGAATTTCTAAAGCAGCAGACTAAAAAAAATTATATGCCTCCTTTTATTTATTTGACCATCATGGATTGTCTAGGTGGATAAATTCAGGTAATCATGTTGAAGTTAGTAGTTGAGGTGGCCTCAAAGCAACTCAACCCCATTGGTCAAGTTCATTGGCCATGAGTGGACATGGCCCTCATCACTCTTCTGCTGACCTTTTGCTATAAGGCTGCTGGGCTTCTACTAGTGGTTCCTAAATACTTGTTCATGGGCCAGCTGTATCACAACACCTAGGACATTTGTTAGTTACATAGATTTCTGTGCCCCGTTTCAGCCACATTCAATCAGATGGCCTGTGGAAGGGGCCTGGGAATCTGTGTCTTAAACATGTGCACAAGTAATTTGTATACACTTCTGGGTCTGGGAACTGCAGGAGATGAGCTCCCAGAAGCCCCCATGAAAAATAGGGGGCCCTCATGGAAGGACTGAAAGCTGTATATGTGTCTGAAGTACAGGCCGTGGGATTTTCAAAGCTTGGTAATTTGGCACACACTGGAATCTTCTAAACCCCAGGTTCCAGATGTGTAAGCAATCAGGAAGGCCAAGGGGTTTCTTATTAAGAGAAGTAGTAATGTACAGGATTACAAAGAAGAGGCTCTGCCAGACAGACATCATCTGTGTTTTTTATTGAGTCAAGCACATGTGTTTTCCCGCCTTCCAATAGTGGCTATTTAAAAAAAATAATATATATATATTTTAAGGCAATGCTCCAGATTACCCATTGTATGAAGTGCCTTGCGCTGGGGCTCAGTATAATGTGACACTCCCTCAAACCCTTTTCTTTGCTCAGGTATCTCACATGATGAGCTCATTAAGCATTTAGGTTTATAGAAGGAAGGATAGCTATTGATGAACATCTCTTAATAGACTGGAGGGAAATCAAACCAGTGCATTTCCTCCAAATAAATAGTAGTCATGTGAACCACTTCAGTCTCCACATCCCCTCATCTTGATTCTTTTGTTGCTGGTATTTAATTTTCTTACCTTTGATTTTCCCTCTGGCATGCCTTTAAAAACTCCTCCCCTCATTTGGGAGGAGAATAAACAGTCTACTAAATTAGCTTAGTTGAAGTTCAGCCTTAACTACATGATATTACAAAGTCTCTAACCTAGTGTCTTCACCGGTTATGAATCCAAAATAGAACTTTTGGGAAATGTACACTATTCGAGTCCGCTGTACAAAAGATTTTTCCGAGTTTGTCGCTGCTGCGTGGAGGTGTGTTCAGAGTTGATATAGTAGCATTATTATAAGCTTACCAACAGGCAGCCTTCTCTGGGGATGATCACAGCTCCCTTTAGGTGACCAGTCTATCACAGATTCCACTGTAAATGTCGTCAAGTTTATGTGTCCCATTTTCTTTTTTTTTTTTTCGTTTTCTTTTTTTGCGGTAGGCAGGCCTCTCACTGTTGTGGCCTATCCCGTTGCGGAGCACAGGCTCCGGACGCGCAGGCGCAGCGGCTATGGCTCACAGGCCCAGCCGCTCCGCGGCATGTGGGATCTTCCCAGACCGGGGCACGAAGAACCTGTGTCCCCTGCATCTGCAGGCGGACTCTCAACCACTGCGCCACCAGGGAAGCCCCTCCCATTTTCTTTTTAAGTCCTTTTCCTTCCCTGAAATGTGAGCTGCATTCTGTGTGTGTGTGTGTGTGTGTGTGTGTGTGTGTGTGTGTGTGTGTCTCCAGAACTGTTCCCTCCAGCCAAAAGCAGCCACCTCCATTTTCCCCCCAGTATGCAAATGCCCTCATTTTGTTATTTGTGTTGTCTTGTGAAAGGACTGGGAGGCATTGTTCATTTGCTCATGCTGTGTCACTTAGAACAAACCCCTTATTCCCTCTGGGCCTCAGTTTCCTCTCCGTAACATCAGGGAGATGTGCCAGAGTTGTGGCTCTCAAATGTGGCTGCCTATGAGAATCATTTGATGAGGTTTAAAAAAATACTGATGCCTGGGCCCCACCCCCAGACCACTTAGGTCTGAATCTCTGGGGTAGGACTAGGGCAAGTGACATATTTTGAAAACTTCCCAGGGGGTGATAATGTGGACCCAAACTTGAGAACCTGTGGATGAGACAGATGTTCTCTCGGGTCCCTTCCCCGTCTGACATCAGTACCCCCTTCATGGAGTGAGTGGATCTAAAGAATTGTCAGGAATCATAACTCTGCACGATTGATGTTTCCTGGACCCTCAGCCCAATTTTAGATCTTTTTTGGAGTGGCCTAAGACAAAATATCTAAGTTTTCTCGGAAGCTCATTTCTATATCACCCTGTTGTGTACTGTGCCCAGAGGTGTTCCCTAATAGTGTCGTCTCCTGTGGAAGGCCGGCACCACACGATGACTGAACTGCCGAGGGGACGACGTGGCAGCAAGAGGGCTGGCCTTGAGGGCACAGATTGGAACTTCTCAGGAAAGGGCTGCGTGCACCAGGTGTAGAGCAGCTGTGGCCGAGGGCTTTCTTCCTGCGGTACACAGAGGCTGCCCCTTGGCTAAGGAGCTGCGGACATCAAGGCCTCTAAGCACATCCAGCCGGGCTGTGGCCGTTCAGGATTGTTCCCCAGCGTGTGTTTTGGTGTGTTGCCCAGCCTCACTTTCAGGCATTCTGTTTCATACTGGTGTAGGGCCTCTAATCACCTCTGGGTATTGGATTTCTGATGTTACTTTTAATGGCTTTGGATTCTAGCTTCTTTTGTTTCTAAATTTGCATAAACAGTGCTGCCTTTGTCCTGTGGTCTTGACACAGCTTCAAAGCCTTGACTGGGCATCAAAGATGCACTGGATCCTCATTTCTTAGGCATCAGATTGCAGCAAAGCCAGAAGGTGACTGAAGGTTACAGCCCCACTTCTGAGCCAGTTTTCTGTCTCCCAAAGATTAGATGCTGCCAAGTCCCCTTTGATCATGGTGCTGAATCTTAATAGCTTTTCCCAAAGCCTGAGCAAATACTAGTGAACTAAAGGGACACTGCTGGCATTTGTCTGAGGAGGAAAGGACAGTAACTCACTAATATTTACCAAACTCCCCTACCCCATGAGAGGCAGATTATTGAGTCCCACTGGGAAGCATGAAGTCCCAGACCCATTGGCCAGTCTTTGCTGATGTTGGCATGGTGACGGCCAAACTCTCATTTTCCCATGAGTCTTATCTAAATAAAGGCCGTATTTGAACTCTCGGTTATCCATGCATGGATTGTCTGTTTTTTGGATATACAGAGGCCAGCTTTTGATAATGGACCAGTTTGCTCCAACCATCCAGCACCTGATTGAGCTCACTTGATCTCTCTCTCTCTCTCTCTTAATCTCTCTCTCTCTCTCAGTCTCTCTCTCTCTCTCTCTCTCTCTCTCTCTCTCTCTCTCTCTCTCTCTCTCTCTCTCTCTCGGTGCCGCCCAATAGTCGTGTGTTTAGACAATGGAGAGTGATTTTTATCTCAGTAACATTCCACATAAGGCATTCCAGTATGAGTTTTATCTGGTTTCTTAGCTGTTGGCTCTTCTGCATCATCTATGCCATGCCCCACCATATTTTCAGATTTTCTTGAATTCTCTACCTTGCCTTGGTCTCCTTAGCTATACCATGAGTACTGCATAGGCTGATCTTTAAGGATTTTTCTAGCCATAGCATGCTGTGAATTTGCAGTTCCACCACTGATACCATGAAAAATAAAACAGCTTACTCTGTTGCCACATTATTTAAAATGCCATTTGGGCCTTTGTTTCTTTATTTGTACTTAGATATAACTTTTCAGTAGTTTTGCCTTATCCTTGTCTCATATCCTTGGTGAATAGACTGATGGTTCATATCTACATCAAATTATAAAAATTAAAAAATTTTTTTGCCCTTTGGGTTGGTTAATTTTATGTGTCAATTGGGCTGAGCATGGTGCCTGGATATGTGGTCAAGCATTATTCTGGGTGTTTCTCTGAGGGTGTTCTTGGCTGAGATTTATATTTAAATCAGTGGACTTTGAGTAAAGCCTTCCATAACATGGGTGGGCCTCGTTTAATCAGTTGAAGGCCTGAATAAAACAAAGGACTGACCTCCTCGAGCGACAAGAAAATGTGTCATCACACTGCCTTTGGACTTGAATTGCAACATTAGCTCTTCTCTGAGTCTCCAGCCTTCTGGGCTACCCTACAAACTCTGAACTTGCCAACCTCCATAACTGCACGAACTAATTCCTTAAAATCATTTCACCTCTCTCTCAATAGATAGATATGAAGTAGATATATTATATTGAGGTATATATTATATATATATATATATATATATATATATATATATATATATATACATTCTCTCTCACTCGCGCGCGCGCGCGCGCACGCTCTCTCTCTCTCTCTCTGGCTCTCTAGCTATCTGTTCTATTGGTTCTGTTTCTTCAGAGAACCTTGACTAATATAACCTCTAACCTGAAAGAAAATACCATCTCTTTCATGAACAACAACAGCCAAAAGAAGGGCTGTGCTGAGAAGAAAAAGAACGCAGAGAATTATGTCAGAGGAGATAGTTCCAGATCTGAAAGCTAGGAAAACCATTGCTGTGGGCACCAGGGATGGAATAGTTGTGGCATGAGTGTATATATTGACTTTTCTCATGCGTGCAAAATAAGTAAGTGCAGGTCTTCCCTAGAAGGTCCCCCTTTTTTTTGAAGAGGCAGAAATAGGAGTTGGACATTTGCCATTGTGATGGGAAACAACATATGTGCTTGTTCTTTGCAAAAGCTGCTGGCCAGCGTGCAGACCTGTGTATTTTGCTCAGTCTACCGTGTGAGGGAATTAGCTTGCATGTGCACTTTGGGGTTAGGAGAACCTGGCAATAGAAGTCACGTTTCAGCAGGCTAATGGGCTATTGCACTGAACTGATAGCTCCTCCCCAGGGAGAGGCTTTACTTCACAGCGGTGTCATGGTGTCATTTACCGTAGAGATGCTGAAGATTGGTCCGTACTGACACCTTCAGAGGCCAGGAGCATGAGTGCCTGTGAAAGGTGCTTGTAACATGGAGCTGGTTGGGGCCGTGTCCTTCCTTGCTGAGGCTTTAATGTAGGAGCAGAAGAAAAAGTTGAGTTTTTGTATATAGGCTCTAGAAAGATAAAATCAGGAGGGCAACAATTTTCTTTCCAAAGAGAGTTCTCATTGGTGTCTCCGACTTATATTCCTGGGGTTCAGCCTCTAAAATCAAATTCTTCCTTTTTTGAGCTCAGTAAAAAAGCAGTGCTTCTGGATCAGAATTATCCTGAGAAAGCACTGCTCTTTGGCTGCCTCTCTCAGCTCGCTCTGATCTTGGCTACTCAGCTGATACTCTCAAGCTGCAAGCTAGCTGCCTGCTTTCCCAACAATCTAGCGCCAGCTGTTTTGAGTTTCTGAAGTAAGATTTTTCTAGGATGCTTTCATTACCCCGGGGTTCAGGCATGGTAGCATAAAATGTGCTAATGAGTTTTTCCTCTGATGTAACAGTAAATGTGATTTAAGGCACAGAAGGTCAATTTCTGCCCTGTAGTGAAGTGGATTTTGAAGCTTTTCCTCTCTTCTGTGTAACAAGGTATCTGAGATTTGGTGTTGCTTCCCCTAATCTGTGTATCATCTGTCAAGTTTTAGATAATAATTTGCACTGACATTCTGTAGCTTTGAGTTAGAAAGCAAAGAGTTTCTCTAAAAGGAGCACTTCATCTTTTTGATGTCAAAGGAGAAGCAGATAAATAAACCACAGTCTGTGTTTCACCTTCTGAAATCATTTCTCCGTAGCAGATTTTTGGGGTTCTAGTTAAATCTAGTTAGCTAGAATCTAGTTTGAGATTCCAGTTAAATCTCACTACTTTTACTCCTCTTCTTACTAACATCATAGATTTGGCTCCATTTTCTCTTTTCCAATCCTTTATTTTTCAGTTTTTCAAAGCAGCATTTTTCTAGGTAGGTCTTAGTTTACTGATGGATTGATCTGTTTACTTAAATATAGAATTAGCAGTACTAGAAATGCAAGTGTCTTATCTGAAATAATTAGGAGAAGCTATTCTTCACATCACCTTGTAAAAAATGATTATGAATTTGAAAAATCCAGACAGATAATTCTTGTTTTCAGCAACTTAAAAAAAACTGTATTTGCCTTCCTTGGCCTTTGATCCCTAAGAAGACCAAGGTTACACATGGCTGTGGTCTGTAGTTAATTTCACCCTGGGTGGTAAAATAATACACTGTGGTTTCCAGACCCCTGAACAATCAACTGGTAACAAGTGAGGTCATTTTTGGTTGAAGGATTGCATATGTCATTGTCTCAAAAGACACATGGGCTGCAGATCCTGTCTGGGGACCTGCTTCCAAATACTTGTGTGAACTCCTCCCAGCTCAGTTTGCACTTGGCCTTAATCTTACTTTTACACTTCAAAGAGCTTGAATGCTGCATATTCCCAACTAAGTAGATAGTAAAACAAAACCAGCAACCTATTGTTAAATGAAAAATGAAAGGGACAACAGTAGTCATTTTATGATTCTTTTTATCTAATTCTGTCACTAAGAAGAAATTCATATATTTTTTCAGGCTCCATAGAAAAGTAGACAGCTTTTTTTTTTTTTTTTTTTTTTGGCGGTACGCGGGCCTCTCACTGCTGTGGCCTCTCCCGTTGCGGAGCACAGGCTCCGGACGCACAGGCTCAGCGGCCATGGCTCACGGCACCAGCCGCTCCGCGGCATGTGGGATCTTCCCGGACCGGGGCACGAAGCCGTGTCCTCTGCATCGGCAGGCGGACTCTCAACCACTCCGCCACCAGGGAAGCCCAGGTAGACAGCTTTGATTATTTCTTTTAAAGTGTTTTAAATATTGAAGTAATATGTAAAAATATAAGGTGTATGGGTATTTGCTTGCCTTACCTTAAAGGCCTGCTTTTTTAATAGTGAACTAACTGTAACCAGTGGTATGGTAACCAACCTCCATGGTGGCCCCCAAGGGTCCTTGCCTTCTGGTACTCACTCTCCTAGTCTCCTCCCACGCTGACTCACGTGGCCAGTGGCATGGGTGGAAGTGAGAGTGCGTGACTTTGGAGGTCAAATCATAAAAGGCATTGCAGTTTCTGCCCCAGTCTCGTGGATTGCTTGTCCTGAGGGATGTCCCCCATGCCATGAGGACATCAAAACAATCCCAAGGAGAGGTCCATGTGGGAAGGAACTAAGGCCAGCAACCAACAGCCAGCATCACCTTGCTGCCATATGAGGGATCCACCTAGGAAGTCAGTCTTCCAGCCCAGTGCGGCTTTCAGGTGACATCTATTTACAAGCTCATGAGAAACTTCAAGCGCAAATGTCCTAAACACCTGACCTACACATCTACGAACATAAGCAATGTCATTGTGTGAGATGCTGGGTGTACAGATATAGGCTCTGCATCCATGGAGCTTCTGTTGTACTGGGGGAGAGCAGTGACAGACAAAAAATAAACAAACCAGATGATTTTAAAAGATGTGTTAAGGAGAAAGTAAAACAGGATAATGGGGTATAGATGAAGTGCTTGGATAGAAGAGTACTTCATATATAAGGTGGTCAGAGAAGGGCTTTTTGAGAAGGTGATACTTGAGCCAAGCCCTGAATGATGAGAAGGAGCCACCTTGGCAACAGAGGGTAAGACGGGAGAAGAGAAGGGGAACCAGGCAGATTCCTAAATCAGAGAAGGATTACACTTGTTGGAAGGAAAGAAGAAGGCTGGTTTGGCTGATCTGTCTTAGAATTAGGTCAGATTTGCCCTCTAAATGGCATACCATTCTTCTTTGGGCTTCTTTTTGGGGAAAATATGGTCAGTTTTCAATATCATCAATAATAGTATAAAGTTTTTATTTTAATTCTTCTCAACCTGTTTAACGTATACAATTAAACCCCCACCAGTTAGTGGAAATAAATGTGCTGTAAACCTTTGAGTATTACGTCAGCAAATTCTCTACTTTTTCCCTGCATCCTGATTACACAGTGGAATGTTCTCAAAAGACTTTTTTTTTCTTTTTTCTGTATGTCACCAATGGCAATGCCATTACTAATAGGATTCCGGGGGCAGTATTCATAAAAAAATTAAAGTGCTTTGTTTTAAAATGACAAAATAAAACTAAGCACAACATATAACCCCAGCAATAAATGAAGACATTCTACACAGCCATCCAAAGAGTCTAAAAAAACAAGTGAATGCTGGACATCGCCAGTTCTGCATATAACTGTTTCTTAAACCACAGATTAGGAGTGTTGAAAGAATGCACTAAGCTTAGGGCATGCATCACTGAGTGTTACTTGCACACTATTTGCTGTACTTTGTTTTCTTGAGGCATGAAGCGCAATTTTGCAAAAATACAGATTGGTGTTTTAGATCCTGCTCTGTATCTTTCTGTGGAAATCATTTGAACACAGTCCACTTTTGATGTCCTTGGTCCCTCTGTTAACATCACAACATCATCTTGATTATAAAGAACATTTCTCAGGTCGGCTCTAGGCTAAACAGAGCACTTCGTTTTGGGTTTGCTTCAGTCTGTGCTTAATTTCTGAGTTACAACTGTGGAATATTAAACCCCTTAAAAACTCTTCTATCCGTTTCAAATGTTTGAGGCTTTGATTTCTTTATCTCCTAAAACAGGAATGAGACCACCAAACATAAAGAATGTGAATTAAAAACAATCTGCTTTTGTTGAATATTTATTCTCTTTTTATTCTTCTACTTTGTCAATTAATGTAACCGAGAGCTATGTCAGGCTCAAGTACAGACAAAGGCTACTGATTACTGATTTAAAAAGAAAAACTCTGCAAATCAATATTCGAGTTATGTTTTCTGCATAAAGCCATTAGTTCTGTGCTGGAGAAAAGTCTCAATGGGTAATTATTTCAGACCAGTGAGCTCATAGCTGTCTGCTTGGCAAAGCTCAGCTCTGGTTTCTTCATGAAAAATAAGATAACTGCCAGGATTTTTCTGTCTTGTACCTGAGTCCTCACAAGTGCTGCCTGTCACCCCTTAAGATTTAACTTCTTAAGTCGATGACATTTCCTCTGCCTCTCATACAGTGTAACCACGAAGTGAGTTGATACTGAGAAGCCAAAAATCAGAGCAGAGAGCAATGATTTAATTATTTCAGAATCGAGAGGCACATTTATGGGGACTGTGAGAAGGGACTTGAGCCGTTCAAATTCAAATGTTCAAATTTAAGACGTTTCAAAATCTAATCTCTAATAAAGTAATAATTATAATCTGGTTTACTTTAAGCAGATATATGGTTCCACAGAGATCTCTTCTGTTTTTTGAAAGCTTCCCTATCTCCCCTACATTTGGCATTCTTACTGCTTGCCTCTGGCAGAAAATATTTCTTCCGTCTCAGTTTATTCTGATCCCTGCTGTCTGGAGCATCTTCCAGCATAATAATTTATGACTTTGAAAGATCACATATTTGGTTTTATAGGGGCCTCTGTGTCAAATTTGGCTTTAAAATATCTTAAGCTTTTTCACCTAGGTAATTTATGCAGTAATTCTATGTATATTTTATTAAATATCTAGACTTTGAAGGTAAAGTGAAGAATGTGTGTAGTCTGAAAAAGGGTTATACTGTTCCTTGATTTTATTAGCAATGAGAAGTTTCCTATGAATGAAACCATTGTTAAGAGTTGTTTTCCATTTTGTTTACTTTGCTTCTGAAGATGTCTTGAAACCTTGATTTCTGGGACTGGAATTCTTTATATGCTTCCTAGGAAAGGAAATATAACATGCCATTTAGAATAATTAATACCAGAAAAGCAACATCCTTCTTGCCCCTGTAATACTGTAGTGGAACAAATCACCCATCCCCCCAGTTCAAACATAATGAGATGGGAAGAAGAGGTGTTCATTTTGTACAAATTAAATCTCTCAGATACAATTTTTAAAAGTAGTTTTATTGTTCTCAAATACATATGGTAATTAGGGTAATGCTATTGCTATCCTTAGAGAAATCGTTAAATTAATATATGGCAATTGTCTGCTTAATATCTTTATTGATGGTATATGAATTAGTTTTCTAAATAGTTTATTATCTTATATAGTACTCTGCAATGTAGTACCCTTCACTTAATCGTGAGAGCTAATATTAATTGGGTACTTATGGTGTACTGAGCATTATGATAACACTTTCCATGAGCTCACAGCAACCCCATGAAACACCTATTGTTAGCGTAGCCTCATCTGACAAAGGGGAAACTGAATTGAGACAAACTAAGATTTTTCCAGAGCCATAGACTTAGTGGCAGAGAGTGACCTGACCCAGGCCAGAGGCAGATTGACTTGGAAGTTAAGCAAGTTAAGCTTCAGTCCCCCTGCTGGGGTCCCATTGCAATGTATTCCCGTCTGTTTTGGTAAAACATGCAAAGGGAAAATATTTCATCAGCAATGGGCTAAGACCACGTGGCCAACTTGCCCTCCATCCCTCTTCCCCTTATTTCGGGTGGTGACAGAGTGGCAATGGTTGTATCTGGGATCTGGTTAAGAGGAGGCTGACTTGGGGATGCACTTAGTTTGGGGATAGTGGGAAAAATGTGGTTCATAGTCACTTCCAGGTATAGTTTATTACTCTTGTGGTCCACTTGACGCACAGGTGAAGGACCGAGGGCTCTGCTGCATAGCTGGTCTCAGAAGTAAGTGAGGTGCAGAGGAGGAACAGTAATCGAAACTTGTCTCTGGAAAATACTTCCAGTCATCAGACACGAAAATTTTTAAGTGGATGATTTAGTTCTCTCATAAATTCCTGGGCAAAACAAAACTTCTCTTCTATTAGAAACATGCTTGGTAATATAGTGAATACAATTGAATATAATAGTGTCCGAAGCTATTGGACACTTCCTTTTTTCTATGGGAATCACATGGAACAGAATATATCAGAATTGCTCTCTGAAGAGCACAACCAGAGGCATTGTGTCTGAGTACATGGAAGTTTTCTGCATCCCAACACCTCAGCTTGTGTTCTAGCAGACCGAAGGCATCATGGCTTCACAAAATCTGGCAGATCTATTTGAAATGGCATTCAAAACTGTTAGCAACACAGTGAAATGGCTTGAAAGCTTTCTACATTATTAATAATAAAAAGAAAATTCCAGCCAACCTAAGTTGAGGAAAGACGAAATTATATTTCTCTTCTCTTTATACATGAGATACTGTAAAATAATTGCCATATGAAGAGGTGATCAGAGTTTTTTTTTAATTTTTATTAAATTTTTTATTGAAGTATAGTTGATTTACAATGTGTTAGTTTCAGGTGTACAGCACAGTGATTTGGTTATATATGTATTACATATATATTCTTTTTCAGCTTCTTTTCCCTGATACAAAATATTGAGTATAGCTCTCTGTGCTATATGGTAGGTCCTTGTTGGTTATCTATTCTATATATAGTAGAGTGTGTATGTTAATCCCAAACTCCCAATTTATCCCTCCCCGTCCCTTCCCCTTTGGTAACCATAAGTTTGTTCTCTATGTCTGTGGGTCTATTTCTGTTTTGTAAATAAGTTATTTGTAATTTTTTTCAGATTCCATATATAAGCAATATCATATGATGTTTGTCTTTCTCTGTCTGACTTACTTCACTTAGTATGATAATCTCTAGGTCCATTCATGTTGCTGCAAATGACATTATTTCATTCTTTTTTATGGCTGAGTAATATTCCATTCTGTATATGTGCCACCTCTTCTGTATCCATTCATCTGTTGGTGGACATTTAGATTGCTTCCATGTCTTGGCTATTGTAAATAGTGCTGCACTGAACATTGGGGTGCGTGTGTCTTTTCAAAGTAGAGTTTTCTCTGGATATATGCCCAGGAGTGGAATCACTAGATCATACGGTAACTCTATTTTTAGTCTTTTAAGGAACCTCCATACTGTACTCCATAGTGGCTGTATCAATTTACATTCCCACCAATAGTATAAGAGGGTTCCACACCCTCTTCAGTATTTATTATTTGTAGATTGTTTGATGATGGCCATTTTAACAAAAATCTAAGAAAATAAGTTTATAGAAGTATGTCAGGTAGTTAATAAAATGTTTTTTTCCTGGATTTTGGATGTTTGTGGCATTTCTCAGCCTTTGAGAATTTCTTATAATGACTTGATTATAAAACAAGTTTATTAATGTGTTATAATTATTTATACAGTGATTTTCTCATTCTAAGTAAATATTCACTTTCATACTTAATTTTACATTTGGAATCTTGTATTCCTTTTCTTAAAGTGGGTTCCCCCAAGTTATATAAGCTCCAAGCCCCATAAAACCTTGATTCAATCCTGCCGAAGCCCTGAGATTTCAAACCCAACTGCTGCTCTTCTGTACACCTCTACCACTTGAGTGGTACAAATTGTCCCTTTCAAACCTTGCTTTTACTTTTGGTTGTCTCACAAACCAGCTGTTCTTTCAATTAAATTTTCATGTTAGGGCTTTCTGAATTAATGAAGTTTATCCTTATTTAACACTGAAATCTCACTACTGAAAAAAAAAATCCCCAAACTTGGAGTTATAAATAGTATTTCAACACCCATCTTCATGTCCTGCAGTAAAATGCTTTGAAAACATTCTGTCCGGCTGCTTTGCCACACAGCATGGCAATTTGCAGGACGACTCGCCCTACTTCAGGCTTGCTATGTGATTCCCTCCTGGATCTTTGGTGTAATTCAGGGAATGATAAAAATTTTAGTGACTGATAATTTATAATCACAGTGGAAATTTTTAAATCATCTTGACTCTGAGATAAATGTAGTAACTAAGGGTTATTGAGTCCATAAAAAACCCATTTTGTCACATTTTATTAACTATATATGACCTCAGAAACCACCATGTGCCTATAAATAAAGCCACTCGTGACAATATGAGGTTTGGAGTAAGAATTCATTTTCATAGCATCACCTTTGACATTTTAAGATCTTCAGCATATCCACTGAAGTTAATATGTTGTCAAGAAATTATAATGAGTTAGAATTTCTGTTTGACTTTCACATACATCTATGATGTCTGCATCTGGGACTCAGGATATTTTCATAGTTTCACATAAATAGCCTTTTACTTAATTCACCAAATCCTCTACACACTCAGAAGGTGCCCTGAAAACAGTGTGACTTGTCATCTGCCATCGAAGCCTCACTTCTTCACAACAGCCACATGGCTTCTTCTGCAGCTTGTTTTCTAACTTTCAATATAATGACTTCATGGCCCAGGGGCAGGGACTTGCTCTGTGGATTTCAGAACTAAGAATGTTCCACATGTACCTATGCAGGGAAAATGAGCAAAATAGTCTGCATTTCACCAAATTAGAAGATATGCAAATACATGGAGGTATACTTTTATCTCTTCATTCACCAAAGATGTCAATAATCTTTCTAATGGCAGGAATTCTGTTCTGAAAGTGAGTAAAATACTGCCTCTCTCTACTCTTTAGAAGCCCAACAACACAAAAGAAGCCCAGGGGGTTCAGAAACAAAGCAGTGTTCTGAGAGCCTGGAGGGGCACTGAGACGGAGTTGGAGAGTTCGGTTATGGCTCCATGTTAACGGCCATCCAGAAAAGCGCCAGGATTAGATGTATATTTACCTTGCATTTACATAGGATGTCCTGCTACAAGGAGCCTTCAACTCTCACTCTGCCATGCCCTCTACAATCTTATCTTTGTCCTCTGTAAGACCTCATTGATCCTACTTGCTACCAAAGTCCCTTTTGTTCTTCAGTTCCTTCTAGCCTGGCCCAGTTGCAGATACCTTAGATTTCCCTTGTCTTTTTTGTTTTACTCACCTAGAAAAAAACCAATCCCAGATCAGTCTTCCTGCAGTCTCTACTTTGGGGTCTGGTTCATTCCCCTCCTCATTCCCCTAACACACACTCATGCTAATTTTGCCACACGAGTTGGGCTCTCTACCCTCAAGTGGGCCCAGTGATCCTTCTGTTTCCCAGTGAGTTGTTCTTGCTCTGTTCTCCACTCTTGTAAGTCTACTTACTCCATCATCTCCACTGACATTTTCAGCATATCACCTTGCTTCTGAATTCAGCAAGAAAATGGAAGCCATTTGATGACCATGGTTTCAATTTCCTTGCCTCCTTTAATCCTATCTGGATGGAAGAGAGATTTCATCTTGCCTAAAGTAAACTTCTCAGTTTCTTCTCTGGATCCCATCCTCTTCCTTGACTTTATCGTCCCAGTAGCCTTTATCTCATCTTCTTCCCCTTAATTTAACATTAATTCAGTGGATGTTTATTTCTCACTTGTTATGTTTTAGACCTGGGGATACAATAGTGTTAGCTCTCAAGGACTTAGAGTCAAGCTGTTTGAGAGAATGGTCTACATTTGCCACTTTTGCATTCTCACCTGCATTCATTCCTCCTCTGGTTTCTGTAATCTGGTTTCCCTAACCTCCTCTCCATTGAAAGTTTCCTCGCCAAGGTCACCAGCAATTCCAGTCATTAAATCCAGTGGCATTTTGACAACTTCTGTACAGTGATATTTCTGCTGCATTCCATCATGTGGACCACACTTTCCTTTCTTATAAGAGTGTCTTCACTTGGATCCATAATTCCTCTCTCTTAAGAATTCCTCTTAATTCTAACTCAATTTAATTTCTTGACAACATATTAACTTCAGTGAATATGCTGAGGTAATTTTCTTCTTACCTTGTCTTCTCTTTGGCTTACTTCTTTCTCACTTCATAATCCTTAAAAGTGGTGTTTCCCAGGGAATCTAGATTGGACCTTCTTCTCATTGGACAACCTCACCCTAAATGGTGTTGTCCATTCCTGTAACTTCAGTTACCATATGTGTGCAGATGACTCCCAACTCTTAATTCTACCCCTGATTGTTCCTCCAGAGCTCCGCACCTAGTGGCCTCCTAGACATCTTCATGTGGATGGTCCAGAGATTCCTCTAATTTGTAAATCTCACACTGAACTCACTACCTTCTTTTCCCTTTTCTCAGCCAGCTGCATCTCCCATGTTCCTACCACCATGCACCACTCCCTCAAAACAGAAGCATGGACCTCTCTGCTACCATTCATATCAAGTTATTATTTAAATTCTGTCAAATCTTCTTTCTTAATCCTCCAGAGTTTTTTCGCTTTTCCCTATCCTCTCTGCCATGTCCTTAGTTCAGGTCACTGTACTCTCCCATCTCCTAATGGATTGCTCTGCCCTCAATCTCAACCCCCAATAATCCATGACCCACATAGTAACCATCTTTCTTTAAATAAAATCAGGCTTTGCTACTTCTAAACTTCCGATGGCCTTTGAAGGTAAAGTCTATACATCTTGAAATGGCACACAATGCCCTTCAAGATAAAGGGCTTCTGCTAGTTCTCCAGCCCTATTTGTCCTCCCTCCTCCTTTATGCCCCATGCTGTAATCATGTTGAACTGCCTTGCAGGGGACCACAACTCTCTCTATGATTTCTGGGTCCTTGTTAATGCTCTTTGCTAGATCCAGATTGCCACTCTACTCTTACTTGCCTGTTTTTCAAAGTTTGTAACAGACCTTACCCTCTTCCAGCAGGGTCTCCTGGGGCCTGTGATCTGAGCAAGACGTCTTTGGTGTGGTTTCACGCATCTTCCATAGCTTTCTTGTAAAGGTTTTTAAATTACCTCTTTGCTAACAGGGCCTGTCTTCTGATCGTATCCTCAGATTCTGGCACTGAAGTGCCTAGTAGGAAGGGGCTCAATAAATATTCAGGAAAGGGTAAATAAGTTATTTTAATAGATTCTCTCATCAATATCGACTTTATTTATTTACATTTTATGATAAAACTGAGGCCCCCGAGGATAACTAATGGTTTCCTCCCAGTTCCTCAGGGGCTTATCTGGTTACAGAGTCGGGACCCCAAACTGAGACCTTATGCTTCTTTTCCCAGAAGCAGGGGAATTGGAATTCTCTTCTGTAGGATCCCGTCTCTTATTTTGCTTATGTGATGATGGAATTGGAGTGCATTTTAAAGTACACAGTGAGGATGAATTTCACGTTTATTAGAATCCCACAGCCACACTGAAAACATACAGTTTTTTTTGTCATGACACTAAGTTCAATAAAACAGTGATTCATTGTTTCAAAGAGTAATCCACCCTCATTATGCAAATTAGATTCAATCTTTCTTTCTCTCTCTTAAGAAAAAGAATTTTGAAATGTAATCCACTATGGTGTTTTCATTTTTCTCCTCTGATAACCCTAGATGCTGTAGGATACCACATACACAGTTTCATTTAGATTTCGTGACTATCAAAATCTCTAACGAAATAGTTTCTTTTCTTTGTTTGTATTAGCAGATAACATTTTTCAATGGTTCTAATCACTTATAAAGACATCTGCACAAAAATGCTTGCAAGGATAGTGGATTAAAAATCATTTGTACTCACCATCCTAAAGAAGGAGGCAGCAGAAATGTTGTAAGCTGTGGATGTGATGGGATTCAGGAGAGATTTGGGGGAATCTCTGCTCTCTTTCTTTTCTTTGTTATTCTATTTTTCTTTCTTCTTTTTGGGGAAGAGGGTTCTGAGAAATGTGTTTTCAGAAGGCATAAGGAAGGACAAAGAAATATCATTCTTTCTCTGCCCTTTTCCTTCTCTTACATCCTTCTTGGAGATAACAGTATTCTGAATTATAATAAAGTATTTTATAATAAGAGCCAGGGTAAGTGCAGGGAATTTGTACAATTTGCATTTCCTGCCAAACTATAGTGGTCAGGTCACTTCATTATTGGTTTATATAACAATCTGGGAGCATATTGACCAATAGATCAGACTGCTGCCCACTTGTGTCTCACATATGGATTTTACACATAGGGTTTATACATTTTAAAAGTGAGGCAAGACAGACAGCTCAGAGGACTGCATAAAGATACTAACTATATAATTACATTGAGAGCTAAGGGGAGGTGTAAGATTGTGATGCCTTGTATTACTAAGAGTGGTCTCTGACCATGTGTCAAATATCATGTCAGCCAATTGGAATGAGGAAGTTGGTTTTGCACGTACTGGCTGGCACCTTAAATAAGAGCTGATAGTAGAGATGGAGTCTGCCTGGGTTTCTGTGCAGCAGGCAGCTTTGAAGGTCACTGGAGGTTGGAAAGAGACAGGAGCTTGTGAATAGCAGAATGGTCTCCAGTTTGCTGTCTCTTTCTGGATACTTTCTCTTTCCCAGTTAAGCCATCAGGGGAGCTATGTTGGAGAAGGGGTGCTAAAATGAAAGCTTTACTGGCCCAGATTCCAGCTTTCAGTTAAATAGGCTCTCAAAACAAACCATGTGGCCAACACTTGCGTAGCTAGCATTCCCTTAGAAGTGTTTACAAGGGTCTCTATGTTCAGCTCTAGGTCAGAACGTGCACTAAGGAGGGAGGTGAAATATAGGTGGTATTGTTCTGACCATGGTTTGAATTGTTTCTTGAAAAGGCCGCAGTAGCTCTTGGATCTCCACTAGCTTCCATGGTAGGTTGCCGCCACTGGTGATCATATGTCAAGCAATGACCTTCTCCCAACTTGCAGCCCTTCACTGAGCTGCCATATGGTGCCACTGAGAATTAAAACCAGACCTTCCTTCCCCACTGGTCTGTTGTCTTTGCTTCCCCTGGCTGTAAGGCACCACTGGCTCCCTGCTTGGTGGCTGTGATTCATCTCCTCGAAGTTGATGATCATTTGTTTCAGTTGCCCCAAATCTGGCCAGGAGTTCTGTTGGTGCCTCTGTGACAGGTGGCCAGTACTTTTGGAGCAAAGACTGGCCCGGCTCCAAAGGAATCTTGAAGTTCTTTCCTCCAGGAGTTGGTCAAAAGCAGGGCGTTTGGCAACTCTAGCCTCAGATTTTTAGTTGCCCTGTCATTTTCCTTTCTATCCTTACATAACCACTATTCTTATGAACTAGAGAACATGAGCAAGAGTGGAATGGATATAAATTATGTCCAAAAAGTAGGGAGAGAGGTCATATTTTAAATCACCAAAATAAACACAAATTTTAAATTTAAGCCAAAATCTTTTTTGTTTTTTACCTTTGTCACTGTTGACTTCATGGGATGTCACCACCAGTGTTCTGGGTGTTCAGAGATTAGAAAAATGTTGTGTCATCTTCTGTCAACCATACAAATATAATCCCCAAGATGATCTACTCATAAATCTCCATTTAAAGTCTGAAAGAAACACAAAAACTGATGTTTCGATGTTTAGAGAAGGGAAGGGAGATTCATATGGAGGGCAGAGTGTAAGACAAGTTGACTGAAGAATTGCCATTTTCAGTTCATTTAGAGGTTTCTGGAATAATTGGCTAATGCAATGCATGTGGCTGAGAAAGAGACCAAGATAAGAATCACACATCTGTTAATTTACTTATACTTCACCTGTTTCCAAAAAGGATTTGAGGGAATTATGTTGATTATGAAAATGCCAATCTCTTAATAAAATGTAATCCTAGGAATGTTGAAACAGAGGGGAATTTTTTTTTTGCTCTTAATTCACATTTAATTAGTTATGTTTAATTCTGACAACTCCCTCTCTGATCTTAACTACATTCAGGTTCATTTCTCAAGATCTGGAGGTTAATGTGTTAGAACTCTTAACCCCAGGTTTGCAAGTTTACTTGTCTATACCTCTCATTGGATTTTTTTTTTTAATTTAAGAATAGAGTTCTCTTTCTTTAAAGTTTAATTTATTCAAGTATGATTGATTTACAGTGTTGTGCTAATTTCTGCTGTACAGCAAAGTGATTCAGTTATGCACATATTATACATTCTTTTTCATATTCTTTTCCATTATGGTTTATCACAGGATATTGAATAAGTTCCCTATGCTGTATAGTAGGACCTTGTTGTTTATCCATCCTATATATAATAGTTTGCATCTGCTAATCCCAAACTCCCAATCCATCCCCTCCCCCTTTGGCAACCACAAGTCTGTTCTCTATGTCTGTGAGTCTGTTTCGTAGATAAGTTCATTTGTGTCATGTTCTGATTCCACATATAAGTGATAGCATACAGTATTTGTCTTTCTCTTTCTGACTTACTTCGCTTAGTATGAGAATCTCTAGGTCCATCCACGTTTCTGCAAATGGTATTATTTCATTCATTTTTATTGTTGAGTAGTATTCCGTGGTATATATGTACCACATCTTCTTTATCCATTCATCTGTTGATGGACACTTAGGTTGTTTCCATGTCTTGGCTATTGTGAATAGTGCTGCGATGAACGTAGGGGTGCATGTGTCTTTTTGAAATAGAGTTTTGTCTGGATATGTGCCCAGGAGTGGGATTGCTGGATCATGTGGCAACTAAGAATAGAGTTCTTTTTAATTGTGCTACAACCTTACAAGTATATACAGAAGACTTTCATGGGGATTATCTGTTTTTTACTTTTCATTTTGAAGTAATTTAAAGCATTCCGGGAAAGTTGCAAGAATAATACAAAGAATTTTTGTTTACCAACATTTTGTCATATTTGCATCATCATTCTCTTTTTCTCTGTGTGTGTATATATGTATTATTACTTTTTGAGCTGTTTTAAGATAGTTTGCATACCTCATGACTCTATATTTTTCCTAGGAACAAGAATATTTTCTTACGTATCTGTAGCAGTTCAGTTATCAAATTCAGGAAATTTAACACTGATACAATACTACTTGAATTTACAATCTACATTTCCACTTCCTGAATTGTTCTAATAATGCCTTTACAGAATTTTCTTTCTTCCTTCTTCCTTTCTTTTTAAGAACAGGCTCCAGCCCAGGATCATTTATTGCATTAAGTCATTCCATCCCTTTCATCTCCCTTAATCTGAACAAATATTTAATTTCAGCCTTTCTTTATCTTTCACACCACTGAACCACTGACCTTTAAAAAAACTCTACAGGCCAGTCATTTATAAGATGTCCCTCAGTTTGGTTTCTCTGCTGTTTCCTCATGATTTGCTTCTGTTTAGGCATTTGGGCTGGAATACTAAGTCAGATGTCTTTGGGATCCATCTGGAGGCTGATGTCTGTTTGCTCCTTTCTGGTGATGTTAATTTTGAGCAACATGTTAACACAGGTTAATGTGTTTCCAGTTTCTCCATTGTAGAGTAATTTTTTCCTTTTGAAATTAGTAATTTGTCTCAGTAGATTTTAAGTTCCTTATTAGCAGGAAACATACTGTGTTCCCCAGTGTATCTTCATTGTGGACCTTGGGACCTGGCAAGAGCAGGTACGGAGTATTTGTTAGATAAAGTGGATCTGGGTATATATTCTACTTTAGTAGGTCTCAGAGATTTGGGGGGAAAGATGAGCTAACTTTGGTAAAGGAAGGATGAAAGAAGACTAGCCGGGTGGGGCTGTTTTCAAGATATTTGTTTGAGGACCCAGGGAGTGTGTGGCCCTGGGGACCTGTGTCACAGAACTCCACACCAAACGGAGCTGTGGTCTTGTTTCTCAGAAGAACCACAGTCCCAAGTAAACGAGCTTCTGTTCTTACTCTTCTTCAAGAGTGACAACAGATTAGGAAGGAAAGACCTATAAGCAGTTTAAAATAGGAGCCACGTGATTTGTTGCAAGTATGAAATATATTAAAAATTGCTTCAGTTGCTGTTAATTTAAAATATGGTATTTTATCAAATCCAGGATATACCATGATTTTATGTATTCTAAGAGAAAGAAAGGAAAGCTGCAAGTTAAACTAAAACATACATTTTTCTTATCACTTAGAATTTTTATACCATCACATTGGAGGCTAGGATGTCAACATACGAATTTGGGGGGAGCGCAAACATTCAGTCCATGACAATAGGCCTGGTGGAGGAGAAGTCCGGTGATTCATACCAGGAGTCTCCTGGGAAGTAATTCAAGTTAATATCAGCACACGTGACCAGATCTGCATGGCATGCACCAGCTGGGTGGGGTGGAGATGGCAAGGCAGAGTGTGGGGTGGGCTATGCAGGATGCTGAGAGAGCCTCTAAGAGAAAAATTATCCCATCAAACTAATTTCAGGCAGGAAGGGCAGGCGGGTGGAAATTCTGAGTATGACACGCCTGGTCATTTGGCAATCAACAAAGAAGTACTATGGGCGGGGAGTGACTAAGCAGCTAGGAGAGATTAAGACGACCAGCTCACGTCGGGTGATGGGGGTTGGGGGAGCTCTACAGGAGCTAGAGGTCCTTGCAAGAAGGTGAAGGATCAAGTCAGGTAGTTGGGGGACTTGATGCTTATTGATGAGTTTGTGTCTTCCGGGAAGCCTGAAGAAGTTTGGGGCTTCCTTGATATTCATTCATTCATGCATTCATTCAGAAAATGTTTCTGGAGTCCCCACTTTGTGCTCCTTCATGTTTTGCTATAGATCTGCCCTGGTTACAGGCAAAGGGGGCGCTGAGCACAAGCTAGCACTTTGCAGCAGCTTGCATCGGGCCCTCTGTTTTTAGGTGCCTCCTGCCCTCAGTGTGCGAATTACCTTCTTCTTAGTAGAAAAAAAAAACTTCCTTTGGGTGGAAAATATTAATTATTCCCGATTATTTTCATGAACCTCATTATATGAGGAAGTCTTTTAATGATATTCAGAGTCAATCCCTGGACTAACCACTGATCCCAACCTCAGTGAGCGACTCCCACCCCCCATCCCTTTCCCAGATGCATGGCTTCCTGTTGCTCTGTACTGAGATTGTTTTGTAATAGAGCAAAGTAAAATGATTTTTCTACAGAAATTCCCAGAACTAATGTTCTTAAATGTCCAAAAAGGGCCAGTCTGTCCCTCAGGATGTTTGTAAATCATCCATTATTCCAATTTAGAAGTTATGGAATTAGAAAATTCTGTATCATGTACTGTTTAGTTGCTGAGTAATTTTTATAGAGAACTGGTTGTCTCTTGCTACAACTCCTCCTAAAAGAGTTTTGTAAATTTAAGGAAATGGGAGGATACTTTAAAATGCTTAAGGAAGTTGTTGTAGAACATGGTTAAGTACTTTAGTTGTTTTGGTTTATCATTTCTATTCCTATTTCCTAGTATTGTTTGGGATAAGTCCTCTGAGTTAATGGTTACATCCCCTTTTCTCCATTAACTTTACAATCTGGCGAAGAGGATGGGTAAGGGTGTTTCTGTTTCTTTTCCTGTCATTACCAGATTTCAGAGCACTTGTATGAATTCTAAGGACACATGCTTTCCTGCAGTGATTGGGGAAGATGGACTTTCTACCTTTCACATTTTAGGTTCTCACCTGACTGCCCAATGCCTCCCTTGGTTACACGGGACAGGGGCTTAAGCCCGTGGCCAGCTTGCTGTTTGGAAGATGTAAAGTGAAAGTTGTGTTCAATGTGCACCTTAATCTATGATTGAAATAATGCCGTTTTAGATCCTAGGCACTAGGCTAGATGGTGGTAAATTTTTTTAATTAATAATTCATTGTGGAAAAGAAAGTGATAGAGATTTATCATAGTGAGATACTCTACTTGATGAAGTTGGTAACATGTTCCCTAATTTTAAAAACTGGAATGCCTGTAATATTACCTTCATCTTCTTTGGACTTTTTAGCACATGCGCTTAATGGGGATTTGGGCTTTTAGAGTCATGTCGCTAGTGGGAGCTGGCAGGCCTGCTTGACTCTGGTCACATCTTCCTAATAAATGTCCTTTTTTATACATACTTGAAAGGTGCAATAATACATGCACATAATAAAAGAAAAATTGAAATGGTATGAAATAGCACACAGTGAAAGCTAAGTCTTTTCCCCACTCTAGATCTCCTGTCTCACTCTCCAGAAACAATCAAGGTTAAAGGCTTTATTGTAAACTCTTCTTGAAAATTTTTATACACACACGGAAAACATGCTATTACTGTGCAACCCCAAGCTTCACGACATAAAAAGACAACCATTTTCCTATGCTCACCAACTCTGTGACTCAGAGATTCAGAAAGGGCACAGCAGGGATGACTTCCTTCTGCTCTGTGATATCTGGATCCTCAGTTCAAAAGACTTGAAGGCTGGAATCATCGAAGGCTCATTCACTCCCATGTCTGGTCCCTGGACTGGGTGGCGTTGAAGACTGAGACTGCTGAGCAGAGCACCTACTTATGGCCCCTCCATGTGCTGTGGTTTCCTCACAGCATGGCGGCCTCTACATGGTGACTTTGGGCTCTGGGCTTGAGCCTTCTGGTCAACAAGGAGAAAGCTGCCTCACCTTTCTGACTTAGCCCTGGAGGTCACGCAGTGTCATTTCTGCTACCCAGATTCAAGAGAAGGAGACCAGCCCCCATATCTTGATGGGAAGAGTATCAAGGTCACATCACGAGACGGGAGATACTGTTTCAGCTATCTTTGGAAAACGAAGTATATAATCTTTTTTCCCCCAAATGGGAATTTACTCCACTTGAAGATTATTCCATATAGATTTCTCAAGCTAACAGCTGCATAAAAATATACCACTTGAGTACAAGTCATTTGCTTAATCAGCCTCCTACTGTTGAACATTTAGTTTGTTTCCAGTCTTTTGGTATCACAATGATGCAATACATATTTTTGATTATATATTTTATGTACATAGCTCAGTACATTTATAAGATATATTTTTAAAAGTGGGATTCTGGGTCAAAAAAATGTGAAATTTTAATGTTGGTCGATAGGAAGCCTCATTTTTTGCATCAGAATTGTTTGGTTGAACGTGATTTAAAACAGAAACTCAAAATAATATTGACTTAAACACACGAGAAAATTCTTTTTCCCCGTAAAGGAATTTGGAGATAAACAGCCCAAGGCCAGTATGGTGATTCCATAGTATCATTAGGAGCCCAGTGTTCTTCCAACTCTTTACTCTGAATCTCTACTTTGATTTAACTCAGAGACAAATATATCCTTTGTCTTCCTAGTCCTAAATGGTTACTGGCCATCTCATCTAACTTCCAGGAAGTAAAAAGGAACAAAGGCCACCCAATCCCCTTGCTTTAAGAGCAGCACTTCATGGGAATCACACGCAACATTTCTTATATATCATTGTATATTATTATATATATATATATATATATATCTCTCCCAATCTTATACATTCACAGGTGTGTTACTTAAAGGAGTGTATCCTTTTCTCTAAGTGGGGATGTGCCCAGATAAAATCATAGTTCTTATTACCAGGAAAGAAGGGGAAAACGGATACCAGGAGGTAACTAGTAATTTCTGTATCATTTCTTTATATGTATCATCTCTGATTTTCATAGAGACATAGTTATAATTATGCCCATTGTTCAAATAAGAGAACTGAAGCTTAGATATGGTAAAATGTTGGCCAATGGGCCCCAAGATAGAAAGTGTGGAACAAGAATTCAGACCCAAGTCCTTTCTCTACTATTCCAAACTAGAAGAGGACTTCAAGTTACAAACTCAACATTTACTCAGCCTGTTCTATATTACTGCTTTTCTCTGAGATCCTAGTAAGGTGCTTTAGTACTGTTTTGTTATGTGGTGTTTGCATTGTGTACACAAAGATTAACCTTCCCACGTGATGATTATTCTTTAAGTGGAGCGTTCTCTTCCTGTTGCTACAGAGCAGCAGCAGCCTCTAACAGTTTCCTTTGCACCTTGATTTCAATGACTAATCATCTCCGCAGCTTTCCTCTGCTGTTCCTTCTTTCAGATCGTCTAGCCTCCTGCTCCTCACACACAGTGAATCCTTTCATGAAGAACAGCTGAGTCATGAAAGGGAATGCAGATGGCCACGAGTTTATTTGCAGGCCTGGAGTCCAACCCAGGTTTCTTCTTGCAGCCTGCAGGGCAGTTACCTGACAGCTGTCCACTCCAGGCCCAGCGGACGATGTTCGCTGTCGGGCTCAGGGTCTCAAACACTTGGTGGTAGGAGTACCACCTGTGGAGCTTGGGACTGGCATGCACTGAGCACTGGGCTTCCATCCCAAAATCCTGGTGGAGGAGTGTGTGCTTCCTGCAGCAGCAAAATGGGAAAATTGTAGTCTTCAAAATGGAGTGATGAGGAGAAAAAAGGAGCATGGGGTAGCAGAGCTAGAGAGTTTAAACTTTGTCATTCAAAATCTCCAGTGAAAGACCCTTATAAAGAAATGAGATTTTTGTACCAGAGAAGCATAACGCCCCAAACCGCAGGCCTGTGGAATATTCCCGACTATAACTACGGGTTTAGACTTCTGACTTGACCTAAAAAGATTGTAAAGACTGAGATTCAGGGGTAAGAAGGCTCTGGAGCAGGGCATTTCATGGGGTTTTATAAATGAGACAGAATATTTCTATGTGATTCCAGCCGACTTTCCTAATAACAAAGAGACTCATATACTAAGTTCAATAATAGTTTTAAAAATAACATGAATTGAATTGGCCTGTAATAAAAGTGCTTTGGAAAAATGTGATTCTCTGTATATATGAAACTCTGAAATAGGGATGTGTGAGTCATTTCTAGAAATGAAAAAAATATGATGCTTTAAGTTAGAAATGCAGACAGTATAAGAGCAGATTAATAGACTGGAATATAGAGTTCAAGATTTATCCTTAATTCAGTATAGAAAGTCAAAGAGATGGAAAATATGAAGGAGAGGTTTAGACATGTGGTGGAAGGGATGAGAAGACTTAATATATGCTTGTTGGAATTCCAGGAGTAGATTTGAAAGAGAATAGGAGAGAGGCAGTATTTGGACAGAATATGGCTGAGAATTTTCAAGAATCTGTAAATGATACCAATCTTCAGATATAGATTCCAATGAATCCCAATCAGGGTAAGTAAAAAGAAATTCACTTGATACATCATAGTTAAACTGCAAAATATATATTTTTAGAATTATGAGACCATAAAAACAGCAGAGAGAAAGGATAGATCACTAAAAAAGAACAACATACTACAGCTGAGTTTTCAAGAGTGAAATCAAAGCCAGAATATCTTTAAAGTGCTGAAATAAAACTGCCCTCCTAAAATTCTTTAACTGGCAAAAATTCCTTTCAACAAGGAGAGTCAATGGAGACATTTTCAGACAAACAAAAACTGAGAGAATTTTCTACAAGCAGATACCTACTAAAGAAGCATCTAAGTGCCTGTACTTCAAGGAGAAGGAAAATGATACCAGAAAGAAGATTTAAGATGCAGAAAGCAGTGGTGAGCAAGGAAAATGTTAAACATGAGGGTGAATCTTAAAAAATTATTGGCCTTGTAAAATGGTAACAATGTCTAAAGAATTAGAAAATCAAGATAGAACTAAAATATGGTCTAACAATAACATTTAGTTTGGGATGTGACGTGGCTGAGTTAAATCATTCTAAGGTCCTGGTATTGGTTTGCAGAGAGTAAAAATGTTTGCTAAATTAAAAATTTGTTAAGTTATTTACGTATATTCCAATGACAACTAATAACTATTGGAGGAGAAATTAATGAAATGAGAGGAAAAGATCTCAATCTAAAATAAGTTAGGAGAGGAAAAATTAAAAAAAAAAAAAGAACTACTGTAGCTGCAGAACACATATTCTTCCTCAGGCACACATGGAATAGTTACAAAAATTAAACCCATATAGGATATAAAGCAAGCCTCAAAACATTTAACAGTATGGTATCATACAGACTGCATTCTCAGATTATAGCACAACTAGACAGATCTCAACAACAAAAAGATAACTCAAAAATTGCCATATATTTTGAAAATAAAAATCACAATTATAAATAACTCAAGGGCCAAGAAAGAAATAATCATGGAAATTTAGAAGACATTGAAGGTTGCATACTACTAAATAAGCTAAGTGGCGAAATTAAGTCACTAGGGAAAAAATAGAATAAACCCAGCAAGAGATGAAGGAACAAAGTAATACAAATAAGATAGAAATTAATAAAATAAAAACTGAAGTAAAAAGAATAAATAAATCCAATATTTAATTCTCCTAAAATATTCTAAAAATCAATAAAATCTGGTAAGACTGATCATGCAAACACTATAAGAAATGAAAAAGAGAATATGTAAATAATGATAAAACTAATGTTAAGAACATAAAAATACTATAAATGTTTATACTAATAAATTTGAGAAATTAGGTAAAATATTAAAAAATCTTAGGGAAAAGATACAACAATCTGATTCATGAAGAAAGAGAAATCCTGTATGTTCCTAGAACCATTAAAGAAATTTAGTCAGTGGTTAAAAAGTCTTTCCACAAAGAAACCATTAGGCCTAGAAGATTTTCTAGATTTGTTCTACCACCTATTTAATGAACAGAAAATTCCAACATTCTGTATACTCTTTGAGCTATTAGAAAAACAGCAAGTACTTTCCAACTTGTTTTATGAGGTTAACATAGCTGAATACTAAAATCTTAGAAGGGCAATACAAGGAGGGGAAATACTGGCAAATCTTACCCATGTTTTCATAGATGTAAAAATTCTAGGCAAAGTACTAGCAAACTGAATCCAGCAATATTAAAGAGATATTTTATCCTGTCTAAGTTGGGTTTATACCAAGAGTGGAAAATTAGTTCAACATTAGAAAAATCTATAGATGTATTTTATCACAATAACATATTAATGGAGAAAAACCATGTGTTCATTTCAATAGATGCAAAAAAATTTTGTAATATTTCACCATCTAGGAAAGCAAGAAAACTTTCTCAACCCAATGAATGCTACCCACAAACCAAAATTAAGCAACAAGAAAAACCAAACACCAAAGCAGACTGTAACAAACATGATATTTGATAGTGAAATGCTAAAGCATTTCCTTTAAACTTGGAAACAAGACAAGGGTGCCACTGTCATCACTTTTATTTAGCTTTGTTCTAGAGATTCTGGCCTCAGCAGTAGAAGTAAAAGAAGAAATAAAAGGTTAAGGATTAAAAAGGAAGAAATAAGACACCATCATTCCCATATGATATGACTGCATAGAAAACCCAATAGAATTTGCAGGTAAGTTATGAGAATTTATAGAAAAATTTAGCAAAATCCATATACAAAAGTCTGGATTTCTATTTACCACCAAGTAACAGAAAATCCATTTAAGAAAAGTTATTATTTATAACAGCTACCAAAAATGTAAGATACAGAGGAAAAAATCTAACAAAAATAGGTAACGGTTTTATAAAGAAATTCTAAAACTTTATTAAAATCATAAAGAAGACAATGTGGAGAAAGAGATGTTCATGGATAGGAAACTCATTAAAGATATTAATTCTCTCCAAGCTGATCTGTAGATTTAATGCAATTCCAATCAAAATCTCAAGAGGATTTTTCATGAACCTTGAGGAGCTGTGATTATAAGATTTATTTGAAATACCAAAGAACCAAGAATACCTAAGTCATTCCTAAAGCAAAAGAACTAATTGGTGGGGGGCAGGGGGGCAGACTTTTTTAAATCAGAAAACACCAAAAAAATATTGGGAAATTATTTTTGCACCTGACAGAGGAATAGTATTGAGAATAAACAAAGAACTCTTATGAATAAATAAGAATAATCAAAGAACTCAATAGAAACAGGGGCAAAAAACATAAACAGATATTCACAAAAAAGGAAGCATGAATGACCATAAATATATGAAACTTTGTACTACCTGATCAGTAATAAAGGAAATGCAGATAAATGCCACAATTAAATATCATTTCTTACCAGCCAGGTGGGCCAACATTTTAAAGCCTGACAACACCAAATATTGCTGGAAATACAACAGGAGCTCACATATACTACTGCTGGGAGTATGGATCTCTGCAACTACTTAGAAAACAGTTTGGCATTTCCTTGTAAAAGTGAATATTCTCAGACCTCTGACCCAGGAATTCTACTCCTAAATACACTATTGGCCATGCATATCAGAGAATACATACAACAAAGGTCATAGCAACATGGTTCTAATAGCAAAACCTGGAAACACCCTAAATGTGCATTGACAGTCAATAGATCACTGAATTACAGCATTAACAATGAATTAACTATAGATATAAACATCAACATATGTGAATTTTAAAGTCAAAGGTAAGGCCACAGAAAACACACATACTATGAATTTATTTATATAAAGTTCAAAAACAGTCCAAAATAAAGTATTCATTGTTTAGGGTTACATACATTTGTGGTGAACATGTAAAGAAAAGCAAAGGAATTAATAACCAAAAATTCACACTAGAGATTACTGGCTGAGACGGAGGAGGAGTGACTAGGAAGGACACATAGGGGACTTCAAAGGTATTGATAATACTTCTTAATATTTCTTAAGCAAGGTGGAGAGGGGCACATAGGTACATTTACCACTCTTTTACACGTATGTTGTAGTCACTTTTGTGTGATGTAGTTTACAGTAAGAAACATGACAATTTATAATTTCTTAGCTTTATGTAATGCTGTCCCATGAAACTTTATTTTATATTTATCTTCATAACACCTCTGTTAATCCTACAGAAAACAAATCTGGGATATAAATGTATTTGCTTGAAATTCCATATGAGGCTGGCTGGGCCAGATCCTAAGTCTCTTGTTCTATAGAGAGATTTCTGCCGCTCGCCATTTCCCATGCCATTAATTTATTTGTTCATGTATTTACTTGTCCACCCATTCATTCACTGAATAAGCTGTCTCCCTTTTTGACTCAGGCACTGTACTTTTAAAATTCTCTCAAGGAGATAAAGGTCAAGAATATAAAAAGCTTAAGTACTTACTATTTTGATTACCTGAGTGCCAGTGGCCTCTGGGCGCATATTCACCCAGGCGCACAGCATTATAGTTCAACATGTGTACACACTACACAGTGATCACCACCACCACCACCATCCATCACCATACAGTCGACCCCCTTCACCCATTTAGCTCACCTCCCAATCCCCTTCCCCTGTGGTAACCACTGATCTGATCTCTGTATCTATAAATTTGTTTTTGTTTTATTTTGTTTGTTTATTTATTTTGTTTTTTAGATCCCACATATGCGTGAAATCACATGGTATTTTTCTTTCTCCATCGAACTTATTTCACCTAGTATAATATCTTCAAGGTCCAACCATGTTGTCACAAATGGCAGGATTTCATTCATTTTTATAGCTGGGTAGTATGCCATTGTGTATATGTACCATATCTTCTTTATCTCTTCATCCATCAGTGGACCCTTAGGTTGTATCTATACCTTGGCTATTGTAAATAATGCTGCAGTGAACATAGGGGTGGATATACCTTTTCAAATTAGTGGTTTTGTGCTCTTTGGATAAATAACCAGAAGCAGAATAGCTGGGTCATATGGTAGTTCTATTACTAATTTTTTGAGTTTTCCATGGTGACTGCACCAATTCACATTCCCACCAACAGTGTATGAGGTTTCCCTTTTCTTCACATCCTCTCCAACATTTGTTATTTCTTGTTTTTTTTGATAATAGCTATTCTAACAGGTGTGAGGTGGTATCTCATTGTGGTTTTGATTTGCATTTCCCTAATAATTAGTGATGATGAACATCTTTTCATGTGCCTGTTGGCCATCTGCATGTTTCCTTTGGAAAAATGTCTGTCCAGATCCCATCTTTTAATTGGGTTGTTTGTTTATTTGTTTTTTGCTCTGTTGAGTTGTATATATATTTTGAATATTAACCCCTTATCAGATATATGATTTGCGAATATGTTCTCCCATTCAGTAGGTTCCCTTTTGATTTTGATGATGGTTTCCTTTGCTGTGCAGAAGCTTTTAAGTTTGATGCAGTTCCATTTGTTTATTTGTGCTTTTGTTTCCCTTGCCTTTGGAGTCAGAGCCACAAAAACATCGCTAAGACTGATGTTTTTAATGTAGTGAAAACTAAGGGATACAGAAAAAGCAGTTCTAAGAGGGAAGTTCATAGCAATACAGGCTTACCTCAAGAAATAAGAAAAATCCCAAATAAACAATCTTACTTTACACCCAAAGAAACTAGAAAAAGAAGAACAAGTGAGTCCAAAAATAGTAGAAGGAAGGAAATAATAAAGATCAGAATGGAAATAAATGGAATAGAGACTATAAAAACAATAGAAAAGATCAACGAAACTAAACTGGTTCTTTGGAAAGATAAGCAAAGTCAACAAACCTTTAGCTAGACTCACCAAGAAAAAAAGAGAGAGGACTCAAATAAATAAAATCAAAAAGGAAAGAGAAGTTACAGCAGATACCACAGAAATACGAAGGATCATAAACTACTATGAACAATTATATGCCAACAAATCGGACAACCTAGAAGTGGATAAATTTCTCGAAACGTGCAATCTTCCAAGAGTGAATCATGAAGATATAGAAAATCTGAATCGATGATTACTAGTAAGGATAATCAAAAAATCTCCCAACAAACAGAAGCACAGGTCCAGATGGCTTCACTCACATATTTCCACCAAGTCATGTCCTTCAGCCTTGCACGTATTTGCTTTCTTCAGGATCTCAGACACCTTCTGTGTGTCCTAACCCATCCTTCAATTTCTCTCAGCAGGTAAGCTGCAGTCTTCTCCAGTTAACACCCTTGCCTGTGTTTAAAGAACACTGGTGCCCTGAGGTTTTAGGGCAGATAAACAGCACTCAGCTGACAGGTCCTGACCTCCAGGCAGGCCAGCCTTTGTTCACAAGGTGGAGGATTCAGTGAGCCTGCAGGGCTGTCAAAACATTTATTCTTGTCTACGGAGAGAAAACTTGGCAGAAAATATCCTTCCTTTCTCAGAGTTCCAGAGTCCGAGGTTTGAGCTAGGTCTCCTTATTGCATCTTCATAGTTTTCTCTTCACTTGTCTCATTGGTTCTGATTTTTGGGGTTTCTTTACTGAACACTGAAACCTAATCACTCTCTATACCTTTAAATCATTTTATGATTAGGTGGATTTATTCAGCTTCTAGTGACTTCTAAACATTACCAACTTGAACTTTCTGCATTCTGTTCCTCATATAGGTTTTCTTTCATTAGCTCAAAAGGATCACATATGTCTTTCATGGGCCCGGCAGTGTATTGGGCATTGGAGTGTCAAACTAGTTAGGATGGGGCTGAAAAGAATACTATAAGATTTAAAATAAAGGAAACCTAAGATTTGTTTCATTAGATAACACATAGATAGCTAAAAGAGCAAAACATATACGCGTGTATTATAGTTGGGATTGAAGATTAAGGACAAGAAATAAGAGTAAATAATTAATAAAAAGGGTTATACTTTTTAAAGAATCACAAAGAGATTAGGGAAAGATGGTAAATTAGAAAACCCCATAAAAATACAATTAAGGGTATAAATGAAGACAATGCACTTAAATATATTAAGATAATTGGGATATTTTTAAGTAAATTGAGATATTAACAGAAAAAAAATTGTGACAAAAACCCAAAAGGTTTCCTTAGAAAAACAAATAGTCAAACCAAAAAAAAAAAGAGAAAAAAACCAACACACCAGCTGGCAGCAAGGCACTGATACATGAAGCCTTTGAGCACTTGCTGGCCTGACGTGGCTCTTCTCCCCTGGGCTCAGGGTCCTCACATCCTGAAGAGGGTGCCTGGGGATATCCCCTGCCCCTCTCCCCACCTTCCCCACCAGCACAAGGGACTACTTCTTTTTCTGAGTTCTACACATTCATTGTATTCTATTTTGCTAAGGTTTTATTCAAGATTTTTTTCATCTCTGTTCATATATATTTAGAATTGTTCATTATCCATTTGGGATCCCCAAATCATTTTTGTGAATAAATTAGTTTTTTTTTTTAAAGATTCTTTGGTTATTTGGAGGATTTTTTTTCCCCCACTGAATCAGGGCCAAATGCCTTTTATTGGATTGCACTATGTCTTTTATATACTGTATATATATACAACGTATACATACAATTACAGTGTCTTGCTACGTGTTTGGAAATTTTGTATATTCAAAAAATGACTATTGAAGTTATGTATCAGTACTATTATTTCTCTCCATTTTGTTTCTTTCTGTTAAGTTTATTCTTTCTGTATGTTGTGTCTTAGTCTTTATAACAATACAGATGAAACTACAGCTTAGAGATGTTAGGTAATTTAGTCGGAATTAATAACTGAAAGATACCAGAAGCTACTTCAGTCAGTACACAGCTTCCTGGATAGGATGGAATCTATCTGTAGATAGTATAATCCAATACACTTGACTTTATTTTCTATTTTTTAAAAGTGTGACCAAATATAAAATTCTTGATATAATGCCTGGTATTTTGTTATTCCTGCCCCTGAGATGTTACCACAAGGAAATCTCTTCTTCTTTTGCTTTTGAAAATTCATCTTTAATTTGCAGGTTAATTAGTCTTGAATCCTGCGTCCATCACCTACTAGCTTTGTGGCTGTTTTCTCATTCATAAAGTGGGGAGAATACCTATTTCCTAGGATGTTGTGAGGATTAAATGAAAAAATACATGTGATTCATTTTACCAGATCCTCATCTTGAGTGCTACCTTGCACAAAAGAGCTCCTGTTATGTCTTCGTACAAGTAGTAGTCCAGAGAAAAATTCGGTTCTTCTCAGGCTATGCTCTGCTGAAGAAACTTGGGTCAGTTTCTTCAAATCTGGCTCTAGGAATGCCTACATCTCTCTCTAAACATCAGCTATGTGGGAATGAAAATGAGAATGTCACCAGTGACATGTTATGAGGTAATTTACAGAAAAATTGAACTGAAAAATTGGTTAGGAGATTCTGGGGGAGTGAATTTGAAGCTTGGACCTCGTTGGCTTCCTTCCCATGATGCCACCAGGAGAATGTGGCTGCAGCTGAAGACTGAAGCTTGGCTTAGACCAGGCCTGACCTGAGGCTGGGGAAGGAAGGGCAGTGAGAGCTACCGTTGGGCTGCGTGGTCCTGGAGAAGCCATTGCACCCTCTTGTAGGTCTGAAAGGGAAGTTGCAGCCTTCTCCCTGCATCGACTGGATCTGAACTCTGTTTATGACAGTGGGTGCCAAGTCCTTTTGCTGGTTTTCTAGTTCGGTTTGAGGGACACACCCTAATGAAAGCTGGGAAGAGTGATTCACCTGTTGTCATATTTACCATGATCACATTCCATTTGCTTGAACTCTTCCCTGGCCAAATGTCTCCAGGGATTGCCTTCAAAGTAACTGATGACACCCGCCCCCCTACTTCCTCCCGGACAGGCTATTGGGCTCATTGAGAGCCTTTCAACAGCTCAATACCCAATAGCATCTGACCCCAGCCTGTTTCCAGGGCCCACTTGAAAGTCAGATTTTCCAGATAAGGATTAGGAAGCAGACAGGAAGTGCTCTAAAAGATATTTCCCCAATCTTGTCTGATTGTGTGTTTCATTTTTACAGTAAAGTATCCACATTTTAAATGTTTAGTGATGATAAAGGAAGGTGGGGACACCAATCTTGCATTCAGTTATTCAGTTAGCATCCCCTTTACTCAGTGCCAGTGCCAGCTGCTGTCCTGGGCTTGAAGATACAAGGACGGGCAAAGACAAACACATCTCTGCCCTCAGCTTATAGACCAGACACGAGAAATAAATTACCCAATACTATAGAAATAAATATAAAATTGCAACTCTGATAAGTACTAGAAAGAAGAGATGCATGGTACCCAAAGAACTTATAACCAGGGGATTTGACCCACGTGGGGAGGTCAGGGAAGACCTTGGAAGCCTAAGATCTGGGATCTTTGTCCTACTTTCCAAAGTCACGGGATGAAATTTGGGGCAGGCTTTTAAAAAGCTTGTGTCTCCATTGTCTTTTCTCTAAATCCGGTGTCTCCATTCACAACAAGGGCAAAGATCCTTAAGCCTATCCAATAGAGAGGAGATAACCAAGTTAACATAAAGCTTTGAGAAACATTAAAGAGAGAAATCAATTAGCCATTGTTAAGTGCCACTTGCTCTTCAAGGCATTATTCCAAATTGTAAGCACTTGAAGATAAGAGGCCAGTGACCCCTGGGGGCTCTAAAATAACATATATGCCCATGGCTACAGCCATTTTACTAATCGCATAACATCTGTTGGTATATCTAGCACTTTGAAGACAAAGCTGCAATATACTCTCTACCTTTTAAAAAGTATTTCCTTCTGTTTTAAATTTTACTCCAAGTACAATTTCAAAAAAAGACTTAGGTGTTAACAAGACAATCATCTGAGTCCTGTTGTGTGACTTCAAGTCTGGCTCTCTTACTGAGTCTTGGGGCATGATGTGTCCCCTCTTGGACCTGATTTTCCTCATCTGTAAAATGGGTTGATAAGAATACTGCCTCATAGTGTTGTTGTGAGGTTTAAATGAGATGTTACAACTACAGGGTTCTGGTTCAGTGCCTGTCTGGTAGTGAGCGCTCAGCTGAGGCTGCTCCCTTCCCTGCAGAAGTGTAGCAAGTAATAAAGGTAGCAGAGACCCATTGAGACCCTATGTATTTGTGCATGCCCCCCTCCCCAGTAGCATGTTACAAAGCCATGTGGATCCTGGAAATGTTGGGAACACAGAGTGTTCCTTCTCTCTGCGTTAGTTTTCCATAATAGAGGTTGGAAAAAATACCATCAGAATAGCCTCCTGTTTGCCTCTGACACCAGGAATAAGAGTAAAATAACTTGAAATGGCTCAAAAATTTGTCTTGGTACTCTTCAATTTGCATGTGTGAGTACAGAATAAGAACGTGGATCTAATACCTGCCAAACAGTAGTCCCTGCCTCCCACCCCTCCCGGGAAAGAAACCCCAAATGAAGTGATGTGGGGAGGCCAGACTTAGAACTTTTCAAAGCAGGTAACTTCAAGGCAAACATTTCCTCTTCTCCCTCCTGAGCTGGCCGGGTGTGTTATTACTGGAACCAAGACAACAGGTATTGGGTAACAGCGAAGGACTGGATGGAAATTTTTCATCAGCTGGAGCCAAGTTCTCGTTCTAGGTGACTCTGTGGGAAAAAAACAGCCTTGAAGTCAATTTACATATTGGACACTTTCTGTCTGTTCATGTTTCTAGCCCAACTTTTTCAATGGGGAAACAAGTGCTATAAAGGAAAAAGGTTGATAGCTTTTGAAAAAATCAAAATGCTTTGTATGAGTTTCATATTATTCTATTTGCTGCTTTTTCAGCCTGCGTGATAGACCCTTAATAAATACAGAGACCTGTTTTTTTATTTTGTCATCAATTTATGTGAACATTTATTTATTCTCTTAGTCATTCAACAAGCACGTGCTAAATGTTTATTATGCACCGGGCACAGTTTTTGAGGGAGAAATTTGGATACATGGTCTGAGAAATATAAATGAATTTATGAAGAAAATGGGTCAGCATGTTAGACATCGCTCCTTCCCCAAAAGCCCATCATATATGGCTGCCAAACCTGTGTATGAAAATGGAATAAAGTGGGCTGGCACTTCGTATGTATTTTGAGCATTTCCTTTGAGGAATTCAAAGAACAGATTTATCCTAAAGGCAATACCTGTCACAATCGAGCAAAATATATTATCTCGGATAATTATTCATTGGCTTATTTTTCCTAGTAGGGCAAGATGCCGAGGACCCAGGAAAGCAGGACACACATCTTCACTGCTTCCCACGCTTACCCCTTTCCTGAGGGACGGCTGTGTCATCCCTGACCTTCAGGAGCCACCTCACCATGTGACCTATAAGTCCTAGATCAACAAAATTACATGTAGTTCTGAAAACTCATCATAGTGTTTCATACCCCTCTGTCTCCACACTTACTCTTCCTCCTTCTGCAATATTCTATCTACTGTCCACCTCCCTCTAGATATCTGCTCGTTCTTCAAATCCCAGTTCAGGCTTCTCATTATTTGCCCCCTCCCACACTTTCCCAGCCACTCTCTCCTCTCTGGTACTTGGAGACCTTGCTATACATCCACCATTGCAAATATCACACTAAATTACAGCTGTTTATTTATACAGACCTTCCCTGATTTATGATGGGATTACATCCCGATAAACTCATCGTAGATTGAAAATATCAGAAGTCGGAAATTCAGTTCACACACTTAACCTACTGAACATGATGGCTGAGCCTAGCCTACCTTCAGCATGCTCAGAACACTTACGTGAGCCACAGCTGGGCAAAATCATCTAATACAAAGCCTATTTGATAATAAAATGTTGAATATCTCATGTAATTTATTGAATGCTGTACTGAAAGTGAAAAACAGCAAGGTTGTCTGAGTACAGAATGGTTGTCAGTGTATCGGTTGTTTCCCCTTGTGATCCAGTGGCTGACGGGGAACTGCGGCTACTGACCTTGCCCAGCATCACGAGAGAGTATCTTACTGCTTATCACTAGCCCAGGAAGAGATCAAAATTCAGAATTTGAAGTATGGTTTCTACTGAATGCAAATTGCTTTAGCACCATGATAAAATGGAGCCATCGTTAGGTCAGGGACCATCTGCGCACCTGTATTTTCCATTAAACTGTGTTCTCCAGCAGGTGCTGTGGTGCCTGGCACAGAGGAAGTGCATAGGAGATGCACAGGTGTCTGTTGGACTGAGAGCACTGTACAGGTATTTTTACAGTTCTTATTAGAAGTTTTATGGGAAAGGAACCATCCAACAAATATTTGTTGAGCGCCTACTGTGTGCCAGGCACTCTTTGAAATGCTAGGCATAGAGCAGTGACCAGAACAGACAAATGTCCTGCTGTCATGGTGCTTACAATCTACTCCTTAAAGCTGTTGGTCATGGGTTCAACTAAAAATTCTATTACTAGGGAAGAAGAGGAAAAACTGATATTGAGACAATTAGCAGTCTTTGCCACACTGTTCTTTCCCTTTCTCTGTGTTTAAATGGGCATGTGGCTTTTTTATTCTTAAATAATGGTAGACTGTGATAATTCTGCTTTCTCTGACTTAAATGCGTGTGTTGAATTTTGTTTATCGTGCGTCTTAAGAGCCTATTTAATAGGCTGTCTTATTTCTTATTTGAGGCTGTGTGTGTGTGTGTGTGTTGGGGACAGCTAGAGAGAGCCCCCTTTTCAAAGTAAGTTATCGAAAACTCCTTCACATGCCGTTGTCTCCTCACAATAGCCCAGTGAGCTAGGCATGAACAACAGTGTTATTACTCCACTTTACAGGTGGGAAAATTAGGCACAGAGAGTTCAAGTCAATTAAGATTAGAGAGCTAATTGTCAGAAGAGCCGTGTCTCCCGACTTGATACTTTTTTATTTGGTTAAGGATGTGGTTAGTTATATAATACAAGTAACTCAGGCTCACTGGGTGACTGAAATATTTACTGTTGTTTTTAACTACAGTTTTCTCTAGAAATGAGTGAATCAAAGTAAATCTTTCTGTATAGAACACAGACACTTCTTTCACCTTTCTTCTGATCCTCCACCCAAATGCCCACCTTCTCTTTACATTGTTAGCCCAGATCGGCCAGTTTTCTTCTTCACACAGAGATTGGATCCTGGTGGTGAGTTCTCCCATCGTGCTTCATTTAGCCAGCCCGGTCCTTGGGCTGTGACTTTCTCGGTGGGGACACTGGCCCCAGTTCATCATGACCTGTTGTTTAATGGCTCTGTGTTTGGCCAGGGCATTGCCCTGCCAGGCCTGAGGACCAACTGTTTACATTGGTAGCCTTTCCCAGCTTCTCTGCTGAGACCTTGCGTGCTTGTTGACTGCCGCGTGTTCCTGGGTTGCATCTCTTCCTATCATATACAGTCAAGACATTCATATATCTGAGTAAAGGGGCCCTTTTTGTTGCATTGGAACAGAAAACTGAAAGTTTCAGAAATTAAGAAAAATACTTATCAGAGATGAAGTAGGAGTGAAAAGAGAACAAGCTTTGGGAGAGAGTCTCTAAGCCTCAGATTCCTCACCTGTAAAATGAGGATAATAACACCTACCTTGAGAATTACTATAAGGGTTAGAGATATAGCTGGAAAATGCCGAGCTTAGTGCCCAGAACATAGTGGATTCCCCATAAACGGGAGAGAATAAAATAAAATCTATTTTGTTCATTTTCCATAATATTTAAAATTTGGGCAACAATCCCAAGGGAAATGAAAATGCAGGTTGACACAAAAACTTGTACATGCATGTTCATAGCATTGTTCATAATAACTAAAAAGTGGAACAACAAACCTCTAATAACTGATCAATGGGTGAACAAAATGCGGTCTGTCCATACAATGGAATATTATTCAGCCATAAAAAGAAATGAAGTACTGATACGTGCTGCAACATGGATGGACCTTGAAAACATTATGCTAAGGTGAAAGAAGTCAAACACAAAAGGCAACAGTTGAATGATTTCATTTATATGCAATGTCCGGAAAAGGCAAATCCATAGAGACAGACAGAAAGTAGAAGAGTGGTTACCAGAGCTAGACAGAGGGGAGGATGGGAAGTGGCTGCTAACAGGTACAGGGCTTCTTTTGGGGCTGACAAAAATGTTCTGAAATTAGATCATAGTAATGGCTGCACAGCTCTATGGATATGCTAAAAACCACTGAATTATACACTTTAAAAGGATGATGTTAGGTGTGTGCCTTGTATCTCAATAAAGCTCTTATTTAAAAATGGGGGCAACAGTAATTAGGCCTTAGTTGCTCTGCAAAGAGCTGTTACATATGGCATTTGTGGGAAGTGTACCTGTATGGTCAGCCCATGCCTGTATCATTGTTTTTACTTTTTTCTAACAGCAACTCTATTGCTATTAGACTGACTGAGAGAATTATTTAGACCTTGCTCAACCTGTCCATGTCAATCTTTCTTTGTCATTGAAGATGCTTTCTGGGTATGTGAAAGCAGGGCAGTGATATTACTGCTATCCTCCCAACCATATTTGAAATATTTAATTACTGAAATGTGTGCCCTGAACATGTGCGGATGGATGGGCAGTGGCTGTTAAGAGGTGAAATAATGTGGTCTTTGTGTTGGGTCCCTGGTTTCCAGAGAGCTGCCGTCATGCTGGAATATATTCACGGCATTTCAGCCTAGTGGGTTACAAACAGACTTTTATCTCTAAAACCTGGATATCTGGCTTCTCTTGAAATGATAGGAAAGTCTAGCATTTCTGGGCACACATTCTAGCATGGCAGCAACCAGGTGGGGCCTGAGTGTGTCTATTCTTAACAGTCCTTCTCTCACACTGTCAGCTCACTCCTTTATGTTATCTGTGCTCAGCCTTTGTAGGCATTTGGGTTGAACTGGGGAAAGTCCTCTTGAAATTGTTCATTCATTCACTCATCAAGCCCGTGATTAGTGCCTGTTTTACACAATAATCTGTTAGGTGCTGGAATAGTCCTGTCCTCAGGGAAGAGAGTCAGGTAATGGAGAAAGACGTAGAACCAGTTAATTATATTACAGGAGCAGGTTCAATGTTGGGAGTATGGGCAGGAAATTGATGTGTAGTTACAGGTATGGGGGTGGGAGGTACAGGGCTCCTGGAGAATAACACCTTTCTGGATCCTGTGGTGTTCTCTCTCTAGTATTGGTGCTTTAGTCGTTGACCGTGCAGGAGAACATTTCACCAGTAACTCCGTTTCTTCAGGGCACACCCACAAATTTAAAAACTTAATAGAATTGGAAAATCCAGCAAGGAAGAGAAAAGAGGAAATGAGGAGTGGGTGAAAAGGAGTGGGAAGAAGAATAAACAAAGGACAAAGGAGAAGAAAAACAGGGAAAAGTACTTAGGCAAACAAGAAACATACTTATCTTGTCTCAGACACTGCCACTGATGTTTTCATGGAATTCCAAGGGTTTTGACTCCAAGGAAAATTATGCTGAAGGGAACTTCAACGCAGCTTAAAGGGAACTAATGAATCTTCCCATTTTTCTTATTTTATTTCCTCCCATCCTTTGGCACTGAGATGATCCCATTGGTCATGGTGATTAACGTCTTTAACGATGCAGAGAATTCCTTCCAGTTTGACAGGTGGGCATCCACTCTCTGTGGGTGAGTGCGGTGGAGAGGGTCTGAGCTAGGGTTGGGAGGGGCACCAGAAGGCCTGAAGGAAGAGTCCAGGCTCTAACCCCCACCATTTGTGTGGCTTGAGCAAGACATAACCTCTCATCCTCAGCCTTCTCACCTATAACATGGGGAGATAAAAAGAATGCCTACCTAGCTAATCATGAGACTCAAAATGGGACAGTGCAAGACATACAGGTGAGGGGTTCTTAACATCAAGAGAGGAAAACTATAGCTCACAATCAAAAGTAGCAAGAAATGGCTAATTTGTAATATGTTTAATTAAGTTCATCCTGATTTTATTAAGATGATATTGGGCTTTGGAATTGACTGTTAATGGGTCAGTCGGTAAATTTTAACCACTTCTCTTTCCTGCCCTTTAGGAATGAAATTGATTACTTGGTTGATTGTATTTTCAGAATTAACATTTCTTTTTACATCACTTTTACCCAGTCTTCAGGTGTGTAACGCCTATGATTGTTTCTGGGATTAAATGGTACATACTGAGGAAGGATACTGAGAGGGTATAAATATTTGTTGGTGAGGACGGTTTCATGAGAAGTGAGTTTTCCTGATTTCTTAGTTCATTAGGAAGAATTGCTACTAAGTGACTTGGTAGGACCTAGGAGAAGGCTTTTGTTGGGAGAGATCCCCAGCCCCCAGTTCATATTCGTATCCTGAACCGTATCCATAGCTAGTTTCTACCCATCAGAAGGATTCTAGTTCTTTAAACAACTCTGCACAGTAACCAAGAGGCAAGAGTCTATCATCACATTTTGCCAAGTGGCCAAGCATATCTCTTCCCACCTTGGCAGAGCAGCTGCTGGTGAAGCTTTCCCTGAGAGCAGAGACAGAGGACTTGATGACATTCCCTTCCTTGAAGATGAATTTCACTAGTTGCTTCCAAAAGTGAAATTTTATTTTGAGGTGGAACTCTCTCAAATTGGAAAATTCATTTTTTGCCAGATCGTTGGTCATGGTGTGAATCTTCCAGGTGGTGACTAACTTTGTTGTTCATCCATCACAGTTCCCTTGAGCCTCTTGGAAGCATATTTTGCAGGTTCTAAGGCAGCAAAGATCAATCGCTGCACGATATTGCTTTCCTCCTGCCCCACTGACTGCAGTCCTGTTGTTCTGTAGCATCAGAAGTCTAGACTTTCTGGGGTGGCAGGGAAGCTAAGAACATTCCCTGAGGGTCAGTGCAGATGGAGGTGATCAGAAGTACCATGTCATCAGTATCTGTGTTCCACCTGCTGAGACATCCGGCCTGCATCTTTTTTTTTTTTTTTTCAACATCTTTATTGGGGTCTAATTGCTTTACAGTGTTGAGCTAATTTCTGCTGTATAACAAAGTGAATCAGCTATAGGCATACGCATATTCCCATACCCACTCCCTCTTGCGTCTCCCTACCACCCTCCTTATCCCACCCCTCTAGGTAGTCGGAAAGCACCAAGCTGATCTCCCTGTGCTATGCAGCTGCTTCCCACTAGCTATCTATTTTACAGTTGGTAGTATATATATATGTCAATATGTCGCTCACTTTGTCCCAGCTTCCCCTTCCCCTTCCCTGTGTCCTCAAGTCCATTCTCTACATCTGTGTCTTTATTCCTTTCCGGACCCTAGGTTCATCAGAACCTTTTTTTTTTTTTTTTAGATCCCATATGTATGTGTTAGCAGACAGTATTTGTTTTTCTCTTTCTGACTTACTTCACTCTGTATGACAGACTCTAGGTCCATCCACCTCACTACAAATAACTCAATTTCATTTCTTTTTATAGCTGAGTGATATTCCATTATATATATGTGCCACATCTTCATTATCTATTCATCTGTCGATGGACACTTAGGTTGCTTCCATGTCCTGGCTATTGTAAATAGAGCTGCAATGAACATTGTGGTACATGACTCTTTTGAATTATTGTTTTCTCAGGGTATATGCCCAGTAGTGGGATTGCTGGGTCATGTGGTAGTTCTATTTTTAGTTTATTAAAGAACTTCCATACTGTTCTCCATAGTGGCTGTATCAGTTTACATTCTCAACAGTGCAAGAGGGTTCCCTTTTCTCCACACCCTCTCCAGCATTTATTGTTTGTAGATTTTTTGATGATGGCCATTCTGATCGGTGTGAGGTGATACCTCATTGTAGTTTTCATTTGCATTTCTCTGATGATTAGTGATGTTGAGCATCCTTTCATGTGTTTGTTGGCAATCTGTATATCTTCTTTGGAGAAATGTCTGTTTAGGTCTACGGCCCATTTTTGGATTGGGTTGTTTGTTTTTTTGATATTGGGCTGCATGAGCTGCTTGTGTATTTTGGAGATTAATCCTTTGTCTGTTGCTTCCTTTGCAAATATTTTCTCCCATTCTGAGGGTTGTCTTTTCATCTTGTTTATGGGTTCCTTTGCTGTGCAAAAGCTTTTAAGTTTCATTAGGTCCCATTTGTTTATTTTTGTTTTTATTTCCATTTCTCTAGAAGGTAGGTCAAAAAGGATCTTGCTGTGATTTATGTAATAGAGTGTTCTGCCTATGTTTTCCTCTAAGAGTTTTATAGTGTCTGGCCTTACATTTAGTTCTTTAATCCATTTTGAGTTTATTTTTGTGTATGCTGCTAGGGAGAGTTCTAATTTCATTCTTTTACCTGTAGCTACCCAGTTTTCCCAGCACTGCTTATTGAAGAGGCTGTCTTTTCTCCATTGTATATTCTTGCCTCCTTTATCAAAAATAAGGTGACTATATGTGCATGGGTTTATCTCTGGGCTTTCTATCGTGTTCCATTGATCTATATTTCTGTGTTTCTGCCAGTACCATATTGTCTTGATTACTGTAGCTTTGTAGTATATTCTGACGTCCGGGAGCCTGATTCCTCCAGCTCCGTTTTTCTTTCTCAAGATTGCTTTGGCTATTCTTGGTCTTTTGTGTTTCCATACAAACTGAAATTTTTTGTCCTAGTCTGTGAAAAATGCCAATGGTAGTTTGATAGGGATTGCATTGAATCTGTAGATTGCTTTGGGTAGTAGAGTCATTTTCACAATGTTGATTCTTCCAATCCAAGAACATAGTATATCCCTCCATCTGTTTGTATCATCTTTAATTTCTTTCATCAGTGTCTTATAGTTTTCTGCATACAGGTCTTTTGTCTTCTTAGCTCAGTTTATTCCTAGGTGTTTTATCCTTTTTGTTGCAGTAGTAAATGGGAGTGTTTCCTTAATTTCTCTTTCAGATTTTTCGTCATTAGTGTATAGGAATGCAAGAGATTTCTGTGCATTAATTTTGTTTCCTGCTACTCTACCAAATTCATTGGTTAGCTCTAGTAGTTTTCTAGTAGCATCTTTAGGATTCTGTATGTATAGTATCATGTCATCTGCAAACAGTAAGAGTTTTACTTCTTCTTTTCTGATTTGGATTCCTTTAATTTCTTTTTCTTCTCTGATTACTGTGGTTAAACTTCCAAAACTATGTTGAATAATAGTGGTGAGAGTGGGCAACCTTGTCTTGTTCCTGATCTTAGAGAAAATGGGTTCAGTTTTTCACCATTGAGAATGATGTTGGCTGTGGGTTTGTCATATATGGCCTTTTTTATGTTGAGGTAGGTTCCCTCTATGCCTACTTTCTGGAGAGGGTTTATCATAAATGAGTGTTGAATTTTGTGAAAAGCTTTTTCTGCATCTATTGAGATTATCATATGGTTTTTATCCTTCAGTTTGTTAGTATGGTTTATCACATTGATTCATTTGCGTATATTGAAGAATCCTTTCATTCCTCAGATAAACCCCACTTGATCATGCTGTATAATCCTTTAAATGTGCTATTAGGTTCTGTTTGCTAATATTGTGTTGAGGATTTTTGCATCTATGTTCATCAGAGATATTGGCCTGTAGTTTTCTTTTTTTGTGACAACTTTGTCTGGTTTTGGTATCGGGGGATGGTGGCCTCGTAGAATGAGTTTGGGAGTGTTCCTCCCTGTGCTATATTTTGGAAGAGTTTGAGAAGGATAGGTGTTAGCTCTTCTCTAAATGTTTGATAGAATTTGCCTGTGAAGCCATCTGGTCCTGGGCTTTTGTTTCTTGGAAGATTTTTTAATCACAGTCTCAATTTCAGTGCTTGTGATTGGTTTGTTTATATTTTCTATTTCTTCCTGGTTCGGTCTAGGAAGGTTGTGCTTTTCTAAGAATTTGTCTGTTTCTTCCAGATTGTCCATTTTATTGGCATAGAGTTGCTTGTAGTAATCTGTCATAATCCTTTGTATTTCTGCAGTGTCAGTTGTTACTTCTCCTTTTTTCATTTCTAATTCTATTGATTTGAGTCTTCTCCCTTTTTTTCTTGATGAGTCTAGCTAATAGTTTATCACTTCTGTTTATCCTCTCAAGTTGCTGGCTTTTAGTTTTATTGATCTTTGCTATCATTTCCTGTATTTCTTTTTCATTTATTTGAATCTGATCTTTATGCTTCTTTCCTTCTGCTAACTTTGGGTTTTTTTGTTGTTGTTGTTGTTCTTCCTTCTCTAATTGCTTTAGGTGTAAGGTTAGGTTGTTTATTTGAGATGTTTCTTTTTTTTTTTTTTTTTTTTTTTGCGGTACGCGGGCCTCTCACTGTTGTGGCCTCTCCCATTGTGGAGCACAGGCTCCGGACACACAGGCTCAGCGGCCATGGCTCACGTGCCCAGCTGCTCCACGGCATGTGGGATCTTCCCAGACCGGGGCACGAACCCGTGTCCCCTGCATTGGCAGGCGGACTCTCAACCACTGCACCACCAGGGAAGCCCTGAGATGTTTCTTGTTTCTTGAGGTAGGATTGTATTGCTATAATGTTCCCTCTTAGAACTGCTTTAGCTGCATCCCATAGGTTTTGGGTCATCGTGTTTTCATTGTCATTTGTTTCAAGGGATTTTTTGATTTCCTCTTTGATTTCTTCAGTGATCTCTTGGTTGGTTAGTAGCGTATTGTTTAGCCTTCATGTGTTTGTATTTTTTACAGATTTTTTTCCTGTAATTGATATCTAATCTCATAGCGTTGTGGTTAGAAAAGATACTTGATATGATTTCATTTTTCTTAAATTTAACAAGGCTTGATTTGTGACCCAAGATATGGTCTATCCTGGAGAATGTTCCATGAGCACTTGAGAAGAAAGTGTATTCTGTTGATTTTGGATGGAATGTCCTATAAATATCAATTAAGTCCATCCTGTTTAATGTATCAGTTAAAGCTTGTATTTCTTTATTTATTTTCATTTTGGATGATCTGTCCATTGGTGAAGGTGGGGTGTTAAAGTCCCCTACTATGATTGTGTTACTGTCCATTTCCCCTTTTATGGCTGTTAGCATTTGCTTTATTTATTGAGGTGTGCCTATGTTGGGTCCATAAATATTTACAAGTGTTATATCTTCTTCTTGGATCAATCCCTTGATCATTATGTAGTGTCCTTCTTTGTCTCTTGTAATAGTCTTTATTTTTAAAGTCTATTTTGTCTGATATGAGAATTGCTACTCCAGCCTTCTTTTGATTTCCATTTGCATGGAATATCGTTTTTCATCCCCTCACTTTCAGTCTTTATGTGGCCCTAGGTCTGAAGTGGGTCTCTTGTAGACAGCATATATACGGGTCTTGTTTTTGTATCCATTTCAGCCAGTCTACGTCTTTTGGTTGGAGCATTTAATCCATTTACATTTAAGGTAGTTATTGACATGTATGTTCCTTTTACCATTTTCTTAATCATTTTGGGTTTGTTATTGTAGGTCATTTCCTTCTCTTGTGTTTCCTGCCTAGAGAAGTTCTTTTAGCATTTTTTGTAAGGTGGTTTGCTGGTGCTGAATTCATTTAACTTTTGCTTATCTGTAAAGGTTTTAATTTCTCATCAAATCTGAATGATATCCTTGCTGGGTAGAGTAATCTTGGTTGTAGGATTTTTCCTTTCATCACTTTAAATATGTCCTGCCCTCTCTTCAGGTTTACAGAGTTTCTGCTGAAAAATCAGCTGTTAATGTTACGGGGATTCCCTTGTATGTTATTTGTTGTTTTTCCCTTGCTGCTTTTAATATTTTTTCTTTGTATTTAATTTTTGATAGTTTGATTAATAGTGTCTCAGCATGTTTGTCTTTGGGTTTTTCCTGTATGATACTCTCTGTGCTTCCTGGACTTGATTGACTATTTCCTTTCCCATTTTAGGGAAGTTTTCAACTATAATTTCTTCAAATATTTTCTCAGACCCTTTCTTTTTCTCTTCTTCCTCTGGGACCCCTGTAAATCAAATGTTGGTGTGTATAATGTTGTCCCAGACATCTCTGAGACTGTCCTCAATTATTTTCATTCTCTTTTCTTTATTCTGCTTCCTGGCAGTTATTTCCACCATTTTATCTTCCAGGTCACTTATCCATTCTTCTGCCTCAGTTATTCTGTTACTGATTCCTTCTGGAGTATTTTTAATTTCAGTTATTGTGTTGTTCATCACCATTTGTTTGCTCTTTAGTTCTTCTATATCTTGGTTAAATGTTTCTTGTATTTTCTCCATTCTATTTCTGAGATTTTGAATCATCTCTACTATTATGATTCTGAATTTTTTTTCAGGTAGGTTGCCTATTTCATGTTCATTTATTTGGTTTTGTAGGTTTTTACCTTGCTCCTTCATCTGTAATATATTTTTTTGTCGTTTTTTTTTGTTGTTGTTGTTGTTGGGTGGCGCTGTATTCCCGCCTTACTGGTTGTTTGGCCTGAGACGTCCAGTACTGGAGTTTTCAGGCAGTTGGATAGAGCTGGGTCTTGGTGCTGAGATGAGGACTTCTGGGAGGCTTCACTCCAATTGATATTCCCTGGGGTCTGAGGTTCTCCGTTAGTCCAGCGGTTTGGACTCGGAGCTCCCACCACAGGAGCTCAGGCCCGACCTCCAGCCTGGGAACCAAGATCCTGCAAGCTTCATGGCGCAGTAAAAAAAAAAAGGAAAGAAAAAAAAAAAGGAATAAAGAAGAAAAGGACTAGTACAATATCAAAGAATAAAAAACAAAATAGAATTAGAAAGATACAAATAATATTAGGAAAAATAAAACCATAATCGTAACAACTGCAACAAGTTAAAATAAAACCACAACAGAAGAAAAAAAAAAAGGTTGTGAGTGGGGGGAGCAAGCCAAAAGGAGAGAACAATAACAAAGTATAAAGAATAAAATAAAATTAGAAGAATAAAAGATTTATTAGGAAAAATAAAAATTATAAAAGAATCAACAATAGTGAATCAACAAGGTAAAACAGAACCTCAGTCTAAAAGAGGAAAAAGGAAAAAAGAAAAAAAAAAAGACTTGGCTATGGGGGCGGAGTTTAGGTGGGGTTGGAAACTAAGCAGGGGAGGGGCTTAGGGTGGGGCGGGACCTAGGTGGGTGGGGGGTGACGTTTGAGCCTGCGGCGTGGTCTAGGCGGGGCGACGTTCAAGCCTGGGATGGGGCCTCTGCTTAGTACATGGGCAGAAGGCGAGAGGCAGCAGGTGGAAAGGAGGGCCTGTGGAGTGTGGAGTTCTGGAGTTGGGAGTTAGGGACCTGAGTGAGGGTGTGTGGTGGGACTTAGGCCCAGCTTATTGGAGGGGGTCTCCCTAGAGGTAGGGCCCTGGGTGGGGGTGTAGGGGTGGGGCTTGGGCTCTGTGCGGCAGGAGGGAGGCTCCAAGGGCAGAGGATTAGGCCCGGGAGCCCAACAGGCTCCCCAGTGCCTAAGTGAACAGGGAAAGAGCTGACCGCGTTCCCTTCTGTTTCTTCACAGCCCTCCCCACTGTCTCCCCCATCCCCTTTGGACCCCTAACCGTGGGTGGGTCCTACTGGGTGTAGGAACTCCTCGCTTCCCCCAGCCATCCCTCAGGGGTGTGGGTCCTGAGGTCCGGCCTTTACTTTTGCTCCCCCTTCCCTCCCTCCCACTCCCTCAGGACCTGCATGGCTGGAGGGGACCTAGGTGGGCAGAGGATCAGGCCTGGGATCTCAGCAGGTTCCTGGGGGCCCAAGTGGGCAGGAGAAACCTGGCCACACTCCCTTTTGATCCTCTTCCCTCCCGGTGGTTCCCCAATTTACCCCTTCGGGCGTGAGATCCCTTCCCCTCCCCCAGCCACCCTTCAAGGGCGCCAGTCCCATCCCGCCTCCACTTCTCCTCCCCCTTCACTCCCCCCATATCCCACATCCTACCCGGTCGCTGGGGGTCCCCCACCGGTGTCTGGTAGGTGCCCTAGTTGTGAGAAGACACGAATTCTGCGTCCTCCTAGTCCACCATCTTGACTCCCAAGGCACCGGCCTGCATCTTTAATATGGCTCCAGTGGCCCCACACTTACCAGTGTGAGTTTAGCCCTCACAACCTCAGTAGTTCTTGTAAAAGGAAATGGGTCAGTTGTAATTATTTCAAATTGGCTATTAGTTTAGGAGCCAAGACTGAGGAATGAAAACTGACCTTCTAAAACAAGGAGAAATGTCAGTGTGTTTAGACGTTGCCAAAGAAACCTCTATTTTATTTTTGGCCACAGCCAAGTAGGAAAGCTCTGTCATCCTGCAAACATGTTTATCTACTGGTCTGCTCCAGGGTCTCTTGCTTTCCCCTGTAACAGTGACAATGCACCTGCTGGCCTGAGAACTTCATGAGCCAAGGAGATCCCTGAACATGCTGTTGATTGTATTTGCAGTATGTGTTTACCCCTGTCCTAATGTGACTTTGAATTGGAGACTCATGGGCCCTTGCTGCCTTGCACAGCTAGGGAAGAGGAAGAGGCAAGAGGAACTAGAAGCAAAATCAGACAGAAAGCAGATGTGCAGCTTTATGGTAAGAAGTGGCCTAGCCTTCCCCCTAAGGCCATGTGGATGTTGCACCTGTATCTGCCACCTCTTCCATTTCAGGTACTAGCTCCAAAGAAAGCCAGCAAAGACTATTGGACAAAGAGGGGACCAACCATGAGCCTCACAGCTGTATCAGGGCCACAGCTCTCCTGAAGGTGGAGGAGGGAGACCTCTTAGTGGCTGGCAGGTCCTGGTGCTCCTGAGATAAAGGAAAGTCGCTGTCCCAATGGGGCCTTCAAAGAAAATTAATTATGTGATGATTGGCACAGCTCAAGGTCTGAGCTCTCCTTACTATGTCAGCCGGAGCCAGAGATTTAATGTGATTTAATGTGATTCTACTCTGGTTGGGACAATTGAAGCAAAGATTGAACAGGCTTAGCCTCCCAGGAGCCTGGTCCTCTGGCCAGTGCTTGCTTGTGCTTTCACAAACACTGGTTTTCCAGTTTGATTAGTGAAATCACTAATCACTGTAAATCACTTGTAAATCACCTCTCCAGATGTATCTTCACTTCATTTGTTTCCTTCAAAGAATCCTTTAGCAATGTCCGTTACCTCTCTGGGTGCCTTTCCTGATCTGATTGGGAGAAGGATGGCAGACTCATTTTCCACGGGAGTGGGGGGAGCTGTCAGTTTGGGAGACAGCCCTCGGCTTCTCATGAAGGGGTTCACACCTGCTGTGTCCTCAGCATCCTAGCTTGATGGAAAAAATCCATCTTAGCCACAAAGATTTTATTTTATTTTTTTTAAACATCTTTATTGGAGTATAATTGCCTTACAATGGTTAGTTTCTGCTTTATAGCAAAGTGAAACAGCTATACATATACATATATCCCCATATCTCTTCCCTCTTGTGTCTCCCTCCCTCCCACCCTCCCCATCCCACCCCTCTAGGTGGTCACAAAGCACCAAGCTGATTTCCCTGTGCTCTGCGGCTGCTTCCCACTAGCTATCTATTTTACATTTGGTAGTGTATATATGTCCATGCCACTCTCTCACTTTGTCACAGCTTACCCTTCCCCCTCCCCGTGTCCTCAAGTCCATTCTCTAGTAGGTCTGCGTCTTTATTCCCATCCTGTCCCTAGGTTCTTCATAACCTTTTTTTTTTTAGATTGCATATATATGTGTTAGCATACAGTATTTGTTTTTCTATTTCTGACTTACTTCACTCTGTCTGACAGACTCTAGGTCCATCCACCTCACTACAAATAACTCAGTTTCCTTTCTTTTTATGGCTGAGTAATATTCCATTGTATATATGTGCCACATCTTCTTTATCCATTCATCTGTCGATAGGCATTTAGGTTGCTTCCATGTCTTAGCTATTGTAAATAGAGCTGCAATGAACATTGTGGTATGACTCTTTTTGAATTATGGTTTTCTCACGGTATATGCCCAAGAGTGGGATTGCTGGGTCATGTGGTAGTTCTATTATCAGTTTATTAAGGAACCTCCATACTGTTCTCCATAGTGGCTGTATCAATTTACATTCCAACCAACAGTGCAAGAGGGTTCCCTTTTCTCCACACCCTCTCCAGCATTTATTGTTTGTAGATTTTTTGATGATAGCCATTCTGATCAGTGTGAGGTGATACCTCATTGTAGTTTTGATTTGCATTTCTCTAATAATTAGAGATGTTGAGCATCCTTTCATGTGTTTGTTGGCAATCTGTATATCTTCTTTGGAGAAATGTCTGTTTAGGTCTTCGGCCCATTTTTGGATTGGGTTTGTTTTTTTGATATTGGGCTGCATGAGCTGCTTGTAAATTTTGGAGATTAATCCTTTGTTGGTTGCTTCGTTTGCAAATATATTCTCCCATTCTGAGGGTTGTCTTTTCATCTTGTTTATGGGTTCCTTTGCTGTGCAAAAGCTTTTAAGTTTCATTAGGTCCCATTTGTTTATTTTTGTTTTTATTTCCATTTCTCTAGGAGGTGGGTCAAAAAAGATCTTGCTGTGATTTATGTCATAGAGTGTTCTTCCTATGTTTTCCTCTAAGAGTTTTATAGTGTCTGGCCTTACATTTAAGTCTTTAATCCATTTTGAGTTTATTTTTGTGTGTGGTGTTAGGGAGTGTTCTAATTTCATTCTTTTACATGTGGCTATCCAGTTTTCCCAGCACCACTTATTGAAGAGGCTATCTTTTCTCCATTGTATATTCTTGCCTCCTTTATCAAAAATAAGGTGACCACATGTGTGTGGGTTTATCTCTGGGCTTTCTATCCTGTTCCATTTATCTATGTTTCTGTTTTTGTGCCATACCATACTGTCTTGATTACTCTAGCTTTGTAGTATACTCTGAAGTCAGGGAGTCTGATTCCTCCAGCTCCGTTTTTCTTTCTCAATATTGCTTTGGCCATTTGGGGTCTTTTGTGTTTCCATACAAATTGTGAAATATTTTGTTCAAGTTCTGTGAAAAATTCCTGTGGTAGTTTGATAGGGATTGCATTGAATCTGTAGATTGCTTTGGGTAGTATAGTCATTTTCACAGTGTTGATTCTTCCAATCCAAGAACATGGGATATCTCTCCAACTGTTTGTATCTTCTTTAATTTCTTTCATCAGTGTCTTATAGTTTTCTGCATACAGGTCTTTTGTCTCCTTAGGTAAGTTTATTCCTAGGTATTTTATTCTTTTTGTTGCAATGGTAAATGGGAGTGTTTCCTTAATTTTTCTTTCAGGTTTTTCATCATTAATGTATAGGAATGCAAGAGATTTCTGTGCATTAATTTTGTATCCTGCTACTTTACCAAATTCATTGATTTGCTCTAGTATTTTTCTGGTGGCATCTTTAGGATTCTCTCTGTATAGTATCATGTCTTTGTGTCCTGTTGCTGTGGAGCCTCACAGCTGGTCAGGCACTGCACTGTTACATTTTCTACAGGACTCTGAAAATAGAACCTTTAACTAAAGCCTCATGTTTCCTCCAGGGAGCTTCCATCTGGGCCTTTGCTATATCTCTTTCTCCAACCCTCTGAAGAGACAAGCGCCTGCATGTTTTCATGATTACGTATTCAAACGGAAACACACTTTCATAAGAGGGATTAAAAGGCAGCAGTTAGAATTATCTGCCTGGATTTCTGTTTATTTGCCTTTGCCAGGGGAGTGGAGAGGCAGGGCAGTTGGTCTTGAGGGGGGAATGTACGCCTTCCTCAGTGGGCTGGTGTTCTCTGGGACAGTGCAGAAGACTGGCCCTGCTCATCAAAGACCAGGGTGGATGAACCTGTGACCACAGCTGGAGGATTTGCTCATTTCCTCAGAAGCCTGAGAACAAAGAGAATCTTAACAATTTGGGGAAGTATCTGTACAGGAATTTTTAAACTCTATCAGGACAGTATTTAAAATCTCTGCCTCTACTTTTAATTAGAGACATCTATCTTTGCATACACCAAGCAGCTAATTTCTCTGGATGTTTGTCAGTAGTGGATACTTAGGCAGAGTTTGGAGTTGTTTAGTCTGTACTCCAGGAAAGTAAATTTCATACAATGAGACCTTTGTTAAATTTAACTTTGTTAAAATGATTAGGAGGAAATGCATCAATGTGTATGGAGGACAAAGAGAATATAAATCCTGTGTAATGAAGAAACAATAGTCAAGGAAAGAAGTAGATGCTATCTAAATTTTCCTACACTATTTATAAGTAATTTGGGAATAATTTAGAATTCCTAAAACTTTTGGCTAACACTATCGTCAAGATTTTTTTTGTTTTAACATACTCTTACTCATAGTATTTTGAGTGAAGAATAATGTGCATTGGAGTGGATTCCCAGTTTCAGGAATTGCTCTACACATGCTTCATACTGTGAGATGAGTGGTTTGACAATTCTAGTGCCCTTCCTGGCTATGATGCTGGCCATCATGCTGGACATTAGTGGCTTGTGGCAGTGTGTGAGAGTGGATGTGATTTTTGCTGACATGCTACACTTCTCGGCACCGTTGCAAACTGGATGGAGCCCGTGTCTCTCTCCCACATTGCTTCCTGGCCCACTTTCTCACCTCCTTGTACACCCCCATCTCTGTCCTAACGTACTTACCTGGTATCCCCCAATACCGTCAGCTATACACATCACCTCTCTTCCCTCCAGATACTGGAATGTCTGGGTGGGCCTGTGGGTCTCTCTCCCTCCTAGACCTTGTTTTGAAGAAAGGAGCTGATTCTAATCTGATTTCCAGAAAAGACTTGAAATTAGATCAAGTGGCCATCGGCATCACCTCTTGATCTTCTGGTTTTTGAATAATGTTTTAAAGAAGGATAGTTTTCGTTCAAGTATCCATTTTGTGAAATACGATTTTCAGATATTAGTCATAGACCTCTGTCCTTCATTTTTCTATACCTTGTGACTTAAGTGCATGCCTTCACGTTACTTGGTGTTTTATAGAAATTTATTCCCTATGTAACATGGAGTTTCACCATGCTTTGCTTAACAATGATTTTTCTCTTGAACATTCCTAAATATTCTCTCTCTTAAAGATTTCATTTGTTACTTTTGGAGCAGCAGTGACCACCAAAAGCTCAAGTAGGAAAAACAAAAACCATTACAGATTGGGTTTAACAAAATCCTATTTACTGAAATTGACATAAATGGAGGACATGACCACTCTTCACATCTCTTCATTTGCTCTTATCAAGGCTCTCAGGGAACCACTGCTGCTGCTAATGCCAATAGCTTTCCCTCCCAGGAGGAACTGCTGAATTGCCAATAAAGTATAAGCCTTTTAAGAGTCTCAGGCACCTCTATCTTCCCATGACTCTTTCTTTCCTGTTTGCCTGCCCTCCCTCCCTCCCTCCCTTCCTATTTTAATTTTATTCAGTGTGGTTTTAAAAAACCAAGAATAGGTGTTGAATTTTGTTAAAGACCTGTTTAGCATTTACAGAGATAATCATATGATTTTTCTTCAGGTCTATTAATATAGTGAATTATATTAATGAATTTCCTTTATATTGTACAATCTTAGGCCATGATAGATAATATTTTCTTAATAGGATATTGGATTCTCTTTGCTAATACTTTAGGATTTTTGCAGCATATTCATTGAAAAATATTGGCCTGTAGTTTTGTGTGTGTATCTTTATTAGGTTTAGATATCAATATTGTACTTGCATTATTAAAAGGACTTGGGTTTTTTTTTGGCCATGAGGCTTATGGGATCTTAGTTCCCCAACCAGGGATTGAACCCAGGCCCCTCAGCAGTGAAAGCACCAAGCCCTAATCATTGGACTGCCAGGGAAGTCCCCATTTTTTTTTTTAAATGCTCTGGAGAACAAGCTACATAACATTGGAAATATCTAATCTATTAAGATATCTGGTAGAATTCCCCTATGAAACCACCTGGGCCAGTGTTTTCGTTTTTCTCTTTATTTCTTCCAAGAAAATTGTTCTGTTTAAGTTTTGTCTCTCTAATGGAGTCAGTTTTGCTAACATGCATCTTGCTAGGAAGTCTGCTATTATATCTAGTTTTTAAACTTATTTTTCATTGAGTTGCACAAAGTGACCACTTATGATATTTTTTAAAAATTCCTTCCATATCAGTCATATTCCCCTCATCTTTGTCATTTCTTATTTGTAATTTTTGTGTTGTCTTGGTTAGATTAACTAGTGATTGTCTTTTGTTGATTTTGTTCTCAAAAAAAGTAACATTTCTTTTGTTTATTAGCTCTGCTCTTTTTCCATTTTCTACCTCATGACTTTGTCTTTATTTCTTTATGCTTGTTTGTGTTGTTGCTCTTTTTCTAGCTTTTTGAGTAGGAGTTCAACTCATTTATTTTTATTGATTTAAGGATAAAAAAACTGAATTTTTCTCTGACCACTGCTTTAATTGTATCCCCCAGCTCTGATATCTAGTGTTTTCATTATTTATATTTAGAAGTTATAAAGTTGATTTGTAGCTCTTATTTCACTCCATAGTTGTTTAATAGAGAGTTTTTAATGGAATTTTGGGGGTTTTATTTTATTACTAATTTCTAGTTTTATGACATTGTGATCAGAGAATGCTGTTTATATTATTCCAATTTATAGAGGCTTTCTTCATAATGTAATTGTTGGTCAGTTTTTGTGAATGTTCCATGTGCACTTGAGAAAAAAGTATAACCTCTATTATTGGGTTCTGTAGATCCTCTATACATTTACTTTTTTCCCATTTGCACTTTCTTCAACTGAAAATGGTATATTAGCATCTCTTATTATTGGTGCTTGTTTTTCCTTGCAGTTTCTATACTTTCTGCTAAGTCAGGGGTTGACAAACTACAACCTGCAGACTAGTTGCCTACTTTTGTAAATAAAGCTTTATTGGAGTACAGCAATGCTCATTCATTCATGTATTGTGTATGACTGCTTTACTGCTACAATGACAGAGTTACGTAGTTGCAACAGAGACTGTATGGTCTGCAAGCCTAAAATAGTCACTATCTGGTTCTTAAAGAAAAGTTTGCCAACCCCTGTGCTATATGAAGGTACATGGATATTCACATTTATTATATCTTTGATGTGAATTATATCCTTTAGCATTATTAGTAGAATTAAAATTTTGCTTTGTCATGTTTAATATTTTTTGGCCTGAATTCTACCGTATTTGATGTCAAGTTTACAATCCCTGCTTTCCTTCTTTCTTTTCCAATTGACTGGAATATTGGTTCATTTTTAGGTGTTCTGAATAACTTTGTTTTAGATGTATATCTTATACTCAGCATGCATTTGCTTTGTGATAAAATTTGAAAATACTTTTGTTTTAATAAGTGAGTTAAGCTCCTTTTGAAGTGGATCAGTTTATTAAACTTTCAAGGTAGAACAGAAACAAGTTTTGTGTACATTGTTTGAAGACTTTTGAAGGTACTCTATGGTGTATAAATGATGGTAGAGTTAATCCAAAATAGATAGGTGAAGATACCTTGGATTTTGAATTTTATACTGGGCACTGTTATTGTGACCTTCCCCTCTGCTGCATACGATTAAAGCAGCACTGGCTAAAATTTTTGTTGGACTTGAAATGAAAATGCAACTCTGAATAATTGCTTAAATTGAGGATTGTTGTTATGTAAGTTAAAAGGCAGAGTTTACATCTTGGATAACTAAAAATTAAAACAAACAAGAAACTTTCCAAGAATATTAGTTACCTAACTCTACTTTAATTCATTTTATGTATATACTATTTTAGTACAACCACTTATTGATTCTACTATTGGCCAAGTCCTGCTTAAAGATCTAATGACACAGAGATGGTTTAAAGCAACATCTCTCACTTCAGAAATTCATTGTCTAGTTTGGACCATGAGGGAGTCATTTTCATACACACAATGTCTAGAACTGGCCATTCTCCTTTCAGTTAATCTGGGGTCTTTTGGTTTTCCCCCTCTTTCTTTGGATGACATAATAACTGAAATGTGTTATGCTTTCTTTCATGCAGGGCAGCCACTGATCACAATGTGGATAATACAACAGAAATACTCAGGGAGTGGTTGAAAAATGTCCAGAGAGCCTATCACTATGTGGAGTGGAGGCCTATGGATGAACCTGAGTGAGTAGCAAGAGAACATTTTGTGAACTCATTATTCACCCTTCGCCCCTTAACCAGTCTTCCAGCCATGTTAGGCTTCCAACCTTGGGGGCACATGTGACTTTCCCTTGTCTTTCATCTCTGTGTCTAGTAAGTTACAAAGGCCTGCCATTTCTTCCTTTGACAAATCTTCACGTCTCTCTTCCTCTTTACTCCTGCAGCTACCGGCCAAGTTCAGGTTCTCATTATTTCTCAAGTAAATTACTACAGCAGCATATATTTTTAAATATTGTTATTATTTATTCATACTTGGAGGATAACCCTTTTATCCTTGAGGGAGCATAGTGAAAAGTTTGTATACTTCTGACATACACCTTGCTTCTTCACTCATCATATCTTGGTAATCATTCCAAAGCAATAGTTAAGGAGTGTCTTCCATTATTTTTATGACTGCAGAGTATCATTGTGTGGATGTATCATAATTGTTTAATCAACCTCCTACTGATGGACATTTACGTTATTTCCGGTCTTTACCATAGCAATTTCTTAGTAGCCTCCATCTTCAAATCATTCTCTATACCACACTGTCAAATCAGTCTACCTAAAATACTAGCGATGTGCTGTCATTTCTCTATTAAAAAGACTTCAGTGACTCTCTAGTACCTACAGAATGAAGTTCAAATACCTGATTTATATTTTTAAAAGATTTCATAAATTTAGCATCCCTACGTATACACCAATATTTCCTAAAAGAAAACTGCTTCAAACTGGATGTTGCTACCGGTTAACTGCTACCAAAAGCTGTTGCTAATCATTCCAGTTACAAAGATGTACCTTCTCTCAACACTTGTATTGCTTATGTCCTATATCTTCTTGTTTGACACAACAATAAACTTAACTAACATTCACTATCTGATTCATGCACTTTTTTCTAAGTATTTTTTTTGTTTCTTTGGCAGGGGCTAAAATATGCAAATACTTTATATTTCACTCAGTGCTATGTTCTTGGTGGGCACTAAATTTATACTTGTTGGATGAACAAATAAGTAAATGAGAACATGAATAAATATATTTAAACTTACTACTCTAAATGTTTCCAAGGCTACTACAATTCTAGCTTAAGAAATTGTAGAAATAGGATGAATTGAGCTACTGAAATTTTGCCCAGGATAAGTCATTTATTGGAAGCCAAATATGTATTATCACAATAAGGAGTGCTATTCCAGAACAAATTTTTGTTCTTCTAGTCTCTCTTTATATAATATTTTTATTATGTGTATGTATGTACGTATCTACATATATCTCTCAAATCTCAGTATATGGTCCATACATGGAGCAAAATTTAACAACCAAGTTTGAACACTGTAAAAAATTTTGAACAATCTTTTGGAGTTCCTTATAATGGAATTTGGCCTAATTAGAGTAGCCCAGAAAGACTCTATGTACCTCTGTTGCATCCTAGTAATTTTCTCCATTGCCGGATTTTGACTAAATATATTGTATGCCAAGGTCATTGTGAGAAATACCAGAGAAGGCGTTTTTGGAGGCAACATATTCAGAAAAACAGAAATTCCACTGATTTTTGTAGATACAATAATTGAGGAAGACATTCCAGAGACTTCCTGTGCAAAAATAGTTTTATTAATTTTATTTGTATGGTTACGGTCTCATTGTTTTTTGCGGTTTCTCATTCACTGAGGGAAATGTACTGCCAGTGCAGCATTAAGAACTTGAAGTGGTGGCCAGTTTGGGGCCACTGTGACTTTATCAATGACCATACCAGTTGGGAGCTTTCAGAAAGGTTCTTGAGGGTGTGCTAACCCACCTGCCTCCATGGCCGTGGACGAGTCCTGGCCTGGCTGCTTTGTGGATGTTGATAGAGAGCCCAGCATTATGCATCCGCTCCATGATCTCACTCCATCTGGGGCATGTCAACGTGTTAGACTCTATGGAATCGTTTACTGAGACTTGACCATGTAAGGTAAACCTTTGTTTTTCCTGGGAAACTCATATTTTGATGCTGTAACATTTCCAAATGTATTTGATGTCTAAATGTATAAGACTGTGTCTAGGAACATGAGCATTGGGGTTATGCCTGGATTCAAATTCTGACTGTACCCCTTGTTAACTGCATAAGGTTAAGCAAATGGTTTAACCACTCTAACCAAGTTCCTCAGCTCTGCAATGGGGAGAGCGGTAGCACTTACATCACAAGAACTCAGTGAGTTCTAATGAGAACCCACTGAAATACTTCATGTAAAGAGTCATGTGTATGGGAAGCAGCAAATTACTTAATCTCTCCTTGCTCCAGTTTCTTATCGGTAATAATGGAATAATGATAGCCATAACAGTATTGACTTCCTAGGGTTACTGCTGGAAGATTAAATGAATTAGTACATAGTGCCTGGAATATATAGGCACTCAATAATTATTAGCTATTATTATTATTAATATTATTGTTATCATTACTATAGGTCTTATCCTGATGAAATTGGACCAAAGCACTGGCCTGGCTCCCGTTTTGCTCATGTGATGAAACTACGACAGGCAGCCCTTCGAACTGCGAGGGAAAAATGGTCAGACTACATTCTGGTAAAAACAGACGTTTAATTTCTTGACAACTGTTATCTAGAATGTTTCCAAATCAATTGTTGATAATGTAGGACTGTGAGAACAATCAAAACAACCCTTTTTTAGACATCTCCTCCTCAACGTTTTAATAAAGGCACAAGATAAAATCTGGAGAACTTAATATCGGGATACCTGGATTTCATCTCAGACTCATTCCTGGCATTTTTAGTGAATAAGCAAATAATCTCCTGAATTATTCAATCTCTTTATTGTAGTAGGCATAAGAAACTCTAATACTTTTTAGTTCATAGAGAATGCTATGGGTAAAGCAATATAAGAGGTCTTGAATTTTTAGAAGAGTTTTGGGGATATGAGAAACTGATTACGTAAAAAGAGATTCAAATTAACAGCTCTGAAATGCTATTATTCCCTTTTGCTCCCGAGTGTCTGGGGAATGGTATCTCTTGCTTGGCTTCCTGGTTGCTCCGAATTATGCTGGACTCTCCTGGAGAATTTCTCTCCGTGAAGAGGTTCCATTACTTCCCTCAGAACTTTGAGAGTGGTCCAGAAAAATGCTGGACTTGACAATTAAGAATCAATGTTATCCTTATCCTCCAGGAACCTGTCTCAGTTAGAAAGGACAGCTCCTTAATCGGCAAGAAGCTACAGTCCCTATTCCCTTTGGAAAATTGACACAGGCTTTTCTCCCCCAAAATTTATGGGAACAAAGTTCTTCCTCTGTGGCCCCCAAAATCCATTTAATTCTTTTGGCAAACATTTTCTAGTACAACACTACAAATAACGCCAGTAAAGCAAAGCCAGTGTTGTTTCATTAAACTTATGGACGTCTGTTCTCTGTCACTAGACTCTGATTCCTAAAGGGAATACTGTTGACCTATGTCCATCCTCAGCCTCTCAACCACAACAAAAATCAGCCCAATAGTTTATCACACACATAATTTCAATACAAATAATTTCATAGAAGTTTCAAATTGTGCTGATATTTAACGTTGTATAGCTGTTTAAATGTCATTGAAGTGTACAAGTGCTGAACCACAAAATTTTTGGTGAAGAGATTGACTATCAAAGAATGAAAGCTTCTATTTACTTTGTGTGTTGCAGGGGGGAGATATACATAACATAAAATCTACCATTTTAATTTTTTAAAGTGTACAGTTCCGTGTGATTATTTTATATTGATAGAAACTGTTGCTCTACTGTCGCTGTAAATGAATCAGTGTTAACATGGATTTCTGGTAAGAATGGGAAATAGCTTCGTTGGTTAGCATGGGTTGCTATAACGTACTTTAAACAAAAATTCTCATTGTAACATTAAGATAGCATTTATGGATCGGTTTGAGGCCATTTTGGCTTTACTATAGACAACCTGAATAGGTGTGTTCATTTGTACCTAGAGTGGGCACTCAGTAAGTGTGAATAAGTCCTTATTTAAGGGCTTGAGAGCCGTTAGTAGCTTATACTTAAACCACTAACCAAGGGTGTAGGTTAGGTCCTCATTGAGTTATGTGCCCAATGATGATACCGATTCATTGCTCGGTGCCTTATACAGAGCTAAACATGTGGAAGTTAGACTAAATGTATTTTGCCTGAATGAAAGCCATCCAGCTGCAAGGGGTTTCCATAAGGAAAACACGGATAACATGGAGAGCTGGTTCCATATGTCATGAGCAAGTTTCCATGATCCTTTGGCAAGTGTTGGGTTACTCTTGTACCCATTACTGAAAAGTACCTTTTCATGCGACGTTATCCTTTTCTTTTCCTAGTTCATAGATGTTGACAACTTCCTGACTAATCCACAGACCCTCAATCTACTGATTGCAGAAAACAAAACCGTTGTGGCCCCCATGCTGGAGTCTCGGGGCCTGTACTCTAATTTCTGGTGCGGAATCACACCTCAGGCAAGTCTTTTGGGTAATGAATTAAGGTTATGAGTTTTAACAAGGAAACCACCTGTCAACAGCCCCATCAATCTTTTTCTCCCTTGAATGAAACATGCCTGTCATTGTGTTATTGGAGCAAGCATTTTTAGGAAAGGAGGTAAATCCAGGTCCAATGCCACAACCCCGTGAGCTCTTCTGTACTGATGACTTACGAAGAAATTATTCTAATGAACTTAGCATTAGAAGCTTTAAATTCACCACCATAGCTTGCTGAAATTTGTACTTTTTTCCTCCCTGGTTCAGAGATTTTCAAAAACGTAAACATTTTTTTTGCTCATCAAAACTAACATAAGAACACTATAAAAAACTGGGAAGAGAAAAACGTTTTTTAAAGAACCATTTTAATCCCTACCACTCTAACATCATAGATGACAGGTTGCATGTTTTTAACTATATCATCAAGTGCCTATAATGCAATTTACTTAACCTTTCTCTTAGTTTAAAAACATTTAAGTTATTTGCAACTTTTTTTTTTTTTTCGGTATGCGGGCCTCTCACTGTTGTGGCCTCTCCCGGAGCACAGGCTCCGGACGCGCAGGCTCAGCAGCCATGGCTCACAGGCCTAGCTGCTCCGCGGCATGTGGGATCTTCCCGGACTGGGGCACGAACCCGCATCCCCCGCATCGGCAGGCGGACTCTCAACCACTGCGCCACCAGGGGAGCCCTATTTGCAACTTTTAACTATTATAATGACCGTCATAATTAATATAAAATTTTCCATATTTAATATTATTTCTTTGGGACAGCTTCTGAGAGCTGGAATTAGTGAGTCAAAGAGTATTAAATATTTTAATGACCTTTGATATGTTGCCAAAATATTTCCAAAGAGATCTAATAATTAGAACTGCCATGGTAGATGTTTTTACAAAATTTGAGTTAAAAAAAAATTTCAAATTTCCATCATCTCTCTTTTCCATTGTAAAATTTTCGAAGTCTAGAGATCTGTTGCAGTGAATGTTTATGGCTGATTATATTTTTTATTCTTTAGTTAATAAAATAGAGAGGTAAACTGATCAATGTAGTACATATCAATGTAGGATAAAGATTCTTTAAGGGAAAAATTATATGTTAAGTATGTTCTCCTGCTCAAAGAGCTAAATTGTCAGTCCCTCTTTTATATTTGGTTTGGTTTTAGATGAAGAATGAGGCCAGTGGTGTGCTGATAAATATATAATGACTGGTTCTCTGTGGGGGAAAACCCTTGATTGGTAGCATTTACCAGTTTTCATGGTGTAAGGACTTCTACCACGCAAATGTTGTTTAAGCTGAGGGAAAGGTTAAGTAAATCGCAGTACAGTCACTTGATGATATAATTATTACAAATATGCAAAGCTTGCTGTCTATGGTTTATTTACAATGGTGGGGATTAACGTGATTTTTGCTTTTACAGATTTTAAGCTACCAACGTGTCAACTGACTTGCAAACTTCCTGGCTCTAGCACGCTGCTGGATGTGGCGGTACTCTTTCGTTACAGTTATCTCCCATTGCTCCAAGAGATTTTGAATGCATGTTATCCACATCTCTTTTAGGGACAGATTAAGTTCATATTTATAAAAGCCAATCAGTTCCTTGGGGAGAAGCTGTTATATTAAATTTAAGTTCATACACTCTCAGTTAATAATCTGTAGTGCTTCACATGGCAGAATCACCCTGGGGTGTTTTTAATGAGTTGTACATTGACACCAGCATCAAGAGTGGATTATCTTAGTAACCGCAGCCTCCCAGTTTCTGTTGTCTTATTTGCTTTAATATTAACAGCTCACTTACTCTGCACAGTAAAAGTAAAATCTAAGCAAGTTAGAGGCAATTCTAATTTGTTTCTGTTTCTGGCTCTCTTATCATCCCCAGTGAGACTTCTGCTAGGGCAGGAACAGAAACAGCCGATGACTTCATAAGCTTGAGGCAGACCTTGGTTTCCAGAGCCTTTAAGCACATCCAAAACCAAATGACCTCAGGTTTTTTTTTTTGCGGTACGCGGGCCTCTCACTGTTGTGGCCTCTCCCGTTGTGGAGCACAGACTCAGCAGCCATGGCTCACGGGCCCAGCCGCTCCGTGGCATGTGGGATCTTCCCGGACCGGGGCACGAACCCGTGTCCCCTGCATCGGCAGGCGGACTCTCAACCACTGTGCCACCAGGGAAGCCCTGACCTCAGTTTTATCTGGTCAATGAACCAGAATCATTACCAACAACATTCAGTTTATGTGGAAAAAACGACACATCTATTGCCTCTGCCTGTCTGCAGGAAGCATATTAAGTCTCTTTCTCTCTTTCTTTCCTTCTCTGCTTCCTTCCTCCCTGCCCCCAGGATATTCAGTGATTCATTATCATCATGAATTTTCCAAGCTTCTCATTCTGACAATATTGTCCTAAGTAGTCTAGAACCTTGTATTTGACATGTGTTCTTAGGCAGTCCTCTGAAGAACCAGTTTTCCCTTTGTCCCTTGGAAGAATATTGATAAGTTGAAGGATGTTAAGTGATCCTTAAGTATAAGGCTTATAAAAAAATTGTAGGAATAATAATACTTCATATAATGCATTACAGTTTCCAAAGTATCTTCACAGACCGTATCCCATGTGATCCCTTCTACAGCCCTGTGAGATAGACAAATCAGCTCTTACCCCATTTTTTCAGGAGAAGAAACTTAGGCTCAGAGAGGTTAAGCATGGGCCTTAAGATCAATCAGCTAGATGGTAAAGATGACTCTAAGACGCACATCTTCTATGTCTTAATTTGTGATCCTTCTTCCTGGCCACGTGGTCAGTGTGAGCATTAGCTCAGCTAGAACACTAGTTGAGACCCTGAAAGAAATGTCAGAGACGAGGCTGCAGTGCCTAATGTGTGGGTACTGACACCACTGCAGAAAGTGTGACCGTAAGGGAATGTGACTGATTAATGAATATGAGAGAACTTTTGCAACTACTGAGTATTGTGCCCTTCGGAGTGCTGGCCCTGTGAAACTTGACACTCATTCCATGAGCCTGCCGTTGCCTAAAATGTTTTTGGAAATGCCTTTCCAAGCTTCACATGCTTTTAAGTATGTTTTGTCAAGACACATCTTCATCTTCTCTGGAATGGGTTTGAGCTTTGGCAATAGTCAAGTTATAATTGGTGCCACTGGAGTATAAAGCTCCAGTGGTTTCTGCACCCCATGAGGGCTAATAACACTGGAGTTGTCAATTTACTGCTAAGCCTCCAGCATCTAACACAGCCTGGATTACAGTAGGCACTCAGTAGATGTTTGTTGAATGAACAGTTGAGTTTGGAGGGAAAACAAGCTGGGTTGCTCCAAACCAGTGTGTTCAAAAACCACAAAGTAAGCGCATTGGTTGTCCTGTGTGCTTGCCCAGAGGGAACTTTCAAAAGGGGAATCCCGCCAAAAGTGTGGAAGCTCCACCAGGATAGTGAATAAGTAATTGCATTGAAAAAAGACCCCATTTATATGTTTAAGTACTGCACATTTAGTTAAAAATAGCCAATGTAATGTAGTCATTTTAATAATAGCCAATATTTATTGATGCTTTCTTGGTGCTAGGTACTGCTCTAAGCACTTTTCAGGTTTACCTTCCTTAATTGTTACAGACAACCCCATGGAGTAGATAGCGCCATCATTCCTATTTTACAGATGAGGAAATAGGCACAGCAAGGTTGAGTAACCTGACCAATACCTACAGACAGTAAGTAGCTGAGGTGTGATTTAACCTCAGACAGCCAGATTCCAGAACATGTGTTCTTAACTGCTCTGCTCGACCACCTCTGATAACTCATGTCATATTCAATCATTAGTCAACTCAAAGTATACTTTTATGAAACTATTAAATCAAGAGATATGCTGAAGCCAAAATTATCTCTGGTAACAGGACACTTTTAGTATTGTTTTATATGTAAATAGCATTTCCTGAGCTCAGCTGGAAATTCTTAGGCCAAGATAAGAAGAGAGAAGGTGACTTTGCTTGGGGACTTGTACTTAACCGGTGATGACTTAGGAGTCAGCCTAAGAGAAGATTGGGAAAGAGGAAGCTCTCAGATCAGTGAACATAACCCAGCCATTTGTTCCTTACAGGGCTTCTATAAACGGACCCCAGACTATCTTCAGATTAGAGAATGGAAGAGGTTGGGCTGTTTTCCGGTCCCCATGGTCCACTCCACATTCCTAATTGACCTCAGGAAGGAAGCCTCTGACAAGCTGATGTTCTACCCCCCTCACCAGGACTACACCTGGACCTTTGATGACATCATCGTCTTTGCCTTCTCCAGCAGGCAAGCAGGTACTTGTTTGTATGCGGTTTGTACTGCCACCATGGAAACATTGCAAATAACCAGCTCCTTTGTTTTGTGCATTTTATTAAAAAAAACACTCTTAATAAGGAAATAGTTTTCCTATTCAAGTAGTGTTAGAGGCAATTAATTGTCTGCAGTAACCATACCAGCACCCTCTGTGTTGCTGTCCCTGTGAGCACCAATGACCAAGAGCCAGGACTGGTCCCTACCCAAGAATCCACTCTCTTTTAAAAAAAAAAAAAAAAGGTGGTGGTTGCCGTGGGCCTGTGATTCGTTCTTTATGGTGCTATTGCATTGCTTTGTTCAATATAGGAGTCCTTTACTTAATTAGAAAACTGTGACAGAGGGCCAAAAGTACACTGGGGAAGACCCAGGCTTAAAAAATGGAAGTTTATTTCTTCTCAAAAAAAAAAAATCAGAGCTAGTACCGTGGCTCTGTTCCACAAAGTTTTCAGAGACCCAGGCTCCTTCTCTGTTGCTTCTCCACCTTCCATGAGGTATTGTCCTTAATCCTATGATCCAACATTTCTCATCAGTGTAGATGCATTTCAGCTGTTGAGTGAAAACCATAGAGGGGAGGGCACTCTCCGGCCCTTTAAGGGTACCATCCAGGAGTTGAACACATCACTGCCATGCATAGCCCATTAGCCAGACTTAGGACATAGGACAACACCTAGCTCAGAATGTTGGGAGGCTCAAAATGTTGTCTTTATTCTATGCAGTCTAGAGCCCCAATTCTCTCTCTGGGAGGAGAAAACAAATTTTGGGAGGTAACCAGCAGTCTCTGCCACAGTCCCCCTGGAAGGAAAGGCAAAACCAGACTTCACTGTTTCATGAACCATTGTAGACTTTTAGAGGACGACAAGTCAGTAGGAAAGTAGGTTATTGTGTCCCTTGCACATGCAGTCAGGGAGGATATAATTCACTAAAGTGGTTCAACATGAAGATACACAGCATTCCTAAAGCAAGGCTTTCTTCTCAGGATCATTCAGACCTTCCTGACAGAGGCCAGGTCCCATTATCAATGAGCCAGAAATGTGCCACTTAACCACTAGCAAAAGTGAGTTTAGAAACCGGGCAGATGGTGTATAAATTCATGTGGCTGTATAGTCAGGGTGGATAAGATCATGCACAGACCCCAGGCAGTGGAGGCAGGTTCCTGGCAGCTGCGAATATTAATAAAATTCAAGCTACAGCTCACTCATCAGGCCATCCTAGAAGCCTTAGGTATCCCACTTATCAGTTGTAGATTTGGTAGGAATGAGAATATTTGGTGGAAATGTGGGAAGCTGATTATTTTTTCCCTTGGCAGCTAGAACCATTTAGACCCTTTGGCCAGGTGTAGACATGTTTTAGGTCTGTGTCAGGGCAAAAGCAAGGTTGTCATACTCATGTGGATTGGAAGTTTTCATGAAGGTCCTTGTGTCAGCGTTAATGGTAACTGCTTCTTTCCACTTGGTCTGTGATCGGCTCTGATTTCTCCAGGATGGGAAGCAGACTCAGGGCCTTCCCAGTCCTTCAACTTGTGCCAGTCCTTTTGCTTAAGAGCTTGAAGTAAAGATGCTCCAAGAAATTGAGCTATTAACAATTACAATAATGATCTTTGCATAACAAAGGCCTCCTTGATAGACATTGCACAAGGCATTATTGTGACCCAGTCACTAAATTATTATGATAACAGTTTTTAAAACCAAGAATTGGATTTGGGGCTGGAAGAATGACATGAGCTAGATAAGAATTTTTCAGCTATGCCCCTTCCTTGGCCTGTTCACTTTGACTTCATTCTTTATTGGTCAGATTCCCATAGGCCTACCCAGGACATTGAAAGCAGGTGCAGAGGCCCAGAGCTGTTTGATGATTCTGCTGGGAGGAGAGAGGCAGAAAAACAAGGAGAGAGGGTCAGTCCTGTAGGCTTTCCTGCTGTGCCTAGCATTGTGTTAGGCTCTGTGACAGTGGGGGAGATAAGATCTTTACATGTGGAAACAAATAATAGTTATGAAGCAGTGAAAGCTGAGGGGTCAGATCAGTGGTACAAACTGTGAATAGGGCAGGAGTCAAGATAGGAAAGAATGACTGTCATTTGGGGGAATGAAAGAGCTTTCCTGACAGTCGTGTGGCTCTAAAATAGCACTTTTACTCAGCTTGAAGTATTTTTAGAAGAGACTTGAATGAGCCTGGAGTTCTGTGTAGCCCATGGAGTGTTTCTAAGCTCTTTCCCTCTTAGGTTCAAAGCAAAGCACTTCCTTTCTCTCTTGAAAGAGTCTTGATGAAAGATGATTTATATTCTTTTGTTCTCACTCTTATAAAGCTCCCTAGCTATGGATCATCCATTGGAGTATCTTTTTTTTTTTTTTTTGGTGTGTTGCGTCTTTGTTGCTGCACGCGGGCTTTCTCTAGTTGTGGCGAGCGGGGGCTACTCTTCATTGTGGTGCGCAGACTTCTTACTGCGGTGGCTTCTCTTGTTGCAGAGCATGGGCTTTAGACGTGCAGGCTTCAGTAGTTGTGGTGCATGGGCTCAGTAGTTGTGGTGCATGGGCTCAGTAGTTGTGGCTCGCAGAATGTAGAGTGCAGGCTCAATAGTTGTGGCACCTGGGCTTAGTTGATCCGCAGCACGTGGGATCTTCCCAGACCAGGGCTCGAACCTGTGTCTCCTGCATTGGCAGGATTCTTAACCACGGCACCACCGGGGAAGTCCCATGGAGTATCCTTTTTTAAATGTCCAGAAGGAAATAGAGGGTCCACATGTCCCAGGCAGGACCATCTAAGCACAAACCTCGACCCTTAATCTTTCACCTCCAACTCCGGGCATTGCCACATGTGGGTGAGGAGTGACAGGGGCAATCCAAGGGTGCTGGAGTGCTGGGGCGTGCCTGCCCATCCAGCCCAAGAGGAGAGCACAGGGGTCATGGGCAAGTCTCCGTGGCTCTAATGAAGCCAGGGCTGGGAGTTCACCTCCCGCTGTGGCCAGTGATCTGGGCTGTGTGTCACGGCCACAGTAACCATCTCTGGCACCAGCCAGTCATCCTCCACATGTCTGCCGTGAGTCAAAAGAGGCAAGAGATGTGGGTGACGGGCAGGCAGAGCTTCCTCCTGCATGTCACGGGGAGTGCTTGAAAGTGCCTCCCATGCACGGGGATGGCAATCCAGAGTGTTTACTGGTTTTGAGACTCGGTTTCCAAATCCTGGGTGGGTAGAGAGATACTTGACGTTGGCTCTTTAGGGGCAGACGTTTGGCACTAATGGCTCTTTAGCGACAGAGGTGTGACCTTGGGCAAATCACAGCTTCTCAAACTCTGAGCTTCCATCACCAAGGATAAAGGTAAGTAGATCAATCTTGCAATGTTAGGGTACTAAGTGAGTGCAAGGAAATGTTTGCTATCTTCATAAAAGAAGTACAGGCCATCAATCTTGATGGTAGATCAATCTTGCAATGTTAAGGTACTAAGTGAGTGCAAGGAAATGTTTGCTATCTTCATAAAAGAAGTACAGGCCTTCAAGGTATAGTATCCTTCACCATTCTTTTTCAAAAAGAAAATTGTTTGCCCCAGAAGTAGCTTTCACTGAGTGCCAAGTTCCTTCATAGATTTTATCTAATTACCAACACATTTTCTATTAAATTTTTAATATTTTTATCCAATTATCCAGGTAGATAGTTGAATCAATTCGAATAGTCCCCCACAGTTTATTAGAAAATCAGAAGTCCACTGGGTGTCACCTCCCTGTACCATTTCCTTCTTTTAGAAGACAAGCACTTTTTTTTTTTTTTTTTTTTTTTTTTTTTTTTTTTTATGCGTTACGCGGGCCTCTCACTGCTGTGGCCTCTCCCGCTGCGGAGCACAGGCTCCGGACGCGCAGGCTCAGCGGCCATGGCTCACGGGCCCAGCCGCTCCGCGGCATGCGGGATCCTCCCAGACCGGGGCACGAACCCGTGTCCCCTGCATCGGCAGGCGGACTCTCAACCACTGCGCCACCAGGGAAGCCCAGAAGACAAGCACTTTTAACTCTTCTAGATGATGGTACAAGTATAATAGTCACATCCATGTTTCTAAGTAGCATGTTTTTAATACTGCTTCTTGATTTTCTGGTTTTGCTTCAGGAAAATACCTATTGACTCACTAGCGAAGAAGAGGAGTTAGTCCTCTCCCCTCCCTCTGCCATGTTCACGCAAACGCATTCTTCCCGTCACCCTGTCCTCTTGATGTAGTTATGTGGTACTTTAAGAAAGAGCCATGGTCAGTGTTTTTGCTCTTATAATCATGTGAACCTAATTCCATTTATGGACTATGGCTAGTTTTCCTTTCATATCTGACTTAACAATTGCCTTTTATATTTGCTTAGTTTTATTATTACTAACGCCATCCAAAACTAATCCCTGACTGTCTAAAACTCCTCTTAGAATGGTCAGATTTAGCAGATGTTCTTTGTGTGTGTGTGTAAAGATGTCTGTCCTGGAGCCTCCTGTTGTTCTCTAACGTGAGAGGTGCCACAGCTGCGGAGCTGCAACTCCCTCCTCTTCTCTTCTGTATTGATTCTCCTGTTCACTATGTCCTGCGTATTTTTTTTTGGGTTTTTTTTGTAGTCCTCCCCCTCTTCCTTTCCTCCCCCTGCCCCTCTTTCTTCTCCTTCTTCTTCCACATCATCCAGTCACTGTCTGAGGAAGTGTGATGGCAAGTAAATATGACCTTGCACGTCTGAAAATGCCTTTCTTCTCCCCTCACACTTGATGGATAGCTTGGCTAGGTCTCACCTCCCCTTTTTCCTGAAGCTTTGGAAAATTGAATGGTAAAATTATTTACCTAATTAGGGTAGAGAGGCAACCTAAACATTAAATCATTTCCCTTCTGTTTCCTGAATTCATCACGACTTTGCAAGAGGGTCCGTTTGGATTTGAAGTTTCTCAGAAGCATTCATGTCGGCAAACAGTAGGGCTAGAGAGTCCTGTTGGTGAAGGCAAGAGAAGTGACAGTGCTTGCTGGACCAGCCCTGGTGGGAGCCGGGTTCAGTAAAGGGGAGGATAAGAGCTCTTTTCTTTGTTCGTTCTTCTCTGTTAATGCCACAAGACAGCTCCACCTGATTTGGCAGGGGATGCAGCTGACTGGAGGAAATTTCATCTGCACAAAATAGAGAAGTCGCTATGCAGGTAATTCTCTGTCTGCAAGGCATAGGTGATTATAGACATTAACAGATCAGAAGCTTGGACACATGGACCAGTGCTTGGCAGACTCATCCTTTTACCTAAGCAGTCTTTTCGTTAGTCAGGACTGTCAGTTGCTGGATCTCTCTGAGACCCTCTTGATTCCAATATTCATACATACCTGGTTGAACACAGGTGCTATATATAACTCTTGAGGTTAGCCAGCTGGGGCTGTGAAGACGGGTTTTGAAAACAAGAGGGCTGTGCTATGTCTCTGGTATTGTCATACTGAAAGCTCTTAACAGGACTTGAAATGCAGACTTTCTTTTGTCCCTTTCTGACTCTTTTACAGAAGTTTCATGTCTGTCGGTTGACTCCAAATCCATGCGTGCTAAGAGAAGAAATCAAACCATGGAGAATCATGGAAAATTTTAAGTTTCCTTTGTTTTTTATTTTTTGTTCTACATATGCTTAGAGTTAGCTTTAATAATCTGTCAGCCTTACAGGATTTTCCTGTTTGCTTTCATATCAAATGTGGCTTTTATTCCTCATTTTCTCTTTATTTCCTGTAGGTGGATTACAGTGTTCCATTCTGTTCTCTGGAGTGGGAATTCCTTGCCTCCTTTTTGATCCCGTCATGCCTTTAGTGTTCATTTCAGGCCACAAGGATGCTTTCTCTTCAGAGAGAAAAAAAAATCAATTTCCTCTGAGCTGAAGAATGGCCCAGGGTTTTTATTTGCCCCAAATTCTGGTTACACTTTCTTAATAAAGGAGCATTTTTGAGGTCTACACAACCTGCCCGGAACAACTACTTGTTCAATTTCAGTGCCCAACTCAGCTTTGGCCACAGCCTAGTCTCTTTTTTCTTAGTTGTCACTGTAGAACTAAGAAGTGAATTTTCTGATTGGCCAGTTTTGTCCCTCTCTTGTGTCCTCAGGCATCCAGATGCACCTCTGCAACAGAGAGCACTACGGCTACCTGCCCATCCCCCTGAAGCCCCATCAGACCCTACAGGAGGACATTGAGAACCTCATCCATGTGCAGATAGAAGCAATGAGTGAGTGACCCAGGGGCCTGGTAGTGGCTCATGTTCCGTTGCCACTGTGAACATACCAGCCACTTTTTCCCTCTCCCAGGACTGGAATCTCACAGCCATCAGTCAGCCAAGGCTGAAACATAGTTGTTCATTTGTTCATTCATTCTCAAACTTTTCCTGTGTGAAATATGAATATGACAAAGTCTTTGCCTTCAGGGAGCTTCCCTTCCACGTGGAGAGCTGGGTACACAGTAAATACATTTCACACAGTGTCCTAAGGGCTATAATGGTATTTTGTCTATGGATTTAAAATCTAACTTTGTTGCTTTCTAATTATATGACTTTGGGCAAGTAATCTAACCTCCTTAGTTGTGAAATGAAGATAAAACATCTAGGGTTTGGGGGCAAATTCCCCATGATATATGTAAAAAGTATACTAGCAAAAACAATAATTATGACTTCAACTTAATAATAGCTTATGGTGTAACAGATACCATACTAAACATGTTTTGTACTTTGTCTCATTAATCCTTACAACAACTCAATGAAAGGTTTTATTATTGCTCATATTAAAGATGAAGAAATTGGGATGTAGAGAGTTTAAGTATCTTGCTGTAGATCATTCTGCTAAATAAATGATACATTGGGATTTGAACCAACCTTGCTATCTCCAAAGCTCAGATTCTTAAACACTGTATCATATTGCCTCTGGGTCTGGCATGATGTCAGAACTGGTAAATGCTCAATGATCAGGGACTACACTAATTATTATGTGTAACGAGCAGTGGTATCCAAAGGAGAAAGTAACAAAAGCACTCTGCCTAAGGGAAGATGCTGGAAATGGCTACCCAAAGGAGGGAATATTTGCACTGAATTTTCATGCAGTATCTGAGAAACTCTGTTATTCATCACTAGAGCATAGGATGTGTGTATGTTGACAGTCGGGGTGATTGGGAAGGCACAATGGGAAGCAGGGCTGGAAGGTAGGCAGGAGCCCAGTTAGAAGGACCTCTAATGTATAAGAAGATGTTTGGACTTTTCCTGAAGGGAAGGGAGATTTAAAAGAGATTTTAGCAGCGAAATGTCAGGTTGAAAGGTTGAAATGTCGGGATTTAGAAAGGTCACTCGTGGTAAGAGAAACATGGCTGGAGCAGCATGGGGCAGTGGGTGCTGGTCTTAGGTCAGAGGTGAAGAGACCGTTTTGGACATTACATGGTAAACTAGGCGAAAGATGGTGAGGATCTGAGCTAGGGCAGGAGCAGTGGGAATGGAGATAAACTTATGACATAGACTTGAAAGGACTTAACCAAGAATTTGTGGATGAACAAAAGGGAGGCAGAGGAAACCTTGTAAGTTCTGACTTGAATGTCTGGAATGACTGTAGGAATTTTAAACGCATGTAGATTAAAGGAGACATTTGCAAAGAAAAATCATGAGTTCATTTTTAGACCCATTGAGTTGCTTGTGAATATCTATTTCCTGCTTCTCACCTCCAGACAATACATTCCTTGTTCATGTTAGTCTCAAGACATAGCCCATTCCCTGCCACCTAGTAGGCACCCAATAAGTATTTGTTGAATGAATGAATGAGTTGCCCAGTGGATAGATGGAGAGATGAATCTGAAACTTAAGTTCTATCAAGTCTAAAGATGTTGAGTTGGGATTCATCAACAAGATAATGTGATATCACAGAATTTTAAGAAAACAGGAGCATGAGATATGGAAGGAAGTTCAAGTAAGATAAGGACTGAAAAAGGGTCCAGTGGGTTTTCTTCAGCTAATTTCCATAACAAGAATGGTTTCAGAAAAGGCTGACTCAGAATTTAAAGTGTTTGAGAAGTAATTAAAAAGCAAGGACATAGAGAGAAAGCAGAATTTTTTCTTTTAAGAAACATGGTTAGGACCAGAAGGTAAGACAATAATAATTATAAAGATTCATCAGAAGAGTCCTTTAAACAGCAAGCTCTCCTACTGTTTTTACACAGGATTGTGTTTGCAAAACATCAGTCGGCCCAGTATACCAGGGACGTATTGGTGGTGATGAACAAAGCATATCTGTAGACTATACCTGGGATGGAGAGCAAAGCACCCCTGACGTTACAGCCTTTGTTGCTGACGCACATGATAGTTTGCAAGCCATTTGGTCTTTCCTGGTCTCAATGTCCCTGAGTTTGAAAACAGAAGCAAGAGATCACTACTATTCTCTATGAGTACAGAGAATAATAGAGATAACGGAGAAATAATAGAGTATTAATGGCATTAATACTCTATTACTAATAGAGTAGAGTAATAGAGTATTCTCGGGGGGAATGAGGATTGAATAATCAGCTGGTTCACTGGGATAGTATGTCTAGGACCAGCCCTTAGGAATTTATTTTGTGAATTTCTTTAATCCATAGTGTCTCTGCCTCTTCTCTATGTTGTAGACCCAGAGGCCAAGGGCAGTATCTTATTGCCTTCTATCCCAATCACCTAGCACAGTGCCTGACATATAATTGGTAACAAACAAATATTTGCTGAATGCATGACCAGACAAGTGAATGAAAGAATGAGCAAATGAATAAAAACTGTGTTGCAAAGAACATGCAACAGGAAGCCAGAATAATGGACTTGAACCCAGGCTCTATCATGTAAGAAGGGAGACTCAACCTCTCAGAGCTTTAGTTCCTTTATCTGTGGAATGAGGATAATAACACTGACTTTGCTGGGTTGAGAGGAGCAAATAAAAGAATATACATCAACTCCATAAAACAAAGAGGTGTTGCTATTATTAGGGCTCCATTTAATGCTTGGTAATGTGTGTCTCCTTATCATCCCCATGCCATGGCTTTCAATCTTGACTCCAAGTAAATGTCCACCCAGAGAGGCTGACCAGAGCCTTGCCTTCTCTTCTTTTCCCCCACAGAACTGAGAGCATAGAAAGTTCCCTGTACACAGAAACACACACACTGTCAAAATCAATTTTAATGATTACAAATATGTACAACACTATGCTAGGCAGGTAGATTTCATTTGGGAAGAACCTGTAATTTATAGCTGTCGTTATTGATCCCCCGTACACTCCAACTCTAGTGAGAGGCACTTTATATATGGCGTTTTATTTAATTCTTGTATTTACCTTCTCTAGTTATAATTTTGTTAAAATTTTAGATCCTGAATTTTAAAAGATAGAGCATAATTGGGATAACAAAATAATTGGAAAATAAACCTTTGAGGGTAATAATGCAGAAACACACACTGAAGGCCTATGTAGGATTAAGAAGAGGCTGGTGATGATGAAATCATAGCTGTCAAGTGTCCTCAGGAAAGGTGAACTAGATGCTAAACGCACTAGTTCATCTGGAACCCAATGGGCAGTTAATAAATGGCTGCTAATAGACTGTACAACTGAAGCATTAGAAGAGGCATAAAATTTATGTACAAACACCGAATGCCTACCTACAATGTATGAGTCACTCTATGAGGGTACTGGGGATTCACAACATTTTACAACCAATTCTGTTTTGGGTGTTTATATTTAACTAGGGAGACAGGACAGACATTTTAAAAAGACCCCAATGATGCAGTATATTGCTTTGTGAAAGGAGCAGTTATAAGGGCAGTAGGAATTTGGAGTAAGGAGAGATTGCTGTGGGCTGGTGTGATCTAGGAGAGCCTGACAGTTCTTAAGCTGGGCTTTGATAGAAGTGTGGAGTTTAAACAAAGGGAGTGTTATGGTGAGGGCACTATACGTAGAGGAAACAGACTGAACAAAGGCATTGTTCAAAAAGCATTCACACCCTGGAAGAGAGTAGGCTTTAAACAGTAGAAGGCAATAAAGTTTGAGTGTTGGAGTGGTTTAATCGTTATGATTCTTGAATGCTCAGCTAAAGTACAATGCCCATTCTAAAAGCAGTAAGGATGCGAGGAAGGCTTTAGAAGAGAGCATCAGGCTATAAGTATTTATTAAACACATACTATGTTCCATGGATCGTTCATATGCTGGGGATGCAGCAGTCAACAAAACCAGCAGAAGCTCTGCCATCAAGGAATTTATATTCCAACACAGAGAAATATACAATATATCAAGGAAGTAGCCACACGAATATTTGGGAGAAGAGTGTTTCAAGCAGAAAGAACAGCTCATGCACAGGCTGTTAGGAAACAGGCTGGGGTACTCCAAGAACAACAGGCCAGTGTGCTTGGCACGTACAGAATGAGAAGTTGAGTAGGAGAAGGGGTTATGGTGGAAGAACTGTCCAGATCATGCAGAGCCACAATAAGGAATTTGGACTTTATTCTTTGGGTAACAGGATTCTATGTGGGTGGTGCAGGGAGGGTGGCATGATGTGATTTAGGTAAATCACTCAGGCTGGGGTGTGGATACTAGAGTGTAAAGGGACCAGTACATCTTTCCTGGTGAGAGATGATGGTGGTTGGAATGCAAACTGTAGTAGGAAGGTGATGAGAAGCAGGTGGATTTGGGATATATTTTGGGGGTAGAGCCAACAGGACATACTGAGACCTGGATGCAGCCCATGAAGGAAAGAAAGGAATCAATAATGACTCCAGGATTTTGGCTTAGTATACCATTTAGCGAAATGGGAATGGCTTTACAGGAAAAGACTTAGGGAGGGAAGTTGTGGTCATATAAGCTTAAGATAACTTTAGACATCTAAATTGAAAGCTTAGGAGATACTTGGATATATGAATCGGGAGTTCAGGGAAGAGACTCCAGTTGGAAACAGACATTTGAGAGTCATCAGCATTAAAAGGATATTTCAAGCCATGGAACAGTGTGAACTTGTTTTGTAGGAGAACGTAGAAAAGAAGAGGAGAGAGTGGAGGACAGATCCCTGGAGGACACAAACAGGCAGAAAGCTGGAAGGAAAAATTAAGAAGTGTTTCAAAAAGGAACCAGATGCTGTTGAGAAGTGAAGTCAAATGAGGATACAGAACTGATCACTGGTTCTCTCAAGGTAGAGATCTGTGATGACCTTGATAAGAACCACGTCAGTGCAAATGATTGGAATAAAGCCCACTGGAGTGGGCTGAAGAGAGGGCCATGGGGAGATGAGAAAGTGGACTCTTGTTGGCACGGGAATAGAGAAGTAGGGTAGTGGCTGTAAGAGAGTGACAAATCAAGGGAGAGGTTGTTTTGTCTTTTATGCTGTTTGTGGGGTTTTTTAGGTAGGGTTTTAGCATGTTAGTATGCTGATGAGAAAAATCCAAAATATAGGGAGAATTTAATGATGTAGCAAAAAGATAATTTAAGATCCTTGAGAAAACAAGTTCTAGATAGAACAGGGATGCTATCTCAGATGGGAAGGCAGAATGCGTAAGCAGAGATGCAGCTGGGTTTGTAGACTTGAGGTGGAAGGAAAAGGTAGGTCTAGTTTGGCTTTAAACATTTTCTCTATGACATATATAGTCCAGTCAACAGCTCAAGAGAGATGTTGAAGATTCCAGGAGAGAGAACAAGACATAAAATAGACCTCTCAGGGAATGGGAAAATAAATTTACTAGGGAAGTACAGTTGCGTCATTTGGCAGTATCGAGTGCCAATTTGACATCTGTGGCTATAATTTTGAAGTGACTCAGTAAACGCAGTTGTGTGAATTTCTTTCATAGTGTTCTTCTTGGTGCTAAGAGGACAGTCAGGTTTAACTAGGATTGGGCTTTTGCCAAGCAAGATCAGTAGAGGGAATCAAGGGTCTTACAAGGGATGAACCATGAAATCTAGGTTGGGTACTGATGAGAGTGAGAACAAGAAGGGTGTGATGGATGCAGACATGGTAGTGGGTCACTGAAAGAATGATTGTTGGTTCTAGATTGTTGGTTGTTGGATGGATCACCATGTGGATGCTGAGGTTTGTAAGAACGATGGCAGGGACACTGAAACTGTGAGCCAGAGGTTGGAGTCATCAGTGGCTGAGGGAACATGATTAGGAGGTACAGAGTGTTAAAATATGCTTCAAAGAAGCCAGTTTTTGAAGGATGAAAGAGAAACCGTTTGCAGTGAGCTGGGAGACATGAGAAAAATCAGCGTTCACTCTGACAGCTGAAAGGGAGGCAGTGTCCTCAAAGGAAAGCCAAGTTTTAGTCAAAACAAAAAGGCAAAGAGACATTAAGAAAAAGTGAAGGGACTGAAAATATCAGGGAGTTTATGAATTTCAGACTGGAGTTTCTGAGATCAGAGAAGAGTTTGGGCTGGGTGGAGATGGGGTATAACAACAATGGCTAACACTTTTTTTTTTTTAACATCTTTATTGGAGTATAATTGCTTTACGATGGTGTGTTAGTTTCTGCTATATAACAAAGTGAATCAGCTATACATATACATATATCCACATATCTCCTCCCTCTTGCATCTCCCTCTCTCCCACCCTCCCTATCCCACCCCCCATCTAGGTGGTCACAAAGCACCGAGCTGATCTCCCTGTGCTATGCAGCTGCTTCCCAGTAGCTATCTATTTTACATTTGGTAGTGTATATGTGCCCATGCCATTCTCTCACTTCGTCCCAGCTTACCCTTCTCCCTCCCCGTGTCCTCAAGTCCATTCTGTACGTCTGCGTTTTTATTCCTGTCTGGCCCCTAGGTTCTTCAGAACCTTTTTTTTTTTACTTCACTCGGTATGACAGTTTCTAGGTCCATCCACCTCACTGCAAATAACTCAATTCCATTTCTTTTTATGGTTGAGTAGTATTCCATTGTATATATGTGCCACATCTTCTTTATCCATTCATCTGTCGATGGACACTTAGGTTGCTTCCATGTCCTGGCTACTGTAAATAGAGCTGCAATGAACATTGTGGTACATGACTTTTTTTTTTTTTTTTTTTTTTTGTGGTACACGGGCCTCTCACTGTTGTGACCTCTCCTGTTGCGGAGCACAGGCTCCAGACGCGCAGGCTCAGCGGCCATGGCTCACGGACCTAGCCGCTTCACGGCATGTGGGATCTTCCTGGACCAGGGCACGAACCCGTGTCCCCTGCATCGGCAGGTGGACTCTCAACCACTGCACCACCAGGGAAGCCCCCGACTGTTTGAATTAATGTTTTCTCAGGGTATATGCAGAGTAGTGGGATTGCTGAGTCATGTGGTAGTTCTATTTTTAGTTTTTTAAGGAATCTCCATACTGTTCTCCTTAGTGGCTGTATCAATTTAAATTCCCACCAACAGTGCAAGAGGGTTCCCTTTTCTCCATACCCTCTCCAGCATTTATTGTTTGTAGATTTTTTGATGATGGCCATTCTGACCACTGTGAGGTGATACCTCATTGGAGTTTTGAGTTTCATTTCTCTAATGATCAGTGATGTTGAGCATCCTTTCATGTGTTTGTTGGCAATCTGTATATCTTCTTTGGAGAAATGTGTATTTAGGTCTTCTGCCCATTTTTGGACTGGTTTGTTTGTTTTTTAATATTGAGCTGCATGAGCTGCTTGTATATTTTGGAGATTAATCCTTTGTCAGTTGCTTCATTTGCAAATATATTCTCCCATTCTGAGGGTTGTCTTTTCATCTTGTTGGGTTTCCTTTGCTATGCAAAAGCTTTTAGTTTCATTTTGTCCCACTTGTTTATTTTTGTTTTTATTTCCATTTGTCTAGGAGGTGGGTCAAAAAGGATCTTACTGTGATTTATGTCATGGAGTGTTCTTCCTATGTTTTCCTCTAAGAGTTTTATAGTGTCTGGCCTTACATTTAGGTCTTTAATCCATTTTGAGTTTATTTTTGTGTATGGTGTTAGGGAATGTTCTAATTTCATTCTTTTACATGTAGCTGTCCAGTTTTCCCAGCACCACTTATTGAAGAGGCTATCTTTTCTCCATTGTATATTCTTGCCTCCTTTATCAAAAATAAGGTGACCATATGTGAATTGGTTTATCTCTAGGTTTTCTATCCTGTTCCATTGATCTATATTTCTGTGTTTGTGCGAGTACCATACTGTCTTGATTACTGTAGCTTTGTAGTGTAGTCTGAAATCAGGGAGCCTGATTCCTCCAGCTCTGTTTTTCTTTCTCAAGATTGCTTTGGCTATTCAGGGTCTTTTGTGTTTCCATACAAAGTGAAATTTTTTGTTCTAGTTCTGTGAAAAATGCCATTGGTAGTTTGATAGAGATTGCACTGAATCTGTAGATTGCTTTGGGTAGTATAGTCATTTTCACAATGTTGATTCTTCCAATCCAAGAACGCAGTATATCTCTCCATCTGTTTGTATCATCTTCAATTTCCTTAATCAGTGTCTTTTAGTTTTGTGCATACAGGTATTTTGTCTCCTTAGGTAGGTTTATACCTAGGTATTTTATTCTTTTTGTTGCAGTGGTAAATGGGAGTGTTTTCTTAATTTCTCTTTCAGACTTTTCATCATTAGTGTATAGGAATGCAAGAGATTTCTGTGCATTAATTTTGTATCCTGCTACTTTACCAAATTCATTGATTTTATCTTGTGGTTTTCTGGTAGCATCTTTAGGATTCTGTACGTATAGCATCATGTCATCTGCAAACAGTGACAGTTTTACTTATTCTTTTCCGATTTGGAAATCTTTTATTTCTTTTTGCTGTGGCTAAAACTTCCAAAACTATGTTGAATAATAATGGTGAAAGTGGGCAACCTTGTCTTGTTCCTGATCTTAGTGGAAATGGTTTCAGTTTTTCACCATTGAGAATGATGTTGGCTGTGGGTTTGTCATATATGGCTTTATTATGTTGAGGCAAGTTCCCTCTATGCCTACTTTCTGCAGGTTTTTTTTTATCATAAATGGGTGTTGAATTTTGTCAAAAGCTTTTTCTGCATCTATTTAGATGATCATATGGTTTTTCTCCTTAAATTTGTTAATAGGGTTTATCACATTGATTGATTTGAGTATATTGAAGAATCCTTGCATTCCTGGGATAAACCCCACTTGATCATGGTGTATGATCCTTTTAATGTGCTGTTGGATTCTGTTTGCTAGTATTTTGTTGAGGATTTTTGCATCTATGTTCATCAGTGATATCGGCCTGTAGTTTTCTTTCTTTGTCTGGTTTTGGTTTCAGGGTGATGGTGGCTTTGTACAATGAGTTTGGGAGTGTTCCTCCCTCTGCTATATTTTGGAAGAGTTTGAGAAGGATGGGTGTTAGCTCTTCTCTAAATGTGTGATAGAATTCACCTGTGAAGCCATCTGGTCCTGGGCTTTTTTTCGTTGGAAGATTTTTAATCACAGTCTGAATTTCAGTGCTTGTGATTGGTCTGTTTATATTTTCTGTTTCTTCTTGGTTCAGTCTTGGAAGGTTGTGCTTTTCTAAGAATTTGTCCATTTCTTCCAGGTTGTCCATTTCATTGGCATAGAGTTGCCTATAGTAATCTCTTATGATCCTTTGTATTTCTGCAGTGTCAGTTGTTACTTCTCCTTTTTCATTTCTAATTCTATTGATTTGTTGAATCAAAGTCTTCTCCCTTGTTTTCTTGATGAGTCTGGCTGATGGTTTATCAATTTTGTTTATCTTCTCAAAGAACCAGCTTTTAGTTTTATTGATGTTTGCTATTGTTTCCTTCATTTCCTTTTCATTTATTTCTGATCTGATCTTTATGATTTGTTTCCTTCTGCTAACTTCGGGGGTTTTTTGTTCTTCTTTCTCTATTTGCTTTAGGTGTAAGGTTAGGTTGTTTATTTGAGATGTTTCTTGTTCTTGAGGTAGGATTGTATTGCTATAAAGTTCCCTCTTAGAACTTCTTTAGCTGCATTCTAGAGGTTTTGGGTCATCGTGTTTTCATTGTCATTTGTTTCTAGGTATTTTTTTGATTTCCTCTTTGATTTCTTCAGTGATCTCTTGGTTATTTAGCAGTGTATTGTTTAGCCTCCCTGTGTTTGTATTTTTTACAGATTTTTTCCTGTAATTGATATCTAGTCTTGTAGCGTTGTGGTCAGACAAGATACTTGAGACGATTTCAATTTTCTTAAATTTACCAAGGCTTGATTTGTTACCCAAGATGTGATCTATCCTAGAGAAGGTTCCATGAGCACTTGAGAAGAAAGTGTATTCTGTTGTTTTTGGATGGAATGTCTGATAAATATCAATTAAGTTCATCTTGTTTAATGTATAATTTAAAGCTTGTGCTTCCTTATTTATTTTCATTTTGGATGATCTGTCCATTGGTGAAAGTGGGGTTAAAGTCCCCTACTATTATTGTGTTACCATCAATTTCCCCTTTTATGGTTGGTTAGCATTTGTGTTATGTATTGAGGTGCTCCTATGTTGGGTTCATAAACATTTACAATTGTTATATCTTCTTCTTGGATTGATCCCTTGATCATTATGTAGTGTCCCTCTTTGTCTCTTATAATAGTCTTTATTTTAAAGTCTATTTTGTCTGATATGAGAATTGCTACTCCAGCTTTCTTTTGATTTCCACTTGCATGGAATATCTTTTTCCAACCCCTCACTTTCAGTCTTTATGTGGCCGTAGGTCTGAAGTGGGTCTCTTGTAGACAGCATATATAGATGTCTTGTTTTTGTATCGATTCAGCCAGTCTGTGTATTTTGGTTGGAGCATTTAATCCATTTACAGTTAAGGTAGTTATCAATATGAATGTTTCTATTACCATTTTCTTAATTGTTTTAGGTTTGTTATTGTAGGTCTTTTCCTTCTCTTGTGTTTCCTGCCTCGAGAAGTTCCTTTAGCATTTGCTGTAAAGCTGATTTAGTGGTGCTGAATTCTCTTAGCCTTTGCTTATCTGTAAAGATTTTAATTTCTCTGTTGAATCTGAATGAGATCCTTGCCAGGTAGAGTAATCTTGGTTGAAGGTTTTTCCCTTTCATCACTTTAAATATGTCCTGCCACTCCCTTCTGGCTTGCAGAGTTTCTGCTGAAAGATTAGCTGTTAACGTTATGGGGATTCCCTTGTATGTTATCTGTTGTTTTTCCCTTGCTGCTTTTAATATTTTGTTTTTGTATTTAATTTTTGATAGTTTGATTAATATGTGTTTTGGTGTGTTTCTCCTTGGATTTATCCTCTATGGCACTCTCTGTGCTTCCTGGACTTGACTATTTCCTTTTCCATATTAGGGAAGTTTTCAACTATAAACTGTTCAAATATTTTCTCAGCCCCTTTCTTTTTCTCTTCTTCTTCTGGGACCCCTGTAGATCGAATGTTGGTGTGTTTAATGTTGTCCCAGAGGTCTCTGAGACTATCCTCAATTCTTTTCATTCTTTTTTCTTTATTCTGCTCTGTGGTAGTTATTTCCACTATTATATCTTCCAGGTCACTTATCTGTTCTTCTCCCTCAGGTTTTCTGCTATTGATCCCTTCTAGAGCATTTTTAATTTCATTTATTGTGTTGTTCATCATTGTTTGTTTGCTCTTTAGTTCCTCTAGGTCCTTATTAAACGTTTTTTGTATTTTCTCCATTCTATTTCCACGATTTTGGATCACCTTTACTATCATTACTCTGAATTCTTTTTCATGTAGACTGCGTATATCCTCTTCATTTGTTTGGTCTGGTGGGTTTTTATCTTGCTCCTTCATCTGCTATGTATTTCTCTGTCTTCTCATTTTGCTTAACTTACTGTGTTTGGGGTCTCCTTTTCACAGGCTGCAGGTTCATAGTTCCCATTGTTTTCGGTGGCTGTCCCCAGGGCTAAGGTTTGTTCATTGGGTTGTGTTGGCTTCCTGATGGAGCAGACTGGTGCCTGTGTTCTGGCGGATGAGTCTGGATCTTTTCTTTCTGGTGGGCAGTACCGCGTCCAGTGGTGTGTTTTGGGGTGGCTCTGAACTTGTTATGATTTTCGGCAGCCTGTCTGCTAATGGGTGGGGTTGTGTTCCTATCTTGCTAGTTGTTTGGCATGGGGTGTCCAGCACTGTAGCTTGCTGGTCATTGAGTGGAGCTGGGTCTTAGCGTTGAGATGGAGATCTCTGTGAGAGCTCTCTCTGATTGATATTATGTGGGGCCGGTAGGTCTCTAGTGGACCAGTGTCCTGAACTTGGCTCTCCCACCTAAGAGGCTCAGGCCTGACACCCAACCAGAGCACCAAGACTCTGTCAGCCACTCGGCTCAGAAGAAAAGGGAGAAAAAAAAAGAAAGAAAGAAAGAAGAAAAAAATAAAAGAAAGTTATTACAATAAAAAAAGAAATATTATTTATAATTAAAAAGTAAAAATGTAATAATAAAACAAAGATAGATGGAAAGAAGAGAGAAACCAAACCAAAAAACAAATCCACCAATGATAACAAGCACTAAAAATGATACAAAAAAACCCCAAACTGGACAGACAGAATGCTAGGACAAATGGTAAAAGCAAAGCTATACAGACAAAATCACACAAAGAAGCATACACAGACACACTCACAAAAAGAGGAAAAGATATATTTAAAAAAAGGAAGAGAGCAACCAAATCAATAAACAAATCTATCAATGATAATAAGCTCTAAATACTAAACTAAGATAAACATAAAACCAGAAACAAATTAGATGCAGAAAGCAAACCCCAAGTCTACAGTTGCTCCCAAAGTCCACCACCTCAATTTTGGGGTGATTTGTTGTCTATTCATGTACTCCACAGATGCAGGGTACATCAAGTTGATTGTGGAGATTTAATCCACTGCTCCTGAGGCTGCATGGAGAGGTTTCCCTTTCTCTTCTTTTTTCACACAGCTCCTGGGGTTCAGCTTTGGATTTGGCCCTGCCTCTGTGTGTAGGTCGCCTGAGGGCATCTGTTCTTTGCTCAGAAAGGATGGGGTTAAAGTAGCAGCTGATCAGGGGGCTCTGGCTCACTCAGGCTGGGGGGAGGGAGGGGTATGGAATGTGGGGTAAGCCTGCGGCGGCAGAGGCCAGCGTGACGTTGCTCCAGCCTGAGGCGTGCCGTGCGTTCTCCCGGGGAAGTTGTCCCTGGATCACAGGACCCTGGCAGTGGCGGGCTGCACAGGCTCCTGGGAGGGGAGGTGTGGATAGTGACCTGTGCTCGCACACAGGCTTCTTGGTGGCTGCAGCAGCAGCCTTAGCATTTCACGACAGTCTCTGGGGTCCGCGCAGATAGCCGCAGCTCGTGCCCATCTCTGGAGCTCGTGTAGGTGGTGTTCTGAATCCCCTCTCCTCGTGCACCCCGAAACAATGGTCTCTTGCCTCTTAGGCAGGTCCATACTTTTCCCCAGACTCCCGTCTGGCCAGCTGTGGCACACTAGCCCCCTTCAGGCTGTGTTCACGCAGTCAACCCCAGTCCTCTCCCTGGGATCTGACCTCCGAAGTCTGAGCCTCAGCTCCCAGCCCACACCCGTCCCGGCGGGTGAGCAGAGAAGCCTCTTGGGCTGGTGAGTGCCAGTCGGCCCTGATCCTCTGTGCGGGAATCTCTCCGCTTTGCCCTCTGCATCCCTGTTGCTATGCTCTCCCCTGTGGCTCTGAAGCTTTCCCCCCGCCACCCCCCATCTCCGCCGGTGAAGGGGCTTCCTAGTGCGTGGAAACTGTTCCTCCTTCACAGCTCCCTCCTAGAGGTGCAGGTCCCATCCCTATTCTTTTGTCTCTGTTTATTCTTTTTTCTTTTGCCCTACCCAGGTATGTGGGGAGTTTCTTGCCTTTTTGGAAGTCCGAGGTCTTCTGCAAGCATTCAGTAGGTGTTCTCTAGGAGTTGTTCCACATGTAGATGTATTTTTCATGTATTTGTGGGGAGGAAGGTGATCTCCACGTTTTACTCCTCTGTCATCTTGAAGGTCCTCCTGTCTGAAATGAGTCTTTTATGTTTATTTACCTATGTTTACATCTTCAGGACCCATGTAATATTTCTGGCATATAATACATGGTCAGTGTACAAAAGTGGGGAAATTGGAGCCAAGGCACTTCCACTTCCCTCCAGGTGAGGAGAAAAGACCTCTCCAAGTTCCGGCTGTGGCTCCTATGGCAGCTGGCGCGGCGGCACTGGCTAACACTTTGAAAAGCACTCTTCATGTACTTGCTCACTTAGTACATTAGGAGCTGTATGGAAAATTGGGAGATGAATGACAGGAGGCTAGATCTTGTAAAGGTGACAGTAGTAAATGGGTTGTGAGGCATGAGGAGATTGGTTTTGCAAATCAGAGCATGAGGCAATGGGAAATCTTAGGTACCTCTTCTCAGTAATGACATTTTGAGGCAACAGAATGTCATGTAAAGTTCATTAGGAATATTGGATCTGAAGTCAGAAGATCTAAAACTGAGTTCCAGCTCTGCCAATCACTCACTATTTGACCTTGGCAAGACTACATCTGGGTTGGTCTCAATTTCTGTATCTATAAAAACAAACGATACCACCCCCCCAAAAAGAATAAAAGTGAAGATAAAATGACATGGTGATTATGAAATCAGTTAACAAATTGTAAAGCACTTAAGTGCCAAGTGTGACTGTTATGGGCAAGAATAGAGCTGTGCCTGAGGAAGGTTATTTTGGCAACAGTGTACATAATCAGTTATAACGAGGCAAGACGAAGAGCATACAAGTGTTTGAAAAATATTAAAATGGCCCAAGCATGTGAGTGAGGGAGGACCTGAGCTAGGGTGGTGGCTGCAGCCATGGAAGAAGTCCAGGAGAAACTATAGACAAGTGTTAGGATTCGCTCCAAGCACAATCCCTCAAATATATTTCTGGGCATGACTGGGCTGGTACATTGTACACTGGATGGGGTGTGCACCAGTGTAGACCACAGAAAGAGCAACAAAGGAGTGAGGACTTACCTAACTGAGCTACTGTGAACCCAGCCCAGTTGCCCAAGGCCAACTTGATGCTAAAGGCTACCAAGGTCTAGCTTTGGGGGTAGAGGAGAGTGGGGGTTAAGGGTTCAGGTGCAGGAGTCAGACCTAGGTTCAAATACCAGCTCTATGAGCTCTGTGATCTTGGGCATGTTATTTAAGTCTTTGTTTCCTTATCTGTAAAAATAGGGAGACTCAGATCTATCCTGTGGTACATGTTATGAAGATTAAATAAATGTAATTACATATGTCAAGAGTGTAGCCCGGAGTGCAGTGAGTAGTAAGATCTCTATACCAATAGTTATTATTATTCCTAGATCTTGAAACTATCCTGGAGCCAATGAAGCACATCCCAATTGGTGGTACAGTGAGGGACATGTATGGAGAGGGATTCAAAGAGGAACTGAATTAATTATGAATGATGGAGTCAGAAATGATCCCAAACAAAAGCTGGGATGTACCTAATCTTCAAGTCTGATGTCAGCAAAGGTGCATCCCTTCTCCCCCCATAGTAAGCTTCTTAAGTCTAATTAATATCATCTCCTGTTTTTCCCTATGGCTTAGCTCTACCTTCAGCGACAAAACCCAGGCCTGTGTCTCATATTTCTGCTCAACGGTGGTTTTCAGGACCAGCCACTTGTGGCTTTTGGGGGGATACTTGTCCTGTGAACACAATGACTACCCATGTTTGATGGAAGCAAAGTGGCTAAAAGCAGACTCTTTGGCTGAACTGTTAAAGCCAGGCAGCCCATGTGAGTGCCGAACAGAGACCAACAGGGTGGAAAGGGTAACCCGAAATATACCCCCGTCCCAAGTCTAAGGCCCGATGAGAGAGGGCCAGACAGCTCTTCAAACAACATGAACAGGAAGGAGTTGGTATGTTAAGATTTTTTCTCGTAAAAACCTAACGCTGTACATGGTGACCCCACAATCAACATTTGTTGATTTTAAAAGAAATTAATGGAGTGGGGTGGAGCAGGGAGGACCAAAATATTCTGGGTTGCTGAGGGAAACAGAAACACACACACTGTGCACTCATAGAAATGTGACGGTTAGGATCAAGATTGAAATAATAAGACCAACTCTTGTGTTTGGCTTAGGAAACCTGTTTCACTACTTTCTACCGTTTCACATCATTTGATCATAAGTGAAACTGGATGTCGTGGTTTCTCTTTAATATACCAGTGGAGGGTAAGTTAAACAAATAATACCCTTTGGACAGGATCTCAATCAGGACAGGTGATGTTATGCTGGAATATCAAAGAATGCTGAAATCTCGTTGGCTTCATACGACAATGGCTCGTTTCTTGTTATGCAAAGTCTACAGTGGTCCTCGTATGTTTCCTGGGCAGCTGTCCTCCACATGTTGGCACATCATTCTAGGCTGTTTCAATTTTTTGGCTTCTCCATATCAACATAGGCTGCTAAGATCATTGAGGTGGGGCTGGGGCAGGGGTGGGAGGAGGGTTTGGAGAGTTGAGTGGCAGCAACTCATGTGGCCATGACTAACCTGAAGGTGGAAAAGCCCCTCTCATATGCCTGAAATAGAGGGGAATGGATACTGGTGAATAGTAGCAATGGCCATCAACTATAGTTCTTCAAACAACCCAGTTACCAGCTCTCACTTAACATTTTCCTTGTATTATGTCTTCAAGGAAAACCAAGTGAGTACTTTGAGTTTGTGAAATACTAAAATTTTCAAGACCTTCTCAGGTTCTTTAGCCAATATTACTTTCAACCTTTAAAATATATAGTTTATAAAGAAAGCTTTTTTAGAGTATGAAATAAATAAAACTTTTATTACTTGAGATGCAACACCCCTCCCATCTGGAAACTTCCTTGTTAGCCCTGTACCAAGTTCTGGGATGTGGGCTGGGCCTTGGAGGTGAGTTTGCGTTAAAATAAAGGACCTTTTGAGTACCTGTAGCTAAACCTGCCTGGATGGGATCTTAAAATAAAATAGTCCCAGAGTTTTACAATCTTAAACATATAGAAAAAAGGCATTCTTTAGAAAAAAGTCCAGCCTATTTCTGAGCTCTTTCATCATGGGCCACTGTGAGTAGTAGCTAAGAGTTATTGAGCATTTACCGTGTTCATCTACTGTGGCTAGTGCTTTGCATGTAGGTCTCATTTAAATTTTATAACACTCTAAGAGATACACTTTTATTATCCTGATTTTACACACAAAGAAACAGGCTTAGAGAGGTCACCTATCTGCTCCAGACCTTCATAGACCAAAGTTTGGACCCAGGTCATCTGACTTTAGAGCCCTCACCCTAAATCATTACCCTAGACTACCTTTCAAATGCTCTTAAAATAGCTCTTGAGGGAAATGGAGCAAATACTGCAGTCTGCATATAAACAGGTGCTCTCAAAACCATCGTTGTGACCATCTGGGGTTCTTATATAGCCACTCAGTCCTAGAAAACTGCAGTTATCCCCTGCCCTGAACATGCAGGCTGTGTTTCTAGAGGTCAGACCTGTGGTTGGAATGCTGTTCTCTGAGCCTCTCACTAACAAAGCACTCTGTGTGTTTCTCGTGTCTTCCAGTTGACCATCCTCCAATGGAACCTTCCCAGTTCGTCTCAGTTGTCCCTAAATATCCAGACAAGATGGGATTCAATGAGGTAGGAAAGGTGTCTGTGTGTATGTGCACCTGTGCACCTGTGTACATCATGCTTATATGTTTGTATCAGAACACAAGCCTGACACACGTCTGGGAGCCAGCCAGACCAGCTTGGCTGCTGAAAAGAAACCAAGGTCTTGGAAAAGGTTCTCAGTTTTTGTTGTGCCTCAGTTCACTTATCTTAAAAAAGGAGCATCATGGTAAAAGTAAATTAATGATTGAGTCAGAAAGACGTTACTATTTAGTCATGAAAGTGATATTTTCTAGGAGCAGATATTGCCATATTTTATCAAGCTTCAAGGGTAAGGTAAGGAAGATATATAGTTTAGGTATTGGAGGACTTTAACTTTATTCTGAGTAAGTGGAAACCATTCTGGAACATTCTTTGCTTTATTTTCGCTCTGCTGTTTTTCCATGGGAAAAGACTGGAGGGCAGAATTTAGAGGACAAAGAGAAAGTGAAAAAAGAAACCTATTCTAAAATTCTCCCTTCAGCAGGCAAGAACTTCATAATAGTGCTCTGAGAGTCATATTTATTATTAAGTTTCAATTGTATAAAGAATGAAGCAGAAATATAAAGAGATGCCTGTCTTAGTAATATGCACAGCGGATACTTGGTGGGAACAGAATTGAGACTCCAAGTCACTGAATCCTTCATGGGTCCCTCATGTCACATAACTGGTGATCAGTGTTCAGGAGCTTGGTGGTCTAGAAGCTAGGACAGTGCCTCAGGAATCCACAAACCGAGACAGAACTTTGCTGTGAATTTTGGATATGTTATAAGCCAAGCTTTGTGCTGCATGCTCATCGCCACTGATTAATTGAAAGAAAATGCCCTGTTTATCCCCCTGTACTATGTCATACAGGTCCCCAAAGTACAGCCATCTTAAATTGCTGCTGGAACTGGAAATTGGAATTTATTCTATAAAATTTATTTGCAGGCAGACTTCAGGAATGGAAAGGAGTATTTCATGAATATTAAGTAGAAAGGAATTAGCAGCTATTATGCTATTTCCACAGAGGGCAGGATGAGACAAGATGATTTTAAGTGTGGTAGAGAAGAATTAGACTAAAGTGTACATAGTTTTATAAACAATCAGGGCTGCAGAAAAGTTGGACCACCCAGGCACTGAACCCACTTCCACATATTACTACAGCTTTCCTTCCCTGCAGCTCTCACCAGCTCTCAGGTCTCCAGGTAAAAGAACTCAAGGGTCTTTACATATATTCATTTTTCCCTTTATAAACACATTCCAACGAGGATCAAATCAGAGCAGATAAAATGGGACAAAAGCAGGATCTTCTAGCTCTGCTCTTCCATTTAGAAGGACTGGGTCACTCTTAGAAGCCTTCTGGAAAAGGCCAACTCTGTAAAGGATGTAGATAGGGGGACTCTACTCTCCTGAACTCTGGTACTCATCTCTGTGTTTGGAACAGAGATAGGATAGTGGAAAAAGGGATTTTCAGGGGCCTTTTCAACCTTCCCAGTACCCTGTGACCTTGTTGGTGGTGTCTGGGCTGTATTCGGCTGTGTGGCTTTTTGTTTGTTTACTATTCACTAAATATGAGCAAGCCGTCTGTGTTTTTCCTTCACGGCTGCAATTTTTATTGCACTTGTCCTGGCAGGATTGTTATTTACTAAAGTCTTCCCAGACTAGAGGTCTTGGATCTGAGGGGACTTTTTGTTGTACTTCTGTTAATTTTTTGTTTTTTGTTTTGTCTTGCTCTCCTGGAGTGACCTCAGGTAGCTCCGTGTGAACACATGAGGAAATGCCCATTCCTTTCCATAGCCTTAAAATTGAGAGATGGAACATGGCCCATCACAGTATGATTCTAAACAGGAAGAAAATGAAATATAAATGAACATGACTCATTAAGTTTTAAAATCCCAGGTAACAAGGCAAATACAGTCACCACAGAAATTGTTTTTTAAAAAATAATTGCCCAGTTATAGGGGTAGGACAGGAATAAAGACACAGACCTACTAGAGAACGGACTTGAGGATATGGGGAGGGGGAAGGGTGAGCTGTGACAAAGCGAGAGGGAGGCATGGAAATATATACACTACCAAATGTAAGGTAGATAGCTAGTGGGAAGCAGCCGCGTAGCACAGGGAGATCAGCTCGGTGCTTTGTGACCACCTAGAGGGGTGGGATAGGGAGGGTGGGAGGGAGGGAGACGCAAGAGGGAAGAGATATGGGAACATATGTATATGTATAACTGATTCACTTTGTTATAAAGCAGAAACTAACACACCGTTGTAAAGCAATTATACCCCAATAAAGATTTAAACAAACAAAAAAATAATAATTGCCCAGTTAGATAGACAACGGAGGTAATGAAATCATGACGTACCTAATCCACTTTGCTCTGATTCAGATGGATGATTTCTTCAAAGAGGACATCTTGCTCCTCTATCAGTTCTTTGCCCAGAGCTGTATAAATGGATAGAAGTGAGAATATTTTGTAAGGAAGAGTTGAAATTTTAGTTAATTTAGCTTTTGATCCGGTAAAACATATAGCATCTCGATGATTACATTCAGAACGACTGTGTGAACCACAGCTTAACCCCCAGTAAACTGAACTCCAGCCTGCTTGTAAGACATAGTTTCTTCCTTATTCTAGACAGCATAAAGCAAACTTTACCATAAACCACATATCTTAGACATTTTAATCTGTAGTGGTCTTGAGAGATGAGGTTGTTCAACTCCCTCTTTTTACAAACAAGGGAACTGGACCCTGGAACATTAAACGTCTTCCTCAAAGTCATCTAGATGGGTCGTTAGGATGAAGCCAATGTCATCCGGCTTATTCCTGGAGGGTTCTCCTTTCCCATGCTATTCAGTATTTCTTACTGGTAGCTGAAGTCTCCCTCTTTTGCAGGACTAGTTTAAGGTACAAAGTGAGTTTATTACTGCTCGTAGAAAAGAACCTTATTAAAGCACATAGATATCTGTAATAACATTCATGAGACTTTGGGTATTTATTTGGCTCCTTAAATCTGGGAATAATCAGGCCAGCCTCATTATCTGTGTAACTCCCTATAGTAGCCTCAGGATATGTGTGTGTTTAGTGCAGTCATTGGGAATTTAGGGGCTAAGGTGAGGGGCTGCAGGAAGACCCAGTCCTCATGTGGGACAATCTGAATGCACAGTTTTGGGACTTCATGGACCAGTATGTGTCCTGTCTATAAGGTTTCCCTCAGATCCACGTGATGTGGAAATGATGCCTTTTCCCAAAGGGCTACCACCAAGTGCAGGACCCTTTCTCTCTCTACTTCTTTCAGAAAAATTCTAAGGGAGTTGAAAACTTCTGGTAAAGAAGCTACTCAAATTAAGACCTTGGTAATTCAATTTGGAACCTTTGGAAATAAAAGGAATTTGTTAAGACTAGATTTTTCTTATTCTTTGAATGACTTTAAATTTTTCTACAGTGGATATAAATTATAAGAATAGCTAATATTTTGTACCCAGGTGACAGGACCAGTATTATCTCAGTTTTACAGATGATGAAACTGACGCATAGGAACTGGTCCAAGGCGAACACTTAGTAAACTTAGGTCTGCTGATAAATCTAACCATTTGCCAAACTGCTTCCTACCCCCTTCATCTCATATGTTTTAGGTTTGATATACCTTTGGCCTTCTGAAGAATAACTTTTTGACCTGATGTGAAATATAAACAAATCTTCACCACAGTTTTCCCTGTCTTTTCCAATCCTTATTCCAAAACTTTGTTCATTACATTTACTTTACTTTTCAAATAGCCTAGAAAAAGAGTTGACTAATCTGTGTTTCTTTTCCTGTTTTCTTCCTGCATTAGATTTTCATGATAAACCTGAAGCGTAGAAAGGACAGGCGGGACCGGATGTTACGTACCCTGTACGAGCAGGAGATTGAAGTCAAGATTGTCGAGGCTGTGGATGGAAAGTGAGTTGGGGTTTTTCCTCGAGCCCTTGCAGATGTGGTTGGAGTGGGGATGCACCCTCGCTGACAGAGGTTTAGTCTTTTTTTTTTTTTTTTTTAAATATCTTTATTGGGGTATAATTGCTTTACAATGGTGTGTTAGTTTCTGCTCTACAACAAAGCGAATCAGCCATACATATACATATGTTCCCATATGTCTTCCCTCTTGCGTCTCCCTCCCTCCCACTCTCCCCATCCCACCCTTCCAGGCTGTCACAAAGCACCGAGCTAATATTCCTGTGCCTTGCGGCTGCTTCCCCCCAGCTATCTACCTTACTACGTTTCTTAGTGTGTATATGTCCATGACTCTCTCTCGCCCTGTCAAAACTCACCCTTCCCCCTCCCCATATCCTCAAGTCCGTTCTCCAGTAGGTCTGCGTCTTTATTCCTATCTTACCCCTAGGTTCTTCATGACATTTTTTTCCCTTAAATTCCATATATATGTGTTAGCATACGGTATTTGTCTTTTTCTTTCTGACTTACTTCACTCTGTATGACAGATTCTAGGTCTATCCATCTCATTACAAATAGCTCAATTTCATTTCTTTTTAAGGCTGAGTAATATTCCATTGTGTATATGTGCCACATCTTCTTTATCCATTCATCCGATGATGGGCGCTTAGGTTGTTTCCATGTCCTGGCTATTGTAAATAGAGCTGCAATGAACATTTTGGTACATGACTCTCTTTGAATTTTGGTTTTCTCAGGGTATATGCCAAGTAGTGGGATTGCTGGGTCATATGGTAATTCTATTTGTAGTTTTTTAAGGAACCTCCATACTGTTCTCCACAGTGGCTGAACCAATTCACATTCCCACCAGCAGTGCAAGAGTGTCCCCTTTTCTCCACACCCTCTCCAGCATTTATTGTTTCTAGATTTTTTGATGATGGCCATTCTGACTGGTGTGAGATGATATCTCATTGTAGTTTTGATTTGCATTTCTCTAATGATTAATGATGTTGAGCATTCTTTCATGTGTTTGTTGGCATTCTGTATATCTTCTTTGGAGAAATGTCTATTTAGGTCTTCTGCCCATTTTTGGATGGGGTTGTTTGTTTTTTTGTTATTGAGCTGCATGAGCTGCTTGTAAATTTTGGAGATTAATCCTTTGTCAGTTGCTTCATTTGCAAATGTTTTCTCCCATTCTGAGGGTTGTCTTTTGGTCTTGGTTATGGTTTCCTTTGCTGTGCAAAAGCTTTGAAGTTTCATTAGGTCCCATTTGTTTATTTTTGTTTTTATTTCCATTACTCTAGGAGGTGGGTCAGAAAGGATCTTGCTGTGATTTATGTCATAGAGTGTTCTTCCTATGTTTTCTTCTAAGAGTTTGATAGTTTCTGGCCTTACATTTAGGTCTTTAATCCATTTTGAGCTTATTTTTGTGTATGGTGTTAGGGAGTGATCTAATCTCATACTTTTACATGTACCTGTCCAGTTTTCCCAGCACCATTTATTGAAGAGGCTGTCCTTTCTCCACTGTACATTCCTGCCTCCTTTATCAAAGATAAGGTGTCCATATGTGCGTGGGTTTATCTCTGGGCTTTCTATCCTGTTCCACTGATCTATCTTTCTGTTTTTGTGCCAGTACCATACTGTCTTGATTACTGTTGCTTTGTAATATAGTCTGAAGTCAGGGAGCCTTATTCCTCCAGCTCCTTTTTTCGTTCTCAAGATTGCTTTGGCTATTCGGGGTCTTTTGTGTTTCCATACAAATTGCGAAATTTTTTGTTCTAGTTCTGTGAAAAATGCCAGAGGTAGTTTGATAGGGATTGCATTGAATCTGTAGATTGCTTTGGGTAGTAGAGTCATTTTCACAATGTTGATTCTTCCCATCCAAGAACATGGTATATCTCTCCATCTATTTGTATCATCTTTAATTTCTTTCATCAGTGTCTTATAATTTTCTGCATACAGGTCTTTCGTATCCTTAGGTAGGTTTATTCCTAGATATTTTATTCTTTTTGTTGCAATGGTAAATGGGAGTGTTTTCTTGATTTCACTTTCAGATTTTTCATCATTAGTAGAGGTTTAGTCTTGGTGGGAGGAATCTGCACTCATTGCAAGATAGACACGTCTTCACAGTGCAGCCTACTTTGGGAAAACTTTATGACTCATAGTAGCTTATATATGTCAATTTCACTGAGTAGAGCAGAAATCCACTCACCATCCAGTGCTCTCTGGTCTTCATTATGCTGAAGGTTTGCACTGGTTGTGATTTTCCACTGTCTCTGGGGGTTCTTCCAGTGGTTGTGGTGGTTTCCAGCCCTGTAGTGCATTGGAAGGAATGCGATCAGAGTTGCATTCAGAGCCTGATTTAGAGCAAAGCGTCTAACCTTGGGTGACCTGAAGAAAGTAAATGGAAAAAATGCCTAACAGTCTGTGTCTCCTGTTGCATGAGATGCTTGCCACAGTCTGCCTGGGCTGATCACTTTTCCCAGGAACATGTTAGGAAAGTCACATAGGGTACCCAGTTAGATTCCTTCAAGGGTTTTTGTTATTGATGTTGTTGTTCTGTTTTGCTTTGCTTTGCTTTTTTATTTGACACTGTTATTTCAAGGCATAGATATTTACAAAACCTGCAATTCCGTGTTATGTGAATTTGGAATATGAATGGCTCTAAGGAGTATGACTAGAAGCTGTTGTGGAAGTTTTTATGACTCCTTTAGAGAATCTCATCAGTGTTTCTCAAAGTGTGGCCTGGACACCCATGTCAGAGTCCCTAGGGGCTGGTTAAGAGGGCCAGCTTCCTGAGTCCCAGAGCCGCTGAATTATGATCTGTAGGGAATCTGCATTTAAGAAGTCTCAAGGTGATTCTTTGGTAAGGTTGCCACATAAAATACAGGATACCCAGTTAAATTTGTCTCAAACATTGTATGGGTCTTATTTATACTAAAAAATTACTGTTTATCCAAAATATAAATTTGACTGGACATTCTGTGTTTTACTTGCTAAATCTGGCAACCCTATTCTTGGATGCACTAGAGTTTGGGAACCACTGTTTCAAATACCTCTAATAGCCCCAATCTCCTTCATAGGCCACACGGACCAAGGAAAACGAGTTGAATTGTGAGAGTTTTTTATATACTCTGGATACAAGTCTCTTGTCAGATATATAATTTGCAAATATTTTCTCCCATTTTATGTCATCTTTTCACTTTCATGATGGTGTCCATTGAAACACAAAAGTTTTTAATTTGATGAAGTCCAGTTTATATTTTTGTTGTTGCTTGTGCTTTTGGTGTCGTATCTAAGAATCCATTGCCAAATCCAAAGCCACAAAGACTTGGTTCTGTGTTTTCTTCTAAGAGTTTTATAGTCTTATCTTTTATATGTATCTCTTACACATTAGATCTTTGATACATTTTGAGTTAGTTTTTTATATGGTGTAAGGTAGGGGTCCAATTCATTCTTCTGTACATGGTTATCTAGTCCCTGCACCATTTGTTAAAAGACTATTCTTTTCCTTTACTGAATTGTCTTGGCAACTTTGTCAAAAAATAATTAACTCTAAATTTAAGGGTTTATTGCTGGATTCTCAATTCTGTTCCACTGATGTGTACACCGGTCCCTATGCCTCACAGTAGCTTCTTATGTAAGGAAGTATGAGTCCTTCAACTTTGTTATTGTTTTTCAAGATTGTTTAGGCTATTTTAGGTCCCTTGGATTTCCATATGAATTTTAGCATTAGCTTGTCATTTTCCACACAAAAAAAGACAGTTTGGATTTTAATAGGAATTGCATTGAAGCTGTAGATCAATTGAGGGGAGAATTTCTATCTCAACAATATGAAGTCTTCTGATTCATGATCGTGGGATATCTTTCCATTTATTTAGAGCTTTAATTCTTTGATGTTTTGTAGATTTTAGCGTGCAAGTCTTGCATTAATTTTGTTAAATTTATTCTTAAGTATTTTACTCTTTTTGATGCTATGGTAAGTGGAATTGTTTCCTTAATTTCATTTTTAGATTGCAAATTGCTAAGTGCATAGAAATACAGTTGATTTTTGTATACTGATCTTATATCCTACAACCTTGCTGAACTCATTTATTAGTTCTAATAGTGTGTGTGTGTGTGTGTGTGTGTGCGTGTGTGTGTGTGTGTGTGTGTGTGTATGGTCAGGCCATTCAAGATGGCTCTTCTCTTGCTCTTTGTACGTCTGCTTTACCAGTCTCTGCTTCTCTCACATGACTATCCAATCCCCTTAATTATAGGGCTTAATCAGTAACTGCCTGCATGTTTGCCCCTGCCCCAGCTGCTGGTTTCCCTGGTAACTGATGAGAAAGCGTGATGTTAATTCCCCCTATAAATGGTAAACTCCTCCCTGGAGTAGCGGAGATTTCTGCGGTGTCCTACCTGTTGTCTGCCGTACACAGTGGAGTGACGTTCCAGGACTGTTGGCTTCAGACTTGTAAGATCCCCCTGTCCGGTAAACCACTGATGTCTCTGTGGCTGTGTCTGGGCTCTTTCTTCAGTCTCGAGGCTGAATAATTATAAAGCTTGCAGACCTATGGGGTACAGTTCAACGATTGTCGAGCTAGCCGGGAGGCTGAGGAAACTCCTGTGAGCACCAAAGTGTTGGGAAATAAGGACAGGTAATGAAAAGTTGTGGGGGTAATCCTGAGGTGGCTGTCCACTAGCACATGGGGCCCTGTGGCTGCTGTCCTTGATGAATGGGGGCTGTCAAGAGAGCCTGGATGGTCAAATTGGGACCCCAAGAGTGATGGAGGAGAGGAAGAGGATTGGGACGAGGTCAGAGGTCCCTTGTCCCACAGGATACAGATGGAGAGCAGCTCCTTTCCCCAGACTGGAGGCAACTGACCGCCATGAGAGATGTCTTTCTCTTCCGTTATATTGATGATGTCCTGTTAACCTCAGAGTCTCTGACCAGTTTAGAAACATCAGCCCCATGCTCATGGCCCATCTGACTGCACAGGGATGGCTAGTGAAAACAAACGCTTTGTTTAGTCTGCAACATGTTACAGCAGGTGGAAGACATTACAAAAGGCCTACTGGCGTCCTGGAGCAACACAAAAAACCACTCTGCAGGATCTAGAACAGCCGTCCGTGCACGACATACCGGAACTCCATGGACATCGATGGAGACCAAGGAACCCACTTTACTGGCCATGAAGTTGAGAAATGGGCTGATAAAAGTGACATACACTGGCATTTCCACCTGCCCTACAACCCCACTGCTGCCAGGCTAATCGAAAGGATAAATGGACGATTTAAACAACAGCTGAGATGGGAAACTTGCCCTCTCAAGTTTCCAGGAGGCTAATTCAAGCCCTACAAACTAAAACTGAACATCCCAGGAGCTATCATCCCAGTGCCTATGCCATGTTAACCCTGAGGCAACTAGTCAACACCATCCAAGTTCAGCTGTTGACCACCAACGGACCATTGCCAACTATCGGTCAGGACAATAACTCACTTTTGCCCTTCCACAGGATCTACCCTCAGGGAAACACATTATAAAATGGCCCTGGGACTGGCAGATAAGTCCCCGGTGGTTTGGATTTGCCGCCCTGTGGGCAATAGGATTGGAAAGATTTCACCTAGCTTCTACCCGGCCCCACCTGAGACTACTAAGGTAATTAATCAGGACGCCCTACTGGAAAAAGGCACCATTATATTATTCTTGTGCTCTGTTGTTTTACCGTCTCTCTGTAATTCAGCAGCAGCTGGGCTGTGGGGACTGAAGGTGGACAGGCTGTATGGTACAGCAGGCCAGGCAAAAAACCACAGGCGGGGGTATGATCTCAGAATGCTGTTACTGCTTATAATTTGCTTAATGGTCATAATCTCCCCTGTATTGTGCCTGTTGAAACATCACATTCCATCCCTAGCCTCAGTGGAGGGAATCTGTTTGAGGACTGGGCAAAAACAGTGGCCTTACTGCAAACTGAGTCGGATTACTGGGTCTGCAGTAAGATGCCAGAGAAAGCTGACCTCGTTAATGTGACCACGTTGGGGACGACTGCAGACTCTCACCTTCTTCCTGTCCTGCGAGCCAAGCCCCTGGCTTACTCTTGGTACTCCTTAGCTGCTATTGTTTGTGTTGCATTTGTGGCGCTTGTTTGCAGTGCACCTCTGCATACCTGAGCCCAGGGATATCTCAGAAGAGGGGCAGACCAAGACTGTAAGGGTCGTGCAAGGTACTTAGGGGGTGGAGTGCATGGTCAGGACACTCCAGGTGGCTGTTCTCTTGCTCTATGTATATTCTCTGCTTGACCAGTGCCGGCTTCATTCACATGACTATCCAATTATCTTAATTATAGGGCTTAATCAGGAACTTGCCCCCTGCCCCAGCCACTGGTTTCCCTGGTAACTGATGAGCCCACCTGAAGTCAATTCCCCCTATAAATGGTAGCCTCTTTCTTCTCCTAGGTAGCAAAGATTGCTGCTGTGTCTTGTCTGTTGTCTGCCATACACGGTGGAGTGTTGCTCCAGGACCTTTCGTTTCAACTTGTAAGATCCCCTGGCCAATAAACAATTGGTGTTGCTGTCTCTGTCTCTGGGCTCTTCCCTCTTTCTTGAGACCAGGCAATTACGAGGCTTGAAGGCCTTCAAGGTGCAGCCCAACAGTGTGTGTTCCTTTGGATTTTCTCTATACAAGGCTGTGTCATCTGCAAATGTAGATAGTGTTACTTCCTCTTTTCCAACCTGAATATCGTTTTAGTTTGTTTACCCAATTAAGTTACCCTGGCTAGATCCTCCAGTACAATGTTGGATAGAAGTGGTAAGAGTGGACAGCCTTGACTTGTTCCTGATATTAGGGAGAAACATTCAGTCTTTCACCATTAAATACAATCTTAGCTGTGGAGTTTTCACAGATGGCCTTGATTGGATTGTGTGTTTTTTATCATGGAAGGGTGTTGGTATCTTAGTTTGGGCAGCTGTAACAAGTTACCATAGACCAGGTGGCTCAGATAACATTTATTTCTCGAAATTCCAGAGGCGGGGAAGTCCCAGAGAAGGGTGCCAGCATGGCTGGATTACAGTGAGAGACCCCTTCCTGGTCTGTAGGTGGCTATCCTCTTGTGCCTTCATACAGCAAAGAGAGGAGAGAAAGCAAGCTCTTCTTATAAGGGCACTAATCTCATTTATGAGCATTGCACCCTCATGACCTAAGTCCCCACCTCCTAATAACATCAACATGTGAACTTGGGGGGAATATAAACATTTAATCCATATACAGTTGGATTTTTGTCAAGTTTTATGTCTATTGAGATGATCATGTGATTTTTGTCTGTTAATAATTGACAAACATCACATGACTTTTTTTCACATGTTAAATGAACCTTGCAATTCTGGGATAAATCACACTTGTCAGGATGTATAATGCCTCTTATGCGATGCTGGATTCTGTTTACTTGTATTTTCTTGAGGATTTTTCTATTTATAGTAATAAGGAATATTGGTCTGTAGTCTTCTTGTGATGGCTTTTTCTGGTTTGGGTATCAAGATAATACTTCATAGAATGAGTTGGGTGGTGCTCCCTCTTCTATTTTTGGTAAGAGTTTGTGTTAATTCTTTAAATGTTTGGCAGAATTCTTTAGTGAAGCTCTCTGGTTCTGGACTGTATTGTGGGACTTTTTCTTTTTTCTTTTTTTTTTTTTACTAATTCAACCTCTTTACTTTGTTATAGGTATATTCAGAATTTCTATTTCTTGAGTCAGTTTGTATCTTTCTAGCAATGTGTCCATTTTATTCAGGCTATCTAATTTGTTGGTGTATAATTGTTCATAGTATTTTCTTATCCTCTTTACTTCCATAAGGTCAGTAGGGATTGCCCCCTCTTTCTTTCTTCATTTTAATAATTTGAGTTTACTCTTTTTTTTTTTTGGCTAAAGGATTATCAATTTTGTTCTTTCCAAAGAACCAACTTTTGGTTTAATTTTTTCTCTATTTTTCTGTTCTCTATTTCATTTATTTCCACTTTAGTCTTTGTTTCCTTCCTTTTGCTTGCTTTGGGTTTACTTTGCTCTTTTTCTAGTTTCTTAAAATGGAAAAGCAGATTATTTGAGTTTTTTTTTTTAATCATAGGCATTTGTAGCTGTAACTAGCCCTCTAAGTACTGCATTAGGTGCATCCTGTAAGCCTTGGTATACTATGTTTTCATTTTGATTTGTCTCAAAATATTTTCTCATTTCCTTTGTGGTTTCTTTAACTCATTGGCTGTTAAGGAGTGTGTTGTTTAATTTCACATATTTGAATTTTCCAAGTTCCTATCAATTTTTAATTTCATCATGATTGTGGAACATATTTTATATGATTTCAGTCATCATTTTAAGTGTACTGAGGCTTTATGGTCTGTATAGTCTTTATGGTCTAACATATGGTCTTAGAGAATGTTACACGTACAGTTGAAGAATGTGTATTTTGCTGCTTCTGGGTAGAGTGTTCTGTAAATGTTAGGTCTAATTGGTTTTGTTTCCTGGCTAGTTCTATACATTACTGAAAATGGGGTATTAAAGTCTCCCACTATTTTTGACTTTTCTGTTTCTCCTTTTAGTTATGTCAGTTTGTTTCATGTTTTTGGTCTATTGTAAGATGCATATGTATTTATAATTATGTCTTCCTGATAGATTGACTCTTACCATTATAAAATATTCTCCTTTGGTAATTTTGTCTAAATTTTTTTGTCAGATATTACAGCAGTATAGCTCCTCCAGCTCTCTTGTGGTTGCTGTTTACATGGTATATCTTTCTCTATCCTTTTACTTTAGACCTATTTGCCTTTGAATCTAAAGTCTGTCTCTTGTAGATAGCACATAGTTGGATGTCTTTCTAAAAACTCATTCTGCTAAGCTCTGTCTTTGATTACAGGGTTTAATCCATTCACATTTAATGTGATTACTGATAAGGTAGGACTTACACCTGCTGTTTTCTATTTGTTTTCGATACATCTTATGTCTTGTTTGTTCCTCTATGCCTCCATTCTCATGAGGCATAAGAATGTCCATTCTTTTATGTTTAAAAGATATTTTCTACTTTAACATTTTAATTCCTTTGTTTCTTTTCCTATATATATTTTTAGTTATTTTCTCAGTGATTGCCCTGAGGATTACAATTAACATCTTAATTTATAGCAATCTAGTTCATATTAATACCAACTTCCTAGAAGAAAACAGGGGGGAATAAACTCCTTGACACCGGCTTAGGTGATAATTTTTTGGATTTGACACCAAAAGCAAAGGTGACAACAACAAAAAATTAAAGTAGGACTGTATCAAACTAAAAAGCTTCTGCACAGCAGAGGAAACCATCAAAATAAAGAGGCAGGCTACCAAATGGGAGAAAATATTTGCAAGTCATATATCTGATAAGGGTTTAACTTTCAAACTATATAAAGAACACGTACAACTCAACAGCAAAAAAAAAAAAATCTGATTTAAAACTGGGAAGAGGATCTGAATAGAGATTTTTCCAAAGAACACATACAGATGACCAACAGGTATTGATACATGAAAAGTTGAGCAACATCACTTATCATCAGAGAAATGCAAATCAAAACCACGAGATCTCCTCTCCCACTTATTGGACTGTCTGTTATCAAATAGACAAGAAATAACAAGTATTGGGAAGGATGTGGAGAAAAGGGAACCCTTGTTCACTGTTGGGAATAAATTGGTGCAGCCACTGTGGAAAACAGATGTTCTTCAAAAAAAAATAAACTACCATGTGATCCAGCAATTCCACTTCTGGGTATTTATCCAAAGGAAATTTAAAAACTAACTCAAAGATATATGCACCCCCGTGTTCATTTCAGCAATATTTATAATAGCCAAGACATGGAAGTAACATAGTGTTTGACAGTAGATGAATGGATAAAGAAAATATGTGTGTATATATACAATGGAATATTATTTGGCCATGAAAAAGAAGGAAGTCATGCCATTTGTGACATCATGGATGGACCTTGAGGGCATTATGCTAAGTGAAATAAGTCAGAGAAATACAAATATGATATCACTTATATGTGGAATCTAAAAGCACACAAAACAAAACTTGTAGAGAACAGATTCATTGCCACAGGTGGGATTGGGAGGTGGATGAAATAGGTGAAAGGGTAAAATGTATAAACTTTTTTATAAAGTAAGTCATGAGATATAATATACAGTGTGGTGACTACAGTTAATAATACTGTGTGGCATACTTGAAAGTTGCTAAGGATAAATCTTAAGCTCTCATCACAAGAAAAATTTGTAGCTATATAGTGATGAATGCTAACTATACTTATCATGGGATCATTTCACAAAATATACAAAATATTGAATCCTTATGTTGTACACCTGAAACTAATGTTATACGTCAACTATACCTCAGTAAAAAAATACCAACTTAACTTCAATACTATATAAAAACTTAGCTACTATATAGCTTCATTCCTTCCCCCCTCCTTTGTTCTATTGTTACACAAATTATTTCTTTATACATAATGTTCTTTATACATTATTTGCTCTTATTGCTTTATGCAGCTATAATTTAAATCAGATAAGGGGAAAAGTTATAAACAGAAGAACACTTACATCATTTGTATTTATTGATACCTATGCAGTTATATTTACCAGTGCTTTTCTTTCTTTATGTGGATTTGAGTTATTGTCTAGTTTCCTTTCGTGTCAGCCCAAGGGATTCCCTTTAGTATTTCTTGTAGAGCAGATCTACTAGTGACACTCTTTTTGTTTATCTGGGAATATCTTAATTTTTCCATTTTTGAAGCCTAGCTTGACTAGATATAGAATTCTTGGTCGATGGTCTCTTTCAGTCAGCACTTTGAATATATCAATCTTCTGCCTTCTGGCCTCCACGGTTTCTGATGAGAATCAGCTGTTAATCTTACTGAGAATACTTTGTATGTAGTGAGTCACTTCTCTCTTGCTTACAAGATTCTCTCTGCATTTTTATCTTTAACCTTTTTTATGTCCAAAGGAAAGATGTACACATGCACACAATTTCTCTTCTGATTCCTTCCTGTCCTCATCCCTTCCAGTGTTTAATAGTATTTAAGCTTTCTATTAGCCACTCTCCTTCACTAGGAAAATACCTTTTCAAAGTTGTCAATAGTGATGACACTTAAGAACTGTGTCGGGCATTGCGAGGGGCATATAAAGTATAAGACTCTTTCTTGTCCTCACAAAGCTCATAATGCTACCACAACACATTAACCCTGAGCAGCTTGTAAGGAATAATGGGAAACATGAGAAGTCCTTCTCAGTGTGCAGAAAGGCTCCGGGGAATATGCAGAACTCTTCCTTCTGGCTTCTGTGGTGGGGACCTCTCAACCTGTTAATTTTGGGGCATGTTCTGTCTTGCAGGGCACTCAACACAAGCCAGCTGAAGGCCCTGAATATTGAAATGCTGCCAGGATATCGAGATCCCTACTCCTCCAGGCCTCTAACTAGGGGTGAAATTGGCTGCTTCCTTAGCCACTACTCTGTCTGGAAAGAGGTAAATAACGCTTCATTTCAATGTGTAGTTCTTTAATGAGGAGGAAGGAGAGTGGGACCTTGTAGGTGAACTCGGGCCAGATATAAAGTGAACCCGTAACTGTTCTGGGAGTGTGCTTGGAAGCTGTCATTGCCTTATGTCTCCCTCTGACACAAGGCTAGTGACAAACAAGGAAGGGTAGCCTTGGTGCAACTTGGAATGATGATAGGGGAAGACACCCACGTTCTGGGGGCCACACTCCTAGTGATGCATCCCCATCCTTAGTAGGAATGCCTTGTGTTTATCTAGCATGTCATCATTTTTTAAGTGACTCAGTATAAGAAATCACCCGGAAGTCATGTGAGATGGGTTAGGAGAGATGGGCCCATTTTACCCAAGAGAAAATAGTTATCTTGTTCAGGCAAGAAGGGGCAGAGCCAGGACTTGAACCCCTGTCTTACAGATCAGACATTGATAGGGGTGGTATTAAAGTGTGGGGTTCTTGGTTAAGGGTCAGTTCCCACAAGAAAAGAGAGTCCCCAAAGAAAGTCCTCTTGAAAGGGCCTTCTCCCTTTTAATGATCCAGTCTATGCCTATCTTTTTTATTCAAGAAACTTTGTTTTATAGATAAACTTTAAATTTTATAGGAAAAAATATGTAGCTCATAAGATACTGGCCAACGACATTTCACAAATTAAATAATACAGCCAGGTTAACCAGCACCTACATCAAGAAACTGGTTACCAGCACCCCAGAAGCACAGCCCTTCTCTGCATTTTTTCCTAGCCATCAGTTCCCCAAGGGTGACCACTCTCCTGACTTCTAACAGCACAGAATAATTTTGTCTACATTTTTCCTTTTATTATGTGTACACACCATGTGGTTCCATTCAATCTCTCAACATTACATTTGTGAGATTCACCTATAACTTTGCATTTAACTGTAGATCATTTACACTCACTGCTGTAAATACACCACAGTTTATTTATCCGTTTTACTGTCGATGGACTTTTGCTTAGATTCCAGTTATGAGCTACTACCTGTTGTGCTACTTTACTTTTGACTTTTTGATACCTATTTTTTATTAGATAAATAAGTATCAGCTTTTCATAAGGTATCTTCCCACTGACCTTTACAGGTAATTGACCGAGAGCTGGAGAAGACTCTTGTTATTGAGGATGATGTGCGTTTTGAACATCAGTTTAAGAAGAAGCTCATGAAGCTGATGGATGATATTGATCGAGTCCAGCTGGATTGGGAACTGATGTGAGTGACAAGATGACAAGCTGTTCAAAGAGTACTGAGAGGCTTTCAGTTCTTTCCAAGGGGCAGAGAGCCCCAGCTCGTAGGAGATGCAGCTCAAGCTTCCATTTACCTGGTTTTCTCTCCATAAATGTTCCCAGAAACAAGAAGTGAGTAGGGGATAACCATTGGATTTTGCATGTCTATGCTCCTCAGGGTGAGAAAGAAACTTTGGGAGATTCTTTGAGACCTGGAGTCTACCTGCAGATCAGGGGCCTTCAGACTGAGTGTTCACCTGGGAACACAGTAGAAATCCACTCATGAACCAGTGTGGTACATGGAGGGAGTATGTAGAGGGAGGACCCATTCAAGGGCAAGGTTCCTGTGTCACACTTGAGTCTCAGCTCCCAGGAGAACAGGTTTCCTCTGTAACCTCTGATGGTGTGGGAGGTTTGGAAGGTCAGTGGGAGAGCTCCTGTTGGGGAGGGAAGCTGTGCAAACAGGGAGAACACGGAAGTTGGGCTTAGTGGAGGCTCAGAGGCTGTCTTAGAAAAACCAGGCTCATCAAGGGAGTACTGGCTCCAAACTGACAATTTAGTTAATGCTCGTTGCCTGCTACCTCTGGGAATTGAGCTCTCTCTTTTTCTTTTTATGCTAAGGTGACACTTTTTACTTCCCTCCAATGAGGCAGAAAGTTCCCAAGCATTATGTTCACTTCCCAGCTGTGTGTCAAAGGCAGTTTCATCAAATCAGAGGCTGTTCCTTTGGAGCAGCTGCAGCAGACAAGCTGTCCCTGCTCCTCCCATCCTTGGAGGGAAACTTAACTATGGGCCCGGGTGGAATACTTGTTCTCTTAGAAAATGTACCATTCTGAGCTCAAAAGAAACCCAGTAATGGCTCAAGTAACCTGTGGGAAATAGACCCAGGACTATGTAACAAAGAGACTGGCACCCTGTCATGTGATTAGATTCTGCACTGTCTCTTCAGATCATTGTTCCTAAAATCCTCCAGAAGTCCCCACACCTCAGGCTTTCTGAATCTATGGCTCTGCAGCCTGTGGTTAAGGCCCCACAGGCATGGAGCCCGAAAGCTATTTTATGCTTACGTGACATGTGCAAAGGTGATTTTCACTTAAGCCTTGGAATCACAGAGGACTGGACTTGAGCAGTCTAAGGCTTAGAGGTGACATACATCCCAGTTCACTTCCAATTTGGTTGACGCGTTTCTCAGGACAAAGTACCAACAGATCCAAGAAAGAAAAGTTATTGTCCTGGTAAGGATACAGGAAAAAAAGATGTTTCCTAAATTTCCCAGACTGATCAAGTCAAAATATTTCATTGAAATCTATTATGTAATCATAAAGAATTAGTGGTTTCAAATTTTTCACATCTCATTTTCTGAAATGAATAAAGCAAATGTTATTTGAACTCAAAACATGAAACCAGATAGACTGTCTGTGACTGCAGTGTTAAGTTTCTCCAGAAAAAGAAAATAGTAAGTGGGAGGAATAGAACAAGCCATTGAAAGCATCTAGGGCAGCATGTCAGTAGAAATATAATGTGAAAAACATCGTTTAAAGTTTTCTAGTAATCATATTAAAAAGATAAAAATAGGTGAAATTAACTTTAATAATACATTTTATTGAATCCAACATATCAAATATTATTTTAACATATAATCAATATTTTAAAAGTATTAATGAGATAGTCTATATTCTTTTTTCATACTGTCTTCAAAATCCAGTATGTATTTCATGCATATAACACATCTCAATACAGCTGCTAAATTTTCAACTGTTGAAGTAAACTGTAGTCCTACTGAAATAATACATTTTGTCTAACAGAAAATATTATTTTACACATCTTCAATTTTTTAATTACAATTTGAATCTAGTAAAATTAATAAATTGAGTACAAACTCAGTTCCTCAGTCACTCTGGCCACATCTCAAGCGCTCAGTAGGATTTTTCTCTTCCACTTGGTACATGAGAGAAATTCAGGCTCTTTGCTCTGAACAGACATTGGCTGAGAGACAGGTATATTTGTCCTCAGAAGAACTGAAGGTGAACATAGACTTATTCTACAAATCCTAGGATGTTTCGATAAGTGGGATCCCTTGAATGTTGAAAGAGATAGTTTTAGGGCAAAATAGAGCAAGTCAACTTTACCTAGCAGGTAGGAAGCCAGACCTCCTCAACTTGGTCCAGGCAAGTGGAAACAACTAGGCTCCAGACAAAAGTAATGGATCACAGATGCATGAGTAGACTGGGGAAGGTAGGAATGGCTGAGGGTACATCCTGTGTTGCAGGAGTTGTTCATGGAAGACAGGACCCAGGAGGAAGCATAGGCAGAGCTGGGTGAGAGGGAGAAAGCCAGGCAGGTGTTGTCATTCATTCTACCCTGGAGGAAACCCCCTTGGGGCTACTCTTGGCTTCCTAGGTCTTTTACTGTGGACTATATCTTTCCCAAAGCATTTTCTGTCTTGTGTTTACCACAAGAATTTGGAGAACTGTGCAGAAAATATCAAGTCCCCAGGCTGAAACTCTGGGGACTTGAAAGCAAACTCAGGATTCTCACATCTGGCCTTTGTTGTCCCCTTCCAACCACTGTAAACACAGCTAGAAATCCTATACCATCTTTGGGAAATGATCTGAAAGACCTTTTTTGTCATGAAATGTTTTTTATTTTTATTTTATATTGGAGTATAATGGACTTACAATGTTGTGTTAGTTTCATGTGTATAGCAAAGTGATTAAGTTATAATTTTCAGATTCTTTTCCCATATATGTTATTACAAAATATTGAGTATATTTATTTCCCTGTGCTCTACAGTAGGTCCTTGCTGATTATCTATTTTATATATAGTAGTGTGTGTGTGTTAATCCCAACTTCCTAATTTATCCCTCCCCTCCACCTTACCCTTTTGGTAACCATAAGTTTGTTTTCTAAGTCTGTGAGTCTCTTTCTATTTTGTAAATAAGTTCGTTTGTATCATTTTTTTGGATTCCACATATAAGTGACATCATATGATATTTGTCTCTCTCTGTCTTATTTCACTTACTATGATAATCTCTAGGTCCATCCATGTGGCTGCAAATGGCATTATTTCATTCTTTTTTTATGACTGAGTAATATTACATTGTGTATGTGTACCCCATCTTCTTTATCCATTCCTTTGTCAATGGACATTTAGGTTGCTTCCATGTCTTGCCTATTGTAAATAGTGCTGCTCTGAACATTGGCTGCATGTACATTTCTGAGTTACGGTTTTCTCCAGATTATATGCCCAGGAATGGGGTTGCTAGATCATATGTAGTTTTATTTTTAGATTTTTAAGTAACCTCCATGCTGTTCTCCATAGTGGTTGTACCAATTTACATTCCCACCAACAGTGTAGAAGGGTTCCCTTTTCTCCCCACCCTCTTTAGCATTTATTGTTTGTAGACTTTTTGATGATGCCCATTCTAACTGGTGTGAGGTGATACGTCATTGTAGTTTTGATTTGCATTTCTCTAATAATTAGTGATGTTGAGCAGCTTTTCATGTGCTTTTGGCCACCTGTATGTCTTCTTTGGAGAAATGTCTATTTAGATCTTCTGCCCATTTTTTGATTGGGTGGTTTGTTTTTTTGATATTGAGCTGCATGAGCTGTTTGTATATTTTGGAGATTAATCCCTTGTAGTTCACATCATTTGCAAATATTTTCTCCCATTCTGTACTTTGTCTTTTTATTTTGTTTATGGTTTCCTTCACTGTGCAAAAGTTTCTAAGTTTAACTAGGTCCCATGTGTCTATTTTTGTCTTTATTTTCATTACTTTAGGAGGTGGAACCAAAGAGACATTGCTAAGATTTATGTCCAAAAGCGTTCTGCCTGTTTTCCTCTGTTTTATAGTATCCGGTCTTACATTTAGGTCTTTAATACATTTTGAGTTTATTTTTGTGTATGGTATTAGAGAATGTTCTAGTTTCATTCTTTAACATGTGACTGTCCAGTTTTCCCAGCACCACTTATGGAAGGGACATCTTTTCTCCATTGTATATTCTTGCCTGCTTTGTTGTAGATTAATTGACCATAGGTCTGTGGGTTTATTTCTGGGCTTTCTGTCCTGTTCCATTGATCTATATGTCTGTCTTTGTGCCAGTAGCATACTTTATAGTATAACTGGAAGTCAGGGAGCCTGATCCCTCCAGCTCCGTTTTTCTTTCTCAAGATTGCTTTGGCTGTTTAGGGTCTTTTGTGTTTCCATACAAATTTTAAGATTTTTTATTCTAAATCTGTAAAACATGCCATTGGTAATTTGATAGGGATTGCATTAAATCTGAAAATTGCCTTGGGTAGTATAGTCATTTTGACAGTATTGCTTCTTCCAATCCAAGAACATGGTATATCTTGTCATCTTCGATTTCTTTCATCAGTGTCTTATAGTTTTTGGAGTTACAGGTCTTTTGCATTCCTAGGTAGGTTTATTTCTAGGTATTTTATTCTTCTTGAGGCGATGGTAAATGGGATTGTAACCTTAATTTCTCTTTCTGACCTTCTGTTGTTAGTGTATAGAAATGCAACAGATTTCTGTGTATTAATTTTGTATCCTGTCACTTTACAGAATTCACTGATGAGCTCTAGTAGTTTTCTGGTAACATCTTTAGGGTTTTCTATGTATAGAGTCATGTCATCTGCAAACAGTGACAGTTTTTTTTTTACTTCTGCTTTTCCAATTCGGATTCCTTTTATTTCTTTTACTTCTCTGATTGCTGTGGAGGACTTCCAAAACTATGTTGAATAAAAGTGGCAAGAGTGAAAATCCTTGTCTTGTTCCTGATCTTAGAGGAAATGTTTTCAGCTTTTCACCATTAAGTATGATGTTAGCTGTGAGTTTGTCATATATAGCCCTCATTATGTTGAGGTAGGTTCCCTCTATGCCCACTTTCTGGAGAGTTTTTATCATAAATGGATGTGGAATTTTATCAAAAGCTTTTTCTGCATCTATTGAGATGATCATAATGGTTTTTATTCTTCAGTTTGTGAATGTGGTGTATCACACTGATTTGTGGATACTGAAAAATCCTTGTATCCCTGGGATAAATCCCACTCGATCATGGTATATGATACTGTTAATGTCTTGTTGGATTTTGTTTGCTAATATTTTGTTGAGGATTTTTGTGTCTATGTTCATCAGTGATAATTGGCTTGTAATTTTCTTTTTTTGTAGTGTACTTGTCTGGTTTTGGTATCGGGGTGATGGTGGCCTCATAGAATGAGTTTGGGAGTGTTCCTTCTTTTGCAATTTTTGGAACAGTTTCAGAAGGTGTTAACTCTTCTCTAAATATTTGATAGAATTCGCCTGTGAAGCCATCTGGTCTGGGATTTTTGTTTGGGAGTTTTTAAATCACAGTTTCAATTTCAGTACTTGAGATTGGTCTGTTCATATTTTCTATTTCTTCCTGGTTTAGTCTTAGGAGATTGTACCTTTCTAAGAATTTGTCCATTTCTTCTAGGCTGTCCATTTTATTGGCATATAGTTGATAGTAGTAGTCTCTTGTGATCCTTTGTATTTCTGTGGAGTTGGTTGTAACTTTTCCTTTTTCATTCCTGATTTTATTGATTTGAGCCCTCTCCCTTTTTTTTCTTGTTGAGTCTGGCTGACGTTTTATCAATTTTATCTTTTCAAGGAACCAGCTTTTAGTTTCATTTACCTTTTCTATTGTTTTCTTTGTCTCTATTTCATTTATTTCTGCTCTGAGGTTTAGGATTTCTTTCCCTCTACTAACTTTGGGCTTTGTTCTTCTTTCTCTAGTTGCTTTAGGTGTAATGTTAGGTTGTTTGAGATTTCTCTTGTTTCCTGAGGTAGGGTTGTATTGCTATAAACTTCCCTCTTAGGACTGCTTTTTCTTCATCTCATAGGTTTTCGATCAATGCATTTTCATTTTCATCTGTCTCTAGGTATTTTTTGATTTCCTCTTTGATTTCTTCAGTGATCTATTGGTTGCTTAGTAGGACATTGTTTAGCCTCCATGCGTTGTGTGTTTTGTTTTGTTTTAGTTTTTTTTTTTTCTTGAAGTTGATTTCTAATCTCATAGCATTGTGGTCAGAAGAGATGCTTGATATGATTTCAATTTTCTTAAATTTACTGAGGCTTGCTTTGTGGCACAGCATGTGATCTATCCTGGAGAATGTTCCATGTGCACGTGAAAAGAATGTGTCTTCTGCTTTAGGACAGAATGCTCTATAAATATCAATTAAGTCTATCTGGTCTATTGTGTCATTTAAGGCCTGTGTTCCTTACTGATTTTCTGTGTGGGTGATCTGTCCATCGATGTAAGTGGAGTGTTAAAGTCCCCCACTATTATTGTGTTACTATTGATTTCTCCTGTTATGGCTGTTAGCATTTGCCTTATGTATTGAGGTGTTCCTATGTTGGGTGCATATATATTTACAATTGTTATATCTTCTTCTTGGATTGATCCCTTGATCATTATGTAGTGTCCTTCTTTGTCTCTTGTAATAGTCTTTATTTTAAAGTCCATTTTTTCTGATATGAGAATTTCTACTCCAGCTCTCTTGATTTCCATTTGCATGGAATATCTTTTTCCATCCCCTCACTTTCAGTCTGTATGTGTCCCTAGGTCTGAAGTGGGTCTCCTGTAGACAGCATATATATGGGTCTTGTTTTCATATCCATTCAGCCCATCTATGTCTTTTGGTTGGAGCATTTAATCCATGTACATTTAAGATAATTATCTATATGTATGTTCTTGTTGCCAGTTTGTTAATTGTTTTAGATTTGTTTTTGTAGGTCTTCGTTCTTTCTCTTTTGTTTTCTTGTGATTTGATGACTATCTTTAGTGTTTTATTTGGATTCCTTTTTCTTATTTGTGTGTATATCTATTGTAGATTTTTTTTGTTTGTGGTTACAATGATATAGCAGTCTATATAAATACAAGATTGTTTTAAGTTGCTGGTCTCTTAATTTCAAGTACATTTCATATATCCTGTATTTGTACTCTCCTCTTCTCATGATTGCTGGTTCTAATACCATATTTGTGTGTGGATGATTTCCTACCTTTATTGTATGTTTGCCTTTACTGGTGAGATTTCCCATTCATACTTTTCTTGTTTCTAGTTGTGGCCTTTTCTTTTCCACCTAGAGAAGTTCCTTTAGTATCTGTTGTAAAGCTGGTTTGGTGCTGGTGAATTCTCTTAGCTTTTGCTTGTCTGTAAAGCTTTTAATTTGTCCATCAAATCTGAATGAGAGCCTTGCTGGGTAGAGTATTCTTGGTTGTACCTTTTTCCCTTTCATTACTTTAAGTATATCATGCCACTAATGGCCTGCAGAGTTTCTCCTGAAAAATCAGGTTATAACCTTATGGGGATTCCCTGTATGTTATTTGTTGCTTTTCCCTCATTGCTTTTAATATTTTATCTTTGTTTTTAATTTTTCTCAATTTGACTATTATGTGTCTTGGCATGTTCCTCCTTGGGTTTATTCTCTATGTACTCTCTGCACTTCCTGGACTTGGGTGACTGCTTCCTTTCCCATGTTAAGGAAGCTTTCAGCTATTATCTTTTCAAATATTTTCTCAGGCCCTTTCTCTCTCTCTTCTCCTTTTGGGACCACTATAATGTGAATGTTTATGAGTTTAATGTTGTCCCAGAGGCCTCTTAAACTGTCCTCATTTCTTTTCATTCTTTTTTATTTATTCTGTTCTGCAGCAGTGATTTCCAATAGTCTGTCTTCCAGCTCACTTATCCTTTCTTCTGCCTCATTCATTCTACTATTGATTGCTTCTAGTCTATTTTTCATTTCAGTTATTGTATTGTTCAACTTTGTTCTTTATATCTTCTAGTCCTTTGTTAAATATTTCTTGTATCTTCTCAGTCTGTGCCTCCATTCCTTTTCTGAGATCTTGTATCCTCTTTACTATCATTACTCTGAATTCTTTTTCAGGTAGATTGCCTATCTCCACTTCACTTAGTTGCTCTTCTGGGGTTTTATCTTGTTCCTTCGTCTGGAATGTACTCCTCTGCCATCTCATTTTGTCTAACTTTTTGTGCAGTCTGTCTTCCACAGGCTGCAGGATTATAGTTCCTCTTGCTTCTGGTGTCTGCCCCTTGGTGGGCAAGGCTGGTCTAGAGGCTTGTTCAGGCTTCCTGGTGGCAGAGACTGGTACCTGCCTACTGGTGGGTGGAGCTGGGTCTTGTCTCTCTGGTGGGCAGGGTTGTGTCAAGGGGTGTGTTTGGAGGCAACTGTGGGCTCAGGAAGACTTTAGGCCTACAGCCTCTTGTGTGGGGCCAGTTCTTAGTGTCAAAATGGCAGCCTCCAGGAGAGCTCATACCAATGAATACTCCCCAGTACCTCCACCACCAGTGTCCTTGTCACCACAGTGAGCCACAGCCTCTTTCCTGCCTACTCAGGAGACCCTCCAAGACCATCAGGTAGCTCTGCCCCAGGCTCCTCTGAAGTCATTGCTTTCGCCCTAGGTCCCACTGTGCATGAGACCTTGTGTGCATCCTCCAAGAGTGGAGGTTCTGTTTCTCCCAGTTCTGTGGAGTTTCTGTAATCAAGCCCTGCTGGCCTTCAAAGCCAAATGCTGTGGGGGCTCTTCCTCCTAATGTCAGAGTGCCCAGTACAGGGAGCCTGATGTGGGGCTCAGAACTCTCACTCCTGTGGGAGAACCACTGCAATATAATTATTTTCCAGTTTGTGGGTCACCCACCCAGTGGGTATGGGATTTGATTGTATCACAAATGTACCCCTCCTACCATCTTGCTGTGGCTTCTTCTTTGTCTTTGGATGTAGAATATCATTTTTGGTAGGTTCCAGTCTTTTTTGTTGGTGGTTGTTCAGCAGTTAGTTGTGATTTTGATGTTTTTGTGAGAGGAGGTGAGCTCAAGTCCTCCTATTCTGCCATCTTGTCTCGAACCTCTGAAAGATCTTTTAATCTCTACATCTCAACTTTCACGCTTCAACAGTCTGCTGGGCAAGAATAGTTGGGATGTTGATAAGTGGAGCCACAGAAATGGCCCCATTGATGGGAGATGACAGCCATGGTTGATGTGATGTGCCTTGTTGTGTGATACATTTAAATAAGACACACTTGGTCCAAGCTTTCAAAAGTCTGCAAAGCTGTGCTTCATTCTTATGGATGTCTAATACTAAAATTGGAATTCTCTCCTTCACCCATTTCCTTTTAGTTATATTGGCAGGAAGAGGATGCAACTAAAAGAGCCAGAGAAAGCTGTGCCCAATGTGGTAAATCTGGTCGAAGCTGACTATTCTTACTGGACTCTGGGCTATGTCATCTCTCTGGAAGGAGCACAGAAGCTTGTTGGAGCCAATCCTTTTGGGAAGATGCTACCAGTGGATGAGTTTCTGCCAATCATGTACAACAAGCATCCTGTGTGAGTTACCCTGAACTGCCTGCCTATCCCTTGAGCACAATCCATTCATGAATTATGCTACTTGGTTTCTGGGTAATACTTAATATATTTTAAGGGGTACTACTTTCCTAAGTGATCTTTCCATAATCATGACCCAGAGAGGCCGATTTGAGTGATTATCCCCTTTTACAGATGGGAAAGATGAGGCAGAAATGGTGAGTCTTGCATAGGAGTCCTCTTGAATACCCAGCAGGTAGTTTAACTGGACGTAATCTGCTCAGTCCTCTCATCTCTGATTTTCTTACTTCCATAAACCCATATACACCTCAAGGTGAAGGTCATCTTCCTAAACACCTCAGATTTTTCTGTTCATTTCTTAGTTCATTGAGTGTACTGTTGGCCAGGCAGTAGCTCACAGGCTAGTCGGGAACCCAGACTCGAGAACAGTCATTGTGATATATTGTGATACCTGCAATCACAGAGATGTGTTAGAGGCTCAGGGAGAGTGGAGGTGGCCTCTGAGCAAGGTGTCCATAGAAGAAGGCAGTGTGATGCTAGAGTCCCTGTAGCCTGGGAGTTCACTCTGACCTAGTGCTTATCAAGGGCATGGTAAATTATGGGCTTATGTGTCAGTCTCCCCAATAACCTATGAGCCCCTGAGGCAGGAACCATCTTTTATCTCTGTGTCCTTAGAGCCTAGTCCAAACTCTATAGATAATAGCTGCTTGATCAGTGCTTCCTTAAATTCATTACTGGAGCAGAAGACCAGGTTCTAACCTTGGCTTCTTCTCTCAGTTGCTGGGTGATTCCTCCCTAGATGGTCTTCATGTTAGCAGTTGAGTGTTCTTGTCCTGCATCTTGCTCATTTTGTCTCCTGTCTTCAGTAAAGATGGACAACATGTTGGAGACTGATTTTTATCTCTGCTTCCCAACATAAACATGGAGGTCAATCATCATCCCCTCAACAGAAAGGGAATTGAGATCTAGCAGCCAAGCAGATGTCACCTCATGTAATCTGCACAGGAGCCCTGGGAGGGAGGGCAAGTCATCCCTCCACTTTACACTCACTTGTCGCTGGAATGCAAAGCCACGCTGGTGTGCCTCCAAGCCTACACCACATCACTCAACCCTTCATTGCCATCCAGCTCCCAGCCGTCTAATTTATTAATCCAGGAACAGCATTTTTCTACAAAGTGATCACATTTATTTATTATTATGGTCCAACAGAGCTTAATCCTTAATTTTTAGAATAAGACCTGAAATTCATTTTTAAACTAGTCTATCCAAATACAACAGAAACATCCTGACCTTTTTCTTTGTGCATTTGTTTAGAACAACTGAAAGCTTTTAAAGAAAACTGTATTACGTTCGTAGACTAAAATTTTCCACACGGGACACAACTTGAAAAATAATCAAATGAATCTATGAGAATTTACGAGATAACAAGTGGGGCTCTTTTCCCCTGTTCTGTAAGTGTCCTGCCCCCTCACCCACCTGTACACCTCTTGTTTTCAGTGCTGAGTACATGGAGCATTACGAATCCAGGGACTTGAAAGCCTTCTCTGCAGAACCCTTGCTCATCTACCCAACACACTACACAGGCCAGCCAGGGTATCTGAGTGACACGGAGACCTCAACCATCTGGGACAATGAGACAGTGGCCACTGACTGGGACAGGACACATGCCTGGAAGTCCAGGAAGCAAGGTCACATCTACCGCAATGCCAAGAACACAGAGGCCCTGCCACCGCCAACCTCCCTGGACACTGTGCCTTCGAGAGATGAGTTATGAGGGCTCCATGGGGGATTTACTGCCCTTTGGTTTTCCTAATGGGCTGTTGATATGTTTGTTCCACTTTCTTTTCATGGTCACGATCACCTAACCAAAGTGGTCTAATGTGATTGATCAAAATTAGTATATTTTTTTTTTTTTTTTTTTTTTTTTTTTTTTTTTTTTTGCGGTACACGGGCCTCTCACTGTTGTGGCCTCTCCCGTTGCAGAGCACAGGCTCCAGACGCGCAGGCTCAGCGGCCATGGCTCACGGGCCCAGCCGCTCCGCGGCATGTGGGATCTTCCCGGACCGGGGCACGAACCCGCATCCCCTGCATCGGCAGGCGGCCTCTCAACCACTGCACCACCAGGGAAGCCCCTAAATTAGTATATTTTGACAGGGGAAGAGAATAGGGAAACTAAACCCAAATTTCCTAGATGGCTAGAAAATAGGCTTTATGGCAACCATTAAGATGAACTTCAATCCAGACACCTTGTCCCTCAGTTCATTACCCATATGATACTGGTTGTCACATTGAGGTTGAACAGCATGGCTTGGAGATTCGTCCAAGGGAAAGGTGATCACCACACTATCACGTCAATAAATGGGTAGGCCTGGCAGCCAAGTCAACTGGACCACATCTATTGGTCTAGTGGGCCCATTTTATGTCATAGATGTGACCTTGAAAACTTGAGTATGTTCCAAGTTCGGGGTGTGGGGGAGGGGGAATCAGATCATTTAAAATCAAATTAATTGGGCTTTTTCTTTAAAGGCATTTTGCCGTGAGCCTTATTACAAAGTGACTTTTTCATCTTAGTCCCCGTTATCCAACAGGGATGGGTATTTGGGTCTGTGTGTGACTTGGCATTTGACTATCATGGCAATTGAAGCTCCCATGAAGAGGGGTCCATTTTGCCATGAGCATATAGTTTCATAGGTATTTGAGGGTTTGTGTAGGTATTTGAGGAAAGCACTCAAACTTTGGCTTTCTTTATTATGGTCGCTTGAGTTGGGATGCTCTATTTATGAAGATAAATTTAATATATAAGGGGCTGGGACTGGTGTGTAATTGCTGTCCCGGGGGTTCATGTGCTGCCCCAGCACGTCAGACTGTCCTCTCCACCCAGAGCCTGGGAGTGAGTTGCAGGTGTGAGTTTTATGAGTCACTGTTAAGAGGCAGAGCACAACTTTAGGCCAGAAACTGTCCTTGCCTGGGATTTTCATTCTATTTTGAATTATTTATTTTACAAAATGTGGGGGAAATGTCTGTAGGATAAGGCAGAGAAACATATGTGTTAGGCTTTTATTGCCCCCTGGGAAGTGGTGAGTGTAGACACGTTGGTTCCAGAATCTGGTTCTTCTGCATTTCCCAGCCTGACTCTTACAAGGAGGCCTGTTGAGTGGGAGATTCTAACCTTCTGGAAACAAATGATTCTCCACCTCAGGCGAGAGACCTTGGTTAGAAACAATGGACTGATCAACTGATTTAGACCAACAACCAGGGAAGCCTTGGAGTCAGGATCCTGGGCAGACCACCTCTCTGCTTTCTTCATAAATGGATTTTATGTAAAATGCAGAGTTGGACTACATCATCTGTTTCAGCTCCACAATCTGTGATCCTTGGATATCTCATGCTGGTTTGTTTTAGGTTTCTGTTCTCATGCCTGCAAGCAGTAAAACGTGGTCTCCAGAAATCCCCTCCCCAAGCATCCTGTCCACACACGCTCCTCTCTCCGTGTCCTGGGTGTTGACTCTGAGCTTCATGCTTTGGAGCAGAACCCGTTGGTGGCCTTGCTGGGTGCACCAAGCTTCCTGCTCCCCATGAGGGCCCCAGGCTGCAGGACAACCCGGCAGCTTCCTTCCACAGAACACCAACCTCGGCCTTCCCTCTTGACTTATGGTTGGTTCTTCTGCATTGACCAATAAGCCAGGAGACTGAGGGAAGGGATCTCAGCTGCCTGATTTTTACTGCTTAGACATAGCTATCAGAGCTTGACTCTTTGTCTAGAAAAACAGAGCATCTGGGGAGCTAGTGAAAAACCCTTAGGCGATTCCTAAGGTTTCCTTGGGTATGCTGTACTTCGTTTGCATATTTGAGTGTGTGCAGATGTGTGTGAATTTCATGTTTTGTTTTTTTTTTTAAAGAGGTGGGCGGAGGCTGAGGTATTGGGAGTAGAGGAAGATTTAATTAATTTTTGTGTGGTTATGTTTCATAGAGAACATTGGTGGTTTTTTTTTTTCTTTTTTCCTGTCAGCTGGTCTGGTGGGTTTATGAATTCCCAATCTTTTTTTTTTTTTTTTGAATTCTCATTCTTAAAAGACATTGTTCATAAATTCTAGAATTTTAGATTAGGACTGTTCTACTGTGAATAAAATTCTGGCTCTGTTAGCCCAGCCGTTGCTTTTCTCCACTCAGGTCTAGAATCCCAAGCAGTGTTCTTTCATTGTGAACATTGTGAGCTGCAGACGCAGCTTTTCTTTAGAAGGTCATCTCTTCAGCAATCCAGGGATTCCTTGACCTCATTATTCTTTCCTGCCTCCCGTCTAGCCTCAAGTCAAGACATTAGACCTTCACGGTGTCAGAGGACTTTGCCTCCGTCATGGCACCTGCTGTCTGCCTCTGGAAGTTAAACCCTCTCTGGATCTTGAGATCCAAGGTGTAATCTTCTGGATGGCCGGCCCTGACTTCAGCAGTGCTGGTGCTGCTAAGTGTGGACTGAGTATGTACAATATGCAGACGACACACTGCACGGGCCTTGCTTTGTTCACTGGGGCCTGCTCCAGGAACTCTGGAAAACAAGAGCCAGCATCCCAGCATCCTACACTGTCTGTCATGCTCTGTCATTTCAGGGTGGGGAAGTGATAAACTACTTGCCTTCTAGAGCACTTTGTGAAAAATTAAAAAACGTGCAACTCTATGATTGTTCATTGGTTCCTCCAACGCTGGTCAACAGCCAACACCGCTGGAATTTCCAGGTCTGCACCGGCCAAGGATGTCAGAGGCCAAAGGTAATCATCACTGCTGTGCAATCCCTGTGGCAAAGAACAGAGGGTGGTCACCAGCCTTCCTGTCCAGTGGGATATGTTTTAGACTGCTGGAGAGGTGGGTAAGCCAAAAAGGATTCTAGGCCTCCAGTGGGAGGGTGATTGACGGAGGATTCATTTTGCATTTCTATGCTATTGGTCAGCCTATCTATCCATTCATCAAAAGATACTGAAATGCTTGTCCCAGGCCAAAGAGATTTATCTTGGGGCAAAAAAAGGAGAACCCATGTTGGCCTCAATGACCCCCTGTATTTCAGCTCAGGCTCCCCCAAAACCTCAAGAAACAGGTGTGAGCGCTCCCTTGTTTCAGGCCCTGTGCTGGGCACTGAGATGCTCAGAGGTCTAGAAAAGGTCCCTACTGCTGTGGCGTCTGTGGTCCAAGGGAGCAGCCATGTAAGCAGGATGGCTTTCTTTCAGAGGCTGGAACAAAAGGGGCCATAGGACCCAGGGAACCTGGTTCTGCTGAGGAGGGGGCCATTGGAGGCAGCTTTGCTGGGAATGTGACAGTTGTGTTGGGTTTGGGGCTGTGGAAGGGCCTACTAGGGAGTGATGGGGAGCTGGGTAGGACCAAAGGGTCAGCTATGTGTTGGGGTTATTGACAGGAAACAGTCTTGAGAGCCGATAATGATGGCAAGGCGGCTACCCTCCTGCTCCAGACTATTCTCACGAATGCAGAGGCCGTTGTTTCTGGGGGGAATTCTAAGTTTGGTTGCTTTCCTGACAGACAATGCAGAGATTTCTAGTAAAATTCTGGTGTCGGAAACAAAATTCCCATTCAGCTACACACATGGGAATATTTTCACTTACAGTTGGAACAAATCCATCTAATTAGTAACTGTAAGATAAAGATGAGTTTTCCCAAGAGGCTTCTACAATGTGCTTTCAAGACATTCTTTCCAAGTAAGTGATCTTTATGACTGACAAGAAATTAATTCAGTGAGGATTTAACTAATGACAAAGTGAGAGTTAAAGTGAGGCTGGTCATTTGATAAAATAGCATGTCATGGATGATCTGTTCAGAAACCTCAGCACAGGCAGCCTTGGAAATAATCATTTCACCCACATTTTATGTTTTGTGGGGATGTTTGTTATCTCAGAGAGAACCTTCCTTCCCTGGAGACTTCCTGATTAAATGTGTCAGTGGGAGGGGAGCCAGAAGGAGAGAGCAGTGACATGGGAGGGGACTCCCTGTGAGTGGGCTGATGGCATTCCCTAAATCGAGCAGGGTGGCTGAGACAAGGGTGAAGAGTCTGGCCAGTGGTGGCCAGTATGTTGTTTTTGGTTTTGTTTTTGCCTGCTTGGAAAAGAGAGAAATGATAGGTTTTAGTACATTGTGTTAACAGATTACATAGAAAATGGTGCCTTCTCTTTAACTTTTAATTAAAAAAAATTTTTTTTATTGAAATATAGTTGATTTACAATGTTATGTTAGTTTCAATGTACAGTGAAGTGATTCAATTATATATGCGTATATGTATGTGAATATATACTTTTTTTACATTCTCTTCCATTATAGGTTATTATAAGATATTGAGTATAGTTCCCTGTGCTATACAGTAGGTCCTTTTTGGTCATCTGTTTTATATAGAGTAGTATGTATATGTTAATCCCAAACTCCTAATTTATCCCCGCCTCCCCTTTTGGTAACTGTAAGTTTGTTTTCTGTGTCTGTGAGTCTATTTGTTTTGTAAATAGGTTCATTTGTATCATTTTTTTTTGATTCCACATATAAGCGCTATCATATGATATTTGTCTTTCTGTCTGGATTACTTCACTTAGTATGATAATCTCTAGGTCCATCTGTGTTACTGCAGATGGCATTATTTCATTCTTTTTAATGACAGAGTAATATCCCATTGTGTAATATATGTGTGTGTATATCATATATATACACATTATATATGTGTATATGTGCCACATCTTCTTTATCCATTCATCTGTTGATGGACACTTAGGTTGCCTCCATGTCCTGGCCATTGTAAATACTGCTGCTATGAACACTGGGGTGCATGTATCTTTTCCAATTATGGTTTTCTCCAGGTATATGCCCAGGAGTGGGAATGCTGAATCACATGGTAGCTCTATTTTTAGATTTTTAAGGAACCTCCATACTCTTCTCCATAGTGGCTGTACCAATTTATATTCCCAACAACAATGTAGGAGGATTCCTTTTTCTCTGTACCCTCTCTAGCATTTATTATTTGTGGACTTTTTGATGATGGTCGTTCTGAACAGTGTGAGGTGGTACCTCATTATAGTTTTGATTTTCATTTCTCTAATAATTAGTGATGTTGAGCATCTTTTCATGTGCTTTTGGTCATCTGTATGTATTTTTTGGAGAAATGTCTATGTAGATCTTCTGCCCATTTTTTGATTGGGTTGTTTGTTTTTTTGATATTGAGCTGTATGAACTGAGCTGTATGAACTGTTTATATATTTTGGAGATTAATCCCTTGTCAGTAGCATCATTTGCAAATATTTTCTCCCATTCTGTAGGCTGTCTTTTTGTTTATGGTTTCCTTTGCTGTGCAGAAGCTTTTAAGTCTAATTAGGTCCCATTTATTTTTTTATTTTTATTTCCATTACTCTAGGAGACGAATCCAAAAAGATGTTGCTGCGATTTATGTAAAAAGTGTTCTGCCTATGTTTTCCTCTAGTAGTTTTATAGTATCCGGTCTTACATTTAGTTCTTTAATCCGTTTTGAGTTTATTTTTGTATGTGGTGTTAGAGAATGTTCTAGTTTGATTCTTTTACAGGTAGCTGTCCAGTTTTCCTGGCACCACTTATTGAAGAGACTGTATGTTCTCCATTGTGTAGTCTTGCCTCCTTTGTCATAGAATAATTGACCATAGGTGCGTGGGTTTATTTCTGGGCTTTCTACCCTATTCCATTGATCTATATTTCTGTCTTTGTGCCAATACCATGCTGTTTTGATGACTGTAGCTTTGTAGTATAGTCTGAAGTCAGGGAGCCTGATTCCTCCAGCTTCATTTTTCTTTCTCAAAATTCCTTTGGCTACTTGGGGTCTTTCGTGTTTCCATACAAATTAAAAAAATTTTTGTTCTAGTTCTGTGAAAACTGTCATTAGTAATTTGATAGGGATTGCACTGAATTCATAGATTGCATTGGGTAGCCTAGTCATTTTGACAATATTGATTCTTCTAATCCAAGAATATGATATATCTTTCCATCTGTTTCTACCATCTTTGATTTTTCTTTAATCAGTGTCTTATAGTCTTTGGAGTACAGGTCTTTTGCCTCCTTAGGTAGGTTTATTCCTAGGTATTTTATTCTTTTTGATGCAATGATATATGGGATTGCATCCTTAATTTCTCTTTCTGGCCTTTCATTGTTAGTGTATAGAAATGCCACAGAGTTCTGCATATTAATTTTGTATCCTGCAACTTTACCAAATTCATTGATGAGCTCTAGTAGTTTTCTGGTAGTGTCTTTAGGATTTTCTGTGTATAGTATCATGTCATCTGCAAACAGTGACACTTTTACTTCTTCTTTTCCAACTTGGATTCCTTTTATTTCTTTTTCTTCTCTGATTGCCATGGCTAGGACTTCCAAAACTGTTGAATAATAGTGGCGAGACTGGACATCCTTGTCTCATTCCTGATCTTAGAGGAAATGTTTTTAGCTTTTAGCATTACATATGATGTTAGCTGTGGGTTTGTCATATATGGCCTATATTATGTTGAGGTAGGTTCCCTCTGTGCCCACTTTCTGGAGAGTTTTTATTGTAAATGGATGTGGAATTTTATCAAGCTTTTTCTTCATCTATTGAGATGATCATATGGTTTTTATTCTTCAATTCATTAATGTGGGGTATCACACTGATTGACTTTCAGATATTGAAAAATCCTTACATTCCTGGGATAAATCCCACTCGATCATTGTATGTGATCCTTTTAATGTCTTGTTGGATTTTGTTTGCTAATATTTTGTTGAGGATTTTTGTGTGTATGTTCATCAGTGATAATTGGCCTGTAATTTTCTTTTTTTGTAGTATCCTTTTCTGGTTTTGGTATCAGAGTGATGGTGGCATCATTGAGTTTGGAAATGTTCCTTCCTCTGCAATTTTTTGAAATAGTTTCGGAAGGATAGGTGTTAACTCTTCTCTAAATGTTTGATAGAATTTCCCTGTGAAGCCATCTTGTCCTGGACTTTTGTTTGTTGGGAGTTTTTAAATCAATTTCAATTTCAGCACTTGTGATTGGTCTGTTCATATATTCTATTTCTTCCTGGCTAAGTCTTGGGAGATTGTACCTTTTTAAGAATTTGTCCATTTTTCAAGGTTGTCTGTTTTATTGGCATATAGTTGATAGTAGTAGTTTCCCATGATCCTTTGTATTTCTGTGGTGTCAGTTGTAACTTCTTTTTCATTTCTAATTTTATTGATTTGGAGCCCTCTCCCTTTTTTTCTTGATGCGTCTGGCTAAAGATTTATCAATTTTGTTTACCTTTTCAAAGAATCAGGCTTCCCTGGTGGTGCAGTGGTTGAGAGTCCACCTGCCGATGCAGGGGACATGGGTTCGTGCCCCGGTCCAGGAAGACCCCACATGCCGCGGAGCGGCTGTGCCCGTGAGCCATGGCCGCTGAGCCTGTGCTCTGCAACAGGAGAGGCCACAACAGTGAGAGGCCCACGTATCACAAAAAAAAAAAAAAAAAAAAGAATCAGCTTTTGATTTTTTCCTATTGTTTTTTAGTCTCTATTTTATTTATGTCTGCTCTGAGCTTTATGATTTCTTTTCTTCTAACTTTGGGATTTGTTTGTTCTTCTTTCTCTAGTTGCTTTAGGTGTAAGGTTAGGTTGTTTATTTGAGGTTTTTCTTGTTTCCTGAGGTAAGTTTGTATAGCTATAAACTTCCCTCTTAGAACTGCTTTTCCTGTGTCCCATAGGTTTTGGATCATTATGTTTTCATTTTCATTTGTCTCTAGGTATTTTTTTTATTTCCTCTTTGACTTCTTTAGTGACCCATTAGTTGTTTAGTCACATATTGTTTTGGTTGTTTAGTAGCAGGTTGGTTAGCCTCCAGGTGTTTGTGTGTGTGGGGGGGGGCAGTTTGCAGTTTTTTTCTTGTAGTTGATTTCTAATCTTATAACATTGTGGTTAGAAAAGATGCTTGATACAATTTCAATTTCCTAAGTTTACTGAAGCTTGCTTTGTGACCCAGCATGAGATGTATTCTGGAGAATGTTCCATGTGCACTTGAAAAGAATGTGTATTCTGCTACTTTGGGATGGAATGCTCTATAAGTATCAATTAAGTCTATCCGGTCTAATGTGTCACTTAAGGCCTGTGTTTCCTTACTGATTTTTCTGTCTGGATGTTCTGTCCATTGATGTAAGTGGGGTGTTAAAGTCCCCCACTATTATTGTGTTACTGTTGATTTCGCCTTTTATGGCTGTTCGCATTTGCCTTATATATTGAGTTGCTCCTATGTTGGGTGCATATATATTTACAATTGTCATATTTTCTTCTTGGATTGATCCCTGGATCATTATGTAGTGTCCTTCTTTGTCTCTTGTAACAGTCTTAATTTAAAGTCTATTTTGTCTGATATGAGTACTGCTACTCCAGCTTTCTTTTGATTTCCATTTGCATGGAATACCTTTTTCCATCCCCTCGCTTTCAGTCTGTATGTATCTCTAGATCTGAAGTGGGTCTCTTGTAGACAGCATATATACAGGTCTTATTTTTGTATCCATTCAGCCTATCTGTCTTTTGGCTGGAGCATTTAATCCATGTACATATCTATATGTATGTTCTTATTGCCATTTTATTGTTTTGGATTTGTCTTTGCAGGTCTTTTTTCTTCCCTTCCTCTTTTCTCTCCTCTTGTATTTTGACGACTATCTTCAGTGTTGTGTTTGGATTCTGTTTACTTGTGTGTATATCTATTAATACATTTTTGGTTTACCATTACCATGAGGTTTTGATATATGTATGTTTTGATATTTGTCTGTGTATATATATGATAGTTTTAAGTTGCTGGTCTTTTCATTTCAAATGCATTTCAAGATTCTGCATTTGTACTCTCATCCTCTCACAATTATTGGTTTAGATAATCATATTTGTGTATGGATGATTTCCTACATTTCCTGTATGTTTGCCTTTACCAGTGAGCTTTCCCATCTTGTAATTTTCTTGTACCTAGTTGTGGCCTTTTCTTTTCCACCTAAGGAAGTTCCTTTAGCATTTGTTTTAAAGCTGGTTTGGTGGTGCTGAATTCTTTTAGCTTTTGCTTGTCTGTAAAGCTTTGGATTTCTCCATCAAATCTGAATGGGAGCCTTTCTGGGTAGAGTATTCTTGGTTGTAGGTTTTTCCCTTTCATCACTTTAAATATATCATGCCACTCCCTTCTGGCCTGCAGAGTTTCTTCTAAAAAATAAGCTGATAACCTTATGAGGATTCTCTTGTATATTATTTGTTGTTTTTCCCTTGTTGATTTTAATATATTCTCTTTATTTTTAATGTTTGTCAATTTGATTACTATGTGTCTTGGTGTGTTCCTTCTTGTGTTGATCCTGTATGGGACTCTCCGTGCTTCCTGGACTTCGGTGATTGTTTCCTTTTCCGTGTTAGGGAAGTTTTCAGCTATTATCTTTTCACATATCGTCTCAGGCTCTTTCTCTTATTCTTCTTCTGGGACCCCTATAATGTGAATGTTGGTGTATTTGATATTGTCCCAAAGGTCTCTCAGACTGTGCTTTTTTCTTTTTATTCTTTTTTCTTTATTTTATCCCATGACAGTGATTTCCACCACTCTGTCTTCCAGGTCTCTTATCCGTTCTTCTGCCTCATTTATTCTGCTATTGATTCCTTCTTGTGTTTTTCATTTCAGTTATTGCATTCTTCAACTCTGTTTGGTGGTTCTTTATTTTTTCTAACTCTTTGTTAAAAACTTCTTGTAACTTCTTGCTCTGTGTGCATCCATTCTTTTCCTGAGTTCTTGGGTCATCTTTACAGTCATTACTCTGAATGCTTTCTCAGGTATATAGCCTATCTCCACATCACTTAGTTATCCTTCTGGGGTTTTATCTTGTTCCTTCATCTGGAACTTATTCCTCTGCCATCTCATTTTGTCTAAACTTCTATTTGTATTTTTATATGTGTGGAAGGTTAGTTACATTTCTTGACCTTGGAGAAGTGGCCTCCGCTGTAGGGGATGTCCTATGTGTCCCAGCAGTCCACTTCCCTCTCATCACCCAGTGTCTGGGCACCAGCTGGTCCCAGGGTAGGGTATTTGTAGACTTAGCGCCGTAGGCTGTGGGACTGTATATTTCTTGCTTCTGGTGTCTGCCCCCTGGTGGGTGAGGCTGGTTTAGAGGCTTGTGCAGGCTTCCTGGTGGAAGGAGAAAATGGTGCCTTCTCTTATTATGCAAACGGAATGAGGAAATGGCTTGAATTGCAGCATGAAGAGTTTAGGTGTGCTTTCAGGAAGAATTATTAAATACTGAATGGGTTCCAGGCAAGTGGTGGAATGGCTCCATTAAAATTTGTTGTTGGGCTGGAAAGTGTCTTCCTTTCTGGTCTATAGATTTGCCTAAGATGGCCTGTGTCTTAGCCTCCACCCGTAGGTGTACTGATATTGAGATGATCTTAGCTCGGGTCCCTCCTGCCACACCAGGGAGGCCACTCACAGCCCCAAACCGCCCTCTCGTATGCCCTCAAAAGGGATGGAAAGAATGAAGGATCACCTCTGAACACTGGTTTCTCTTTAATTTCCTGAGTTTATTTTTTCGGCCCCTCCCTGGAGTTTCTTCAGCTTGGCTTCCTCTGCTGTGGGCACTTTGACCAAATCTCTATGTCTGAACACCAGCTTTGTGCCCCCACCCCCGCTGGTCCAGAGGAGGCTCCACTGGGTGCTTCCTGTTCTAGGGGAGGCTGGGCAGGCCTCTGGGCTCTTGCTCATGAGGGAACGTGATTTTCAGTGTCCTGGACAGCCCTCTCTCTCTGTTCTTCAGAGAAGATTAGAAAATAACTTGTGACAAAGTGTCCTCTCCCAAAGGGAACTGGCAGTTCGGGGAAGACCCTCAGACAGGAGTTGAGATGTTTGTATTGATGGTGTGGTCTGAAGGGTTTTACCTGCTCTGTAAAATACCAGCATGAATTGGGAAGACTTGAAGGGGATATTTAGAATGGCCACAGGGAGGAAACCATGCCCATAGCTGAGCAGGGAGGGGACAGATGAGGGGTTGCAGGCCTTAGGGAATTAGAGGGGAGAGGAAAGAGGCAGCTTCCAGGGCACAGCACAGAGGTTCAAGTCCAGGAGAGAAGTGCAAGGGCCAAAGGGATATGAAAACAGATTCAGGCTCGTTAGTGGAGAAGTGAGCCTGGTGCACAGGCTGGAAAGGGAGGGAACCAGAGAGAAAAAAATAGTAGGAGAGGCTTGGAATGGAAGTGGCAACCCAAGTCCTTAAAATGACTATTTTATCCTTGCAAACCTGCAACAACAGGAGAGGCTGAGGTGGCAGTGAGCTGGACAGCATGCAAAGGAATAATTGGGATGCCCAGGGCCCCCAGTGCCTGTGGAACAGCAACAATTCACTGTCCTGCATGTGAGTCATCCCCGGGCAGAGGGAGAGTCAGAGCAGAGAGCCCCATTCTGCAGGGAAAGAAAGATACAGGTCTGGGAGAACAGGGGAATGGGGGCTCAGCTTCTGGTGAGAGACCTGTCCCCCCCTGACCACAGAAGGAATCCAAAAAAGGTGGGGACCCTGACAGGAATCACCTTAGGCTCTGGGAGGGGGATGCTCCAGCTCAGGGCCGTTTCACACGGGCCAGTGGCTCCCTTCCGAGTCGCCCAGTGTGTGTCCCTGTGCAGCCTCAGCCCCGCCAGGAGGCACTGTGGTCAGGGCTGCGCTGGGCCCACACTCCCCTCTCCCCAGCCTCTTTGGAGCGGGGCTGTGGAGCAAGCTGCAGGAACCCTGGCTACCCTCCAGCTCCGTGAGTCAGTCTTTCCCCAAAGCAGCAGCAGGCTCAGTTTTCCCAGGGTGCTGTTCAAGCATCTGAAGTCCCATGTCTGAGTGTCACATCTGCCCTGTGTCATTGCTTATTAGGGAAGGAGGCTGGAGGGCTTCTAAGAAGACAGCACGCCCCGCCCCGCCTTAGGCCATGAGCTTCCCGGGAATAACAGCAGTGAACTCTTAAAGTAAGCACCAGAGGGAAGTGCTTTCTTTACGTGTGCTGTGTAATGTAATATACTACATGAACCTCCAGAGGTAGGAACTATTTTCAATCCCCACTTTTTAGATGAAGCAATAGCTAAATGACTTGCCTAAGATAGTGAGTGGGCTGGGAGCCAGAGCTAGGCAGTCAGATCCCACCCACACCAAACTGCAACCATGCAAAGCTTCTAGAGAGAGTTTGCCTCATTTCTTGTTTCCTCACTAACATCTAATGTTTCTGTCGCTCTCTCATACACACACAGCCTGATGTATAAAGAAGCTCTGCAACCCCATCCCCCGTTTACTTCCCATCTATGAAATCTCACATATTAATTTTTTTTTAGCTGATTAGACCAATTCGCTGGCCTGCTGGAGGCTTGGATGTCAGATGTTATATAAACGAGGATCATCAGAAGTAGACATCTGGGGGCAAGGTATTATTTAGAATGCTTCTCCCATTTAGAATGCTTCTCCCATTTAGAATGCTTCTCTCCCATTTTGAAACTGGTGCCCTGGTATTGGGCTGGCCAAAAAGTTCGTTCGGGTTTTTCCACGAGCTGGTATGAAAAGCCCGAACGAACTTTTTGGCCAGCCCATCTTTTTTTTTTTTAAAACGGCTGGAGCAATCTAGAAACAGTTTAAATCATTTACTTTTCTTCTTTTTTCAACTTGACTTACCGGTACCCTTTGTGTGGGAGACTGTGACTGCAGCACAAAACGTTGCTCTAAGTTGAGACAATCGTAGGAATAAAAATGATTTCTTTTGAGGAAACTGTGACGAAGTACTCGATACTGATCACTGGTGTTCGCTCCTTTAACTCCTCATTCAGTTGGTGCTTTTCACCCACCCCACGGGCTCCTCATGCATCCTAGGTGGGCGTTAACTCACAATGCCATCCTGGTCCTTACGGCCCCGTTTCCCCACCTGCAAGATGAAATGATGCTCAGGATATCAGGCAGCAGTTCTCCGACCAGCAGCAGATCTCTCCTTGGAGACTTGACAGAACCAACCAGATGCACATCTAACCAAGGTAGCCTGTGGAAATTCACATGTAGCTTTTGGAAATTCACATGGTTGGAAGGCTGGGGATAGAGCCAACAGACCCCAGGCATCCTGTCCAGCTCCAGCAGGCTGTAGAGAAGCATCTGTCAGGAAAGCCCAGTCCACTGTGACACCCACATAGCACGGTTTGGTCATTCAGAGCCCTGCCCTTGACCTTTGGCAACTGACGTAACTGCTCTGGGCCTCAGCCCCGGGATCTGTAATGCAAGGGCGAGGACTACATGATTTGTAAGATTCATTCCAACTCTTAAGAAAATGTTAAATACCTCAAACTGTTAAATAAGTGAATTGCCTCCACACAGTTTTCTGGGTAGAGATGTTGAAAAACCACACCTAGTGGTGGTTTTCTAATTCAGAGTCTTAAATTAACTAAATTTGTCCGGCTTCTATTTGAATCTGACAGTTTATGTGTAAACACTTTAAATTTCCTAGATTTTTAAAAATTTGACATACAACTAAGTCTGTAAAGTAGCTCCTAGTTTAAAGTAGGGACCACATTAGACGCATGTAAATTGGTGGTGACCGCATGTTAGAAATAAATTCTATAAGGCTAATTCTAAACAAAATTCAATTACTCTTGCTTTTTCTCCTCCTTTGAGCACCTCTCTTTCTTCAACCCTTCCTTTGCTCTGTGCAGCCCCCATCTCAAGTCCTCACTGCCATCTCCTCCAAACAAACATTTTTCGGAGAATGTGGGAAGATGAACAAAGCCATGCACCCTAGTGAGAAGACAGAACTCCTTTGTGCGGGGACGGAAATGCTCGTCTACTCCAGGTGCCCTCCTACATTTCCCCACCTCCCCTGCGTTTAGATTGGGGCCACAGACTGGCCAACGGACTGTGAATGGAAGTGATGTGGTCCCTTTCGTCTAAGGCAGTCAGGAAGAGTTGTGAGTTCTCTCTACAATCACTGGGAGTTGAAAGAAAAATCTGAGATGGCGGAGTTGCAAGATGGAAGCTGCCTGGACCCTTGGAGCCGCTAAGGAGAGCTGCCCAATTTGCAATACCTAGCTCAGTTTTCAACGTGTCATATCTTAAGTTACTGAGATTTCATGGTTTGTTACTTTAGCCTAGACTAAATCCCTTCCAGAATTATTTCATTTTAACAGAGATCCTAGGGGAAACGGTAACTCAAAACATGACAGAAATAACTTTTCATAGTGGAACTGTGGATACAGGTCGTCACTGGTGCCATTGCGGCAGCCCTGTAGAAAAAGACGGTTGACATCGGGGAAACTTCTTGATACCACTAAAACTGGGACATGGGGCAATACCGTATGCCTCTAATGGTCCTGTGCTGCATGGCAAATTTGAAAAGGCTCCAAAGAAGGAAATTTTAAGACATTATTCCTTCAGGCAAAGTCTCACCAAGCTGCTTCTACAGGGAGGCAAAACAAGGGAACCCATTTTCTCAAATGATCTTGAAAACATAGTCACCTAGTGCCAGACATAGAAATCCCTTTTCTTCCTGCCCATATTATGGATTATTAAAACAAACACCTACTTGGCTTTCTCCACTATCCCACAAGGACCCAGAAAACTTGATAATTTGGATCCATTTAGGAATCCCATTTTTTTTTTTTTGGAAACAATGTGACGGAATGACAACAGGCATCTGTTGAATGAAGCTGCCTTTTGGGAAGACCTTGTTTCCTTCCTCCACAGAGGCCCTCCCGGCTTCCGGAGCACCATGGACGGTTTCAAGAATTGTGCAGATGGTAGCAATTGGAGACTCAGGAAAGGCTGTCAAAAAGGCAAAGTACTGCCTTGGATCCCAACTCTAAGTCTGATTTTATACAAGGTGTCCCCAGCCAAACTACTCCTAAGAATGCTGTCCAGCAAGGCATCACATCTGATGGCAGTCTCCTAAGACATCATTCTTTCCCCTAAATGCGCATGACACTTACCAGTGGAGAGGGTCCCTCCTAACTGTGCCACTGGCTTTCCCTCTGCTCCCTCCAACTGAACCAGCATGGGCTTCCAAAATGCTCCTTGACATACCTGGAACCCAGATCCACCAGATTAATACTCCAGATACAATCCCTTTGGGTCTGGCCGCACATGCCAACCAAGTCCCAAGCCAGTTTATTAATTTGACCAAAAGGTAAACAGATGATGGAGATGCAGAAAGACAAGCATATGCGAGCAGCTAAAAGTATTAACCCGGCTGTCCACCAGGAAACAAATTTAAGACATTTAAAGTGGCATTAAATAAATGAGGCTATGTTTTATCTACTTGTAACTTCCATTGTCTTTTTTAAAAAAGGAAAAAAATATATATATATTTTACATTGCAGTATATAAATCTAGACTCTACATATACAGTATAAATACACAAGGCGAGCACATGGGCACAACACGTATGTCTTGGTAGCCGCGCCCTAAACCAGGCCAACAGTTCTACATTTTCTTTTTGACCTTCCAACCAAGAAATTCAGGCTGAGCCTACGTTTCCTTCAGTCCCCATGACGTCTAGCACCCTGGCCATCCCTCCTCCACGCACAGAAGCACAAATCGAACCAGCCTTGCAAACACAGAAAAAAAGTGCTTTTCAACTAGTTGAAACCAGTCGGTCTTTACAATGCGGTCTGATCTAGAAAGACCTAAAGGAAATCTGAGGCCTTCCTGGCTCATTCTCGTTCTTTGGTCCACTGCCACAAATCTCTAGACTTTCCCTGGTGTTTTTCTTGCAGATTTCATATGGCTAATTTATGTAACATAAATCACACATAACCTTTGGGAGCTGTCTTACAGGATAGGAAAAAAAAAAAAAGCTCCACATTACAATCTGCACTTCATATCTGGGTTCATTCTTTATTTTTGGAATAAAAACTGGTATTTTGAGAATTTTCTTCTTAAAAAGGACAACATTCTGAAAGTGCTTCTTAAACGTGTCAATATCCCACGTATGGCTTTGTAGTTCAAACCCCAGCCACAGCTCAGATTTGGAAGGGAGAGGATGATGGTGGTACTGGAGACAAAAGTGTCACTTAACAGTGATACTGTGATACCAAGTGTGGAAACCTGAAAAAAAAAAAAAAAGTTACTGATTCCATCTGGAAGAATGTACCTCTTTAGAAACGAGTTGGATAATATACGGAGCCCCATTTCTTTCCCCATGACTAGGCACAGGAAGGCCATAAAAGTTAATACGTAAAACAGGACACTGCTCTCAGCAGTGAACATCTTCCGAGGGGCTAATCACAGAGCAATCGCTGTTCAGAAATCGTTCACAGGCTCAAAATCATCAGTTATAATCAATCGCAGTAGGAATTTCTACACCTGAGGAACAAATTGCACGTAATATAGAGGTACTGCGATCCAGATGGCAAAAGACTGCAGACATGTAGTTTCACATGCAAAAGGCAATCAGAAAAAAACAATGAAGTAGTGGCATTCCAAGACAGATCAGAGTCCACATGAGTCATCATCCTTTTGTGCTTTCCTTTCTGGCTGATAAGTTACCAAAGAACATGGCTGGATGTGCAAGAATGATTGTGATATGTTCTTTAGGGGGGGGGGAAACAAACAATGAAGTTGCCAGAAATCAAAATGGGCTTGTGTTGCCTCCAGAGGTGTCACAACGGCTGGACCAGTGGCTCAGACAGTCCTCCAAAGCTGCTCCTAGCCCTCCCTGGGGTAGCAGAAATTGGCCGATGCAAGCAGAGGTCAAAGCCACTGGCTCATCCAAAGCCTTTCCGAGGTGGCCTTTCATTCAGCCTGTGGCAGTTCCCGCCTCTGCGGTGGTTCTTTTCTGGTGGCACTTGATTGAGAAAGTAATCCTCTCCCTTTATAAAAATAGTTTGGACTGCTTATAATACTGGCACAAAGGACACTCTGTATTCCTAGGGTTGATTCTGTTTACTTGGAAGGTATGAGACGAGGTTCTCAGTTCCTTCTAGTTCCCTGTAAAAAGTGACCTCGACTTCCCAGGCCATTGTGCAAATTTGTTTCTCCATAGTCCAGAATATCCCGTAAGTCCCTCATATTTATATATATACACACACATACCAAATGTGTGTACATACATATATATTTATAAATGTGGGTAATTTTGCATTTTGGTCTCAGATAGGTCAAAGAGAATCATCCTTTTCGTGTCAAGTTCATCTCCGATTTCCCCACGACGCCTATCATAGTGCCTTGCACACCAGAGGTACTCAATAAATATCTGTCCACCTCACCAATGATCCTCTAACACTCGGTGGTAGCTGCAATCACCACGGCCTGTTCTCAGCCCCACCCTGCCTTTGGCAAGCAAGGGGCCACTGGTCTCTCCTTTCAGAGGGTGATTTTGCTGTGTCTGTTGCTCCAGCAGCCCCGTTTGGCTGTCCTGGGCAACGTCAGGCTGGTCCGGCTACGCAGTTTTACTTGCTCTTCCACAGAATTCTTTTTGCGTAAGATGAAGTCAAAGTTCACTTGGCTGTTCATGGCATAGAAGACATTTGCCGAGTCTGGGATCACGAGTTCTAAAAAAGATAAGGAAAGAGAAGGTAGTCAGCTCAGCGCTAACCGTGGCAGGTGGAAATTCTGCTCAGACACACGGCTGGGACTATGGCCGTTTGTCCCTGGAATGCAAACGGAACCAGACAGTGACCACCACTCCCTCCCCGCAAATCGGTTCCAACAGTTTCCAATCCCAAGTTAAAAAACCTAAGTGCGAATCCAATCTTAGAAATTCAAGCCACGAACCAAATGCGCAAATGCAGGATGTTTTAGCTGGAAGGAAGTGCAGTAGGAAGCAGAGGCCTACAGGAGTTAAAAGACATTCCCAAGAGCACAGCTCGTCAGGGGCAGAACTGGGACCCAAACCCGGGTTTCTAGCCTCCTGCAGGCCATTTTCCACTCCACTATGCAGTTTTTCACAGAGATAAGCGAATCCAATAACATGGGAAAAAGGCAGAAAATCTACACCGTTTTCCAGAACTCTTTACTTGGAAAATCAAAATATTTTTAAATTAATCCCAAGTCAAACCAGTATGTTACACCATTTGAGGCCTTGCTTCCTTAAGAACTTGCATTTTAATATTAAAGGGCAACCAAATAAGACAGTATCTATCTCTTAACATTTAAACCATTGCCTACTGCAGTGACTCCCACCTATATAGATAGCTGCAATTTTTGAACAAGGATTATTCCAAGCATAATATGAAGTTATTGAGCAAAGTGATTTGAATTTATTTTTAAAAGAAGCTATATACTCTTTAGCACTCAGGGGTAATGGATATCTTAAAAAAACCAACAGGGAAAAAAAAGGTAAAACGTGCAAGTCTTGCTTTGCGGCAGTGGAGTGACAGAGGCAACCAGGAGAGGTGTCTGCCTGCAGAACTGGATTAAGTCGACCTTACGTTAACTTCGACCACTGAGATTCCACAGCACGACTGATGCAGTCAGGTTCTGCGTGACTCCGCTACATTTTGCACAAATGTTCTATAAAGGATAACTCCCTTAAAGTGTCCCCAGTCTCCTGCCCACATATTCCTGGGTCAGTAACAACCTACCTCACAGCTATATATCAACATATCTCCAATACGGTACACTTTCGGGTGCGTTATTTCCTGTCATAATCACCCATGATGCACAAGGAACCAGTAGGGTATTGTCGCCATTTAACTAATTAAGGACCAAGGCCCAGGGAGGTCAAGCAGCCCACCTGCCACCACACAGCTGGTGAAGCCGGGCCCCAGCTGCACTCCAGGACTCCTGGACCTTCACACCCACTGGCCTCACCTTGGCGTGTTGGTTTGTGGACGACACGGTAAAACCCAAGAGACCACTTTTCAGGCTTGGACTTTTAACAGTAACTACATTAAAAGATGAAACTGAGAAAGGTTTGCCCCACGACCTAGGGCTCAGCTGGATGAAAGAAAACGTCCAAGAATTTTCTCAGAAGCTATAGTTTTTCATCACTAAGAAAAGGTACGACTCCAACTTCGCCTATTCTCGTCGGGGCCTGAGATATAGCCCTGGGTGATTTGTTGGTCAAATGGAGTATGAATAACTGCTCCCTTCCATCATCCCCGCCTTGTATAATTCTTCTTTTCCTTTCTAGGGGGAATTCTTGTTGGGGAACAGCCCTCCCTTGAGACACTTGCATTGGTCTGTGCTGGGTCTGTCAGCAGACAGGGTTGGCCTCAGGCAACAGTATTGGCTGTTCCTTGTGCACTTGGAAAAGAGACTCAGTCTGCCTGAGTCTCCTTCTCAGATGTGACACGGCATAGAGGAGTTACCTACCAGCTCGCCTCCTACCCCACAACAAATACAACCCCAATTCAGATTAGCAAATCGATACACGCAGGGGGATTATGTGCCTGGAGTTTTCATAAAAGGGATTTCTTCAACTAATGGACTCCTAGGCAAACTGGAGCATTTCATGATCACCGGTTCTTTGCCTCAGTAAGTGTGAGGTAAAGAACCTTCCAATCCTGGCGCTGGAAGCTTTTGCCGCTTGAAGGTCAATCATGAATAAAGATGACTGAAGGACAGACTCTCATAAGTGGTTAACTGAAACCATGAGAAATTATCGCAGGAACTGCAACCTTTCTGGACACACACTATTGGTTAATGGAGGTGCGTGACCGTCTGCAAAGAGCCAACAGACCCTGTCCATCCCCCAACTCCTGACACAGGGAGGGACCTCCTCCTACAGGAAGGCTTGAGGAGAAGTTTACAGAAACGGGCGGGAGGAACGCTCAGCAAAACTGCAGAAAGCAACAAGGGTTGCTGGGGGACCAGCCTGAGACGCTTGATTCTACAAGCGAGCTGATGGCATATGGCTCCTGGCAACTCCGCCCCAGCGTGATTAAAAACCCTCACTTGGGCTTCCCTGGTGGCGCAGTGGTTGGGAGTCCGCCTGCCGATGCAGGGGACGCGGGTTCGTGCCCCGGTCCGGGAAGATCCCACATGCCGCGGAGCGGCTGGGCCCGTGAGCCATGGCCGCTGAGCCTGCGCGTCCGGAGCCTGTGCTCCGCAACGGGAGAGGCCACAGCAGTGAGAGGCCCGCGTACCGAAAAAAACAACCACCCTCACTTGGTTCCATTTAAGAAAGACATTGTGTCCACTTCCTGTCTTCTCACACTGGGGCAATCTGCCTTGAGAAGGAACACGCGCCTACCTTTGTCCTCCGAGATGACCTGTACCAGCTCGTACCCCTCAGCCGGGTCCGAGTCCAGATTGTGCTTCAACATCGCCCTCTGGATCACGGCGGGAGTTTTATCCTGGCTCGTCAACTGGAAAGACAATGAAAGGGTGTGTAAAGCATTTAGCTTCATGTCTCCTGGAAGAGTTGTGCTGACCTTCTTATTCTTGCTGTCTTGTGCCTTCCTGGGAGAAATGGCCAGGTGGAATGAGAAAGGACCAAGAGCCAGCAGTCCTAAGTTCCAGTCCTGGCTCCATCCTCAGATAAGAGGTCATCTTTTCACTCAGTCACCTGCTCTCTCAGAGCCACAGTGTCTTAACCCCATCAAAACAGAGAGACTGGGTGCCTTGCCAGTTCCAATGGAGGTTCCGGTGGAAGAATATATATGAGGGAATTGTGAAAAATGCACAGCGTTTGCAGTCCTGGGCCAAAATTATCCTCACCTGTTGAGCACTGGTTACAACCTGTGGGTCAGAACGGCCACGGTTCGGCACACTGACCATTTCAAAAAGCACAAGTGGCTCTACAACCCAGGAATCCCACCCCTAGGTATCTACCAAGAAAAATAAAAGCATTATGTCCACGAAAGGACTTGTACACAAACATTCATAGCAGATTTATTCGTAACAGCCCCAAAGTGGAATCAACCTGCATCTCCATCAATAGGAGAACAGGGGAGGATAAAGACAGTGTAGTGCATTCACGATAAGAGCACGACTCAGCAGCTAGAGGGAGCTGAGAACTGAAACATGCAACAACGCGATGCATCTCACAAACGTCACGGGTGAGCCAGAGAAAGCAGACGCAGAAGATGACACGCTGCAGGAGTCTGTTCTTTCAAAAACAGGCCAAATTAACCTGTGGGGTTAGAAAACTAGCTAACCTTATCTTCAACTAAGGTTAAAGCAGGATTGAAGGGGCATAAGGGAATTTTGGACGGGGCGGATAAAAAATGTTATTTACCTAGACTTGGGGTGGTGGTTATATAACAGAAGTATACATATGTAACTATATGTATACATATATATGGTTATAGTTATAAAAACCCAAAGAACTGAACACTTCAGATCTATGTATGTAATTACATGTAAATTACGCTTCAATAAAAATGAGCTTCTAAGTGTTTAAAAATAATAAATCTAACATTTTTTAAAGTGCAAGTTAAGCCTCCTCTCACCCCAATTCTCCCCTTCATCTCTGCCCATCAGCCAACTATTCTCAGGGTGCTCAGAGCAACAGGAAAAGGGGGCTGACTTATGTACTATCCCTTGGGTGATTTCTTTAAATTTGAAAGAAAGCAAAATGAAACACACATTATTCTTACTTAAAAATAAAAGCTGTTCTCACCAAGAGGTAAGAGGAGAGAGACAGCCAAAAAAAAGAAGAGACGACGACGTAGTAGTCTGATGTTTTCCAAGAAACTGTTATTGTGAGCCCAAGGATGTCTGGGCCCACAGGCCTCCCTCCGATCTGGGGCAGCAGCTGTATTTGTGAGTCAGTAAACAATATGCATTACAATGGGGTCCCTATAAGTGACAAAGACCGTGCTCAAGGTTCTGTTACCAAAACATCTGGCACCTCCTTACACAAGGGAGAAAGAGATGCATACAAAATTCTAAAGGAGAAAAATTATTTTTTTATAGTCTAAAGGAAGTACTCCTGCAGCTGGATCAAACTGGTCCAGGAGCATAAAAAGCCAGAGGAGAAAGGACACCAAATTGGGGGATGGTTGTTGGGTTAAGGTGGTTAATGTTATCAGCTTTAAACCTACCTAAGGAGAAAACCAGGCTATGCTTATTTTACCTTAAACCTCCCCAGGTGTGTCCAAACAAGGATGGGCTGGCCGAGGGCTTTCCTTGAGAGTCTGTCACTTTGTACCATAAACGCTACTGCGGGGAAATGATGATCACAGACAATACTAACAGCTCAGCCGTGCAGCCTTACGCTGATACCCTGAACCAGCACTGGCCAGTAGATACATATAATTCGAGTCTCATCTGTAATTTAATTAATTAATTTATTTTATTTGTTTATTTTTTTAGATTTCTTTTTTCATTGTGGACCATTTTTAAAGTCTTTATTGAATTTGTTACAGTATTGCTTCTGTTTTATGTTTTTGGTTTTTTTCTGGCCGCGAGGCACGTGGGATCTCAGCTCCCCGACCAGGGATCGAACCCACACCCCCTGCATTGGAAGGCAAAGTCTTAACCACTGGACCGCCAGGGAAGTCCCTCATCTGTGATTTTAAATACCTAGTAGCCACATTTAAATTTTTTTCAAAAGGGAAATTTTAATATGTCCAAAATATTGTATCAGCATAAAATCAATACAAAATTGTTAATAAGCTATTTTACATTCTCATTATTGTTATTTTTTTGTACCAAGCCTTCAAATACCTGGTGTGTATTTCACGCTTACAGCATATCTCAATTTGGACTTTGCCCATTTCAAATGCTCGGCCACCACCTGTGGCTGGTGATTACGATACTGAACGATGATTGGGTGTCACCCTCATACACCTTAAATAGGAATGCGAAACACTCCCTGTGCCCTCCCCGGAGCTTAGTTTTCTAACGCCACAGGTTGGGCCTGCTTTTGAAAGATCAGACTCCGGCAGGATGCGGGGTATCTGATTTCTTTGGCTCAACGTGGTGTTTTAGAGACTCATCCACATCGCTGCGTGTTCAGTGCTCGGTTCCTTTCAGTTCAGAGACACCGTAGTTACACAGCTGGCACTTACTCCCCTGGTTGGCGTATGTGAGAGAAGCCATGTGAGTAAACCACCCTGAAAATACAATAATACCACTGATGACCTCGGCTGCCTGGTGGTGGCGCCCCTTCCTCTCGGACACTCCCTTATCACTCCTCCCTCACTACCACGTGGGTTCCGCCTCAGCCCTTCCTCACTCGCTGCACTACCGCATCCAGCCGGTGGAGCTGGACAACTCCCAGCATTCGACCCCAGCACCACCAGCCTTGCACCAACCTGTGTTTCTCACCATCTACTAGGTGATGCCATTTGGATGTCCTGTGGTGACCTTGGATTAAGTGCACCCCAAACCCCCTGCTCCAGTAGTTACACTGCACTGGACGGGACCACCAACCATCCGGCTGCCTGGACAACCTTTCGTCCTCCCTCTTCCACTCCCCCAGAACAGTAAGCAAAAAGTTCATAACTAAATGGATGAATTCCATCATTCTAACTTAGAAAAATCTTGCAAAAATCCATACCATCTCCAGACCATCATTCAAACCCTTAACACGTCCTACATGGAATATAATGGCAGCTTCTAACTCGCTCCGCCACCTCCAGTCTACTCCCCCTGCACTTCTGAATCAGGTCTCCACAATGCCAGCTACTTCTCTAAAGAACAAATCTGATCGCCACCTAAAAGCCTGCGATAAGACTCTACTGCAAGACTAACGCAAACTCCTTCATGAGGCCTGCAGGCCCTTTACAATCTGATCTGACCTCTATTAAAGTATTTAATACGTTTTGAAAAATGCTTTATGATCTCCTTTTTGATTATAAGTTCCTCAAAGACAGAAATGTCTCATTCATCTCCCTGTTCCCAAAGCCTGGTCCAATGACTAGTACACAACTAATGTTCAAGAAATATGTTGTTGATTCAGTGAATGCTTTAGTAAAGCTCTTCTTCAGATGTGAAAAGACAGTGTGACTCCTTATCACTGACATCATATTCAAAGCTGAGCTTATAAGCAGTCAGTGTGGCTCGAAGAAGGCAAGTCATGAAGATGCGGAGAGATGCGAGATTTACATTTTACTGTGGGGTTTTACTGCAAAGGAGAGTCTGCTTTTCAATACATGAGATACATCCTTTAAGATAAGGAGTCTATTCTTGTAACGGACACACCAGACCTTACACACCTAACGTTATTACCAGGAGAGGCTCTGTACGTATTCCAAAAAGACTGCCATTATTGAACACGTTTTTGGGACTGTGCTCAGAAACAGAGTTTTTATAGGAAGCTCAAGAAGATGTCTTATTTATAAGCATAGCTCCTCGTGGACGCAAACTGTACGTCCAGCTGGATCACCCACTTTACTAAGTCTGAGTGCAGGTGACTAAAGGAGAAAACTTTGCCACCACCGAGGAGATTGCTAAGAATGCACAGCAACTCAGTGATCCACGCAGACACGTTAATCCCCAGGAAGACCTGCAAGGAGGCGTGCAGCAGTGGCATCTTCCCTGGGATGCATTTATGTAGTCATCTCAACCGAGAGTTTTGAAGAGGGTGATACCCGGATGAATAAGGTTTAGCAACTTTTAAGACGTAAAAATTATATCCTATGCGCACTGCTGACATGCAGATCTTTATACATTATTAGTCTATATCCAGGGAGATTTCGGCACTGATGCGCGTGGCACACACTCATTTTGTGTGAACGCACGGATATGTGCTGACACGGCGCGTGAGTACCCGGGTGTCGGTCTGAGCGCCTTACCATGATGCTCTTGTACATGTTGCCATTGTTGTCCTCTATGCTGATGCGGATTATGCAGGTGTCTTCGTTCTGTTGGTTGTAAACGGGGGGCAGCACTGTCGAGGTAATGGACGTCACGGAGACAGAGCGCTTGTGGATTTTCGGGTTGTTGTTGCAGGGCGGAGGGGACGAGAGGGGGTTCATCAAGGACGACATCCCTGAGGAAGCTGTGTCCATAGAGTGGATGGAGGAACATGAGGAAGAGGACTCGGAGAGCTAGAAGGGTAAACACAGCCCAGAAGGAAACAGAACTGTTAGGAACCCTGGCCAACAGTGTGCTTCCCAAGTTTCAAAGCAGAGGTCGAGGTTGAGACTAATAAACTTCCGTTATTTCCTCCACAGCAGCCCACAGCACACGTGCGTCTTATTTCTGGCGGAAGCACCCCCGTGGCAGATGCCTGTCAGTGACTCAGTGCTCAGCCGAATCACTCTGCACCATGGGAGGCAAGGTGGTCCTCTCATTTCCAGAGCTTTTCGCCGCTCTGGAGGAGGGTAACCAGCAGGTGGCAGCAAATAGCAGAAACTAGAGGCAATACGTGCTTGTGAGGGAACCCCGAAGCTCACCGGGCAGGAAGCCCGGTCCTACTGCCTCGAGCAGGAAGGACGCTTGACCTGCCCCCAGAGATCCTTTCTACTGTGATTCCGTTTCACCGTCAGATTTTGGAGCAGGAGAGAAATGGCTATATTTTTAAAAGTCTCTAAGATGAGGACCACAGATTATCCAGCTCTGCAGGGAACATGAGCCCTGGAAAGGCACCTGGAGATGGCCTGGCCCCAATCCCTCTCTACTGCTGAGGAACCTGAGGCCACAGCTGTTGACAGCACCGTCAGGCTGTGCTCTCAAGTTTCCTGACTTGCATGGCCAGGTTCGCAGAGCAAGGGTGCAGCAAGGGTGAAGTCGGTGAGAATGTGGGGAATGAACACAGCACACCACTGCCCCAGGGATGCTCAGCGCTGTGAGGTTTGTGATGAGCTTTCAGACATCTTATCTCATTTTGGTCTCCCAACTATCTTGTGAACAAAATTCAGAGCATTAGAAATATGAGGGAAACACGATTCAGAGAAAGAGAGTGACTTGCCCAAGGGAACACAGCCTATGAGAGGCTCCACCACTTAACCACATGTGCTTCCAGAACCAACTGTACACATTTTCATGTTGTATACCAAGGATAATTAAAGAATGAGGTACTAGAGTTAATGTGTTTTTCTGATTAACGACAGGGTTCTTATATGTGCAACACCAAATACCAAAGAAATAGGATGCCCCCAACTCACTAGGTGGTGGTCCAAAAAATACCATTAATTGAATCATTTGAAATATCAATTCTTTTTATAGAAAATTACAAATAATTTCTCAAAATGAGCTGAGCTAAATTATACCACATTAATCCAATAAAATAATCTGGAAGTCATTTAAAAAATAAATAACTTACTAATTTCTTTCGTACCCATCTACCTTCCCATGGAAACAAAGTACAGAAATTTAGCTTTCTGATTCTCTGGCTTCCAAGTAAAATGGAGTCTCCTCTATTTTATTTCCTATGACTTCCCTTTCCTGTGGCATAACTGTACCTTAAATAACCGTACGTTCAATTCGACTGCATCATTAGTTGAATAGAGCCAGCAAGATGATGTGACAACTCTAGTAATGCAGCAGTCTAACTGAGGCTTTATCATAACATTGTTTAGTTACTTTTTTTTTTCTTAGCTTCCCAAGTGAATCAACTTAGTGGCTCAATTTGAGGGCTAACTGGTGGTGGATAATTTTAACAGCCTGACTTTGCTTGCAGGTATACTACACAGTAGCCAAGAGGGGTCCCCTTTCCAATTACTGGTTCAATTTTTTCCCCTTCCCTTTCCTCCACATAAATCCTTTTTCTTTTGTTAGATTTTTTCCCATGATTTTAATGACATTTAAGATAAAGCCTTGAAGATGCCTGGGTTATACAGCACCATTAAACAGACCACCTCTTGAGCCCAAATTCTTACTGGGAATTTAAGTAGTGTGGAGCAAATGTGAAATAAATGTTTAGTAACCACGATCAGGGGAATGAAGAAAAAGGAATGCAAATTACACTTTACTCAAAAGAGGGACCTCACAGTGTGGCCAGTGGGAAAGGCAGGGTGGGCGGGGAGGGCTGCAGGACCTCAGGGTAGGGAGGAGCTGTGAAGGTCTCTGGGGCCAGCCAAGCACTGAGCAGAACTGAGGCCTTTCCAGTTAACATTCGGGGCTTCTGCAGCCCAGCAACTACTTGCGTCCAATTCAATTACTCATTTTTAAACCCACAGAAATTCGTGACTCTGAAAACCGTTCATCCAAAGAATTAAAATTCATGACTTGCGCAAGAGACTGAAGAGCCAGTGTGATAAGGGGGGAGACAAAAAGGATGCAGCAAGGGGTGTGCACAGGACACACGCAGGGCTTCTGCATAGCTTTAAAAGGGATGACCCAGACCTGTGTGCACGTCCACTGCATCAACAGATGCAAATGTGATTCTACCTCCTTCCGGGACAGGTAGAAATCCCACAAAGATGTGGGCAATAGCTTAGTTGTCACTGTTGTACAATGTCCATCATCAGAAATGGGGCCTAAAAAGCTTAAGAACCTGTCAAAAGGTGAATGATGGGGCCTCACTCCAGATTTTGACAAAGTCAATGCTGAGTGTCAAGTCACGGAGAATGATTCCATCCCTGATTAAGGAGATATGCCTGAGAGAACAGCCAGTCCCTGGGTGTTCGCAGAGCTTTCCTTCAATATCTGGAGCATTAAAGATGTGTCTCCAGATTTCAAAGCAAAAAGGTGAGACATCCCGCTAGGGCAGCATCTGAGTCATCTCAGGGCTAATGAGCCCTTCCTGGATTGGCTATTTTGTGACAAGGTCACCTGAGGGTTCCCAGGTTGCTGCTGGTGCTTATAACGCAATGTGAAACAGCACACGCATCCCCTTGCAGAATGGCAGATACAAATGAAAGGAAGGAATTGTTACCAACACTCTACCTCACTGGCCTAAGCGTAAGCTAAAGGGCCAGAAGCCACTTACACAGCAAGTATGGCAGCCAAGATCCTCCCCAAATGGTGCAAGTCCTAGTCACATCAAAGTTGACATCTCTGACCCAAGCTCCTTGACCAACAGACTGAAGCAGGTGTGTAGAGAAGATGAAGGTGGATCTTTTGTTTCCTTTTCACTTATTTATGCAGCTATGGAGAACAAAAACTCTCTCTGGGAATTCCTTTATCACTTCTCATCACTTTCCCTTTTGGGGTACACAGTAGATTATACCCTTATTACCAATTCCTCAACCTCCCCTGCATCCGTGCCCTTTGCCCTGAGACTCCACAGTTCCTCCCATGAGGAGTGGCATGTAGTTCCCCACCTCATTCATTTATGTGGGATTTGGCCACATGATTTGCTTTGGACAACAACTTTTGGGAGACAGAACCCAACTGAAGCCTTGTTACGCGCTTGCAGGACTGGGACTGCCCTCTTGCTTATCCAATGTAGCGCGATAAGAGCATGCCCTGGGTGGCTCCTAACTCCAAAAATAACGAGAGGCAGGTAGAGCAGACCTGGACCAAACCCATGGCCTAGGGCCAAGCGCAATCCAACCTGCAGATGCAGGACAGAGGATAAATGGTTGCTGTTTGAGGTCACTAAGTTTTGGAGTGGTTTGCCCTGCACCATTATTGTGGTAAAACCTTGGCTGAGACAAGGTATGACACCGAGAGACTGACACATCTTTGGCTCTTGACTTTTTGCTCCAAGAAAATTCTCCATCTCCTGAATAAAGTGTAGCTCATGTTACAAGTCACAGTCCTTCAGTTGCCTCTGGATGTGGGAATGGAACAATATTTCAAAGCCTCAATGAATGTCGCTTCTAGACATGTTTCTATAAGGAATGAGTCCCCAGATTGAACTCTGCTTTTAACACCTCTTAAAAACATGACTTGCAAAATGCTGTAGAGTGATCAATTGGAAAACAGACACCCCTCGTGTGGCAAACACTCGGTCAGGTGCCCGCATTAGGAATTACGGAAAAGGGTGAAGTATATACCTTTTTTTGAGCCTCATCAGGTGTGTCCATGGGAGTGATGGAGCCCTCCTCCGCCTCTGAGTGATTTGACTCACAGGATGACACACTGACAGAGTCCATGCTCTCACCAGAGCTCCCGCTGGCAGTGGACTTGGGCTGTTCTTTGGTGGGAGTGCTACTGGTGATAATGTCCGACCCCAGAAACAGTCTGCAGAAAACATAATGCCAGGCATTCAGGCTCTTACAAATCTGGAATCCATGATTAAGCAAATATTTTTGTGTTAACTGAATCCTTGATGTTTTCTCAGTCTTGTGTACCCTGTCATTATTATTTTAGGGAAATATTTGCTACAAAGTTTCTAACAGATCACAGTAAACATCTTGTCCCAATAGATTATTCCCAACCTCAAAGAACACACAGATTGCTTAGCTGAATGAAAGGCCATATTAATCTGAGGTCTTTCTGGGTCAATGGTTCTCAATTTTTTGAGAGTTCTGTACCACTTTGGCAGGGTCAAATTGTCGTGGCCACACCCCTATCACTTCCCACCATAAAATAAAATCCAGGAGGCAGAAGAAGGAGGCCGGCACTGCGCTGGACAAGAAACCAAGAAGGAAAACTTCTTTCCTAACAATCTAGTGAACTAAAATAACCTAAACTCCTTCACTATAAAACAACTAGACGAGAAACATTAAAAATTCTTTTTAAAGTTGGGCTTGCAAGACAGTAAGAAAAGTCCCTGCAGGCCAGAGATGAAAAGTGCACTGAAAACCAGAACATGCAAACTAATTCTGCTCTGGATGGGGAGTGGAGGTACCAACCCTGGCAAACTAGGCACATGGGTTTCAACACGTACACAGGGTCCAAAGATGAGGGCTTTTGTCTATGTAAGGTGGGCGGTGAGTACTGACATCCTTTACAAAGAGCCAGGATCCTCAGAGGGCTGTACCCTTAGTAAAAAGATGGGCTAAAAGAAAAATCTCCTACTGACATAGGAAGACAGCAGTGAAACTTACCTGTTGGCCTGAGCTTGGGTAGGAGAAAAATGTCTCCCCTGATCATGTGCGATTTTAGCCAGCACCTCACTCAGATCTGCTATTACTTAGCTGATCTAGGAACTAGGAACTCTCAGGCCAGTGATCCTTCTGAAGAAACTAGCATTTAAAAAGCAACAACAACAAACTTCCTGGAGGAGTACACCTTCAACATAGGCTGCAGAGAATTCCCTGATGAAGATGAGCTCACTATACAAAGTTACAAAATACACACAAGGAAATAACCCACCCAAAGAGAGAGTCAACCGGCATAACAAAACAGCAAATCTAGGCTCCTGAGAACTTTAGATTACAAGAACTGTCAGAAAAAAAGTAATAATTGATTCATTCAACAAATATTTGAGTATCTACCATGAGCCAAGTTATAAAACAAGTATGTTGAAAAACATTAAAGACGTACAAGAAGAAACTGAAAATGGCAGTTAAGAGTGAGACGCTCTGACGAAAGGACAGGAAGATAATTTGCAAAAACAATTTCACTTCTAGAGTGAAAAAGGTAGTGACTTAAATCTAAAAACTCAGTGGAAGGATTAAATAAATGTGGAAGAGAAAAATTGTGAACTAGATGATAGTTCTGAAGAAAATCCTCAGAGACCAGCATCAAAATATAAAGACATGAATAATAAGAGAGGGTAAAGACACAGAGAATGGAATAAGAAATGCCTGCATGTATGTAGGGAGAATTCCAAAAGAAGACAAACGAGAGAATGGAAAAGGGACCACATCTGAAGAGACAGTGGCTGAGGAGATTCCAGAACTAATGAACCACATGAATCCTCAGATCCAGGAACCACATCTTGAATAGGATAAATAAGACTAAATCCCCACTTAACCTGCACAGTGGTACATCAAAGACAAAAGAAGTTCTTAAAAGCAACAGGGCAGGGGGCATAATGCAAAGGAACAGAATTCAACAGACATCTCAAAAGCAAGAACAGAAGTCAGAAGACATGGAATAGTATCTTCAAAGTGCTGAGTGAAAATAACAGTAATCCTTGAACTCCATACCCATCTAATATAATTCCAAGAGTGAGGGCAAAATAAAGACTTTCTCAGACAATGACTGTTTACCATTAACAGACAGCAAGGAAGGAAGTTGTAAGATGCAAGAAGGAATGGCACGTAAAGAAACTAGCAGACAGACCCAAACCCAAACAAGCACTGGCTATATAAAATAACAGAAACAATGAAGATGGGTTTGATTTTTTTTTTTTATTAAATAGTTTTGGGAATTACAAGCTCAAATTCCAAGACCTAATGCATACCTTTGTTCTGTCTCATCTCCACCCCACCATCTCTTGCCCCATTTTCCATGTCACCTCCTTTCTTGGACCTCCAAGCACTACTGGGGCTTTGGGCAAAAAGCTAAACTGACCACAATTCACAGGAGAGAAAATAATGCTACTGTCTTACTTCTCCATGAATTACAAGGTAGACCTTGGAAGGCTGTGAATTAGTGGTCCTTAGCCCGTTAACCGAGAGTCTCTAACTTAGAATTAAATTGTTCAAAGACTAAAGGTTCTTCCATTGGTACAATCCCATGAGGTCATTCTGCTTTGCAAAGATTAATTCTAGCAGAACATTAAGCGTCTCTGACCTTCAAATGAGGCACCTCTCCCCCTAAGGCTCCAAAATTCTCTCCGATCTCTTTGGATGATGGGTGATTAAATGTGGGGAGAGGAAAAAATACATTTTCAACACTTGTAAAAAATGCTAAGATCATAAAATCTTTTGAAAATGAATGTTATACAAACACCTTTATACGTACAAGGAATAAGATGGGGGACATGTGACCTGTGCTATTCCTAATAAATGTTCAAACTCAACTGCAGATACCAAGGGTTAAACTCAAGCATATGGGCAAGATTTCACTAACGGGAGAGATGTGTGGAGTGTCCACCACACTTTGTGCAGGACTCTGCACCCTGACAGTACTGCCTCTCCTGGATTTCACATGAATATCCTCACAAAGGCTGCACGCTGCCAGAGTGGGTGCTGGGAGAGGACCCCGAGCTGCTAGAGCACCCAGCACAGTAAATACAGATACTCGGAGTCAAGGGAAGCAGTTAAATAAAAATGAGCATGCAGTGGCCGCTTCCAGGCACAGGGTCTAATTAGACTGACATCAGTCTTCCTTTCCTTCCTTCCTCCTGAGCCTTTCTCTCCTCCTACTTTTCTTACTTCCCTCCCTCATCTTCTCCCCTCCTCCACGTCTTACTTCCCATTCCATCTTTCCTTCCCCTCTTCCTTCAGAAAGTATTTCTCCACTAGGAAGATGGTAAAAGAGTTATGACCTTGGCTCTAGAGCTAAATCTTGCATTTGAGCCCAGATCCTACAATAACTAGCATACTACTTACCTTGTCTGTGCCTTACTTTCCTGGTTTATAAAGTTGGTATAATAGCAGGACCTACTAGGTTATTTTGCGGATTGGACGAGAAATACATGTATTGTTTTCTCAGAACAGTGTTGGCACACGGCTCAATGTATTCACTCAATAAATATCTATTAATCATCTATGTGTCGGGCACCAGTCCAGGTTCCGGGGTTAGCAATGAATAAAAAACAGACATAAATGCCCGTCTTCATAGGGTTTGCATTCTAGATAATAAACAGACACATACAACATAGAGCACGTCAGCCAGAGGGAAACGCAATGGAGAAATCCAAAGCAGCTGAGGGTGAGACAGTGTGTCACGGGTAGGCAACGTGGACAGGCTGTACTATTAAATAAAGTGGTCAGGGAAGGCTCATGAGAAGGTGACAAAGATCTGGGGGAAGTGAGGGAGTGAGCCATTTGGCTATCTGGGGAACAGTGCTCTAAGCAGAAGAAACAGCAAATAAAAATGAGTGTGACTTGTGTGCTCAGGGTGGCCTGGGGGGCCGGGGTTCATGGAGTAGAGTGAGAGGGAAAGGTGAGACGACAGACGGGGATGGGATGGGCAGATGGGGTTCAGTTGGTACTGCAGGTCTTGAAGGGTCTTGAGGGCCACTGTAAAGACTGGATTGTACTCAAAGGGAGACAAGGTGTTACGAAGTTAGCTACGCCTTGCACTGAGCTGGGCAAACAGCCATGGGTATGATTCACAAGGTTCCTGCTCTCAGGTGGCTTACATTCCAATGAAGGTGACAGCCGGTATGATTGGGACTGACTGGGCAGACGGCAACATTAGACAGGATGCTCTCTCAGGAGGTAATGGTTTTGCTGACATCTGAAAGGAGCGAGCCCCAGAGAGAGCACACGCCAGGCCACAGGGCCACAGGCCATCTAGTGCAAACACCTGGTGCATCTAGCGCAGAGGCCACAGGCACAGGCCATCTAGTGCAAACACCTGGTGCATCTAGCGCAGAACGAGCCTGGTGTGGTTGAAGGATGGCTGGGAGACAGGTAAGCCTGGATCCTGGTGAACAAGGGGGCGTGTCGGACAAGAGGAAGGTGGTAAGAAGAGTAGGGGAAAATCACGCTGCACCTAGTGAAACAGGATAAGGAGTTCAGGGCTACCTTAAAATAAGACCATCAGAAGTTGTAAAGTAAGGAAGCGATGTAATCTGGTGTACATTTTAACACACGACCAGACTACTGGGTGGAGAACAGATTGCTGGAGCAAGGGTGGGGCCGGAAGCCAGTACTGATGTTGCTGGAGATGTTGCTCCAGGCAGGAGATGATGGTGGTTCAGACCAGAGGGAACACTGGGGAAGAATGAGTGGATTTAGAAAACCTATTGAATTCATGACAGAAAGATAAACTATTTAGTGAGTGAACTGGCTCAGGGGAACTTTGTTGAATACCCTTCCCCTCCCGACTCAGACGGGACCCCCTTGGGGCCCCGGGACCCCAGGGTGGCACTCACAGGCTGAGCCTCTTCACCATGCTCTTCCGAGGCTTGGGAGAGGTGGCACTGGCATCAGCCGCCGCTTCGATCTCACAGGAGAGGGCGTAGCTGGGGGAGAGAGGGGAGCTCGTGAGGGCAGAGCTAGAGAGGTGAGCAGATTTAAATCCACATGATTTACTGGCTTCCTTTTAGAGGTAGGTTCTGAGTTTTCAAAGTAAAGATACGTACCATGTTGTTCTATGGCGAGTGTCAGAGGGTTCTGACTTAATGACCAGATTGTACAAATTGGCACATCCCTCCTCAAAGCCCTACTGGTGTACAGAGTGAGGCTGTTTAGGTTTGCAGGCGTCAAACACACGAATTTGCCTGCTCTGGCAGCATCAAAAGCTGACTCCCTTCTGTTTTCCTGATTGTTCTCAACCCACTGCTGGGCCAGAGGAAGAATCATTTCTTCTCTCCCACCTCCCTCCCATTGCTCTGTGTGTGTGTGTGTGTGTGTGTGTGTGTGTGTGTGTGTGTGTGTGCTTGCGTGCCCATGCACGTGCTCAACTTACTGTTTATCTAAGGGAAGTGAAAGAAGAGACATTTGTAAATGATCTAATCTTCAGTAAACAGACACAGACAGTTATATTATTGATAAAAATATATAAATATGATTTCTAATTGACAAAACCTCCTAAATTAAAAATGCTCCAGATTCAGACGTCTATATGCCAGGCAGATATAACTTCCACAGGCACAAGAAGAATTTATATCTGCCTTGAAATGCCTTTTATGAAAGCTTGTAGCTCTAGCTAGGAGATGTACTTGATTCTCGGTAGGTGAGGAAGGCTAAGTGGTGAATATTAGCTTGGGAAGTTGTTTATTATGTGTACTTTTTTAAAACCTAAAGATGTATCCAGGTAGTTGGTCAAGCAGAAGTATTCATTGAGATGGGAATTATTCAAATATTAACTTAAGCCGTAGGGGTTTTATAAACAGCAAGAAAAAAAAAATGGGATATGTTTAACAAGATTCTTTAATCATTAAAAAGTCAATTCCACAGCTGATATTCTGAGTCTGAACTCTCTGATCCAAACCACCAGCCATGGTGTGTATGTTCCATATGTGAGAAGGATATCCACAGACAGTTCATACACACTGATCATCAGACCAGAAAATGTAAAGAGAGGCAGCAACTGTTTTGTTTTCTACATAGCAAAGAAAAAGTCTCATTAACCGATGAGTACTCTGAATTAAAGGTTTTTTTTTTTTTTTTCTTGAATCAAAGGTTTTAATGTAACAGGACCAACCCATTCTGAGATTTAAAAGGACCTCAGAAATCATCTGGCTTTCAAATGAGGAAACAGGCTTCCAGGGTTTACATGACCTGTCCAACATTATATAACCACCTTCAGAGCTTAGGCTTAGAGTCAGGCAGACCTGAGTTTGATTCCAAACTCTATCACTGACCAGTTATAACACTTCTCTAAACCTCAGTTTCCTCATTGGCAAAATACTTATTTTGCTGTCAACTTCACCCTCCCTGCTGATAAACTTTCAAGGAAATCCCCTAGTCTACAGCAAAAGTCAGCAAATATTTTCTGTACTGGGCGAGTCGCTGTTGCAACTACTCGATTCTGTCTTTAAAGCACGAAAGCAGCCATAAATAAGAGGGAAATGAATGGGTTGTGCTCCAGTACAACTTTATTAATGGGTATTAAAATTTTAATTTCAAATAACTGCCTCACGTCACAACATTCCTCTTCTTTTGTTTCTTTTTCAACCATTTAAAAATGTAAAAACAGGAGGTAGGCTGGATATGGCCTGTGAACTCTAATCCTCTGAACTACAGGGTAAAGGCTACACACCCCTCCCTGCTGGGCCAGCATTCAAGGCACTGGAGTTAATGTACCTTTCCAAGCTCGTCAACCTCTATTTTGACACCCGTCCCTTGTGAACCAACCAGAGTCCAATTGTTCTTCCAAATGCCAAGCTGGTCAGGCCACCAGGCCTTTGCTCACGTTCTCCTCTCTGTCTGGAATGTTCTTCTCCAGTTCTCCTGGTGAAATCTTTTCTTTCTTTCACAGCCCAGCCCAAATGTTAATGCCTTCATGTTATCTTCCCTTTTTCCCCCCCTTCCTTGGCCAGGTGAACTGTTCCTGCCTATGGGTCCTGCAGCACTGTGACTATCCATTGTTATTTCAATTCTTCATGAGTCTGTCTTTCCTCCCCACTTGAAAGCTCCCTCAAAGCTAGTACCAATTACTAACAGTGACAAACGTGGTAACGATGCTGTCTCAAATATGATTACATTTAATCATCTTAAAGAAACATTTTAGAGTAAGCATCCTGAAGATCAGGAAGAAGTGACTTGTTCAAGGTGACAAAGATAAATAAATGGTAGAGCAAGAATCTGAAAGCACATTTTCTGATGCCATCAGTTCAATTCTTCCTGCTATACCATTAACCTTTGAAAACCGAGGATCTGGAACCTTGGAGCTGCTCACTAAACAGTTGTTGAGTAAACGGCCAAATGAGGAACCAGATGCAGTATCTCTCTGGCCAACACCACAGCTCCGCCCTGATGGGCAATGTGTCCTCCTACCTCTCCTCCTCTGTTAGGAGCTGCTGCCTCTGGAACCACTGGATGAACTTTGGGTCTGGGGTCATACAATAGCTGTTGCAGGCAGACTGTAAGAGCTTGATTTGGGCAATCACTTCAAATTCCTAGAGCAGACAGAGCACCAAAGAGAAAGAGTGAATTAAAAGGCCAACCAAATAGACATCTTTTCAGCATGAAAACACACCACAGTAGGATAAATGATGGACAGATGCATCTAGGAGGATTCTAGAGTACTGCTTGTAACTCTGACTCACTGGTGTCTCTGCATGCTTTAGTGGTCAATCCTTCTTTCTCCTTGAAAAAAGCAATTTATGTGAATAAAACAAGCTACCAAAGCGACCCATACTAGGTACTACCTAATGTCATAGTGACTTCCTTTTTCTCTTTTCCATCTCCATTCTTGAGGCAGAAAAGTTACTTTTTAAGCCTGAGTCCTTCTAAAATGTATTTAAAAATTCTACTTCCTAAAAGATAAGGAAAATAATTACTCTTAAGTCAGGAAGCGCACAAGTTTCCCACCCCCATCTTCTTCAACCCTTACCCCTCAATAAATAAGTTTTGGTAGGGCTGAATATCTAAACAGTCTAGGGCCTCATAAACTTGAATGTTTAGATTTCCTGAATCCTTGGGGTTTTACTACTCCAGTAAATCATTTAACTCAGTCTTTTAAAGCTCACAAGAGAAGCAAGTGTATAATTATGTCCAAAATTATTTATACTTCTTTAGGTGTTTCAATAAAGATGTTTTTAAAGTCAGCAATGGATATAAGCTTTAGCTTTAGGTTTTACACTCAAACTTTCCCAAAGTTTAACACGCTAGTCTTAAAAAGAAAGAGATTACCATCCAGGGTTATTCTGAAGGGAAAGGACAGAGACGGGTAACTGTGGAGGCAATAACTGAATTTGTTTTAATGTTACAGGACAGAAGCAGCCCAACAACTGGCAGATTCCGTAGGTGTCAACTTCCCATCCAGTCACCTCCACCCTTGCTCTCAGTATCCAAGGAACATTTATCATCAAACGCTACCAGGGACAGAAGGCTTACATTCGTCTAGGGTAGTATATCTTGTTACTGATGAGTTCAGCCTGGTCAGCTCCTAAAACTTTAACTGCAATGTCATTTCCTCCTGGAAGTTTCTCTGACCCCACAAGTTGGGGCTAGATGCCCCTCCCATGTGCTCCTATAATACCCACTACTTCTGCTCACAAGCCCTTATCAGGCTGCATTGTAACTGCCTGTTTGTCTACTTTCCTCCTTGACTGTGAACTTTATGAGGGCAGGGAGCGCTGGGCTTTTTCTGCTGCAATCCCTAAACCTACCACACTGCCCGACCCCTGTTAGGTCTGCAGTCTACGTTTGTGGGATGAAAGAATGAAAGAATAAGTAAAGAACAATGAGAGTTACTACGGGGTGAAGTTATTATTTTGCTCACTCATATTCCTTGGAATTGTTTAAATATACGATTTAAAAAAACACTAAACCCATAGCGAATTTTCAAAGCTCTGTTTTATCTTTTTTCATGCAGTGTGGAACTCTTCTACTCTCCACAGAAAAATTTCAAACTGATGTTGCACACCCCTTCCTATGCTGACAGGAAAGGAAAAGAATAATTATCCACATGTTAACAATGAAGACCGTTTCCTTTCCTCTCTTCAATAGGCCTACAGGAGTTAACCATCTTTATTAACCCTTCCGTAACATATACTCTTATGAAACCCTTTCTCCTTAATAGAATGGACCTGTTATTGCTGAAGCTGATTGTAAAGAAGGAGATGATGAGGGGGTAAAGGAAGAACTGCAGGCTCAGGAGAGACAGGACAGCATTTGAACCCTGGCTGTGCTACCCAGTGACTCTGGTCAAGTTACTTCATTTCTCTGCGTCCTGGTTTCCTCACCCTTGAATTGAGGATGATAAAACCTACCCCACAGGGCTCTTGGGCAATACCACATAACAACATGCCAAGGACAATGACATCTGATAAATTTTCAATAAATGCTAATTTTTTTCTGCCTCTGCAAAAAATTTAAGTCTCCACTCCTCTAATTTTTTTCGTGCCCAGATGAAGTAAAATGGAAAACCACAGCCAAGACCCCTACTTACCCTTCTTCTCTTCTCAAAGTTTATCAGCCCACCCTGAAAGAAATTGTTTTAAATGAATGACAAACCAAGCTACTTTGAAACTCAGCCTTATTTGTTCTAGGTTTTTGTTAAAATAGCTCAAAGAGATAATAAAGTCACAATTATTCATGATGCTGTAATTATGGCTACAATGGAGGAAAAGAAACATCATTCACTTAAAAGGAAAACATTCTTTTAATTATAATAGGACAGGATTGGCAGACGGCCTTCTCTTAAGATGTCTGAAACCAACTAAAACAGTAATGATAAAGGATTTACAACACAGAATCCAAATACATTTGCAGAGACAGTAAAGACAAAAGCTTGAGTGAATATTCTGTTACACTTTTTTTTCTTTACCAAAAGCAACAAAAACAGATGGTCATTGACTCATACTGGAAACCACATTGTCAATGTTTTATCAAAAGAAGTTTATCAAACTTCTACACAACATCATCACCGAACACCGAAGTTAAGTTTCAATTCTCCATCGTCCCAGCTCCTATTCTCAGTAGGCTGAATTTAACTTCTAAATCATCGGTCACTCCCCCTAAATTCCCCAACACTGATGAGTGTTTCCTGAGATAAGCTGAGGCAGAGGATGTGAAGAGACGCGGAGCATCTCTCTCTGAGGGAGCATGTCCACAACATTTACGACGACCTTGGAGGTGGGAATTTGCAAGATAACTGCTACTCCTTCTAATTATGATAGAGTAAAAGCAGACTGACTGACTGCATGTGATAACCAGGAAGGTGAGATAAACTTAAATATACAGAAAATCCTTAAATTTCATTCCAAATATCCAATCTCTTCTCCATGTAATATTCTACTACTGTATTACTGTTACTAACAAGTAGCTTGTTTCACTTCTCTCCCCATTCTGAGAGAGAGAGAGAAGGTAATAATCTGAAACAATAAAGCGATACTTCAAAATCCACGAGCTGGACTGACTCCCTACCCCAGCAGGTAGAATGTGAGGGTACACTATCCCCCCAGCTCCACCTGCCAAAGTCCCACCCAGCACCTCGGTCTTTGCTCAAACCCACTCCTTCCTAAGGATCTGCCATGACCTCCCCTCACAAGGAATTGATCGTGGCCTGTCCTCTTCTCTCTTTGCATTTCCGTTTGAATTCTTACTATTTCTGTCCATCACTGCCTGCTTTGATATATCCCTTCCACTGGATTGTGAGCCACTGCTGGTGTCACTCATCTTCGTATTCCTCAGAGCATCTAGCACAATGCCACGTCCATAAAAAGCCCTCAATAGGTACAAACAAAGGTGTATTTCTCTCTTGGGTAACCAAGGAGAAGGCTGCCGATCCACCTGCACCATCAGCCTGGAACTCACCTCAATGTAGTCCTGAAGGGCAGTGTCAAGCATGGTCAGGTCAGTCAGGAAGGTGCCCAGGTAGGGCACAGTTCCCTGCATCACACCCTGAAGAACAAGCACAGTAAAACCATCTTCGCTGTTATTGAAAGTTCAGGGTTTCAATAACCTCCACACCGGACCAGATGGACCTGTGGCCCGCTACAGTCAGCAACGTGCCCATTTGCAGATGGAAGCAGCAGTCTTCGAATGGCTAGGTGATCCTCGACAGCATTTGGAGAATAATTAAGGACCATTCAAGGCCTAATCTAAGGCCACTAGTGCTAACCTACATGAATGAGATTTTTAAAAATCCCTACACAAATAGGTCAGGAACTCTGTCACCAAGGTAACTTTCAAAGTCATGAAAACCAAGCCTCAAAGCCAGGAGATGGTTCACGTGTGTTCACAGTGGGGTTTACACATTGCTTAGGCTCAGGTCAGAGGGACCTCTGTTCTCTTCCACAGCATGCGGACACTCCCGGTGGTTCAGAATGGCCCTGGGAGGGACGGTCTCACCACTGGTAGAGGATTGGGCTGCTGCCCACTGGAGAAGTGTGACCGCAGGAGGACGGGGTGTCACTAGTAAAGTGGCTTGGTGACTCGGTTCTGAAGAATACAGGAGGGAAAGGGAAAAATAGTCCCTTTAAAGTAGAAAACCTGCCAAACTCTACCTTAACCAAGTGATGACAGCTAATATCACCAGTGACATCAGATGTCATGCTGATGTCATTCACTCCTTGACACGATGGGAAGACACTTCACATCTGTGATATTCTTCCCCAAACCCGTGACCTCAGTCTAATCACTAGAAAAACAACAGACACCCCCTGGTTATGGGACATTCTAAGGATACTAGAACAGTCTTCCTGAAGACTGTCAGCTAATGCCAAACAAGGAAAGACTCAGAAACTGTCACACAGCAGAGGGTACTAGGGTGGCAACTAAATGCAGTGGGGTGCCCTGGGTTGGATCCTGGAACAGAATGAGGATGCTCATGGAAAACTGGTGAAATCCAAGTCAAGTCTGAGTTTCAGTTAACAGCAGTATGCCCGTGTCGGTTTCTTAGTATTGACAGATATGCCACGGTTACAGAAAATGTCAATGGGTGGGGAGGTGGGGAGGTGGGGAGGTGGGGAGGTGGGGAGGTGGGGAGGTGGAAGGGGGATGGGGGAGGATTCACAGAAACTCTATGTATTATCTGGAACTCTTCTCTAAATTCTAAAATTAAAAGTTGATTTAAAAAGAAATTTCCCCGGGCTTCCCTGGTGACGCAGTGGTTGAGAGTCCGCCTGCTAATGCAGGGGACACGGGTTCGTGCCCCGTTCCGGGAAGATCCCACATGCTGCGGAGCGGCTAGGCCCGTGTGCCATGGGCGTCCGGAGCCTGTGCTTCGCAACGGGAGAGGCCACAACATTGAGAGGCCCGCGTACCGCAAAAAAAAAAAAAAAGAAAAAGAAAAAAGAAATTTCCTTCAGAAATAAAGGTAGAAGCACTTCCACTGCAGGTATATACATACTATATTAATTTCACCAAATTTCCTTTGAAATCATCCCTATTCTCCATAAGGCCACAGAGGCACTAACCATTCTGAAGAGAAAATAAAAAGGGGCTTCCATGGACACCTTATCCTACAGTCCATTAAGGCACTTATGGAAATTCTGGCCAGAAGACAAAGTCTCCACCAGGGTAGGACATGGCTGCTTCCTCAGCCAGAGCTGCTTCTTGAGGTTCACTCCAGGCAGGGCTTTGTCCTTCAGGAGCTCTATGTCAGCTGCAGTATGTCCTTCCCTATCATGTGTACAAGGTCTCATCCTGAACTGAAATAATCTCTCTTTTTTTAACGGCTATTTTTAACTTGTCTTTGAACCACCAAAAAAGCCTGAAGCGCTGTGAATGCTTTACAGGCTTTATGTTACAGAAGACTCCCATCACTCAAAACCAACATTTCTGATTTATGCCCAGCTTTCCAAAGAAGGAGAAAATCTTCTCAAAGCAGGGATGAGAGTATTTTGAGTTTGTCAGTCTCCGTTCTCCTCTCTCTGGTTTTCCCCTTCTATGCTAAAAGTTAGGAGAGTGTTAAAAATAAAGCCAATGATGTCAAGGACTACCTTTCAGTCTTGAAGAGGGAGGTATCACGTTCCTTTGAGTACTGAAAAACTAGAAAGATTTGGCTAGTACTTGGGGTTAGTGACGAGAGCCAGAAAATGACTAGAGGATTTGGAACAAATGAAAAGATCTCCGAGTACAAGGACCAAGTCCTCCTGGGAGCTGACACTCTCTCTCCCCGGCACCCAGGTACTGGGCCACCGTGTGTTCCAAGCAGGCTACAGTAGGCATTCCCGTCAGGGAACTGAAGCCCAGGGGTCTCAAGGCCAAGGTCACGGTAGCTCCTAAGTGCAGGAGTGGATAAAGAAGACAGCAAAAGGGACAGAAATCTACCTGCCGCAGATTTTCCCTCACTTCCAGAAAATAAAAATGTTCCAGAAAACAATGTGATTTGTGACTTTCAGTGTTTATTTCCTGCTGGGTCCAGCGGGAGTGAAAATAGCTTCAGACCTCCCAGGGCTGCTGAGAACAGATGAGGTAAAGAATGGGGAACTTCTTTGAGGGCAGGGGCACCCTGCAGACTAAAGGGTCCAGGGCCATGCAGGAGCCCAGCCCCTGACATAGGGCCGCTCTGTGGTGGGCCCTCAGGGAGACCCAGGGCCTTACATACCATGTCCTTCTGGAGCTGAAGCCGCCTCTGAGTGCGCTTCTGGTTTTCCTTCACGCTGCTGTCCAGGTTTGCAAATTTTGAGGTTCCTTCCTAAGAAACAGAAGCACACACAGAGGAAAGTGATACAGGGGCAAGTGAAGGGGCACCTAGTTTCTGGGGCGGAACTTCTGCACAGCTATCTGGACGCCATGCAAAGTGAAGAGGCCTCCAGCAGGCTCTGGACTATTATGCAAACACTTGGCTGGCTAGTGGTTGAGCCATCTATTCTTGAGGGTGCCTGGTGGCCATGGCTTATCCCGTTTCCCCCCCTCTTTTGTAAGAAGAGCCCCTGATTTGGTTATAAAATCAATCATTAATACAAGGTAGGCAATTCCTGGAACTGGAGACAATTTTTACACATCCCAAATTTCACTTGAAGTAATCACACATCCTGGAAATGAAGACCTCTTCCTCTATAAATTTTATGATTTCTTGATCTTGGCCTGAAAGGCCTGTGCCAGCATTCTGTGAAAGAAAAGGGACTATTTCTGTGGTATTTCTTAGCTAAATGAAACTTTTTATACCGGAAGTTTTCTGAGGAAGTCCAGCACTGATCTATGAAAGCCAGACCTTCATACATTTTTCTCCCCTTTTTCTCACCCAGTCCATCCTCCCAACTTGCCTCTCAGGTTTGGAACTCCTACAAATCAATCTTTCCTCCTGGCGCCTGAGAACAGATGGCTACCCTTTCTCTCCTCCCATCTGTTGCGACAACAAACTCTTCTACATAATGACTAATCTCCAGTTTTGCTGACTGAACATAAAGTGTTTTTGGTTTTGTGGTTTGGGGGGTCTTGTTAAGTTCTCATTTTCCAGGAACTGCATGAATGGGAGGCAAATTTCACAATTCAGTAGTGCATAATTGCATTGTTTTTCCGTTAGTCAGTTCTCCCTGGGTTTATTATATGACCACAGCATGTGACTTTTCACTACTGTACGACTACGAGGGAATCTTTTCCAGTGACTTAGCCTTTCCAATGACAGTGTGACATCAGTATCTTTTATCATTCACCAGCCTTTACCCAGGTCCAGGTACATCACTGGGGACAGAACCCATAGTGACTCATTACCTATTTTCAGTCTCCCTATTACAAATGATAATAAGAAGAGGTATCGTTTAATGATTCCCTGCTTACAGTTTTTCCTGGGGATGAATGAAAGTGTCCTGAAATGTGCCACTTCCTGTGCTGGCTGGTTGAGTCCTCCCAAACTATTGATAATTTTTTTTTTTTGAATTTTATTTTTTTATACAGCAGGTTCTTATTAGTTACCTATTTTATACATATTAGTGTATACATGTCAATCCCAATCTCCCAATTCATCACACCACCACCACACCCCCACCACCAGCTTTCCCCCCTTGGTGTCCATACATTTGTTCTCTAAGTCTGTGTCTCTATTTCTGCTTTGTAAATAAGATCATCGATACCATTTTTCTAGACTCCACATGTATGCATTAATATACAATATTTGTTTTTCTCTTTCTGACTTACTTCACTCTGTATGACAGACTCTAGGTCCATCCACCTCACTACAAATAACTCAATTTTGTTTCTTTTTATGGCTGAGTAATATTCCATTGCATATACGTGCCACATCTTCTTTATCCATTCATCTGTTGATTTGTAGGTTGGTTCCATGTCCTGGCTATTGTAAATAGTGCTGTGATGAGCACTGGGGTGCATGGGTCCTTTTGAATTATGGTCTTCTCTGGGTATATGCCCAGTAGTGGGATTGCTGGGTCATACAGTAATGCTACTTTTAGTTTTTTAAGGAACCTCCATACTGTTCTCCATAGTGGCTGTATCAATTTACATTCCCACCAACAGTGCAAGAGGGTTCCCTTTTCTCCACACCCTCTCCAGCATTTGTTCTTTGCAGATTTTCTGATGATGCCCATTCTAACCAGTGTGAGGTGATACCTCATTGTAGTTCTGATTTGCATTTCTCTAATAATTAGTGATGTTGAGCAGCTTTTCATGTGCCTCTTGGCCATCTGTATGTCTTCTTTGGAGAAATGTCTATTTAGGTCTTCTGCCCACTTTTTGATTGGGTTGTTTGTTTCTTTAATATTGAGCTGCATGAGCTGTTTATATATTTTGGAGATTAATCCTTTGTCCATTTATTCATTTGCAAATTCTGAGGGTTGTCTTTTTGTCTTGTTTACAGTTTCCTTTGCTGTGCAAAAGCTTTTAAGTTTCATTAGGTCCCATTTGTTTAGTTTTGTTTTTATTTCCATTACTCTAGGAGGTGGGTCAGAAAAGACCTTGCTGTTGATTTACATCAAAGAGTGTCCTGCCTATGTTTTCCTCTAAGAGTTTTATAGTGTCTGGTCTTACATTTAGGTCTCTAATCCATTTTGAGTTTATTTTTGTGTATGGTGTTAGGGAGTGTTCTAATTTCATTCTTTTACATGTAGCTACCCAGTTTTCCCAGCACCACTTATTGAAGAGATTGTCTTTTCTCCATTGAATATCCTTGCCTCCTTTGTCACAGATTAGTTGACCACAGGTGCATGGGTTTATCTCTGAGATTTCTATCCTGTTCCATTGATCTATATTTCTGTTTTTGTGCCAGTACCATATTGTCTTGATTACTGTAGCTTTGTAGTATAGTCTGAAGTCAGGGAGTCTGACTCCTCCAGCTCCATTTTTTTCCCCTCAAGATTGCTTTGCCATTTGGGGTCTTTTGTGTCTCCATACAAATTTTGAGATTTTTTTGTTCTAGTTCTGTAAAAAATGCCATTGGTAATTTGATAGAGATTACACTGAATCTGTAGATTGCTTTGGGTAGTATAGTCATTTTCACAATACTGATTCTTCCAATCCAAGAACATGGTATATCTCTCCATCTGTTTATGTCATCTTTGATTTTTTCATCAGTGTCTTATAGTTTTCTGAGCACAGGTCTTTTTACCTCCTGAGGTAGGTTTATTCCTAGGTATTTTATTCCTTTTGTTGCAATGGTGAATGGGATTGTTCCCTTAATTTCTCTTTCTGATCTTTTGTTCTTAGTGTATAGGAATATGAGAGATTTCCGTGCATTAATTTTGTATCCTGCAACTTTACCAAATTCATTGATTCGCTCTAGTAGTTTTCTGGTGGCATCTTTAGGATTTTCTACGTATAATATCATGTCATCTGCAAACAGTGAGAGTTTTACTCCTTCTTTTCCCATTTGTATTTCTTTTTCTTCTCTGATTGCCACGGCTAGGACTTCCAAAACTATGTTGAATAATAGTGGTGAGAGTGGACATCCTTGTCTTGTTCCTGATCTTAGAGGAAATGCTTTCAGTTCTTCACCACTGAGAATGATGTTTGCTGTGGATTTGTCGTATATGGCCTTTATTATGTTGAGGTACGTACCCTCTATGCCCACTTTTCTGGAGAGTTCTTATCATAAATGGGTGTTGAATTTTGTCAAAAGCTTTTCCTGCAACTATTGAGATGATCATATGGTTTTTATTCTTCAGCTTGTTAGTATGGTGTATCACATTGATTGATTTGCATATAGTGAAGAATCCTTGCATCCCTGGGATAAATCCCACTTGATCATAGTATATGATCCTTTTAATGTGTTGTTGGATTCTGTTTGCTAGTATTTTGTTGAGGGCTTTTGCATCTGTATTTGTCAGTGATATTGGTCTCTAATTTTCTTTTTTCGTAGGATCTTTGTCTGGTTTTGGTATCAGGATGATGGTGGCCTCATAGAATGAGTTTGGGAGTGTTCCTTCCTCTGCAAATTTTTGGAAGAGCTTGAGAAGGATGGGTGTTAGCTCTTCTGTAAATGTTTGATAGAATTCACCTGTGAAGCCATCTGGTCCTGGGCTTTTGTTTGTTGGGAGATTTTTATACTTCCTTTTTTTTTTTTTTGCAGTACACGGGCCTCTCACTGCTGTGGCCTCTCCTGTTATGGAGCACAGGCTCCTGACACGCTGGCTCAGCGGCCATGGCTCACAGGCCTAGCCACTCCGTGGCATGTGGGATCTTCCTGGACCGGGCCACAGACCTGTGTCCCCTGCATTGGCGGGCGGACTCTCAACCACTGCACCACCAGGGAAGCCCTGTTGGGAGATTTTTAATCACAGTTTTGATTTCATTACCTGTGATTGGTCTGTTCATATTTTCTATTTCTTCCTGGCTCAGTATTGGAAGGTTATATCTTTCTAAGAATTTGTCCATTTCTTCCAGGTTGTCCATTTTATTGACACAGAGTTGCTTGCAGTAGTATCTTAGGATGCTTCGTATTTCTGTGGTATCCATTGTAACTTCTCCTTTTTCATTTATAATTTTATTGATTTGAGTCCTCTCCCTCTTTTTCTTGATGAGTCCGGCTAATGGTTTATCAATTTTGTTTATCTTCTCAAAGAACCAGCTTTTAGTTTTATTGATCTTTGCCATTGTGTTATTTCTATTTCAGTTATTTCTGCTCCGATCTTTATGATTTCTTTCCTTCTACTAACTTTGTGTTTTGTTTGTTCTTCTTTCTCTAGGTCCTTCAGGTGTAAGGTTAGATTGTTTATTTGAGATTTTTCTTGTTTCTTGAGGTAGGATTGTATTGCTATAAATTTCCCTCTTAGAACTGCTTTTGCTGCATCCCACAGGTTTTGGATCATCGTGTATTCATTGTCATTTGTCTCTAGGTATTTTCTAATTTCCTCTTTGACTTCTTCAGTGATCTCTTGATTATTTAGTAATATACTGTTTAGCCTCCAGGTGTTTGTGTTTTTTACGTTGTTTTCCCTGTAATTTATTTCTAATCTCATAGCGCTGTGGTTGGAAAAAGATGCTTGATATGATTTCAATTTTCTTAAATTTACTGAATCTTGATTTGTGACCCAAGATGTGATCTATCCTGGAGAATGTTCTGTGTGCACTTGAGAAGAAGGTGTAGTATGCTGTTTTTGGATGGAATGTCCTATAAATATCAATTAAGTCTATCTGACCTATTGTGTCATTAAAATCTTGTTTTTCCTTATTAATTTTCTGTGTGGATGATCTGTCCATTGGTGTGAGGTGTTCAAGTCCCCCGCTATTATTGTGTTACTATTGTTTTTCCCTTTTATAGCTGTTAGCATTTGCCTTATGTATTGAGGTGCTCCTATGTGGGGTGCATATATATTTATAATTGTTATATCTTCTTCTTGGATTGATCCCTTGATCATTATGCAGCATCCTTCCTTGTCTCTTGTAATATTCTTTATTTTAAAGTCTATCTTATCTGATATGAGTATTGCTACTCCAGCTTTCTTTTGATTTCCATTTGCATGGGATATCTTTTTCCATCCCCTCACTTTCAGTCTGTATGTGTCCCTAGGTCTGAAGTGGGTCTCTTATAGACAGCATATACATGGGTCTTGTTTTTGTATCCATTCAGCCAGTCTATGTCTTTTCGTTGGAGCATTTAATCCATTTATATTTAAGGTAGTTATCGATATGTGTTTTCCATTTTGTGCCAACACATATCGATATGTGTTGCCATTTTCTTAATTGTTTTGGGTTTGTTATTGTAGGTCTTTTCCTTGTCTTGTGTTTCCTGCCTAGAGAAGTTCCTTTAGCATTTGTTGTAAAGCTGGTTTGGTGGTGCTGAATTCTCTTAGCTTTTGCTTGTCTGTAAAGGTTTTAATTTCTCCATCGAATCTGAATGAGATCCTTGCCTGGTAGAGTAACCTTGGTTGTAGTTTCTGCTCTTTCATCACTTTAAATATATTATGCCACTCCCTTCTGGCTTGTAGAGTTTCTGCTGAGAAATCAGCTGTTAACCTTATGGGAGTTCCCTTGTATGTTATTTGTTGTTTTTCCCTTGTTGCTTTTAATAGTTTTTCTTTGTGTTTAATTTTTGTCAATTTGATTACTATGTGTCTTGGCATGATTCTCCTTGGGTTTATCCTGCCTGAGACTCTCTGTGCTTCCTGGACTTGGATGGCTATTTCCTTTCCCATGTTAAGGAATTTTCAACTATAATCTCTTCAAATATTTTCTCGGGTCCTCTCTCTCTCTTCGCCTTCTGGGACCCCTATAATGCGAATGTTGGTGTGTTTAATGTTGTCCCAGAGGTCTCTTAGGCCATCTTCATTTCTTTTCATTCTTTTTTCTTTATCCTGTTCCGCAGCAGTGAATTCCATCATTCTGTCTTCCAGGTCACTTATCCGTTCTTCTGCCTCAGTTATTCTGCTATTGATTCCTTTTAGTGTGTTTTTCATTTCAGTTATTGTATTGTTCATCTCTGTTTGTTTGTTCTTTAATTCTTCTAGGTGTTTGCTCTTTAATTCTTCTAGGTCTTTGTTAAACATTTCTTGCATCTTCTCAATCTTTGCCTCCATTCTTTTTCCAAGGTCCTGGATCATCTTCACTGTCACTATTCTGAATTCTTTTTCTGGAAGGTTGCCTATCTCCACTTCATTTAGTTGTTTTTCTGGGGTTTTATCTTGTTCCTTCATCTGGTACATAGTTCTCTGCCTTTTCATTTTGTCTATCTCTCTGAGAAAGTAGTTTTTGTTCCATAGGCTGCAGGACTGTAGTTCTTCTTGCTTCTGCTGCCTGCCTTCTGGTGGATGAGGCTATCTAAGAGGAAACTCTTGAGAATTTTCTTAGAGTGAGAAATCAATTCTTTCTGACTTGAATGCAATGTCCACCTCTTTCCAGGGAGTAGGTTATTCTGGTTCCCTTTCAGTTTCTCAATCACTGACAGACATTTAATGTATGGACATTATTGCAGGTATACCTAAAATTATCAAGAAGGATTTCTGAAAAGTTAAGAGGCTCCTGAGAATCACAGAAGTAGGATCCTAAAAAAGCACTTAGGAAAACCTCCTCATTGGGAGGACAAAGATCTGGGATGAGGAGCTGGAAGGTTTGCTGATTTCATGACTTCATGAGAGCTAGATTCCACTCCTGGATAGATAACTAAAAAAAGACTGACTAGTAGTGCCAGCTCTTCCAGGTGAGGTGTCAACTGAAATCCCCTATGTGCCACATCCAACCATGTTTTGGATGTGGAAGTGTTTTCCTTCCTTGGCCCTAAATCCTTTGCCCTGCAAGGTCTCACAACACCAATCCCTTGAAACTTCTTGAGACTCTTCACAGGATTTGTGACTGCATCGCTCTGGGTCCCTCCTCTGGTCTCCTTTTGCTGCCTGTGTTCACTCTCTCTTAATGACTCTTCTTTCTGACAAAGTCATCTTGTTTTTCACTCTACTCAGGTAATTGGAAATACTATCCAGTCCTGTGACCTCAGTCATCACCCATGCTTGGATGAATTCCAAATCTTGCCCTCCATTAACCTTCCACTCTCCTCTTGTCTCCTCTCCTCTCTGTCCTTCTTTCTCTCCCTCTAGTGCAAACTTCTCACCTGAGTCTCGCTTTCTCTCTATCTCCATCTGTGGCAAAGGACAGCTGCCCTCATCCATCCTGTTCCTGGGCCTCAGAGGGGCCTCTTCTACTTGGGTGCTACACAGACATTTGGATCCCTCTCCATACATGTTGATTAAATGACAGCTCAGCAGTTAATGGTAATTATGTGAATAGGCCTTCCCAGCCCTACGGTCTTCTACCCCAGCTCTGACTTCAATGTGCTTGGAGCTTCACTAAACAGACATGTCCACCAGAGCCTGGGCCTTTCTAGCATTTGTTTCTAGCAATGTAACCCAGAAGAGTTCTCACCAAGAATCCCAAGAAACAAGAAGATTTGGTGAGATTCTGCCTTCCTGTTGGTTTGAAATGTGCAGACTCCATAGATAACCTGCTTGGAATGATCCAAGTTTCGGAAATCATAAGACAGTAACAGGTTTAAGATAATCTCCGAGTAAAATAAAAACATTTGTCTCCAACAATTAAAAGGAAAACCACAGATTTTTGCTAATTCTGATGTTGCCTCAGCCGTAGTATTAAAGAGGTAGCACCTTACATCTGTCCAGAAGCAGAAGAGAAGATAGGTCATTCACGACTAGGATTACCCAACCACAAATCAGTTTAAGTCCAGGAGTGGCATATTAAAAACAGAGACCAGCCATGGTTCTTCTGAAAACCAAAGTACCTTCATTTCATTACAACTGTGCTGAGAATTCATATCCAGAATTATATACTTAGTATGAAGAATAATAAACAAAGATGACTGGAAAGGGACCCACAGAGACGTATGACCCGCCCAAAACATTCCACTATCGTTAACGATAATGTGCAGACCACATGAATTCATAGCCAAGTTTTTCATCTTTGGAATTCCAGCCACGTATAAGAAATTTAACCTAGAGCACCGAGGTAAACTTCTACATTTCAGAAAGTTTTATGGGACCTTTAATGTCTAGATATAGCTCCGCTTCTAAGGTTTCAGCCAGAAGACGGCCACCAGGCAATGAGCTGTACAGTATGCGATTTATCTGCTTCGGAAGGATGGCTCAGAGCTATTGGGATTTGAATGTGTGGCTCCAATTAGTCCAGCTTTGTATTACTGACAGGGAGACCACTAAGCCATCTCCTTCCAGCCAGATGAGTTTCCATTTAAAGTCTGCAAATCCAAGGGGATGTGAAGCAGGGAGTAACACGACCTCAGCAAGCCAAGCATTGTTTAGCATGCAGTTCATCAGGTGAGCCTAATCCAAAGTCAGACAGCAGACAGCCTGCCCTGCTCACATCATCTACGCCAGGAAGGGCTAAGAGTGGGCAAGTTGTTAAAGTCCTGTGAATTAGGAGGTCCATCAATGGATGTCAGTTTCTGAACACTTGCTACATGCCCAATGTGTTAGGCATTAGAGACATAACAGTGAAAAAGGCCCTGCCTGCAAGAGGCTTACAGGCCAGCAGGGAGACAGGTGAAATGCACAAGCGATTCCAATGGAGCATATGATAAGTGTTAGGACAGAGGAATGACGGGCTTCTGGAGGACATGGGAAGGGGCCTAATCAGACCTGAGGGTGTCAAGGAAGGATTCAAGCAGAAATTTAGTCCTCACTGAGACATGAAGGAAGAGAAGCAGGACTTAGGAGGAGAACAGTCAAGAAGACCGTAACAGATGCTCTTACAGGAACGACTAACCTAACAGTTATCAACTGATACCTTTTCTAAGTAACCCCATCCCCACTTGACTCTCATTCCTACTCCAAGTGTCTACTGTAAGCTTACATGTATCACTTATACTTTCTTCATTTTCATTTGTTATGCATACTTTGGTTTCACATGTAGATAGCTTGCGAAATACTAAAAAAAAATTGACATTTGCACATGGCTTTCAAATATTTCCTTAGTCAATCTTCAAAACAATTCCATGAGATCAGTAGACTAAATAGTACTATTATCATCTCCAATTCACAGAAAAGGAGACTAAGGACAAGGGTCCTCTGTTCTAACAGCCCAGTTCAGGGCTTCCTCCTATGGTAGCACATATCATAGTTTTTTTGTTTTTATTTTTGGTCTGGGGTTTTTTTTTCATAATTGCCCACTTCGCCTCCCCCATGAGACTGCAGTCTCCTTAAGATTGGAGGCTGCCTTCAGAACGGCTGTACCTCCCTCACCCAGCACACAGTGAATGCCCAATCAGGATTAACTGAATTACCAACTTATTTTCCTTCTCCATGAAGTTTCACATGACATACCCTGCCTCCTACTCCCAAGTGGTCAGAAGAAACAGTTTTATGCCTAAGTGATGAAAGCACTGGCTTTACAGTCTCACCAGGCTGGACTCACATTCTAGCTCCACCACCTACCAGATGTGTGGGACTTCGGGTTTGTTCCTTACCTCTCTGAGGCTTGGCTAGCTGCAAAATAAGGAGGATAAAATCTACTTTATAGAGAGGCCGTGAAGATAATATCTGGTCTATGTCCCCCTCTGACGATTGCTCACAACCTATCTTTGTACCTTTCTTTGACTACTCGTTCTTGTTTAGTGTCTATATCCACCCACCAGCAGGTAAGTTCCTGAAAACAGGGTCTGTGTTCTTCTTCATACTCCCAGAGGCCGGTCAAATGCTTTACAAATATCAGATGTTTAACAAACATCTAGAGAAAGAAAATGAACCGAGCTGTAGCTTTACCTAGCGTGCCGTTCAGAAGCCAGCACTCATCTGGTGTTCGATAAATACTGCTGACGGACTGGCTGTGCAATCTCGTGCAAATAAAGGATGTAGAATTGCAGGCTTTGCCCCTGTCCTTCTAGAAGCTGTTTTGCTGAGAAGGAGATTCCATGCTCTCTCACCCACCTCACTGCCAGCACTCAGTGTTTCCAGGGCAGCTTGTTGAGGAGCTACAGGCAGCAATGCAAATTTCACAATCTGGTTGCGTCGCAGTGAAGCTGAGGAGCTGGACTTTGAATTTTCTCAGCCTCAGGCTTCTTCGATTTGGCATAAAAACCAAAAGTCCTGCCTTCCAGTCCCTGTAGCCTCTCTCAAGGGACTGCAGGCATCCAAGGAGCCCTCAAGCTACCCTTCCGTTGAACGGATGCCAGAGCGGTCAGCACAGTACAACCCAGCGCCCTCACCTTCATCAGTAGCTCCCGGCTGGTCAGGTGGTTATTATGGTCTGAGAAGATGTCCGAAAGTTCTTCAAACATCAGCATTCGGTCCCTACAAAGGAATGAAGAAAACATTAAGAAATGAAGATTAGTAAAAGTCCCACACCTTGGGCCCAGGTGCCCTCAGTACCTCTGGCTACAGAGGGGAGGGCTACATGAGCACAGACAAAGCCAATGACCTTTCTCATGCAGGGTGGCTTTTTTTTTTTTTTTTTTTTAACAGGTAGACATGATCACCTGTGTGAAGAGAGGGATATTTTCTAAACATGCATGTTATAATCATAAAAAAAGATCGTTAAACTGGGGTATTAAGTTGTCTAATTGGGACATGTTCTCTTCGGCAAGTTAAAAAAAATTCTCTCTTAGCAACACACCCACAGCCCTACAGGACCTGAGAACTCTTCTTGGCCAGTCCCCTCGTTTGAGAGATGAAGATGCCAGGGTTGGGGATTTGTCTGAGCTTCCACTACTAACTGCTGAGAGCTGCAGTACAGAACCCAAATTTCCTGAACCTCTTAGAGTCAGAGTAGATGGTGGAACCAGAACGGGCTCTGGAGTCAGAGGGGATGGGTTCCAATCCCAACTCGGCCACTCACTCCCTAAGTGATCTTAGACAAGTTGCTCAACTTTCCTGAGCTTCAGTTTTCTTATCTGCACTACGGAAACAGTGACAGCCCCCTCGCAGGATGGCTGTGAAGGTCACCACGATCACACATGTGAAGCACCTACTCCTCCCTTGCGCCTCCCTGGTACACTACGTCTCCATGGGCCTCGCACTTTTCTCTACACCCCTCCAGGGTTACTGAGAGGATGACCTGAAGGCAAAGAATTAACAGAGGCAATGTCATTCTATATGCAACACTTTCATTATTGTGAGAAAGCCATTACTAAGAACTTACGTGTCTTACCATGAGTATAGTATTACTCTTAGAATTAAGAAAATCGTTAAAGCTATTTATATTTTGGAAAAACTCATTAAGAACTTAATTGCATGTGGGCCTAAATAAACAGAAAGAAATAGATGTCTTCTCTGTCCACTGAAAGTTATTAACATAAAGGGTCATCAGGAAAGCAATAACTGAATAAAATCTCTTAACCCTGTTCCTTGAAGTTAGCAATAGAAACTATATAGAGCTGATATGCAAGTGGCTTCTCTCGGGAACTGTGATACTTCTCCAGCAGCCCTGCTAAAATATGAACCCACCAACCAATGAAGACACAAACCAGACACCCATGTTGTAAAGAATAGGGCTTTGGGGTTTGTTTTGCGGTGTTTCTTAAATACAAAAGCCAGCTGGTATTTGTAATGAGGTGGATAGACCTAGAGTCTGTCATACAGAGTGAAGTAAGTCAGAAAGAGAAAGACTAATACCGTATGCTAACACATATATATGGAATTTAAGAAAAAAAAATGTCATGAAGAACCTAGGGGTAAGACAGGAATAAAGACACAGACCTACTAGAGAATGGACTTGAGGATATGGGGAGGTAGAAGGGTAAGCTGTGACAAAGCGAGAGAGAGGCATGGACATATATACACTACCAAACGTAAGGTAGATAGCTAGTGGGAAGCAGCCTCATAGCACAGGGAGATCAGCTCGGTGCTTTGTGACCGCCTGGAGGGGTGGGATAGGGAGGGTGGGAGGGAGGGAGATGCAAGAGGGAGGAGATATGGGAACATATGTATATGTATAACTGATTCACTTTGTTATAAAGCAGAAACACACCATTGTAAAGCAATTATACTCCAATAAAGATGTAAAAAAAAAAAAAAAAAAGCCAGCTGGAAGAATGGACCTTCTCATATGGTAACCAAAGAGATGAAGAAACAAGTCCACTAATTTTTTTACTTGTGTTTTAGCCTCAGATTTGCTATGGTAGAAATCTTTGCCTGGCTAAGTGACTTTCTATAGTGTTCTACTTATCAACCACCAAGGAAAGAAAGGATTACCTTTCAGTGCCACCAGAGAAGGGTGCAGTGGGGCAAGTCTTCGTTTTAGCCCCTGACTGTCCCGTTGTTGCTGATACCACAGCTGAGGAGCAGTGATGAGAGGAAGGAGTGGGGCTGGGGTGCTGAGGATGGGGATGCTGTACGCATCTGATTTTCCCATCATATTTCGCCAGGGCCTAACATCTAAATGATTTTATATGATCCTTATCTTTCCTAGGACTCCTGTGCAGAGGAAAATCAATTAACTAATCTCTCACACAGAGTCACCTTCTTCATTCAAACTAATGAAGAGGAGAAAGAACCCAAGAAAAGAGTGGTAATCGAGAAAACTGCACTGGACTTTGAAAAGCCTATCTGCCACGTTTTCTCCGGAGAGGTAACAGAACACGAGCTCTGGAGTCCAAGTGGCTGAGGCGTCTGCAGATCTATAACACCAGGCAATAAGATCACCTGCTTCAAAACCCATCAAACAATTATATAATAAATAACGTGACTTCCCCTAAGCAGCCTTTCCTCTGAGAGAGAATGTGAGCTTACCAGTAGGTTGAACACTCTGGCACCCCTTTTTCAGCACAAATCTACGAAACTCCGGTTTACCAATCTGGATCTCTGTTGAGTTTGGGTAGTGTCAGTCCCTTCAGGCTTACGCAGCTCTGAGTGAGTTGATGAAATTGAGTACCTAGACCTTCCACTCTAAGGACAGAGCCCACCAAATGCACAAGGCAGGCCTGCCTGGGGAGCAAGCTGGCCTGGCTCCCGACTGGAACTGACAGTGCCTCACACGGCACAGACTGCACTACACACAGTATAGACTGTGCTGCATACAATATAAGTTATAAACAGTTCACGCATCCTCCCCTGTTATGGCCTGACTTCTTGATTAGTGCAAACCGAGAGAGACTTTGTTGAAAGTAGCTGACCTAGTTTGTAGTCACGACACATGCCCCAGCATCTAAATCTGTACTCATGGGGGACCAGAACTGCCTCCTCACTCACTCTTCCCTCCTTTGCAAAAAGCCCTCTGGTCTAGAGTTCAGTGAAGCTCTGGACATGGGGGCGAGAGCGACAGTGAAACAGTAAGGAAGGACACAATTGTTCATTGTTCCAAAGGTTATGGCAAGAAATGTGAAGAAAAACACAATACAGGATGTGGGCAGTTAATCACTTTTAGTCAGGTACCTAGGAAGGAATACTTAGAGGTTTTTAATATCATTAAGATAGCTTTTAATAGGCGGAAGCAGAAACAAACTAAGTGGATTCTCGTTGAATAGCAAGAACTAATGTCCTATCTGCACACACTATCCCTCACAGCTTGGAACAGCTTAGGGCTTTGGAATGTGGCTGAAAAATAACCAGAACTAATGGCAAATTGCTGTAACTTCATCACTCCACAACCTTATCCCTCAAAGCCCAGATAATATGCACATCCTTAAAATCATCCCCAAAGCCAATCATCTTGGCTTTGGCACCCTTTGAGAATGAGTTTGATTTCTGCAGCAGCCCTGCCTCAAAACTCATTCATGATGATGTGTAAAACACACCCTGCCTGGAACACACAGAGGCTTTCAAAGATGTTTCTCTAGTTATATAATATGAGCTTTGAAAATGAGGACCCACACCATTTATGCAGCAACGAATCAGCCCAGCCAAAGAAAGCAGAGCAGAACACTTGGGAACTTACTTTGGCACCGCGGCCCAAGTCTTTTTTAACCGATAGATGGAATTGGACTGCAGTGCCGAAACGATGGCCCTCAAGGAGGAGAAATTCTTCAGGATTCTACATTCCTGTAGGGAGAGTGATTAAAACATACAAGGCATTTAAATATCAATAAAACAGTGAGTTGGTGGTTTCCTGTTTTAGAGGTAGCACAGCTGCCATGAACTCTTACCACTAAATAGGCGGCTGTATAAATATTGAACATCAAAAAGTGGCTCCTTTGCTCCCACCCCAGTCACTGAAACACTTTACAGATTTTGGCCCTGAACGCTTGTTTTTCTCCCTTTAATGTATTTTCTGTGTTGTTGTTACAGTTTTATAGTTTCCAGCTTTCCCAGTAAAAACACGAGTGGAGGTGAGTCTACAGAGCTTTGCTAGAGAAAGCAAACTTTCTTCTGAAGAAAGCATACATATGCCCTAAAAATACACATGAAAGATGACTGTATCCTTCAGACCCACAAAGTGAACCGGGCAGCAGCTGCTTCGAGGTCAGATGCTATCAAACATCTCATGACCAACCCTTGTCCAGAGAGGGGTATATAACTTGGCAATAAAAACTCACCACAAGTTGAACTTTGGCTTTTATGTTCTTAGCCAAGAGGGAATATTTTTATACACATCCATTCGGTTTCAAATGGGCTTGTGCCGCAATCATAAACATTCAGAAACACCTTGGTACTTACAATGGTTCCAAAATAACTTGGGCTTTTAAAATAAAATTCCCTTTGGCAGCGTTTTCAAACAAAATAGAAAGAGAACAGGAAACATTCTGGATGTCATTTTCTGGGGAAGGAGAAAGACTGACTGCCTGATCCTGAAACTTCAGCTACCATTCAGAGTCTATAGCATCAGCAGGCAGCGACCCTGAAGTCAAAGTCCTGCTGAACGAATGGCAGGGGACAGCGAAACAGTCAGGGAGAGGGTCCCATTTGCAGCCAGAATGGGGAAGGTGGCAGCCTCGAGAGAGTGGACAGTGCCTTATGCCCAAGGAGATGCTCCGTGTGCAGGCGTATGGGGGAGTGTACTACATCCACCGTTGACTATCGAGTGCACTGTGTGAGCATGGGCTGGGCTTCGTGCAGAACATCTGGGGCAAGAGGACCCAGGGTGGTTGGGCATAAATGCACGTCGCTTGAAAGATCACTTCATGAAGTCACGCGAGTCCTGACTGTGAAGGAAAAGTGGCATTCTCTGACTTGGCGCCCCCAAATCTGGCTACTTAACATTACTACGCCAAACAAACCCCACAACATTTTCTTAGAGTAAATGCCAAAGTTCTTTACAAAAGTCATGCCCACGCTTTTTAAACGCCTCAATGCTTTCCCTTTATTTAAAAAGAAAGAGAGAGAAAGCTAAGGAGAGAGAGAAAGCTCCCACTCTGAATTACAGTCAGTCTGGAAACCAAGCCCATGACAGCATGGTTCAACGAAGGTTCAGAATCCAAAAGTTATGTTCTAAAAATCAGGAAACTTGCAATAAATAAAGGGACTCAGGCCCAGATATTTCATGCAAATTGTGATAAACATATGGAACACATTATTCAGAAAGAGGCTTAAGCTAAGGGTTTAAAGGAGTACAAGGGGCATCTGGCCCCATTTCTAGAAAAGGAATCATCTTTGAGGAGAGGTGATACAAAAGTAAAAATGTAGCAGTAAGGCCAGTCCAAGAAAATACAGTCATGTTAGGTCAGAAATATTTACTGCATGTAAAATTATCATTTTTTCAAACATCCTCTCAATAGAAAATGACTGATTAATGCAGGAAAAGTAAAATAAATCTTGGCTGGAAACCACCTGTGAGTCTTGTTATTTTATTAAGTTACCTACACAATTTCAAGGGACACAGCATGCTCCACACTGGGAAACTGCATCACCAAGAGTTAAGGACCCTTGGCTTTTAAGCACGTGCTATGGGATTTGGAATATATCTCAAATTATACAACTTGTATTTCTTATTATCACATAAACACACGATTGATATTTATATGGGCCAAAGTCATTGTTTGAGTCACCCTGTCACATATACAGATGCTACACGCTTGCTACAGATTTTCTAAGCAGTTGAACAGATTAAAAGTAGATAGACTATTTTCTTTTGAGACATGTAGATGACTATAAATGATATGGCGTTTGTGGCCAAAAAATACTTTTTCTTATCAGTCTAAGAAGACAGAGAAATTCCATGCTCTATCAGAACTTCTTCTGTAGCTCTTACTTGTCGATAAATAACCTCAATTCAGAATAGGAGAAGTCAAAGTTGCATAAGATATTTTTTTGTTTTTTTCCATATAGTATTTTTCCATGTACTAAAAAGTCTGTGGTATCAGACCACCTACAGACTCAAAATAAAGCAAATTCTCTGGCACAGTTATGGCTTTGCTATTTAATCAAAGACCACAAAAGAGAATGTGAAAAAAAAAAAAGAGCAAAAATGTGTAAGTTTAAGCCTTATGCCCACAGATAGGGGCTTAATGAGAAAAATATATAATGGGGTAGAAAACAAAATGTGTTTTGGTTAGGGTTGACCCACATAGCCCAGAACAGAGTATATTTACATAATAATTATTTGTCAAAATTGTTGTTAACTACATAGCTCTTGCTGATGTAATTTCTTCTTTTGAGAAAAAAAAAAATCTTCCCAAATCTTCAAATACCCAAAATCCTATCAATTATTCAAAGCTAAATTCAAATGTCATCCTACCCATGAAACCTTCCTGGATCACCCCAGTCAGAAGTGATTTCTTGCTCCTCCACTTTTACAGCACTTATGTCATACGGCCCTACTCCTCTTCAGCCCAGGCTGATAATTCCAGTATACCTTAGCTTCCTCGTTTGACTATAGGCTCCTGTAGGATCAAATCAATTGTGTTTAGCTTATCTATGTCCGCAAAGGACATAAAATTGTAGCTCTGAAGCATTTAGGGGCTCATGAAATATGTGGTGACTGACTGAATACTGTTCACCTTTCCTCACTCATGAAATAAGATGCTGATAAATGAAGGTCAAGGTCATATGGCATGGAAGGAGTTGATCCCATAGACTGGACTGACACCCAGGAGAATGTAATTCAGGCCTAGGAATAGACTCTGCCCCTCCAACTTCAGATATAAAGCCCTCAGGAAAGCCCTTGATTAATGTGAAATCTGTATATTTCAGTCTTTTAGAAAAGAGATTCGAGATCCTAAGAAGGTATTGGCTCTTCAAGTCTGCAGAAAATAGAATGCTCCCAGGTACTGGAAGGGTGCGAGATAATCCTTTTGCATTGTCAGAGCAGTCCATTTGACACTGAGGCCACCGTTGATATTTACTGGACACGGCACAGAACCAACACTCAGGCTGTGAAAAAGCAGACATTCCACTGCACCCGGAAGGGGCCCATGAGCAGAAAGAAGTGAGCAAGGGACGAATTTTTTTAAAGAGGAAAAATAAATAAACTCCCACGTTAAGAAAGGCAACTTTTTTCTTACCTTGGAAGGACAACAAAAACTATACTAAAATAGTATAAAACTCTACTAAAAACTACACTAAAAATAAATGGTTCTGAAAAACCTAGGGGCAGGACAGGAATAAAGACACAGACGTAGAGAATGGACTTGAGGACACAGGGAGGGGGAAGGGTAAGCTGGGACTAAAGGAGAGAGTGGCATGGACATATATACACTACCAAATGTAAAATAGATAGCTAGTGGGAAGCAGCCTCATAGCACAGGGAGATCAACTCTAGCACAGGGAGATCAGCTCGGTGCTTTGTGACCACCTAGAGGGGTGGGATAGGGAGGGTGGGAGGGAGATGCAAGAGGGAGGGGATATGGGGACATATGTATACGTATAGCTGATCCACTTTGTTATAAAGCAGAAACTAACAAACCATTGTAAAGCAATTATATTCCAATAAAGATGTTTAAAAAAAACAAAACCCATGGGCCCTCACATATGGTCTTTTGACTGCTTTTCAACCAAATGGAAACATCAGAGTGATGGCAGCATAATCTCCCATATCTATTAAACCCAAAGAATATTTTTAAAAAGACAATTACATGAGCAATGTTAATCCACTTCTCGATGATTTTGGCTCTCTGCTGAGTTTTGAGTTCTTTGCCCCCCAGAATGGTGCTGACAACGCATTTGGTGAGGGTATTAAACTGAGAGATGGTAGCACGGATCGTAGGAGCCAAGTGTTTGTTTTCCTTCTTGTCCCTTCGAGACCAAATGCAGCCCAGGCAGTGGTGAGGCACTACTTTCTTGAATAGTTGCTAGAAAAAAAGAGGAATTGACTTTAAGGACAACACACACATTTCATATGGCAAAGCATGTCATCTGTAAGTTGGTACTTTGTGAATGGACAAATAACCCTTTCCTACTTGATTTGCCTCATGGTGTTCATTTCAATAGAAAAAAGTAAATAATTAATACATTAACTGATCAGAAAAGCCCACGTGTTCCCTTCTAAATCTGCTCAACTGAACAAATGGAACACGATGACCAAAAGAAAATTTAAATGTCCAAAAGCATTTTGACTTTTCTGTCTTGGAAGGAAAGCCAGGTAAAAATCTGTACTACTAATCTAAAAGAAGTGGTTAAGATTATTTTGACCTCAAAATCATATCCATGGTACGTCCTGGACACTCATGATCATGAACTGTGTATAATGCATATGAACGACCACCTGAAAAGTGATCCACAGAAGTACAGTACTTGTGACACTCATCAAGGTCACTATTCTATTTCCCATTATTTAAAATGAAGAAACTAAGAAACATACAAAAGGAAAAACTATTCAACATCACACAGTAAAAGGAAGAGGGATTTAAAGCCTGGTTTCCAGGTCTTTGCCTAAAAGTCATAGCCAATGAAGTCTTCCATCTTTCTCTTCTGCTATCAGTGTGTGAAACAACAACAAATTTGTTGAACAAATCTGATTCTCATTTGTACAACAATTTCAATACAAGACGTGCAAGGGCTTGTGTAAAACAGAGAACACCAGGATTTACTTTATATAGACTATCTGATTTACTTCTGAGAATCTATTTGCATGTTAACTAGATGGAAACTCTATGCTGCTTCCTCTAAAGTGCTAAGTGTGGAAGAGCTAAAAACCATTGTGATCACTGATAACAGCCCTTTTTTCTTTAACCAGCTAGCACTGAGCTATGAAACGTGGCTGATGAAACCAAATATGTACAGCTAACAAAAATATCCAAACTTCAAAAGACCAGGAAGCACATGTGGAAATGAGCTGCCAGATATAGTCACATGTGGATTCAGTGAATTTATTTTATCCTAACTTATACTTTGACCCCTTTACAATCCTCCAAATAAACAGTTTGGATCTTGAAATATTCATGAGTCTAAAGGGAGAGAAATACCCATGGAACAGGATAGATTTTTGTTTCCCTAGAATTAGAATTCTTATTTCCCTCTGGGTATTGAGTGCCAAGTAAAAAGCACCTTCTCCCAGAATTGTAAGAAGAGCTTAGGCCTGAATTATTCAGATGATAGATTCAAATCACATCTTCACTCTGCATTTACAGGCACAGCCTCTCTCAGGGATTTGGAAAGACTTAAATCATGTGACCCGGGGCCACCAGTACTGTCACTCCCCACATTCTAAGTAGAAGCACATCAGAGGCACAAAGAGAAGACGTACTGCATCCATGTAGGTCAGCTGCTCAGCCACGAGATCTTCTGAGAAGCACGTGAACTCTGCAGACCCGCCACCCTCCAGTTCCTCTTCCTCTTCCAGGCTGAAGGAGATGGTGCTGGGAAACCCATCTGTTCACAGGTGGAAAAAAATTAGTAATTTGGTGCTGCTGTATACAACCTTGTTTACAGAGTCCAACTGGACTTTTTTAATTTAGGAAGAAAAGAGCTGCTCCTTTAGAAAACCCACAGGGAGAGAACAGCAAGGACAATAAACCTGAGTGAAATGGAGGTTTTCCCAGGCTCTGCTTGTTCCTAGCTGCGTTATTAAGTTCAGAGGCCTCATGTTGTCACCTGGACAAACACTGGTTCCTTGGTCAAGGACAGAGCCAGGTTAGGCAAAGTCTAGAGAAACAAAGCTGGGCTACATTCAGGGGGTCACCCTCATTTGGGGGCTCCCTCAAACCCTCTGATCAGCTCAAACACTGATCCAACTACTTCCTAAACCCCCCAACTATGCAGTTCTTAATTACTGGGCCATTTATAATCAGAAGCCTGGAAGGAATGGACATGAAGGCAGGCCAGGCTCTGGGGAGTAGAACAGGCCATTCTGGTGTCAGAAATATTGATGAAGTCCTCAGAGTTCTCAAGAAGTACTTAGAATCCTCAAAATGTTAGGATTAGCTTTCAACTTCCACCTAAAATTAAGTATGCATGAGACTACTACAAGCAACTCTATGCCAATGAAATGGACAATCTGGAAGAAATGGACAAATTCTTAGAAAGGTATAACCTTCCAAGACTGAACAAGGAAGAGATAGAAAACATGAACAGACCAATCACAAGTAATGAAATTGAAACTGTGATTAAAAATCTTCCAACAAACAAAAGCCCAGATGGCTTCACAGGTGAATTCTATCAAACATTTACAGAAGAGCTAACACCCATCCTTCTCAAACTCTTCCAAAAAATTGCAGAGGAAGGAACACTCCCAAACTCATTCTATGAGGCCACCATCACCCTGATACCAAAACCAGACAATGATACTACAAAAAAAGAAAATTAGAGACCAATATCACTGATGAATACAGATGCAAAAGCCCTCAACAAAATACTAGCAAACAGAATCCAACAACCCATTAAAAGGATCATATACCATGATCAAGTGGGATTTATCCCAGGGATGCAAGGATTCTTCAATATATGCAAATCAATCAATGTGATACACCATATTAACAAATTGAAGAATAAAAACCATGTGATCATCTCAATAGATGCAGAAAAAGCTTCTGACAAAATTCAACACCCATTTATGATAAGAACTCTCCATAAAGTGGGCACAGAGGGAAACTACCTCAACATAATAAAGGCCATATACGACAAACCCACAGCAAACATCATTCTCAATGGTGAAAAACTGAAAGCATTTCCTCTAAAATCAGGGACAAGACAAGGATGTCCACTCTCACCACTATTATTCAACATAGTTTTGGAAGTCCTAGCCATGGCAATCAGAGAAGAAAAAGAAATAAAAGGAATACAAATTGGAAAAGAAGAAGTAAAACTGTCACTGTTTGCAGATGACATGATACTATACATAGAGAATCCTAAAGATGCCAACAGAAAACTACTAGAGCGAATCAATGAATTTGGTAAAGTTGCAGGATACAAAATTAATCCACAGAAATCTCTTGCATTCCTATACACTAATGATGAAAAACCTGAAAGAGAAATTAAGGGAACACCCCCACTTACCACTTCAACAAGAAGAAAAAAATACCTAGGAATAAACCTACCTAGGGAGACAAAAGACCTGTATGCAGAAAACTATAAGACACTGATGAAAGAAATTAAAGATGATACCAACAGATGGAGAGATATAACATGTTCTTGGATTGGAAGAATCAATATTATGAAAATGACTATACTACCCAAAGCCATCTACAGATTCAATGCAATCCCTATCAAACTACCAATGGCATTTTTTACAGAACTAGAACAAAAAATCTTAAAATCTGTATGCAGACACAAAAGACCCTGAATAGGCAAAGCAGTCTTGAGGGAACAAAACAGGGCTGGAGGAATCAGACTCCCTGACTTCAGACTATACTACAAAGCTACAGTAATCAAGACAATATGGTACTGGCACAAAAACAGAAATATAGATCAATGGAACAAGATAGAAAGCCCAGAGATAAACCCACGCACCTATGGTCAACTAATCTATGACAAAGGAGGCAAGGATATACAATGGAGAAAAGACAGTCTCTTCAATAAGTGGTGCTGGGAAAACTGGATAGCTACATGTAAAAGAATGAAATTAGAACACTCCCTAACACCATACACAAAAATAAACTCAAAACGGATTAGAGACCTAAATGTAAGACCGGACACTATAAACCTCTTAGAGGAAAACATAGGAAGAACACTCTTTGACATAAATCACAGCAAGATCTTTTTTGATCCACCTCCTAGAGTAATGGAAATAAAAACAAAAATAAGCAAATGGGACCCAATGAAACTTAAAAGCTTTTGCACAGCAAAGGAAACTGTAAACAAGACAAAAAGACAACCCTCAGAATTTGCAAATGAATAAATGGACAAAGGATTAATCTCCAAAATATATAAACAGCTCATGCAGCTCAATATTAAAGAAACAAACAACCCAATCCAAAAATGGGCAGAAGACCTAAATAGACATTTCTCCAAAGAAGACATACAGATGGCCAAGAGGCACATGAAAAGCTGCTCAACATCACTAATTATTAGAGAAATGCAAATCAGAACTACAATGAGGTATCACCTCACACTGGTTAGAATGGGCATCATCAGAAAATCTGCAAAGAACAAATGCTGGAGAGGGTGTGGAGAAAAGGGAACCCTCTTGCACTGTTGGTGGGAATGTAAATGGATACAGCCCCTATGGAGAACAGTATGGAGGTTCCTTAAAAAACCAAAAATAGACTTACCGTATGACCCAGCAATCCCACTACTGGGCATATACCCAGAGAAAACCATAATTCAAAATGACACGTGCACCCCAATGTTCACTGCAGCACTATTTACAATAGCGAGGTCTTGGAAGCAACCTAAATGCCCAGCGACAGACGAATGGATAAAGAAGATGTGGTACATGTATACGATGGAATATTACTCAGCCATAAAAAGGAACGAAATTGGGTCATTTGTAGAGATGTGGATGGATCTAGAAACTGTCATACAGAGTGAAGTAAGTCAGAAAGAGAAAAACAAATATCATATATTAACGCATGTATGTGGAACCTAGAAAAATGGTACAGGTGAACCGGTTTACAGGGCAGAAATTGAGACACAGATGTAGAGAACAAATGTATGGACACCAAGGGGGGAAAGCGGTGGGGGTGGGTGGGGGTGTGTGTGATGAATTGGGAGATTGGGATTGACATGTATACACTGATGTGCATAAAATGGATGACTAATAAGAAAAAAAAAGTATGCATGAAGCAGTAGGATAGCCTTAAGCTAAATTCACCTGAGCCTTATTAGAGATAAGATCATCGATTAGCAAATTAATCGGATACAGACTGAAGAAGTAGGAAAAAATAAATTTTTTCTACCTAGGGCTCCAAATCAAAAGCATAAGTGCTCAGCACATGGAACAGGACCTCCAGTCTCCATTGTGAAAGACTGTGGACCTGGAAGACGTTTACCTTGGGTCCCTAGCCTCTCTTCCGGGGAAACCTTCCCCAATTCCTGGGTTGTTCCCCAACCTCATCCCCTTTCACACTCCTTGCTCTTCTGCCTGTCAAATCCATTCTCAAGAAGAAAAATCTAGCTGCATTCAGTTATATCTTAGCAGACATTTAAATCAGGGCGTTACTACTCCCCCAGAATGTTTACATTGTAAGCCTTTGCAGAATAAAAGACTTTTAGGCATCTTGGATCAAGTTGGGGTGACCGTTTCTTAGTTTCCGAGGGGAAAAGGGGTGCTGAGTGGACCCTACATCACCTCCCCTGTCAGAGCACCACGTGGGTATCTGCCAACTTTGGTGACAGGTATGTGATTTAAGACTGGCCGCCTCACCCTGGAGTTGAAGGTACTGATGTGAACGGGGTTGGTTACAACCAGGTAAGGAAGGAGGGGATCTCTGCCTGCCTCTGGAGTCTGAGACACAAACAAGCATGAGCTAAAGAAAGCTAAAACCCCATGATTTCACCACTTTTCCTCCACACAATTCTGGTCCTCTCTCACTGGGTGGAGGAATAAGATATTTGAAATCCCAAAGGTTCAGAATGGGCCTCTCAACCCTCTTGCTAACCACTGTGCATAAATCCGTCCCAGTCACTCTGCAATGCAGAGGCTGGCCCACTTCAGCCAAGGAGTATATGTGCTAAGGCTTGATCTCATTCACCCAACACTCCATAGCAGCCTGATATGTGCCTTGGATCAACTCTGCTGTATCTGAAGATTACATGGTCCTTTCTCTCCAGGGTCTAGTCCATGCTTTCACTGTTTCTGCTTTTGATTCTTTTCCGGTGGTAAGTAGGTAAAAACTTGAAGCAAGATTTCACTTTTGGAAAACATGTAGGAGAGCTTGTTTGCTTTTGCCAGCATGAAACTGGGTAAAAAAAGCACATGGGAACCAAGCTCCTAAAACTCTTTTTCGGTAATGATTCCTGTACTTAATAAACAGAGAGTTTAGAGAGTTCTTGATTAAAAATTTCCAAACACAGAAAAAATTCATTTCTGGGATTGCCTAAAAACTTTACCAAAGTCAGGCCATCTCGTTCTCCCCTGCCTCAGCCTGCCAAATGAGCTGGCCTTCCAGTCCCGGTTGGAAACAATGAACCACTGGTCCCACCGGTTCCCCAATTAGGCCGGAAGCCAGGGGCAGCTCCCGTGGGGACAGCTGGGCTCTAATGGTGTATCCACTCCAGCACAAAGACAGGAGGGGAGGCCCTGAAGGGAGTTGAGGTCCGGCAGCTGGAGGAGTGCCCCTGGTATTCAAACATTCCCGGCAAATGAAGTCATCGGAGATACCGAGGACTTGGCAGTCAGCTTTTAATGATGCAATTGCATTTTCCCCTCTCTGGTCCCCCACACGTAAAAAATTCAACAGGTTCTGTTTGGAATTTAAGGTTATTTTCTTTGGCACTGATGCAGCTTCCCTTATCAGTGTTGAGGAACCATTTCCTTTCCCTCACTGAGGAAATCAGGCGTCACTTCAGGGAAGTGCCTGTCAGAAGCTCCAAGTGGGTCAGCTGCCATGGCAACCATCCCCCAGCAGCCAGTGAGGGGATAAAACGTCACACTGAAAGACCGCCCTAGCCTCTTTCTGACTTTCTTCAAAGCCTGATGGTTCCAAGCCGCCCGTGGCCTGCAGTGGTGGCCCTTCCTCTGTCCTTGAAAATAGGCAGTCAATTCCTCAGATAGGAAAAAACAGCCACAGAAATTTCCTCTGGATGAGGCCATCAGAGATGCGAAATGATGGTAATCTGCCCCAGTAGGGGACAGATTACAGGGATGCTTTCCGGCTGAAGGAGAAACATCTTTTCTGAGCTTTTCAAGCTTTTGTGAGGACAGGAGCAGAACTGGATTTAATTCCTCGCCTGCTGAATGGGGGTGGTGGTTTGTGATGCGTTTTCATTTGCTAGAAGGAGGAATCAATTAGGCAGATAATGAAGAGCAAATTCAAGTTCAGCAGGGTGTGTGATGACAAGGAAAGGTAAAAGACCATCAAGGAGATCGTCCTCTTTATGGTATTAAAGGAAACCCTGAGAAATCATTTCACCTCTGAGCCACTGTTTCCTCACGTAGAAAATGAGGGAGTTGGACTAGGTGATGTTGAATATCCCCTTCTCTGCTCTAAAATGCTATATAGGTCCTGTAATTAGTACTTCAATAACCTTGAGAATTTTACCACAGCCCCCAATCCCCCAGCAGCCTGTCCTGCAGGAAACCAAGGCCTCCTATTCAACAAGTACAGGGAGAACATTTCCTCACTGTGGAGGTTTGCAGGATCAGAATCTAGCTTCTTCCCTGGAATCAAACAAGTACTCACTGTCAGTTTCTACTTCTTGCTTGTGAAACTGCTCAAGAAGATTCTGTGCTCTTCTCTCTGGGTCAGAGCCTGGCATCATCTGCTTGAGATAATCCAGCAGTTTCTGTAAGCAAGGGAAGTGAGGGGGCTCTCGGAAGTCCTCTGCGCACTGGTCAAGCCAGGCCCTCAGGATGGAGGCGATTGCACTGAGAAAGAGAAAACAGAAAGTCACTGTACTCAACTGGCTCTGGAGACGCAAAACCAGCCCTGGACACCAGAGCCTGTCCCAGCCATGCCTCAGGAAACCTTGGGCAAGTGATCAACGGATAGTTCCCTAGAAGTTCCCAGCAATGTCAGTGAAGTTAAAGCATCTGAAAACAGCCTGACTACCTTTTATTATTTTAAGTGGTGGTTGGGGAGCTGGGGAAAGACTGGTAAGTTACAAAAAAAACCAACAAAAACAGGACCATAAACTTTGGAAAAACCCACATAGGGCAAAAAAAAGACACGGAAGAGAAGATTTAGTGAGTCCTGAAGCAACTTCAAAGTAACCTGTATACAACAAGATTATGTGTTTCCAATTCTGGATTCACTCAAGTCAGAGACCACAAAATCTACTGTGATAACATTTTAGGAAATAACAGACAGTGGGCCAGAACTTTGATAGACGGAAGGGCCTAGGTTTAGGAAAGATAATGTGTAAATTTAATTTTACAAAGATCACCAGGGTTTCAGCATAGCACCAAAAACGTCCTCACAAAATTATCCTTTCACTTTTCAAACTACCAGAGGACAATGTGTTTCCAGTGGGAGAATCAGTATGAGTAGAAAGTTAGGTTTTGAAAAGTAAAGGAGAAAAACTTGATAAGCAAAGCCATTCATCGAGAGGGCGACTTCTTCTGATGGCTCAGCTGAGTCCACCTTGGGTGAAACAAGGACCAGGGCACAAAAAGAGACCGGGTCATCATGGGAGCACATTTCCCTCCTTTCATGTTACTAATAACACAGGCTTGTTCTCTTTAAGGTAGGTGCAGCCCCTCACTCAATGGAAGAGACAAACAGCTGACAAAAAGGACAACTTTTGAGTGTTATTGTCCTGCGCTTCATATTCAAAGAAGCCTTTACAGCCACTCCTGAGTCGGGCACTTGCTAGGCTGTGTCCCATGCACACGGTACTTTGCCTCACTAATGACCAGCCAGCCCCAGGAACAAGGTGCATCCATTGACGATGGCCGGAGAAGATGACAGGGACTCTAAATTAATCCAAGCATGTTTTATTGACAGAGCTGGGACACTTTGTTTTAGCGAAAGACCTAATTAAAATTTTTCAGCTGAAAAAAAAAATGTCTAGCAGATTTTAAAATTACCATCTGATTAGACTTCAAACAAATTGTTCGCTTAGTTAACGAACTGTAAAGAAACGAGAAGATATAATGATCCGTATATATGAAACCGCCGCCTGGACTTTCATAGGTGTGTCTAAACTTCACAGGTCTCAAGTGCATAGCAGAGAGCTAGACTGTGATCAAGGCAGAAATGCAGCTAAAGCCAATCTAATGCTGAACTTTTGGAACTGACGTACAAACACAGAAGGGAAAGAAATTAACTGTTTTCACTGCTGTGGAGATCACTGTTTCACCAATATGGACATGAAGACATTGGGAACGATAATATTCACATAGCTACAGCAGAAGTAGATGACATAAAACCACTAATTAAGGTTGGCATGTAAAACCATAGAAATAATTCAGTATTTTCTAAATCTTCAGTGCAGATTCAAAAAAGAAACAAAAGTTTCATTCCCTCACAGAAAGCTAGAAGAAATTAATCTGGGCTCTGGGATTAACTGAAAGAACGAGCAAAATGAAATTAATGAACTTCTAGTCAGTGAACCTTCAATATTCGGGTCACTTGTCACATCATGTTATTTATGAATGTTTATGGCCCCCCAAATTCATATGGTGAAGCCCTAACTCCCCCTGAAATGATGGACTTCAATTATTTTGAGAGCCCATACACGGCACTCATTATTTCTCCTTTCTTCACCAAAACCAAATATCACGAATTGAAGAAGATAATGATGAGGCGGCATCCTACTATTTCGTTTTTATAAGGAAGATGACTTTTTCTGTGAATAATTTCCCTTCTTTGCTGACGAGCATTGAGACCAGAACTGGGGTAGGCACATAGGTGGGGTGATAGCACAGAACTCAGGAAAACCTGACGTTTGCATACATTATGGTGACTCTTACAGAACGGTTTTGCACTTCTCAAAAGAAGGGTGATTTAATTTAATTAGTACTATCACTCACTTAATATTTTTTAATATTTCAATGAGGGAATACTCTTTCGATGACAGTGATTAAAAGACAGATATGGAGGGATGATAATTCACATCACTAAATTAAAAATCTAAAAGAGCATCCAACCAACAATGAGACCAGCAACTCAATGACCCTGATAACACCTCAAAAGTTCATAACCTAAAAGAAACCCAGGTAGAAATCCAAAATTATAGTGAAAGACAGATGTTAAAACATATCAATATGTCATTTACTCATTTACCCCCCATAATTGCTAGTTTTAAAATTACAAAACAATTTATTGAAAAAAGTAAATACCACAAATACACAAATATCTATAAATTAAAACAACAAAATATCTACCCCCCTTCATTCTAATCTTATTACCATGACCTTGTGTGAACAGTTTGGAGTATATCCTTCTAGACTTTTCTATGGATATGTTTACATATTTAAGTAGATGTCATATGTATAAACCATGGATTTTTTTTCCCCCATAAATAGTATGTCATAGACACCTCTCCATCCACGCCAGGACCTCTAGCTCTCACTGTTTCTCAGGGTTACATAGTATCCATTGCATGCACACACCATAATTAATATAGGTATTCTACTAGTGCACAGGTAGTTAAGTTATTGTTAGGTTCTCACACTTACAACTACAAAATGAATATCCTTGTTTACATCTCTGTGTACTTGTATATTTCTATGGGGCACGTTGTATAGGACTTCCTTCCATGGAAAGCTGCAGCCTTGGAAGGTCCAGGGGAATTCTGAAGGGGGACCTTAATCCATACTGGATTCACCTTTAGGTGCACATTTTGTCCTCCTCAGACTGGTATTTTCTACTAGCGTTGTTAATCTATTCATTTTACTCTTTGTGACAGTGCCCTTCCCACAGCTTAGCGCCAAGAAGGCTTTGAAAAGTCACTACAAACCCAGACATTGAATTAAAAAGCATTTTCAGACAAAAGAGAAATGAAGGCAGAGGAGGAAGAATAAAGAGAAGAAGGAAAAGACATATACAGACAGCACAATACAACACAAGGCAGACCCCTGCCCTCTTATTAGCAGAGTTTTATCAGCATCCCAGGGAGGCAGGCTTTCTGGAATGGCCTGGACGTGTGCCCAAAGCTCAGAGCAGCTTTATGTTTGCCAGTCCTGGGAAGAAACTTTCTGTTCTTGATAGGCTAAGAAGCAGATAAAATGTGAAACTTTTGAAATTTCAGAAGGGAAAGCAACATCACAAAATCATGACACAGACAACAGGATTACTGGCCAGTGACTTTTCCATCTTACCTTTCCTGGCTCCACTCCTAAGATCTAAGGTACATCCTAACCAGAACTGGTTAGTTGGAAGGTGTAAAGAACCTTAATAACGAAGGGAGGCCCTCGTTAAAAGTCACAACCTTACAGGAAAGGTGTGACTGTTAAACTAGAGAAGCTACTTGGCTCTATGCACAGAATAAGAAATGAGGTTCCAGAGGAAAACCTGGTTCCCATCCTCACTGTGCCACCTGTGAACAATGGGAGTGGGACTGATCACTTAGCTCCACTGACCCTTATCTGGAGAAGAGACATAATAATACCTGCCTTCATCTACCTGACACTGATCGGTTGAATTTCAAATGACATAATGTCAATAAGGATATTGAGGTATCTGGAGAGAAACACAACTGTTAGCAGTCTTAAGACTACTTGCCGTAAATCACAAAAGGAAGGGATTAAAAAAGGTATGGCTCAGTGAACATCAATGAGCACTCATGGAAAGAACTCAAGGAAACTGCCACGTAAAATAGAGTGATATAGAATACAAACCATGCTCATGCAACACCTGTGGCTCCAGGCCTGCTGGAGGAAGGCAAACACTGTGAACAAATACCACCACCCCCACACACAGACACCACACACTCACACACACACACCACACACACACCACACACCCACACACCACACCACACACACACCACACACCCACACACCACACATACACTCACACACCACACATACACTCACACACACACACCACACCACACACACACCACACACTCACACACACACCACACACCACATACACACACCACACATACACCACACACACTCACACACACCACACACACACCACACACTCACACATCCCACACACACCACACACACACACACGCCACACACACGCCACACACACACACCACACAAACCACACATACACCACACACACACACACCACACACACACCACACACACACGCCACACACACACCACACACACCACACATACACTCACACCACACACACACACACCACACACACCACACATACACCACACACACACACACCACACACACACGCCACACCACACACACCACACATACACTCACACCACACACACGCCACACACACACCACACATACACTCACATACACCACACACACACACTACACACACACCCACACACCACACATACACACACACACACACCACACACACACCACACACTCACATACTACACACACATACACCACACACTCACACACACCACACTCACACACACACCACACACCACGTACACACACCACACATACACCACACACACACACCACACACACCACACACACACCACACACACCACACACACACCACACACTCACACACCCCACACACACCACACACACACACGCCACACACACACGCCACACACACACACCACACACACACCACACACACACCACACACACCACATACACTCACACCACACACACACACCACACACACCACACATACACCACACACACACCACACACCACACACACCACACATACACTCACACCACACACACGCCACACACACGCCACACACACACACTCACATACACCACACACACCACACACACACGCCACACACACACACCACATACACTCACACCACACACACACACCACACACACCACACATACACTCACACCACACACACACCACACACACACACTACACACACACACGCCACACACACACACCCCACACACACGCCACACACACACACACACAACACACCACACACACGCCACAGTCTCACACACACACCACAGTCTCACACACACACCACACGTACACTCACACACACCACACACACACCACACACACACCACACACACACCACACACACACCACACACACCACAGTCTCACACCACACACACACTCACCACACATACACTCACACACGCCACACATACACTCACACGCCACACACACACCACACACCACACACACACCACACCACACACACGCGACACACACACCACACCACACGCCACACATACTCCACACACACACACTCACACACACACAACACACCACACACACACAAACACACACACACCACACTCTCACACGCAACACACACACTCACCACACATACACTCACACACCACACACACACTCACCACACATACACACACACACGCCACACACACACGCCACACACACCACACACTCACACACACACCCCTGAGTTAGCCCCCCTCAGGACAGACCAATTCAGGAACATCAAAGTGTAATAGAGGGACTTCCCTGGTGGTGCAGTGGTTAAGAACTCGCCTGCCAATGCAGGGGACGCGGGTTCAAGCCCTGGTCCGGGAAGATCCCACATGCTGCGGAGCAACTAAGCCTGTGCGCCACAACTACTGAGCCTGCGCTCTAGAGCCCGCGAGCCACAACTAGTGAAGCCTACGCGCCTAGAGCCCATGCTTTGCAACAAAAGAAGCCACGGCGATGAGAAGCCTGTGCACCACAACAAAGAGTAGCCCCCACTCACCACAACTAGAGAAAGCCCGCGCGCAGCAACAAAGATCTAACACAGCCAAAAATAAATAATAAATTAAAAAATTAAAAAAAAAAAACTTGTGAAGACTGAAGAAGTAATTTCTGAAGCCAAATGGAAAGATTAAGATTGTGACATAATCTAAACTCAGTAAGGAGAAAAGCCAGCACTCCTCACTCCCAAGGGAACGTGTGTGTCTGATTAAGAATGACTGGATGGGGGGTGGGGAGAGCAGGGGCAAGACCCAAATCTGATGGTGGAGCAGACAACCAGGATTGCTTTCTCTACCTCAGACATCCTTGGCAAGGTGCAAATTCTTGCAGTATGTGAAGGAAGGAAGTCGTGTCCAGACCCAGATGCGGTTTCTAAGACTTGTAATAGAACAGACCCCTGGGGAAAATGAATTCACTAATCCAACTAATATTTATTGAGTACCCTTTATTTTCCATATTCCCGAAAACTATTTATGTGATGAATGTCACAGTAGGGGAGTCTAGGGTATTTACCTTCAGAGAAAGTAAACCTGGTCAGGGCTCCATGGAGTGCTTCCCTGAGGAAATGACGTTAAAGCTGAGATCTTAAGGATAAGGGAGAATTAGCAGGGTGAAGACTCTGGGGTAACAGCGTAAGCAAAGGTCCTGAGGTGAGAGAAAGCAAAACACTTTTAAGAGACATAAGGAAGAACTGTTTAAAGAATAGGAAAAGAGGGGAGAAATGGAGCATAATGAGATTTGCTATGTTCATTTGATTTCTTAGCCAAACAGAAATCACACTTAAGAATACCTGGTTGGAAGACATCAGACAGATGTCTTAGCTGAGAGGTATAAGGAAATAGTACAAAACTTCTAATCACTCTCAGGGACCTTCAGGCATGCAATGCAGAGTAAGAGGGCTGACTGAGGTGAGCATTAGGCTATTATGCTCAAACTACAGATTTTTAATACGTACAGGGATTTTAAGATAAATGCATTAAATCATGTTAAAATCGCATAGGTAGTAAAATACTCTAGAACTGGTAAAAGGTTTAATAAAAAAAAAACCTTCTAGGTATGAGGTCATCGCTCCCATGATATATAACTTCCAAGCCAAGAAATAGGATTATTATGACAAAAAGAATAACTCTGTCCATTTAGAGCTTTCTCTCCCCAGAAATCTATTTGAGGTAATTTTTTTTTTTTTTTTTTTTTTTTGCGGTATGCGGGCCTCTCACTGTTGTGGCCTCTCCCGTTGCGGAGCACAGGCTCCAGATGCGCAGGCTCAGCGGCCATGGCTCACAGGCCCAGCCGCTCCACGGCATGTGGGATCTTCCCGGACCGGGGCACGAACCCGTGTCCCCTGCATCGGCAGGCGGACTCTCAACCACTGTGCCACCAGGGAAGCCCTGAGGTAATAATTTATCGTTACTTAATCATCAGCAGAAGAAGATTAGACATGGAAACATTTTTTAAAAGCAGCAAAACATTTTTTCTATTTTAGGATACTCTCCAAGAATTGGATCTTTCCCTAATATAGATAATGAAAAGGTAAAAAGATCTATGTAGAGGGTGGCCTTTGAAGCAGTGTAGCACAGGACACTGCCAGGCCCTCTGGGTGGGAGCCAATGCACTTTGCCCTTCAGGGAAAGAAAGCAAAGTAACCTTGACACTGACTCTGAGCTAGACCCTCCACCTTGTTCTCCTAGTCACAGAATGATTTTCTGCTGTTTCTGGGAAGGCTGCCAGTTACAGTCTGCCTCTAAGACCCCTGGCTAGATGGTTTTCCTGATGAGAAAGAACAAAGGGAGATGCAGAGATTTTTTTTTTCCTTTTTTTGCCTGTAAAAGCATGTAAAGGATGGAAACATCATCTAGACTCATCAAGGTAATCTTGCAATGCTCTCTTGTACATTTTCCATTGTACATTTTGGTACTGGTGGTGAGTAGAGGTTAGAACGCTGGGAGGGAAAGTAAAAGAGGAATTAAGAGAGACCCAGGGAAATAAATGTAAACAAAGCCAGAGTAGGGACGAAGCACCAGAAGGCAATATAGGGCAGAAAAGCCAGTGAAGGGCCATGGGCAGTTAAAGAAGAGGAAAACCTCCAAGGCAAGAATGAGGAAGAAAAAGACTGGGATAGGAAAGACACACAGTATAAAGAGTAAATATGGGTGAGAAAGGGTCAAGAGTAGGAGGAGATGAGCTCAAAACCAATAACTTAAAATCAAGTGTTTACACACCTGTCTTTCATTCCCAAACTACATGTGCAGATCCTGGCAACTGCATGTAAATTTACAGAAACTGAAGGGAATTGTTGTGCAGAGACTCAATCCTATATTACCAAACCTTACTCAGTATGTCAGTGGCTGCACTCCATTAGAAAAGGAACAAAACTAAGAGGTCTCCTAAGTGCCTATTTTTCATGAGCAGTATAGCCGATGTGGTTACACACATTCTCCGGAGTCAGACTGACTCTCTGGTTAGTCAGACAAACCCAACCTCTTTATGCCTCTGCTTCCTCATCTGTAAAATGCATACAGTAATAGATCCCTCCTCACAGAGTTCTTAGGAGGCCTAAAAGAGATAATATATCTGAGGTATTTAGAATAGTCCCTAAGACATAATCAGTGCTCAAAAACATTAGCTATTTTCATTATTTTAAAAAAGAAGAATTACAATCTATAAGATTAAGGACTAAAGGCAAAAGGAACTACACATCAACACTGGACTCGGGTTGAGAAAGTTGTTTCCCTCGGGGGTACGAGTTAACGATTCTGATACTGCTATACATATATACTGAAACTGAACAATTAAGTAAATGGAAGGCAGAGGGTAGAAGCCGGTTTTCTCACTGCTGGAGAGGATACTCACAAATAAGCAAGGGGAGGAAGCTAGAATGGTCCATGTGGTAAGGATTAGAGTTGAAGGCATCAGTAAGAATTCATATTTAATATAATATATAGATGGTTATACATAGAAATATTTATAGGTATATGCATTTACACATATATTTCCTAGCCATGTCAGCTGACAGGGCCAGAAGAAATGACACCCCAGTAGCGATGAGCACACCTAGCACCCAGATCTTGGTTTCTAATATCATTCTCCAATAAAAAGAACCAGGTTGGGCTTCCCTGGTGGCACACTGGTTGAGAATCTGCCTGCCAATGCAGGAGACACGGGTTCGAGCCCTGGTCCGGGAGGATCCCACATGCCGCGGAGCAGCCGGGCCCGTGAGCCACAACTACTGAGCCTGCGCGTCTGGAGCCTGTGCTCCGCAACAAGAGAGGCCGCGACAGTGAGAGGCCCGCGCACCGCGATGAAGAGTGGCCCCCGCTCGCCGCAACTAGAGAAAGCCCTCGCACAGAAACGAAGACCCAACACAGCCAAAAATAAATATAAAAAATAAATAAATAAAACTTTAAGGTCTCCTGAAAATCTAAAAAAAAACAAAAAAAAAAGAACCAGGTCTCCTTGAAGAATGGCTGATTCTAAGACTGGGATGGGAAATATACAAGGTGAGTCTAGAACGTCTTGTAGTGCCATAAAGTAAGGAAGGGCTCAAATCCAATAATAGGGATGTGTGAAAGTGACACAGGAGTCAACCAGAAGAGTTCCCAATGGCCAAAGCTGGAATAATCTGAGCAATAAAATACATAAAGTAGCATTGCATTATAGCCCACAGTATAAATAAATTTCCATGAGTCCATACTGATATAAATAAAAGACTGAATAAATTAATAAATGGGTGAGACAAATCTCCCATGCAGAAGTTTTCCAAATAATTTAGGTAGATACTTTACCCTAAAAGAAGGGAAGCAAACCAAAGGGGTTGTGCATAGTGACTTCCTTCCAAACAATATAGTATAGAAAGGAAGGGGGAAAAAAGACATATGCCATGAGGAAACCTGAAAAATAACAACTTCATCCAGGTGATCAAGGCCAACATCAACAGTCGTAAATCATGTTGAAAGTATGTGATGAGAATGGTATTTTATCTCTGTGATGTTTCTCTCAAACCTCATAAATTCAGTCTAACTATGAGGAAAAATATCAGTCTAATTACAAGAAAAATTCTAATAAAGGGGTGTCCTAAAATATATCTGGATCAGTACTCCTCAACACTGTCAAGGTCATAAAAAACAAGAAAAGTCAAAAACTGTCACAGCCAATAGGAACCTAGAGAGATATCCCAACTAAATGTAATGTAGTATCCTGGATGGGACCCTGGGACAGAACAGGGCCATTACGTAAAAATAAGGAACTCTGACTAAACTATGAACTTTAGTTAACAATGCACTGATTCATTAATAATAACACGTGTATATTCGTGTTAGAAGTTAATAATAGGGGAAACTGTGAGGAAGGTATACGGGAACTCTGTATTATTGGCTCAATTTTTATATAAATGTAAAACTGTTGTTTAAAATGTCCTAAGGGGGAAAAAAAGATGAACAAGAGGGTCCAACCTAAGTACTTAAGAGAAATAGTCTCATTTTTATCACAGGGAAAGAAGTAGAGACCACACAGTGTTGAGGTTAAAGCCTGGGTTAAATCCCACTCTCTCATTTATTCACTGTATGACCTTGGACATGTTCCTTAACCTCTCTATGCCTCAGACTCCCCATCTGTAAAACAGGAATAATAACACATAGGGTTATTATGAGGGTATTAAAAGGATACTCAGTACTTAACACAGGGACTATTCCTATGAAGCAGCCAATGAACTCTAGCCATTATTATTAGAAAGAGACACCGCCGCTCACCAAAGTTATTTTTCAGGGACCTCAGTAACTCATTATTCTCCAATTCCTCACAGTCCGAGAAGGGAGTTTTTATGCTATAAATAGGCCTCTAATGAAAAAATTGCTGAGGCGTTCTACAGTTTTCACCATTAGAATGGAGTTTCCGTTGGGGATGACAGATGCTACAAGGCACCAAGAACAGGAAGCAGGCGCTCAGATTGATGGGCCTGACCAATCTGGTCTTCCTTCTTCTTTCCTCACATCCTCCAACCCATCTCCTTCCCCAGGAAACAAGCCTAACTTCCACATTTCTAACAGCTGTTTGGGGACCTTGTTCGGGGTGTTCATTTCATTAAAAAGCCAGGCAAAACAACACAGGCTAAAGGAAATAATCCCAAACTGTACAATCTCAGAATGCTAACAAGCTAAAGCACTAGTCACAATGGTGAGACTATACCCTAGTTCCTCATGCACTTCTCTCTGCAGCTCTTTTACTGTAATATAGACAAATATGGCGGGAGGGGTGAGGGGGCAGGGAGAATTTATGAGCACCAGAGATCCCAACCGCTATTTTTGAAATAACAGGCCTGAGAGCAAAATGGTGAGAAATCCAAGTCCTGGAGTCAATTGGACCTGAGATCAAATATCAGACCTGTCATTAACCAGTTGCTTGATCTTAGTCAAAGCATGTAATTTTTCCAGAGCCTCAGTTTACACACCTATAAAATCAGGACAATATCTCACAGCATGTCTGTGATGGTAAAAAAAAAGGTACAAAATGCCTAGCAGAAAGCCTTGCACTAAGGTAAGTACACCCCAAACTGTAGCCAGTGGTGGTGGTCGGAGAGGTGACAGTGGTATCATCATTTCTATCATCTCTGACGCTGCAGGGTGATCAAGGGACAGAGTCTGGTTGTGATGTCTCTTTACCTTTCTCTAACATGTAGAGGACCTTAGGAGATTCTCAGGGGGCCATTTATTCTTCTCTCTGAATCAATGATTATCGATGTTGTTTCATTCCTCCATTATTAGAAAAGTGATTTCTGCTTGGGAGCCTGCACTCTTCCCTTAAATGCATAATTTTGATTCAAGATTTCAGTGACTTTTTTAAAACTATACTTTGTTTTTCTTTGTCCAGTATGGATGCTTTAAAGACAATACCAGGCTCTTTTATGTGGCTTATTGCATCTCCATTTCTACTTTTGTTTTACTTTTTAAAAATATTCCTTTCACATTATAGCCTTTAATTCTTCTAAATTTGGAGTTTTAAATCTTATTTTTGCTTTTTTCTTTACTCTTCTTTCTTTGCCCCATTTTTGTTACAATCACTCAGATTGATTTCAATTGCCTTCTTAGGTTATTTGAATTTGATGGAATGAATATTGATTGCGAACTCACTGGGAAGATTTGTTAATACCTTCCACTGTAAAGTTTCCCAGATATAAAGAATTACAGCCAACTTCCTTTAACTCATCTCCCTTTTCTTTAGAATGTTTCTAATATCTTAGATACTAATATTTATAGGGCTCTTTACCACTGAACTAAAACCTGGTGTCACTATTTACAACTTCTGGGAAAAGATTACAAGAATGACTTTTATATCATCTGAATGTTTGGAGATGAAAGCAGTATGATTTCAGTGGTTTAAACCACTGCTATGGTAAAGAGTTTGAGAAAACAAAACATGGCATTCCAGAAGGGAAGTGACGAGAGTCAATTAAAGAAAAAAAACTGTAACTATTTCAACATTACAATAGTAATTTTTTAAAAGGAATAAAAAAGCGTAATTCCTGAATAGTTTTAAACATCTTTAAATAGAGTTCTGTGTGTGTATACATACATATATATATATGATATTCTAATCTCAAATACATTTCAGAGAGTGAAGATTCACGGTGTCAAGGCTCTGTATGGTTAATATCCCTTCTTCATGTTCTCTTCACTTCTGAATTCAATGACTGTAATAAATCTGCATTAAGGAAAGTTTCCTTTTCCCATCTGGTTCAGATTTTATTATTCTAAATAGATAGCATTTTCTCATGTAAAAGTGATGGCAGGAAGGAGGAAAGGGGCGCAGGTAGAATGAATGCTGGCAGAGATGTTTTCTTCTGTCATAGGAAGTGAGTTCCCTGATTTCCCAACAGTGACAAGTTTAGGGATTGTAGAAACAAACATGGTATGACTTATTATTTACATCAGTCTAGTGCTAACATCAGAAATCACTGTGTGGCAAAGATCCCAACATCTAAAATCCTTGCAAGTTGAATTCCCTGCAACTGAAGGAATTCTTACTTTAGCCAGATAACTTTAAAGGTCCTGATATCACACAAAGCCTGAACCGGGCATACTCGGGACTGGAATTACAAGTGAGAGTCACAGCACAACCAGATACTTTTTGAAATTCATGAAGAACACTAGCCAGTTGTGGTCCAAGACACCAGAAACCAATCTTTCATCTTGACTGTTTCATCTGTTATTTCTACATTTTTGCCTTCTTTTAAGTTCTTTTATCCTTTGAAAGGTTCATTAGATCCATATTCAGAAATACAGGAAAGACTGTTACCTTGGGACTTGGGAGCCTGTATCAAATGTAAGCCTTGTTCTATGCTTTACAACAAAAACTGAAAAACCAAACAATAGTTGAGCATTTTCCTTTTCATAGTTAAACCCAGTAGTGATTCCCCACCTCCACCCCCCCATATCCCTGGGCTGCAAAACTGAAGGCATCTGTCCTAAAACAGGATGTTTACTTCTTAGAATGTCACTGAATTCCTGCCGTCTGTTTCCCACCTGAAATCACAAGAACACAGATTTGCAGCAAAGGAAAACAATGGGCATTTTGCTGCTCCTTGCCTGACCCCACAATACAATGCTTTAGCCCATCTCTTTATTTATGATCCTAGCCAGCAGTTCTGATGTCACGATTAATAAGAAGCAAATCAAAGAAGCTGTGTATTTTTTCTTTCCTATTTTATCAAAACTGGTTACCCAATCTTTCCAACAGAGACAAGCAGTAAAGGGCACCTCTCAAACAATCAATATAATATTTGGACCATATCTCTGCTTCTGATATTCATTTTCATTTTTAAGAAGATGAAAAGAGGGATTCCCTGGTGGCGCAGTGGTTGGGGGTCCGCCAGCCGATGCAGGGGACACGGGTTCGTGCCCCGGTCCGGGAAGATCCCACATGCCGCGGAGCGGCTGGGCCCGTGAGCCATGGCCGCTGAGCCTGCGCTCCGCAACGGGAGAGGCCACAACTGTGAGAGGCCCGCGTACCGCAAAAAAAAGAAGAAGATGAAAAGAAAGCTAAATAAATTTTATCCTAGGCATCCTTAAACTTGAAAGGATCTCAGAGCACTCATTTTTCAGGAAAAGAGACTGAAACCGAGAGGTGAAGTGACAGTGATGGAGGAGGAGCTTGAGTCCGAGTTCTCCAGCCTCGTTTCCCAGGGCCCGTCACCTTCCATGAGGCTGGCTCCACGGCCACCTCAGCACTGGATTCGCCTAATTATAAGAAGGGGCATAAATAAATAAATTTCCAAATAAGTATGGTATTATTTTTACATATATTTAGATGTTCATAAATAAAGACAGTTTTCACTTGAGCACTGCAGCAGCCTCATCGCCATCCAGCAGGGTTTCTTACCTAGGCACTATTGATATTTAGGGTCAGGTAATTCTTTGTTGCAGGGGGGAGAGGGGCCGGTCTTGCACATGGCAGAATGTTTTGCAGCAATCCTGGCCTCTGCGCACTAGATGCCAGAGCACCTCCCCACCAAGTTGAAACAACCAAAAATTCTCCAGATCTTGCCAAATGTCCTCTGGGGGCAAAACTCCCCCACTGAGAACTGGCATACAGCCATATCTCCTACACATCTATCAGCCATCAGGAAGCCTTCAGTCACTGCTACAAGTCAGCTGCTGCAGCTCTGAGATGATCGAGGAACTTTCCATGTGTTGCATGTGGAATGGACAAGGTGCTTCCCTGATTTCCTCCAAAAACAGACAAAGCAGTGACCCTATCAAGTCACAGAAATGATCAGAAGGGTAACTTGTGAAAAAGAGAACAAAAAGAGAATGCTCAAGTGAGATGAAAAATAATAAAAGGAGAAGTGGAGGGAAAAAACCCAAAAAAGACAGAAGAAAGGGAAATGGAAAGAAGAAAGAGGTCAGCAGAGAGAAGGGATTTTAGCATTCCAGTATCTGTAGGACAGAGTGACCCATTATACGATAAAGTGGCATATTTTCATCGGGCATAATTTTTTAAAAAGGCAACTCAGTCTGAAGAAAAGGGTCAAGAACTTTCTACCAATTCACTGTGAGGCTTTAGGAAAGGACCATTGTCCTCAGATGATGGACCCCTCAGGGGAGTTCTATGTGAAGCTCTTTGTTAAGGCCTCATATGCTTATAACTGTAAAGCCCTTTAAAACAGCTTATCCTGGAGTCTCACCCACGTTACTGTTCCTGGTGTACAATTCATGTGAATGAAGCTTTAGAACAGGCCTTTGAAAGAATGAGCATGACTCTTCACGTCCAGAGTACAAATCAATTTGCTTTAACTGCCACTTCCCAGAAAACTATTTAACCTCAAAACACCCCCTGGGAAACAGCAAAGCTCTCGATAGTTTTCATACTGTTACTCTCCTCAGAGTTTTCAGGTGGCTGGTTGAATGGTAGCTCTAGACGTGGCGCAATTCCAAAATATGTAGATAACAACACGCTTATTGCTGCATCTGGTCACAGATCGAGGTTACGTTTGACAAGCTGACCACTCAATTCGTAGAGTATCTCTTCTTTAACATATGTTTTAAAATTCATTCTAAAAAGGTTCTTGGTTTAAAAAAATTATTATTTCCGTAAGTTTTCATGGATACACAAAACTAACGACAACAAAAGCCCTCTAATCCTACGATTCTCAAACTTTAAAATGCATAGGAATCGCTTGAGGATCTCGTTAAAATGCAGATTCTAATCGAGGTCTGGGGCGGGGCCTGAGACTCTGCATTCCTAACAAGTTCCCAGGCGATGCTGATGTGGCATTTATGGGCTAGGCAGTGGCATCTGGATTGGGCACAACAATGAGATAATAAAGAACCACAAGAAGAAAAAAAAAAGGTTGTAAGTCTAATCCATTCCCTCAAATTACCTATCTGATTATACGGCTTCCCTCCTGCAAAAACTTTTTAGGGCTGACTGCCCACTGCTTACCAGGGAAAGCCCAAACCCTCTTGAATTTGTGAGAAATTCAAACCTTTCACGATAACTTCAGCTCCACTAGCTGCCCTCACCCAACATCTACACAGTGAAGCAGCTGCCCCAATTCTGTGTTGTTGCCCCAGATATCATATACTCTGCACTTCCCTGATTTGATCCCACTGTCCCCTCTTCCTAAACGGCTCTACCATCCAAACCTTCACGCTCCTTCAAAGCCTGCTTCAGATGTCACCTCTTCCAAGAAGCCTCCCTAAAGCCCTCTAGGAATAAGGTATCTCTTCCACTCACCACACCTTGCGCTTGGCATTCAAATATCTACACTGGTGTGTTTAGTTTTCTGGAAGGTTACAGCCCATCCAATAAAATTATGAAACTACCTGACAACTAACTCAGGAGTTAAAAAGATACCCAGTTTTCTCATCTTTACATCCCTGGCTCCTGGAGAAAGGAGTCCATCAGCCAATTGCCTGAACAGTTAAAAATTCCATAGGATTACCTCCCTGAACTTTTGATCCCAAAATGAAACCACGAGTGGTTTCAAGCACCCTAGTATATAACCTGTCTACTCAAGAACCTCACTCCTTCAGCAGCCTGTACCCCTACATCGTGGATTTCTTCTTCACTGACTGCTGGATCAAATTCATCTGCATAAACTACCTCCCATTTAAAAAAAAAAAAAGGCACAATGAAAAGACCATCCCTTGCCCTCATCCTCCGCCCCATTTCTGTTTCCCTTTACAACATAACTCTTCCAAAGAGTCATTAAACTTGTCGTCCCCACTTCCTCCCCTTCTAACCTCTCTTAACCCACATCTGCATCCACCAAAACTGCGCTTGCCATGGGTGACAAAGACGGAAGTGTGGCAAAATTAGGAGTCACTCCCCAGACCCCTCTCTCTTGATGTCTGGGCAGCATCAGACACAGTTGGTCACGCCCCCTCCAAAACCCCCTCTCCGCTTGTCTTCTGGAACACAGCTTCTTTCTGCTCCTTCCCCCTGCCTGTTCTGTTCCAGTCTCCTCTGCTGGACCGTCCGCTTTCCTAACTCTCAGTACCGGAGGGAACCAAGGCTCAGTCTTTGGACCTTTCCCTTCTAGATCTACCCTTCATCCACAGGAGGTCACACCCATTCCCATAGCTTTAAACACCATGTATAAACTAAGGATGCCCAAATGTATACTTCCAGTCTAGACTGCTCCCTGGAATCTACACTCACCCAATTACCTCAAAATTAACACGTCTAAGATGAAATTATTGACACATGCTCCCCACCCAACTTTCTTATCGCATAAAGCCGGGGCTCCATTCTATCACTCGCTCACACACGACCCTTGGAGGCATCTTTGCCGCTTCTTTGTCTCATATGCCGCACCCACTGCATCAGTACATCCTGTCAGCAACACCTTCAGGACTTCTGCAGAAGCTGTCACTACTACAAGCTACTACTTCTTGTTACCACTCCTATAATGACGATGTCGACAACTACTATTACTACTCACGTCCATGCTGTCATCACCTCTTTTTTTTTTTTTTTTTTTTGCGATACGCGGGCCTCTCACTGCTGTGGCCTCTCCCGTTGTGGAGCACAGGCTCCGGACGCGCAGGCTCAGCGGCCATGGCTCACGGGCCCAGCCGCTGCCGCGGCATGTGGGATCTTCCCGGACCGGGACACGAACCCATGTCCCCTGCATCGGCAGGCGGACTCCCAACCACTGCGCCACCAGGGAAGCCCTGTCATCACCTCTTGCCTGGACCCATGTAAGGGCCCTAACCGGGCTCCTTGCTGCCACTCTTGCCCCTGTCCCCAATGTCATGGTCTATTTTCCACACAGAGCCAGAGCAGGCCTTTTAAATATAAACCAGGCCATAGCACTATTCTCCTAGAAGCCTGTTAAGTGTTTCTTATCTTTCTCAGAATAAAATTCAGCATCCTTCCCAAAGCCTCCATGTGATGAGGGGCCCTTACAGATCTCATGCCCCAGTACTTGCCACTTCATTCACTTGGCTGCAGCCTCATTCACCCCTCTACTTGTTCTCAAACACCGTTCCTGCCGCAGAGCTTTTTCCATATTCTCCCTGCCTGGACATTCACAAGGCCTCACCTGCACCACACGCAGGTTTCTGCTCCAATGTCTCCAGATCAGATCAGAAAGCCTATGTGAATCAAAGTCTCCATCAGGATCTAGCCCCCCCTGCCCTCCTTCATTCTTTTTTGCCTGGATTCTTTGTCTCTCTCTCTCTCTACTAAAATATAAACTTCATAAGAGCTTGGACTTACTTATTTTGTTCATAGCTGTATCCCTTAGCACAGGGCCTGGCCAAGAGTGGGTGATCAATACATGTTTACTGAATGAATAAACGAATAGCATTAGATGGTCAAAAATTACTTCTATGACTTTCCATGTATTATGGAAAAAAACCATGGCAACATTCCAAAGGAAATTAAAAACTCCACTAAATTACATTCTTTTAAGATAATAAGTCTGGACTGAGAGCTTGTAATGCAGAGAAGAGGCAGACTCACTTCCTGATCACCGTCTTAGACTCTGATGAATTTTGGCCTCCAACTTCTTCACAGTTTGGGCTTGTCAGGTTTCCATACCTTTATAGATAAAAACAAACAAACAAACAGACAAACAGAAAATGCAGTCAGTAGTGTTGGAGAGCAACTCTTTTCCATTTCAAACACAACAGTTATACTTTTCAGGAGTATTTAAGGAAAGTAATATCTGTGAAATAACATCAAAAATGATACTATATTATTGATATTTATTTAATGGGTAAACATATATATGTGTGTGTATATATATGTGTGTGTGTGTATGTATAAATATACGGTCTACAAGGAAAGTGATTTAGCAATGAATCACATTACTTAAAACTTTCTCTTAATATTTAACATTTCTTTGGATTTTTTTCGATGAAATTACTCTTTTCCTCTTAGCAGGAGAATCAGGCGTTATGTGATGCACAGGTAGGAGATTCCTCATGAACTCTGGAGCATCAACCTCTCTGTGTAGCTACTGAAGGAAGATGTGGCTTTGCTTGCGCAACCTTCACGCCTGTGCCACACATGGGCACAAGATGACGACTCCATGCTCTGCTTATGAGTCTGGTCTCCTTGAGGATAGGTCCTATTGGAGGAAGGTGATGGAAATAATTCCAAACCCTCAAGTAAAGGCTGAGATAGAGACAAGGACTGAAGAACAGAATCCTCATGTCTCAGCAACCAAGAGAGCAGCAGTGTGTACACCGAGGTCAGGCTGATCTAGGCTTCCCCAGCCACTGGGGAAGGGGGACAAAGGGGAACAACGGTTTAGAAAGCAATAGGTGCCTAAATTTTAAAATTTGTCTCATTACAAACTCAAAACTTATTAAAACATTGATCAGGGGCTTCCCTGATGACTCATTGGTTGAGAGTCCGCCTGCCGATGCAGAGGAAGCGGGTTTGTGCCCTGGTCCGGGAAGATCCCACATGCCGCGGAGCGGCTGGGCCCGTGAGCCATGGCCACTGAGCCTGCGCGTCCGGAGCCTGTGCTCCGCAACGGGAGAGGCCACAACTGTGAGAGGCCGGCGTACCGCAAAAAGAAAAAAACATTGATCAGTCCCCGGTTACACTGTCAGATGTCCTTCCAACTCCATAGGTAAGCAAGTCTATTTCATACAAATATATCATGCTTTGTTTGGTTCAGAATGTTCATTTAGTAAATTCACTTTAGACTCCTAAGGAGGAGCCTTTATATTAACTTATAATGCCTGGACTATTTCTGCAGTTTCTCTTCCCATCAGTGGAGAATTCAGAGATTCCTTGGAGTTTCACAAGCTGGTAATCTGTCCCAAAGTTTTGATAATAGAAATTCTATAACTGGTGGGGTTTACATTTTTAAAGAGAACACTTCTGTCTTCTACTAATAGGATTAAGAACCCCAGTACCCTTATGGTTCCTTGTTCCTAGGATTTACAAGCCCTTTTAAAAATAAAAGCCCACCATCTGGTTTGACAGAATGCCAGTCCATCTGGTCTCCCCATCGCCCTATCCCGGCAGGTTCTACTTTACGCCCGCAGGGATCAGCCCCCTCCCCCATCCACGTGCTCCTTATCAAGCTCCTCAGCCTTATAGACTCCTTGGCCTCCCAGAGATATTTTCCACTGGCCTCCGCCCTCCCTGTTCCTCTTCATTCTGTCCTGCACCTGCTATTTAGAGGCTTCCAGGGCTACCCTTTGCTTTCCCTGAGATAAGAACTCAGTCAGATTAAGATTTATGCAGCCCCATGTGGGCAAGGCAGGGCTGGGAAATGAGATTCCTAGTAAATAAATAGAGTGGGATTTCTTGGCTCTCTCTTTGGCCACCGTCATAGCGAACCCTGTCCTCATGTTCCCTCACAACAGACTGGTTTATTTAAGTAGGAAAGATGGGATAAGTACAGTGAAGAGGGAGGCCACTGTGCCTGCCACCCATCTGACTTGAGTGATCCATAAACTCCCGCCTGCCAGCCCTCGGTGACTAAATGCGGGACTTAACCTTCGTTTTGGTCACATTCTGTGTTCCTTCATTAATTCTCTTTCTGGTTATCCCGGAAATATTGCATCTTTTATCTTCCAACTGGAACCTCTGAGAGGTCGAAATAAAAGCGAAAAAGCTTCACGAGGGAAAGACACACATTTTATTGCACCTGATATTTTTCTTTCCAGAGATGTTCATACTAAAAATCTCCTGGTCTTCCTATTCCTTGTCTTTACTTTTGCTTCTCACACTCTGCTGCTCTTTCTCTGCGTTTTTCAGACTCAGAGCTGAGATGCTGGCTGGGATGACATGAACACCCATCACAGTTCTGCTCCCAGAATGCGATGCCACAGGTGCAGTCGGACGGTGTCACAAAGCACTAAGTAACTTACACTGGTGAGGGAGCAACGTTCTCTCTCCTTAATGAATCCGGTAGCATCTGCTCAGAAGACCACATGGATACTTCTCCTGGCCAGCAGAGTATTATGAGTAGAGGCTCATAGTCAGGACCAGCATGATTGGTTCGTAATAACTTGGAGACCAATCAGAACCATCAAAACAAGGCATGTGTGTGGTGGCGCACACGGTCCAGGCGCTCAGGCTCTTTAAAGGCTGCAGCATCCCTAACTCTTTCTTCTCTGCCCGATCCACTAGGAAAATCTTTTGGCTCTGCCATTATGACATACCCTGAATCCCAGCACTTCTCATCACTCTGCCCTGGCTCACACTGCCACCATCTTTGGCTGGATCCATGCAACAGGCGCTTAACGCCCCTCCTGGCATGTCTGCCTCAAGCCGCAGCGATGCTGTTCATGCCGCTGCTCTGCTCAAAACCCTCCCCCAGCTCCCACTCTTCTCCACTCTTCGGAAAGGCCATCATCTTACCCATCTCCTGAGGCCCTAAGTGACCTGCCCCTGATATCTCTGACCACGTCTCCTACACTCACTCACTTCCCCTCAGCCTCACTGGCTTCCTTGCTGCTTCCCCACACCACACACACACACACACACACACACACACACACACACACAAACACACACACACACACACACGCCAGGCATCCTCCTGCCTCAGAATCTCTGCACATTCACTGCCACCGCCTCCCACGCCCACACCGACGGTGCACTCCCTGGGCCCCTGCAGGTCTTTGCTCCAATGTCACTTTATCAGTGAGGCCTTCCCTGACCATCCTAAGTAAACCAACACTAACACCACTGTTTTATTCTCCTCCACAGCCTTTGACACATTCTAGTATACTGTGTAATTCATACAGCTATTGTCCATTAGAACACAAACCCCACGAGAGCAGGACTTCTGTCTCTTTTGCTCATTACTCTTTAGAGCTTAAAGCAAGGGCTGGCACCCAGCGGGCATGCTGATGGCTACTTGTTGGGAGCAAATGAGTGGTCTAGTGGGGTTCCCTAGGCAGACGTGGAAATGAACTTCCCAACGACTAGGTTCATATTTGTCTCTATAAAGGCATTCTTTGGCTTTTTGCTTATACAAGTGTCTTAACCTGTCTGTGCCTTCATTTCTAATGGTCTAGGAGCATAAAAAAGCTTTAGGATAGCTGTGATCATTACAAAAATCTAAAATTAAAATGCGAAAGGAACCTTTAAGATCTTAAAGCTGAGACCCTGAAGGTGTAAGCAGTATAAGAATACAAAAAAAAAATGTATATACAGTTTTACAAAGGAGACCTTTAGAAGCAAGATAAAATTAAAAAGCCTATAACCCTCTGGAATTTAACGGACTGGGGAGGGGACGATTATTTGCCCCTGCACTTTTCTTATCATTAAGGAGAATTAAAGCCTTACAGAAAAGAAACTAGACCAGCACTGGAATCAAGAACTCTTTGACGTTCAAGCTAGGTCGTTTGAGAGTTAGGAGTTAGTTTTATGAGATTAAGAGTGTTTCTTTGATGTTTCCTGGACCCTCTCATAGCTTCCCATCAAAAACCAAAGTCAAGTTCAATTCATTTACTCCAGGGGAGTAAATAAAGGGTGTGTATGTGTGTGTGTGTTTAATTAATGAGTAGCTACAGACAAACCTGTCAACAATGTCACCTCCAATTTCTACAAAACCTCCCTAGAATTTAAGATCAAAGCTCGAACCTCTTAAGAAGGCTTACCGAACTGCCCTTCTTTAAATGGCCATTCATAAACCTTAAAATACAAATTATCAGAATGACTTCTGACATGGTTTTCTCCGTATCACAAGGCAAAAGAAAGATTTACAAACGTCTCCTAAAGTACAGCCTTGCGCAATTTTTACTGCAGCCTAAAATTTACTAGAAAAAGAAAAAAAAAAAACCTCAATATAACGTTTAACTGGTTGCTAATATTTAAACAGGAAACAGTTATTTCCAGGGGGGATGGATGTATTGTTTGGAGCCTATCCGGGCAGATAAAACGTTTAATGTGTTTGAAGGGACGACCCGGGATACTTGTGGTTCAAAGAAATCTTAAGATAAAGTTATCCCCAGGGACAGTACTTCTGGTGGTGGTGGCGGGGGCGCTTTCTAACCTTTACTCTCTAACAGAAAAGTCTCAGCAACATCAGACCAGGATGGGGATAATCCTGAAGAACCTTTCAGGCTCCACTTGATTACGGCAAGTGATCCCATGGTAACAGCAGTTAATGATTAGCGAGAGCTCACTGTATACCAGGCACCGTGCTAAGTACTTTATATGGATTGTTTCATTGAATTCTCACAACAATCCTAGATGATGGGATTATTTTTTTTTTTTTTTTGCGGTATGCGGGCCTCTCACTGCTGTGGCCTCTCCCGTTGCGGAGCACAGGCTCCAGACGCGCAGGCTCAGCGGCCATGGCTCACGGGCCCAGCCGCTCCGCGGCATGTGGGATCTTCCCGGACCGGGGCACGAACCCGCGTCCCCTGCATCGGCAGGCGGACTCTCAACCACTGCGCCACCAGGGAAGCCCGATGATGGTATTATTATTCTTCCTATTTAATGGATGAGAAAATGAGGCCCAGAGAGCTTAAGTAATTTGCCCTCAAAGACACAGCTAGTAAGTAAAGGAGGGATTTGAACCTTGACAGTCAGACTCTAGAGCCCAGTCGCTGAGTCAACACCCGATCACACAAACCATAGTTATTTTGCTTATTTATTTTATGTCTCCCTCCACCAAATGATAAGTTCTTTGAGGTTAGAAACCTTGGGCTTTTCACTTACTCAGTCATTCATTCTTTCACTCATTTAGTCCTCATTCAATGAGTATTTATTAAAGCCTGTTTTCAGGTACTATTCTGTGCACTGGGGATACAGCAGTGAACTAACCAAAGCCCCTGTTTTCATGGAGCACAATGTCGTGGGGGGAGATAAGCATAAACTAGTAATTAGTTAATATATACTAGTCAGATGGTGAAAAGTGCAATGGAGAAAAATAAAGTAGCCAAGGGCACTCAGACATGATTGGAGGGCCTGAGGTAGCTGCTTCACATGAGTGCCCAGGAAAGGCCTGACGTGAATGTGACAATGAACTAAAATCCTCCAGAAGGCGAGCGAATGGGCCACACACACCTCTAGGAGGAGAGCCTTCCAAGCGGAGGGGAGAGCCAGGGCAAAGGCCTTGGGACACTGGCAGGATGGTGCGCTTGAGAAACGTCAAGAAGACCAGTGAGGAAGGAGCAGAACAGATGAAGCGGAGACAGAGAAGGAGGTGAGCATGCAGGTGGCAGGGGCAGATCACGAGGGCCTGGCCGGCCATGGTCAGGGCTTTGCTTTCACCCTTTTACCTCGCTTACTGCTATATGCCCTGAGCCTGGAGTAGAGCCTGCGCTTAGCGGACACTCACTACACATTTGCCAAATGAATTCATTAATGCCCTCTACTATCACGAATAGTTGAGGATGGGGAGGGGAGGGAAGGGAAGAAGCTACTTACTGGGGATGATGAAAGAACAGACAGGAGGAAGTGAAGGCAGGAGAGACCTCACATGAAGCTGCTGACTCAAGGACCTCGGGGAGCCTTTGCTTTTCTAATCAACCCCAGCCTGTGAACATCTGAAGCATTTTTTCTTTAACTGACCCACAAGAACACAGGTCAGGTATGAGGAAAATGTTCAGAAGCTGACCTTGACTCAGAAGAATGACACAGTGAAACAGCCTGCAGATGTCGGGAACACCAAGTGAGGCCTTGATTAAGACTGCAGACCGCACACCACAGAGCAGCCAGGGGCTTGTTTTTAATCACTCCGAGTAATACCCTCCACGGCAGGCACCTCTCTACCCAAGGGTGACCTGACAACTGGGTCACGGCCACCAAGTCTACCTTGGAAAGGTCTTGCTACCACCATGGAGCCAGTTATTCAAGGAGAAGACAAAGGTCAGAGACAACAGGCAAAAACTCCTTGTTCTCTTGCAAGAAAGGAAGGGGTTAATGATGCCGAACAGAGAACCAGGCAGTGTGATTTCACTCACGAGGTCTCGTTCTCTAGGCAAAGTTCTCCCATGATCAGAAAAAAAGTCAAAAAACCCAGAAGGAGCCTCAGTTCTCCCCTCCAGGCCTTTGCTGCGAAGGGACCTCCACCTTCCTTGCCCTTCAATTCGTCACATTATCTCCATATTACTGATGATGGTAGCAGGAACATTAATGTTCCCTTAACCATCTCCCTGATAGTTAAGGAAACATTAATAGCCAAAGTACCTAGTATTTCTGTTCCACTTGATGGTTTCAAGACACTATAAGATTTCCCTTGACAATACTATCTCCGCCTCCAGCCCCAACCTACAACAGTCTGAGAGGGAGACCAAGAAAAGGACAAATACTTTACAGTCACTATTCAGCCAGGGAAAGAAAATGAAAAGGTGTCTCTTGCTATAACTTGTTTCTCATTCACATTTAAAGTTTTTTCTCAAGTCTGATGGCCTTCATCCCCTTGCTGTCAGGTTTCTTCTATTTTCTACTGCAGGTCCTTGTCACCCATCTCTCTTCTCTGGCCCGTTTACTGCCCCCAAGAGCTTGGTGGCTCATCCGTGCCTCCTTCTTCCACCTGTAATTGGTAACAATTCTAAACCATCAGCTGCGAATCTGTCTTGTTAGCATGCTACAGCCGCTGCAGACACAACAAAGGTCAGAAGGTCGACGGAAGAAACAGGTTACAACTGGGGGCAGGGAGCAGGCAGCACCCTGACAACCACAGAATCTGTCTACAAGTTGGGATTTTCCTTAGGTTTAAGATGAAGTAATACATTATTGACAAGTCAGTGCGAGCCTGTGGCTCAGTTTTCCCCAACCACAAAATGATGCTCTTGCAGAGCTCTTCAAGAATCTTCTCGGACTTACCTGGTGGTGCAGTGGTTAAGAATCTGCCTGCCGATGCAGGGGACACGGGTTCGTGCCCCGGTCCTGGAAGATCCCACATGTCGCGGAGCAACTAAGCCCGTGCGCCACAACGAATGAGCCTGCGCTCTAGAGCCCGCGAGCCACAACTACTAAGCCCACGTGCCACAACTACTGAAGCCCGCGCACCTAGAGCCCATGCTCCGCAACAGGAGCTACCACATTAAGCCCACGCACCGCAACAAAGAGTAGCCCCCGCTCAACGCAACTAGAGAAAACCTGCGTGCAGCAACAAAGACCCAACGCAGACAAAAAATTAAAAAAAAAAAAGAATCTTATGAAAAATGCTACGTAAAATCAAATACCATGACAATGAATTTAGTATCATGGTATCTCATCAGTTTGGAGACTACTTTTCTCTCCTGTGCTCACAAAACTCAATATGACATCCATTTATCTAAATTGGTACTTGCTGGCAACTTCAGTAGAGACCAAAGGCAAAAGAATTACATTTCCCAGGACTAGGATCTTGAAGTCATTCTCCAGGGCTAAGTTCACTCCACAAAAGGTTAAAAGAAAGAAATGTCAGGGCTTCCCTGGTGGCGCAGTGGTTGAGAGTCCACCTGCCGAGGCAGGGGACACGGGTTTGTGCCCCGGTCCGGGAAGAGCCCACATGCCGCAGAGCGGCTGGGCCCGTGAGCCACGGCCGCTGAGCCTGCGCGTTCGGAGCCTGTGCTCCGCAACGGGAGAGGCCACAACAGTGAGAGGCCTGCGTACCACAAAAAAAAGAAATGTCAAGTAAGAGAAAAGTGATTAAAAAAATAAATAAATAAAATTAACTCAAAAACAGCCAGTCCCCTTTTCCTTTTAAAGTTTCAGAGATATACCTTTTTAAAAAAAAAACCATTGCATTCACTTTAATGAAATTAATGAATTTACTTTTCAGAACCATACTCATACTAGGAGAAGTGCCCTCCTCTGACTCCTAATGGCCACCTACAGGGTCCTGTCACTCATGCTAGGAAACCTTTGCCTGGAGAGTCACAACCTAGGGTCCCTGGATGAACTTAGGGAAGTTTGCGAATCCCTAAGCCATAAGCCAAATTTGGTGATGTGGTTTTTTTTTTTTTTTTGCTAGAGAGGGTCCATAGTTTTTAGCAGATTCTTAAAGGGGTTTGTGATCAACCCCTCCCACCAACTGCTAGAAAATGGTCAAAACCATAGCTTTAGGTTATCAAAGGTGAATTGAAAACTTTCTGATAATCACTCAGAATGTATGTACCTTGCCTTTCAGGTTTTTTTGTCAGTTTTGCTTTGTAGTTTCCAAACATAAGCACATTTTTTAAAAACCTGCTGGGCAATTTGCTATTCTTTTCTAAAAAAGAAAGATAACTGCATGTGCTGCCTCCCTTTGCCAAGTGAAATTTTTTTTCAAAAAAGAGCTACTTGAGAGAAACATTTTTCTTTCATTTCCAGAAAAGAAAGCTAGCCTGGTGAAGCTCTGAGGCTCAGTCCTTGACAGCAACCTTTTAGTGTTTATTCCAGCAGAACCATCGCTACCATCCAGATTCTGCTGTCCAGCCACATGTTCCCATGGAGAATCCCCACTGTGATGCTGGGTGAGAGTGGGGTCCTTTTGACAAAAATAAAGATTTACCAAAGACAAGCAACCCAGCAGTGAAGAGAACTTATTTCCATTTTCCCTCGTGTGATTACAGTTGGATGTAATTCTATAGCAGTACCACATTAAACTTTTCTGGCTAACCCAAAGCGGAGCCACAGGTACAGGGAAGAAAGAGGAACAATGCTTGTAGGTAGTGGCTAAGCCCTGTCCTTTGTTTCAGGCCATGCTTCCAGAGCTGAGTGTGTGGGCCACGCTGAACAGGGCATGAGGGCCTGAACAGAACAAGGTGAAGGTGAGCGAACACTTGACCTTCAACTTCCCTAAGCCCACAAGCACTAGATTTTTAGAGTCAATCTCTCTGACAAGAATTCCTTGTTTCCTATCGAATCATGAACAACTTCCCTTGTTCCCTAACAAGACCAAAAGTTGTGTTGATGTTATATTCGTTTTCTATAGCTGCTGCATCAAATGACCACAAACAAATTACACAAAATTACTATTTTATAGTTGGGTAGGTCAGAAGCCCAACACAAGTCTCCTTGGGCTAAAATCAGCTGCTCCCCATCGCTCGCATTACTGCCTGAGCTCCGCCTCTTGTGAGATCAGTGGCGGCATTAGATTCTCACAGGAGCGTGAACCCTACTGTGAACTGTGCACGCGAGGGATCCAGGTTGCGCGTTCCTTATGAGAATCTAATGCCTGATGATCTGAGGTGGACCTTCGGGTGTCACTGTCTCCCATCACCTCCAGATGGGACCATCTAGTTGCAGGAAAACAAGCTCGGGGCTCCCACTGATTCTGCATTATGGTGAGTTGTACAATTACTTCATTATATATTACAATGTAATCATAATAGAAATAAAGTGCACAAGAAATGTAATGCGTTTGAATCATCCTGAAGCCATCCCCTGCCCCACCCCCACCCCGGTCCGTGGAAAAATTGTCTTCCACGAAACTGGTCCCTGGTGCCAAAAACGTTAGGGACCACTGCTATAGGAGACAATCCATTTAACTGCCTTTTCTAGCTTCTAGAGGCTGCCTGCATTCTTGGGCTCAGGGTCCCCTTCCTCTAACTTCAAAGCCAGCAACATAGTACCTCTCTGATCTTGTTTCCATCCTCACATCTTTTTCTCTGACTCTCTCTTTGGCCTCCACCTTTCACTTTTAAGGACCCTTGTGATTACACTGGTCCTAACCAAATACTCCAAGTTAACTTCCTTATTTAGAAGGTCAGCTGATTAGCAACCTTAATTCTGCTTGGCCATGTAACCCAATATATTCATAGGTTCCAGGGATTAAGACTGGACATTTTTGGGGTGGGAGGCATTATTCTGCCTGCCACAGTTGGGAGTGTAAATTATTATAAATGTTGTATCTTCTATGGTTTAATGAAATAAACCCTCTTTCTCCCCCTGATAAAGCATGAGCTAGCAAGAGCCTGGGACCCTTCACAAAGCATGTGCCCTACAAAAGTTTTCAACATTCTTTTTGACGTTAGAAGCATTTCGATACCCAAAGATTCTCATAGCCCTTGTTATAATCCTCTTTTCTATCAGCAATACTTCCATCGTCCTAATAGCCACAGGAAATAAGATCTGAGTTCAATTTACCTTTAAGCAATCTGTCTTTTTTTAAAAACCTATAACATATACACAAACTGAGGGTTTTCTTGCCTATGTGGTCATCAACACTCAAACCTGGACAAAATCTATTCAAACTCATCTGCTATAACAAAAATCTTAAGAAATGGCCTTCATTTTTAAATAAATTCTCACCCTCGTCAGGATATCCAGTGTATCTGTATTTAAAGCTCAAAAAGGAAACAAAGCAATGTTAGGATTTCCTGAAAGCTTTCCCACTCTATAAATGGGATGAGCATCCTGGAATCAACTGACCAATAAATCTCAACATTTTCATGCACGGTGGGACAAAAGATTCAATGGATGAACCAACCACTCTGTTTGTTTCCACTTGATTTTGTTGAGAGTTATGGAGGGAAGTTACTAAAATAAATGAAGAGAATGGCATGGTATTGAAAAACTTTCCTACATAAGTGATAGAAGTTAGACATAAATCACTCTGAGACAGAAGTGTAGAAAAATTGTACTATGAGTTTAATAGTAACATTTAATGTTAAGTGTTACTGCTATAAAGAGACAAGCACCTGGAAGTGACTTATGGTCGTCACTAGTATAAGATGCTGTGAGGCCCTCTAAGTAGGTTAGATTCCAATACCTGCTCCCTAAGTGCTCTCTGCTCATAACCCCCTCTCTTAGGACCTGGAAGAACAAAGGGAAGATATTAGTAAACCTTGCTCCTACCAAAAGAGAAGGGAGTTGGGGAATCCAAAGAGCACTGCATGGCAGCATGAATCTCGGAATATTTGGCAAGTGCCTAGTCTAATTACAGAACTAATTTTCTTTTAAAGCTTAATTATTTTTAAGTGAGGTTTCACAAAAAGTAATTTGGAACATTTCTGTGTGCAATTCAAAAATGCTTACCCAGCTTCTTATGCTAAGGAAGCATTTAAGAGCTGAATGGATCGGTGTTATGAGCTTTTAAAAGGAGGTTCGCTACAACCACCTCACAGTTCCTGGGGTGGGGGGGGTAGGGTGCGGGGAGGGGGGGTTCTTTAAAGTACACATTCAATTGAGAAACTGATAAGATAAGCCACAGACAGGGAGAAAATATTTGCAAAAGGCATAACTGATAAAGAACTGTTATCCAAAATGTACAAAAACTCTTAAAACTCAACAATAAGAAAATGAACAACTTGATGAAAAAATGGGCAGAAGAGGACTTCCAGTTTCCAGTCCAGCACGTAAGGAGCTTAGGAGTCACCACTTCATCCTAACAACACGTAAAAAGCTGAACAAACTGGAAAATCAACAACTCTTCTTAGATCCGTCAGAGAAGTGTGGTCACAAGGCAAACCCGTGCCCACTAAAACTGAAGAGACCGTCAGACAGATACAGAAAACCACAACAGAGCAGAGCAGAAATCTCCATGGGAAACAAATGCTGAACTGTAATTGATGAATTGCTGCAGACTTATTGTGGACAAGTCTGAGGGATTAAAAACTCCAGGGGGACCCAGTCGTAGACACAGCACCACACTGCTATGAGTTTTACCTCCAGGAACTTGACCAGGTTATCATAGTTAATATAGGAGAAAAACCTCCTCATGCTTCCAGCAAGGGAAGGGGAAAAGGAACCATTAAAATACACTAGAGCACTCTGTTCTTAACAACACCTGCCCTCAGGACAAAAAATTTTACCAGAGTCTAACCTGCTGGGGCTTTGTCACAGCTTCACCTACCTTGGGTAAGGAAAATACCTAACTCTAGTCTTCTCTAGCCTTCCACATGGGGAAAAGGAAATACCCATCTCCAGGCCCTTCTAGCCACCCTTTCCCTAAGGGAGGAAATAAAAACAACAGAGAAGCACTGATGAAGTTCACAGTTCAGGGGCACAGGCTAACCAGAAGACTGAAAGCTAATCACAGGACTACAGAATGCCTTCCTGTCCCCCACCCCCGTACATTACAAGTACGTTACTGAATGCCATTTCCTTCCACCTGGTACATCATATCCACCTTTTATTCAAAAATTACAAGGCATGCTAAAAGGCAAAAAAGCACATTTTGAAGAGACTAAAGAAACATCAGAAAAAGAGTCAGATATAGCAGGAATGGTAGAATTATTAGACCAGAAATTTATAAAGACTACGATTAACACGCTAAGAAATTTAATCAGAAAAGTAGACAACATATAAGAGCAGATGGATAATATAAGCAAAGAGATGAACATTCTAAGGAAGAATCAAAAAGAAATGTTAGAGATCAAAAACACTGTAACAGAAATGAAGAATGCCTTTTAGGGGCTCATTAATAGGCTGGGCATGGCTGAAGAAAGAATCTCTGAGCTTGAGGATAAGAAAATAGTTCTAAAACTGAAAAGCAAGCAGACAAACAAATAAACCAAAAAAAAAAAAAAAAAGAGAGAGAGAGAGAGAAAAGAAAAAACCAGAACAGAATACCAAGTACCATGGGACAACTACAAAAGGCATAACATATGTGTAATGGGAATACTAGAAGGAGAAGGAAGAGAATGGAATAGAAGCACTATTTGAAGGAATAATGACTGGGAATTTCCCCCAAATTAGCAACAGACACAAAACACAGATCCAGGAAGCTCAAAGAACACCAAGCAGTGTAAATGCCAAAAACACTACATATTCAAACTTCAGAAAATCAAAGATAAATAAAAAATCTTGAAAGAAGTCAGAGCAAAAAACAAACCTTAACTTTAACTAAAAAGGAGCAAAGATAAGAATTATATATGCCATCTCCTCAGAAAGCAAGAAAATATTTAAAGTGTTGAGAGGAAAAAAAAAATACCAACCTAGAATTCTTTACGCTGCAAAATTACTCTTTAAAAGTGAAAGAGAAATAAAGACTTTCTCAATCAAAAACTGAGGGAATTTGTTGCCAGTAGGCCTGCCTTGCAAGAAATATTAAAAGAAATTCTTCAAGGAGTAGGAAAGTGATATAGGTCAGAAATTCATATCTACATAAAACTCACACAAGAAGAAATAGACAATCAGCATAGACCTGTATTATTAAAGAAATTTAATCAATAATCAATAGCCTTCCAAAACAGAAAGCACGATATCCAGATGGGGTTCACGGATGAATTCTTCCGAACATTTAATAAAGAAACTTTACCAATTCTCTACAATCTCTTCCAGAAGACAGGATCAGAGGGACTGCTACATAACTCATTCTATGAGGCCAGCTTTACCCTAATACCAAAACCAGGCAAAGACATTATAAGAAAAGAAAACTATGGACCAAGATCTCTCATGAACACAGATGCAACAATCCTTAAAATATTAGCAAACTGAATCAAACAAGGCACAACCAAGAGGGATTTATTCCAAGCATGCAAAGGTGGTTCAACATTTGAAAATCACTTAATGTAATCCACCATATCAACAGGCTAAAGAAGAAAAATTACATGATCATATCAATAGATGAGAAACAGCATATCCAACATCCATTCATGATAAAACTCTCAGCAGACTAGGAATAGTAAGAAATTTCCTCGACTTGATAAATAACATCTACATAAATATAGCTAACATCATACTTAACACTGAGAAATGCAAAGCTTTCCCACTAAGCAAGGATGTCCCCTCTCACACTGCTTTTAAACATTGCACAGGAAGTCTTTGCTGATGCAAAGAGAAAAGAAAAGGAAATAAAAGGTATATATCAATAGATTGGGAAGGAAGAGATAACAGATGACATGATTGTCTATATAGAAAATCCAAAAGAATCAACCAAAAGCTTTTGGAACTAGTATGTAAGATTGCAGAATACAAGGTTAACATGCAAAAGTCAATCGCTTTCCTATATACCAGCAATACACAAGTGGAATTTGAAATTAAAAACATATTACCCTTCATTTGCAGCAACACGGATCGACCTAGAGATTATCATACTGCGTGAAGTAAGTCAGACAGAGAAAGACAAATACCATGTGATATCACTTGTATGTGGAATCTAAAAAAAAAAAAGGCTACAAATGAACTTATTAACAAAACAGAAATAGAGTTACAGATGTAGAAAATAAACTTATGGTTACGGGGGGGTGGGGGGTAAGCGGCAGGGGAGGGATGAATTGGAAGACTGGGATTGACACATACACACTACTATATATAGATAACTAATTAGGACCTACTGTGTAACAGGGAAATCTACTCAATGCTCTGTAATGGCCTATATGGGAAAAGAATCTAAAAAAGAGTAGATATATGTATATGTATAACTGACTCACTTTGCTGTACACTTGAAACTAACACAATGTTGTAAATCAGCTATACCCCAATAAAAAATTTTTTTAAAAAATATTACCCTTTACATCAGCACCCTCCCCCCCAAATTAAAATATTTAGGTATAAATCTAGTATATATATATATATATATATATATATATATATATATATATATATATATATATATATACACACACACACACACAAGATCTATATAAGGAAAACTACAGAACTCTGATGAAAGATATCAAAGAAGAACTAAATAAAGGGAGAGAGACTCCATGTTCATGGATAGGAAGACTCAATATTGTCAAGTCAGTTCTTCCCAATTTGATCTGTAGATTCAATGCAATCACAATCAAAATCCCAGCAAGTTATTCTGTGGATTTTGACAAACTGATTCCAAAGTATATACGGAGAAGCAAACGAACCAGAATAGCCAAAAATCCAAAACACTGACAATACCGAATGATCACAAGGATGTGGAGCAACAGGAACGCTCATTCACTGCTGGTGGGAAAACAAAATGGTACAGCCACTTTGGAAGAGAGTTTAACAATTTCTTACAAAACTAAACATACTTTTCCCATACGATCCAAAATTCTTGCTCCTTGGTATTTACCCAAAAGAGCTGAAAATTTATGTCTACACAAAAACCTGCACATGGATGTTTACAGCACCTTTATTCATAACTGCCAAAACTTGGACACAACCAAGATGTTCTTCAGTAGGTGAGTGGGTAAATAAACTATGGTCCATTCAGACAATGGAATGTTATTCAGCACTAAAAAGAAATGAGCTATCAAGCTTTGAAAAAACATGAAGGACCCTTAATTGCATGTTACTAAGTGAAAGAAGCCATTCTGAAAAGGCTACATACTGTATGATTCCAACAATAAAACATTCTGGAAAAGGCAAAACTATAGAGACAGTCAAAATATCAGTGAGTGACAGGGACTAAGGTAGGGTAGGGAGGGATGCAGAGGCAGAGCACAGAGGATTTTTAGTGAAGCAAGATTATTCTGTATGGTACTATGATGATGGACACATGTCATTATACGTTTGTCCAAACCCATAGAATGTACAACACCAAGAGTGAATCCTAATGTAAACTATGGACTTCGGGTGATAATAATGTGTCAGTGATTATAATAAGTGTACTATTCTGGTGGGGGAATGTTGACAGTGGGGGTATGATTGGGTGCAGGAGTTATATGGGAAGTCTCTGTACTTTCCACTTAATTTTGTTGTGAACCTAAAACTTCTCTAAAAAATAGTCTATTTTTTATTGAATTATAGTTGATTTACAATGTTATGCCAACCTCTGCTGTACAGCAAAGTGATTCAGTTTTACACATACATACATTCTTTTTTTAATATTCTTTTCCATTATGGTTTATCCCAGGAGATTGCATATATTTCCCTGGGCTATACAGTAGGACCTTGTCATTTATCCATTCTAAATGTAATAGTTTGCATCTACCAACTCCAAATTCCCAGTCCATCCTTCTCCCTCCCTGCCCCCAGAAACCACAAGTCTGATCTCTATGTCTGTGAGTCTGTTTCTGGTTTGTAGACAGGTTCATTTGTGCCATATTTTAGATTCCATATATAAGTGATATCATACGGCATTTTTCTTTCTCTTTCTGACTTACTTCACTTAGTATGATAATCTCTAGCTGCATCCATGTTGCTGCAAATGGAATTATTTTGTTCCTTTTTATGGCTGAGTAGTATTCCATTGTATATATATGTACCACATTGTTTTCTTTTATCCATTCATCTGTTGGACATTTAGGTTGTTTTCATGTTTTAGCTATTGTGAGTAGTGCTGCTATGAACATAGGGGTACATGTATCTTTTTGAATTATAGTTTTGTCAGGGTATATGCCCAGGAGTGGGATTGCCTGATCATATGGTAATTCTGAAAACAGTCTATTTTTTTTAAAACACACATTGAGCCCTAACTGCCTTGACAGTAATGGTATGAGTCTATAGATTTATTAGTCTCTCCCACTAAATGTAGGCAGAAGCTGGGTAATGTTCACTGTTGTATCTTCCAGTGCACCTGCTCATAATAGGCATGAATAATAGTGATTACTTATTTGTTAGACAAATAGTTCCTAAGCATCTACTGCCAGATACCGTTCCTCTCTAAGGTTACGGCAGTGAAATAAACAGACATGGTCTCTGCATAGGGGCAGCTATCAGGAAATAAGCAAGATAAACAAGAAAGGTACTTTCAGGGATTTCCCTAGTGGTCCAGTGGTTAAGAATCCGTCTTGCAATACAGAGGATGCTAGTTCGAGCCCTGATAAGGGAGCTAAGATCCCACATGCTGTGGGGCAACTAAGCCCGCATGCCACAACTAGAGAGAAGCCAGGGCACTGCAACTAGAGAGAAGCCCACATGCTGCTATGAAGATCCCTTGTGCCGCAAGTAAGACCTGACACAGCCAATAAATAAGTATTTTAAAAATTTTTTCTATTAAAAAAATAAGAAAGGTACTTTCAAATAGTGGTAAGTGCCACGAAGAAATGAAAACAAGGTAATGGTAATCTCTTAAGCACTTAACATTTGCCAGCCACTATAATAAGAATTTTATATCATCAAGCTTAACCCTCATAATGGCCCTATAACTTAGGTTATTTTTCACTCGTTTTATAGATAAGGAAATTAAGCCAGTAAGATAAAGCAACCTGCCCAGTGCCGCAGAGCAAGTAAGAAGTGCAAAACCAGAATCAAATTCATTTTCTGACGCCCAAGCCCATGCTCTTAACCATCCCTATACCTCAGGTATAAATCTCATGACTAAAACAAAGACAGGAAAACTGCTTTTCCCATAAAATATCTTCAGACTCTGAAAGGAAGGGGAAGCATATTCAGCACTTATGACAAAATCTATGGAAATAAATAAACTGTTTTCAAGTTTTATATTTGATCGCTTTCTCTATGCTGTGGAGGAACTGGCTTCACTGGCAAGGGCAGCTCCATTCTTGCTGGTTATTGGTGGTGCATCAGCTTTTACACATGATGGTGTTACTACTCCAGGTGTCATAAAATATGGATTTAAGATTACTATCCCCATGGTGGTAACATATCTGCATAAATCCTCCCAAGCTTCTTCACTTGCTATCTCCCTACCCTCCAAGAAGAGTTCTCTTTGGGAAGTAGTACATTCAGGTCAGGGGATTTGGTCTGAGTACATCAAACAAACAGAAACACTCCAGACCCATGGACCCAGCAGGGACCTTGATGGCCCATGACCTGTCTAACCATCTAATATCACTGGCCAACATCCAGTTTTGTTTTGATAATATCGTCCTCCCCCACACAATCCTCTCTTATTGTCTCTGTCACAGAACCTAGCTCTTACCTCCCAAGGATTGTATCGATTTTAATTACACACATTTGTTTGTATGCTTATTTAATGTTACTCTCAGCCATTAAGCATGAAGAGGGCAGGAGTCATGACCAGTCTGTTTACCATTATATGCACAGCACCTTGCACAATACATGGTAGATATTAAACACCTGGTAAATATCATGTCAATGGATGGATGAATAGGAGCGCTGATGTTCAAATGACCTGTTCACAACTGTGTGAAGGGACTGTTCCTCAGGAAATCCAGTTTCCAAGGAAAATCAATTGAGGTATCAGAGAAAAGGATAGCTGAGTGGGATACCCAAGTCATCCCTTTCTTTAAAAATGACACTAACATGGGGACTTCTCTGGTGGGGTAGTGGCTAAGAATCCGCCTGCCAATGCAGGGGACACGGGTTCAAGCCCTGGTCCAGGACGATCCCACATGCCTCAGAGCAACTAAGCCCCTGCGCCACAACTACTGAGCCTGCGCTCTAGAGCCCGCGAGTCACAACTACTGAGCCCGTGTGCCACAACTACCGAGCCTGTGTGCCACAACTACCTAAGCCCGCATGCCTAGAGCACATGCTCTCTTTAATTAATTAATTTTTTCAAAGTAACATTTTTAAATGACTTTTAAAAAAATATTTATTTATTTGGCTGTGCCAGGTCTTAGCTGCAGCACATGGGATCTTCATTGTGGCATGCGGGATGTTTAGTTGCCGCATATGAGCTCTTAGCTGCATGTGGAATCGAGTTCCCTGACCAGGGATCGAACCCGGGCCCCCTGCATTGGTAGCGCGGAGGCTTAGCCACTGGACCACCAGGGAAGTCCCTTAAATGACACTTTAAATGACATGGGAGGTGATTTGGTGTGCTTGAAAAGAGCTTCCAAGTGGGAAAGAGATAGGTTTTAATTCCAACTCTGCCTCTTACTGACTGAATGTTTCTGAGCCTCAATTTTCTTATCTGTAAACATGCAGGTAATGATAAATGGACTAAATAAGATATAAGTCTGTGAAAATGCATGGCAATCCAACATGGGAATAAGAAATAAGTTCAAAGACCCACTGAATTAGTCTCCTCTCTACGACCTAAAGCAAGCAAATTCAAGTCAGATTGGTCTGAAAAGCATAGTGTTTATGGGATGGCTTCAACCTTTATTCTCTAAAAGTCCTGCACTGGGAGAATTCACTCAAAATGAAGGGGCAATTCAGATTATTACTCAGTCCCTTCCAAACTGTGACCTGAGTGCCATTAGCGGCTTAGCAAAAGTTTCTAGAGATTTAGTTCACCCCATTACGTTTGTCCTTGGCAGTTCTGCTCATTCCTGATATCAGAGAAAGAGAGAATGACCAAGAAAGAGCCCAAAAGTAGCTTATGTGACAGCTATCTGAAGAAAAATCTAGATATTTGTATAGACACTTCATGGTTCTCAGTGAGGGTCACTAGCTGAAGTAGGTTTCTCCCTACATCTGAGGTTGGGTATTTTCAGTGGTATCCAATTTCCTCACTTTTTTTTTTTAATGGTATGGTGGGAAGAATATATTTTTAAGTGAAATGTATGTTTAAAGTTAGAAAAAATAAAATCTCGAAGCCCCAACACAGCTAAACCACAACTCAAACTTTCTCTTAGGATAAAAGGAAGGCAATGAGCCCTAGAATTAACTCTGAGCCACAGTGAGAAGCACAGAAAACAGGATTTCTTGTTAACTGCTGATCGCCCCCAAGTAAGGGATAAAGCAAACACAAGGAATTAGCCATATATGACTTCAAACCACTGTCCACTGGTCAATCACAAAGGCTCATATTAGCAAAATGAAAAGAACTATTAAAAATATTTTTAAATCACAGAAAGCAAACAGTTCCATATGAGAAAAGCCACACGATTGGAAGTCTTAAGAAAAATCAAAGCTTGATTTCAAATATACTTTTCTCTGGAGGGAAATAAATGCCACAGCATCTGCCTTCAATTCATTCATGACTGGTTAGGATTAGCACATCCCGTAATAACTTCTCGGCGTTAATTTCACAAAGGATAAGTAATCTACTATTAAGAATCCAAGAGAAATCATTTTAAAAATAACATCAGAACACCAGAGACCCAAAAACAAGTCTACCACAATTTACTAATAATAAAATAGAGTATCTAGCTTATTTTCAGAAAAGGCAGGTTCATGCAGCTTTACTGCTGACCTCCCAATTACAGACATTAAAACCCCCGACAACCAATTTAAGAACCGAGTGTTTCACAGAATCTGCATTTTGGTTAAAATCAAAGATTAACATTTGGCCACAGGATATAAGAGAGAGTAGGAAATGGAATGAGGAAGAAATATTTATAATGAAGTTTGTACATATATGGACAAATCCAAATTTCTGCAGAGGAAGCATAATAAGTGGGATTTATTTCTCTGAACTTCTGTAGAACATGTCAGAGTTTCACTATTACACCATTTTAAGTAGTTGTCTACTTGTTTTCTGCACGTAATTATCTTCTGCACTAAAATATTAAGTTGTCAGGGTGGATCCATGTTTTGTGGGGCCAGCATATGTAATCTGAGGGGTCCTCTCTAAGAAAAAGACTATAAAATTATGAATATAAATTACGTAGAGTGTACTGCAAGTGAGGGCCCCTGGAGGTTAAATACCAGCAGCTTCACAGTAAATTCATCACAAGGGTGAGAACTTACCAAGTCTCAAATTTCTGCTTCGTCCACATGGTGTCTTGCAGAGCACTGGGTATTTTATAGACATTCAGTATGTGTTGATTCCACTCATGTCAGAATCAAAGGATCTGACTATGAGATTAAATTCAAGGTCAAGCCTTGGCCTACCTAAACAGTTCAAGATATATCTTAACTCTTCATTCAGTTATACCTTAAATGATTGTTTGAATTAAATGTAATTTGAATTCATGTTGATTCTGTCATTTAACAATTGTCATCTAGTAATATTTTAACAATCCAAAAATGTCTACCCACCGTGATAGGAGAACAAACCGATTTTTTTAAATCATCAAATAAAAGCTGGATGTACATGAGCCACAGACTAAACACTCTAGTTCCTGTGTGTATGCCCACTATTTATGATGAGCAGCTGGAATTCACGTGTACTCTTTTACTGACTATGGACATCTGTGGCCTATTATCAATGGAGTTACCCCATAAGCAGAAGAGGTTACCAATTCCAAAGAAAACTTGTAGGAGTTTTTGATGTGTTGACCTATTTCCTCATACTGCCTGCCAACAGTTAGCATACTGCATCCTTTTTATAAATATGTAACAGTGGAAAGAAAATTCATATAATTCTTCAGGTTCTATTTATAGGTGTGAGGTATTATACAAGCAAATAAACTATGAAAGAAATGACTCACTAATCCCATAGGTTTATACTCCAGGCTTAATATTTTAAGTACTGCTACGTGAAAAAAAACTACAGAACTTCCCACCTATGTTGAAGTCCAGAGTTATCTTAACCGGATCACTGCATAATAAAGTATAGACGTTTTGTGAATATTCCTGAATATGAACATATCAATAACCATTGGTCCAAACGATTTCACTCTATATGCATCTATGAGGAAAATATCTTGAGAAAAACTCACTGTTATCAATAACCTTATTCACATCGTAACAGAATTAGATTATTAAAGGCCTTTCTTAAGACTGATAAACATGACTGCATAAAAAGAATTTTTAATGTCTTCATAAAAAAGAATATTTGTAAACAACTTTTAAAACCAAGGGACAAATTAGAAAAAAATATTTCCAACATATGACAGGCAAAAAAACCTAATTTTGATAATCTACAGAGTTATAATTAGATGATCAACAATTAGATAACAAAATAAAAATAAAGATATAAACAGAGAGTGCACAAAAAACACAAATGACCAATAAGTATTTTAAAACGTGCTATACCTCACTCATAAATGTAAGAAACATAAATATAAAAACAATGAGCTACTTTTCAATGGACAGATGATAGCAGAGATGGTTTCAATTGCAGACACGAAAATACAGCTGGCAAGAGTGTAGGGAAAGCAAAGGGACACTCTCATTTTCTATGGACAGGAGAGTGGTAGGTACAGCTTTCTGGAGGGCAGTCTAGCAACATCTTTCACATTTTAAAATGCTTATAAGTTTTGACCCATCAGTTGCTCTTCAATGAAATTATCCTATAGAGTTCTCAACAAATACTTAGAAAATATATACTCAAAGACACTCTTTGCAGCATTGTTTAAAAGTTTAAAAACAAATTGAACTGGAGAGAGCTTAACTGTCCATCCATAGAATATCCCATTCAATAAGTACTGTAAAGCCACTAAAAAGAATATAGTAAATCTATCTATATGTGCTGACTTTAAAATAACAATAACTTACATTTCTTGAGCTTTCACTATGCCAGCCGCTGTTCTAAGCCCTTTACATATGTTGAAGAACTTACTGAGTAAAAACGTCTCCAAGATAAAGATAAGGGAAAAAAGCAAGGTGCAGAACACACTGTGTACTATGATTTCTATTTATATCGTAAATATATACGATAAATATCATACATAAATAAAAATATATAAATACACATTTCTATGCACCCAGAAAAACTTGGGAATAATACAGAAGGAATAATTTACAGTTATTATCCAGGAAGAATGGGACTGGAAATGGGACTTGGGGAAATAGAAATATTTTCTTTTTATTTCTTACTTTTTTTTTCATAATTTTCTGAATTGTTTGAACTTTATATACATGGATTACTTCTATTTTTAAAATGTTAATATGTGTTACCTGCCTAATTAGGTTACAGTCTGTGTCTATTTTTTTTTTCCCTACTTCCACGTATTTTAAAAAACCTAATAAATGTTATTTGGGAAAAAGTAGTAATATGAGAAAACATTAACGTTTCTCTTTATACCCTTCTATGGTATAAGAATTTTTAACACGAGCATCAATTACTTTCAAAATTTAAAAAATCTAGTTAAAAATCAATATTCACTAAGTCAAACAGAACACCCTATCTTCCTTCCTTCCTTCCTTATGCAAGAAACCCCAGAATACAAGGATGTGGATGAGGACTCTCATGATTCTAAAGTAATCGTTTAGCTGACAGTTTTCTTCTTCCCAATACCAAGTCAATTTAATAATAATTTTTAAAAGATCAAGCTTTGGGCTTCCCTGGTGGTGCAGCGGTTGAGAGTCCGCCTGCCGATGCAGGGGACACGGGTTCGTGCCCCGGTCCGGGAAGATCCCACGTGCTGCGGAGCGGCTGGGCCCGTGAGCCATGGCCGCTGAGCCTGCGCGTCCGGAGCCTGTGCTCCGCAACGGGAGAGGCCGCAACAGTGAGAGGCCCGCGTACCGCAAAAAAAAAAAAAAAAAAAAAGATCAAGCTTAATTATATAAATAAAACAAAAATAATGGGGGGAAATACAGCTATCAATTATCAATGTGTGAATTATAATGCACACTGCTCTATTTATTCTAAGTAACATATGACTTAACAATATAGATCAAGGACGATATGTCTGTGCATACCCATAAAGCAGCCAATACATGGTGATTGTTAATAGTACATTTAGCATTTTAATTCTCACAACAACCCAGTAAGATTCCTGGTTAATTGACTAAGCTAGAAAATTATGAAAACATGGAGAAAATTTCAGAGTGGCAAATGATAACTGAAATCTATAAACAATTGAATCTACCTTTATGATAGGCACTCCTAACTCTTTTATAGATGTTTTTGTGAGATATTTTTACAGAAATGGACCGTGAAGAAGCTCCTGAATAATCTCCATGCCCTTTGTTCCAAAGGTCCTTCCTTCCAGGTAACCCTTCCTCACGCGTCTCTCTCTCAGCATACCAAGTGCAGGCGATTCAGAACCTCATGCCTTCACTCTGCAAACAGCCTGACCTTTCTGTCGCCTCTCACACCCCTTCAGATTCTTACCTGTCCAGCAGCAGCTCCAGCACTTCTTTAGTGGAGGCAAAGCCTCTGTACGTTGACAGGAAGATGCTGATGTAGGTAAAGTCATTGTCCCCAAAAGCTGTCAGCAGGTTCTCCACGAGCTTCTCCAACGTGCCAGCTTTTATGGTCCTGATCTTACACGTCTCATACTGACTGACTGTATGCCCCGGAGGCAGCTGGTCGCCTTCAACCTGTACAATAAATTCATGATTTTGATCAGGAGGAATGACTCCCTAAGGTAAAACTGAAAACATTGAAGTAGTGGAAGCATGTTTTCCCTTACTCTTAATTTCCCTACAGGAAAGTCAGGTAAGGCAATCCTCTCACCTGTGAGTGTAGTAGAGCGGGATGGGCGAGCGGGGGCGCGTAGGGGTGGTATGTGCATTCCCTTCCTCTCTAGAAGTAGAGGTATTACTTCACAGAGGTTACATGTGCTTCTACTTACTTCCCTATCAAGAACTAGGTTGCTGGCATATTCTGTCGAGAATGCTTTCTATGACCCCCAGGATCAAGTTTAGCAAGTCTTTATCAATCACTCCCTTTGTATTGTTCCACGGTAAGTTTTCAAACTCATTCTCGAAGACAGCTCCTACAATGGTGTGCCGGAACCGATCGTGCTGGCTTTGGAGAGCTGATTGTTAAATTTTTAGATTTGTATGAGCCAGATGACATCATGCTGATAGCTGGAAAAGATCAGCCATGGGAGGAATATGTTCTCCACAGACATCTAGGGAGATCTGACCGCAATCTGATGTTCTTTAGTTCATGGGAGGCGATAGACTTTCTGATTCAGTATCACTGGCTGAGAAGTGTCTGTACGGAGCAGACCTCGGCTAATCGCTGACGAGTAATGGAAAGGGTAGGTGGGTGCGTGACCCCTGCCTCCTGGAGACTTGCAATGTACAAGAGAAGACGTTTCCTTCTGAAAAGTAGCTATCACATGAGAATGAAACTGTGAATAGTATTGGTAGGTATAACTGCACCTTGGAGACATAAACCATAATACTAAAGAACTGATTAGTGATAATATCTGTAAATCTTCAAAACTGAGCATGAGGGAAGTGAAATAAACTGAAGAAAAATACAGGTGTGCCTTACATTCTACAATAAACTGGTGCCTAACAAATTATACAGCGACGTGATTTTCAAGGTTTAACCTGTCCTTCATAGGCATAGGGGAAGATGCCCTACAGAGAGGAACTTTTTCTAAGCAAATAATCATTCTAAGTGATGCAAACAATCACCAGGCGATGTCTCTGAATTTGAAGTGTGAATTGTTTTATATCAGATTTTCCTAAATTGAAATCATCAGACGTGTGAAAATTAAAGAAAAGGGGCAAAAAAGAGAGAACCGAACCTCTAAACGATGATATTGTGCTTATTATGTCACATGTCTGCTATTTCTTCGCCTGGCCTGTCAAAAGTTAAACCGCTGGAAGGAAATCAGCAGGCAAGATTGCCTTCTGTAAGACCAAAGCCAAGGCCATCACTTTTAGGAGGGGCTTAGAATAGCTTAATGTCATCACAGCTAACTGCTAGTAGGAGTTAATATTAAGGCTCCAGCATATGCGGTGGATGACTTGATTTCTTTATTTAATTTTTGAAAGATACTTTTACTTTACCAAGGAAAGGGTTCTGGTTCAGTCAAAATACCAAATGTTTCTTTAGGCCTCTTAGGCCTGTTGACTCAGATCATGGCCTTACAATCATTCTTTATCACACTGTATGTAGTTTTAGCCTAGGCCTAATAGTATCCATCTGTCTTCCAGGAGCTTCAGTTAACTTTAACTAGAAACAACAAATGAAGAATATATATGGTTTCAAAGTCTAATTATGTTTTTAATTACTTGGTACAGTGTTGTCCTCAGTGTGTGCTGTAAAACAAACACTAGTTCCAAAACAAAAGGTCCTGCAGTCAAGTTTGGAAACTATAGAGTTAAACAAAGTCCAATATACTTCTTTGCTGGAGAATTTCTTCAAGTTTTTAACATGTTAACATGGTATGAAACTCCAAAAGAGGGATCTGGTATATGACATTTTCTAATGGGTTTCCCTTTAGTCTCAGAGCATCTTGCAGAACGTCAGAATGAACATACTCTGGAAAATGTTAGCTTAGTAAGTCACTGTGACGCGTTTCAAACTTAATTCACATATGCCACTTTTTACTTAAAAAAAGAAAAATCAAGACACTGTAAAATAAAATGTTAATTTTTATCTTCGAACATCTATGTTCCAAACTTACGGTTACCAAGTGGGAAAGAGGGGGATGGGATGACTGGGAGATTGGGACTGACATACATACACTACCATGTACAAAACAGATAACTAATGAGAACCTACTATATAGCACAGGGAACTCTACTCAGTGCTCTGTGGTGACCTAAATGGGAAGGAAATCTAAAAACAGGTGTATATATGTATACGTATGACTGATTCGCTTTGCTGTACAGCAAGAAACTAACACAACCTTGTAAAGCAACTACACTCCAATAAAAATTAATGTAAAAAAAAATCTATGTTCCTTTGATCTCTTTCTTACTACCCAAATTTAGGGATATTTTGTGTTTTTTACTTTGTCACCTCAAAAGATCTGGCCAACATAATGATCAGTCTGATAATATTAAAAAGTAGTAGTTAAAAAATATACCTCAATTTCAAATGTTAACAACAACAAAAGGAATGGCTTCTCAGTTTCTACAGATATTCAAGCTCTAATCCTAAATCAAGTTTCCTTACCCTGTGACAATGTCAGGGTTCCCTCACCAATTTTATAATTTGATGATTCTTATTTTACTCACAATGCAAATTCCACTTTAAATCTTTTCTTATTAGAAGTAATAACTATTTAAAAGAACTGATTTTTCCCTAAGCAGTGATGTCGCCAAAAAATTCAAACACAGAGAAAAATGCTTGTCAAAGACCCTGATGAAGTGGGTCCCTTTTCCTGCCAGAAAGCAGATTTGGCAGGAAGCCAAGTTTCTCCCTTGGGAATGGAATCATGTTACTCATTAATCCAGTCGCCTCCCTTCACTCCTCCTTTTACTCTGGAAAAAAAAAAAAATCTCAGTATGCATTCTTGATCCCCGTAAGTCCCTTTAATGGTTTCTGTTCCTCAGTGTTTTTATCTGTACATTAGGAAGAACCATGATTGAGCTCACAGAATGGCTAATAGAATATTCTGCAATACTTAGATTTTAAAAATCATTCTCTCATTGCAACAGGTGAGCATCAATGGCAATATCATAAAATGAAGTACAGGAATTGCTCTGATGCCTAAAGTCATTCTCACAAAAATCAACAACGCAATTTAAGACGGCAGAGCACTTGCTTACTCTTAATTTCTGCACATTTGCTAAGTACCCTAATATCTCTTTGCTATGGCAGGGGGAAGGCCAGATTTTCAAAGATGAGTTTTAATTTACCAACATTCAGATAAAGTACATTTTTATGAAATAAAAATTCTGTAATTATCTGCTTGTTACTGGAATTGAAATAAAATTATACAAAAGTGAAACACACAAAAATACACCACGCCTATGGTTAGAATGGAGAAGCTAAAATTGTAGTTTCATTTTTGCAGCAAAATATTCAATAGCTACATGACCCTTAAGAGACTTTAGGGTCTGTTTTTGTTTGTAATATCTCAATACCTTTAAATTCTAGTTTAAAAGAATAGTTGGGAGAGGCGGCGGGGAGAGCCTTGGCAGACAAGTGTTTAAAACCCCAGACTTAGAGAGCAAGACATGGAGAGCTGAGCATGCCCTCTGGGTTAGCACGCTAACAGGAAACAGCTCAATCTGGATTTAATCAGAGACCATCGCTTTACTGACAAGATCATGATACTGAGGCCACAAGAATGTTTCATAATTGTTTTTTTGGCCAATCCTTCTGCCATTAGAATTCAGCTTTTCCTAAGAGAACATGCCTGACTCCTATGGGGTAAATATCTAAAACCCTGCCCAACTGTCCTAGCCATGGAATTTCCATAATTACCAATTCTGACATAAGGGGAACAAGAGAAAGAGAATGAGAGAGATGAAATGTGCCATGTTTCAACCGTGTTTCCAGTCATTGAGAAATATACTCTTTCGCATTCTAAAATGTAAACTGTTCACAACTTGGGTGTTTCTAATTTTAAAAAAATTGTCTTCAATCAATATAATCCTTTAGTCATCTGATACTTTAACAGGGAACGTGTTAAGTAAACAACCTCATTAGACTGGAGACAGTATGAAGTCCTTCTCCAAGCCATGCTTAATCTTCAGTACATCAGTTCTCAGGCAGCCTGGCTTGAGCAGAAACGTAAATAGTGAGCACTCTTCCAGTCATACATAACTCTCTAAGAAAATCTAAATCCCAGAGCCAAGGTTTTACAGAACTTTAAGAATAGCACATTGCTCTCTGTACGCTCATCCCAGAACACCAAGGGTCCATTTTCTAACATCTATTCAAATGCTCTGTAACCACCACCCAGAAACAATAAGAAACCACCACAGTATAGGAAATGCTGTGAGATGACTCACAAACTCTGATCATTTGTCCATATTGCCCAAATACATACAGATTAAGTGTCCTTGCCATGCAAAGAAAAAATATGTGTATGTAATGGCACAAAGCAGAACGTTATGGAGAGGCCAATGCATCTGAGTATAGAGATCTATTTACACGTGGGACGTTCAGAGATGTAAAGCATAGTCTATACGAAACTTAAGGCATGTGATGTCAAGCTCAGTGTGAGCTTCTGCATCGTGTGAACTTCTACTCTGGGTGTCAACTAACTTCCTTTGCTAGGTTAGGGTTGCTAGGATGCCCAGCTAAATTTTAATTTCAGAAAAATAATAAATGAGTAATTTGGGAGCGTAAGTATGTCTCATGCAGTATCTAGGACCTACTCATACTGAAAAATGATTTGTTGTTTATCTGAATTTCCGAATGAACCTGGCATCCTGTGTTTTTATTTCCTAAGTCTGGCAATTCGCTGCTAAGTGCATACAAAGGGTGCGGAACGGATCTCTCATTTATTCATCTACTTATTCAGACACACATTAACCAAACGGTACTATGTGCCAGGCACTGTGCGAGACAGTAGAGATGCAAAAGTAAATAGCATGCAGTTCAGACACCAGGATGTTCAGTCTGAAGGAGGAAACAGACACAAAGAAACCATTATAATGCAATATGAGTAAGATGGTGGACAGATACGCAGATACCATGGAAGAACCAGGAGCGACTCTACATAGAGGCAGCATCTGAAAGTGACTGGAAAGATAAGGATACCACCCACATGAAAGAAAACTGAGAAAGAGAAGCCAGATTCTTGTGAGGCAGAAGCACTGAATTCCACTTCAGTCATGTAAAACTTGGGAATTCCCTGGCGGTCCAGTGGTTAGGACCCTGCACTTCCACTGCAGGGGGCACTGGTTTGAACCCAGGTCGGGGAACTAAGATCCCACATGTCGCACAGCATGGCCAAAAAAAGGGGAAAAAAAGAAAAGTAAAATGTGAAGTATCTTTGGGATTTTCCAATGGTACCGTCCAACAGGCAGTCAGAATCCAAGAGCTGGGGGATAGGTCTAAGATGGAAATATATAGAAGTCACATCAATTAAAACAGCTTCACCCTCCAGGCAGAGTGAACAGAAGAAAAGACTAGAGGGCAGAGGATGGCATCTAGAAGAATACCCAAATTAAGAGGGTTCCAAGAGCAAAGATGTCAAGCACCAGAAGAAGCACCTGCACATATGGCCAGTTTACACTCACCTGATCTGTGGTAGCACTTTTGGACAGAGAATCCAGGAGCAATCTTCACTGCCAGATTCATACAGATGCCAACATATGCACCTTCCACCTAATTACACAAACATACCGAGGTCTAGCCAGCAGCGTGCTGGAGTCAGCCCATCCCGCTTGCAAGAGCTGATTGTAGACATTCCTCAATCCTATGTTCCATGACATCATGTTGGTATTGTGAATCTGGCCATGGTGGAAATATCTACACCGTGGAAATTGGCAAACTGGCTAGAAATCGGGGCTTTGGGTCTGGAGAGTTGATTTACCAGCACACCACTGCCTAGAAGTCCCCCCTCAGATTATGCCAATGGCAAATTCAGAACATTTTTCTCTTTCTGTGTCCACTCCAGTTAAGGCATGTGTGTTGTCACCATGACCTTTGACCTCACAGAAGATAGAAAATTATGCCTCTGAACTAAGAAAAAAGGAGAAGAGGTAGAGGAGCATATGCCTGACAAAGTAACGTGCTCTGAAAAACATTACAAGATCCCCAAGAGCTGACTTTGCTTGAAGCCACACACGTTAGAATGTGGTCAGATTTCTACGATGAGGACGCTTCATCCTCAGGAAAATGCTAAGAGGGCTGTGATAACAAACAAGGGCCAGTGTTTTGTCAGACAGAAATCCCAGTCCCTTCCGCCATCCTGTCTCAGCAGAGTTTCCTAGATCATCCCAAAGAGTCCAGGAACTCTCCGAGGGGAAACAGGAAGTTGTGTTTTCCATCTCCTAAAACATGGTCATCCTCCTGGCTGTGAATCTGTTCTGCCCGGTGTTAACCCATAACAGACTGGATCTTCTCTCACACAAACCCCTACGGCTGGCATTCTGGTCCTCCTCCTTTAAGGATTTAAGGAGTCTCTAAGGAGGCAGATTCAAAAATTAAGCGGATTTAAGGGAGTTTGCTGACTCTGTTTTTCAAATAAAATAATTTCACTTTTACATGCTACTCTGCTGCTTGAGACTCAGAACGCTAATGATTAAGATGATTAAACGGCTTCCCTTTCCACCTCTGAGGCCAATTTACTACGGTACCTAGGGCAATGACTTAAAGTTTCAATGTCTCGGTCATTGGCTTTGCAAAATGAAGAAATCACATGCTATTTTGAGAAGTTCAAGGATTTACAAATATGGGGGGAGGGAGGTTTGAACTAAAACAGTCACCGCTGCACGTGCCAAATTACATCACAAACTGTCACACAGGGTTTTTAGCGTCCAGAGTGAACTTGCAAAATTCACAGCTCCCTCCTGTCCCACACATTCAGACCTCAAATGCCCAAGGTCTTCCTATGCTGAGGTCATAGGTTAACAGGCGCCTTGGCTTTCTGGAACTCATTCTGTTTTTGTGCAACCGAGCCAACCTCTGTCTGAAAAGGTCAGCAGGGAGTAGTGAGCTTCTGTGGGACCTAATATTCTCTGTGAATGAAGCCTGCTTTGAATGGAAAGGCTTCCTCACAGCCCAGCAACTTTCCCAGCCCTCCATAAATCCCACCGACAGTTCCACGGGGCTTCATCTCCTGTTGAGATGTAAAGTGTTCCTTCACCAGGCTTTGCGGGAGCAGAGGGTGGCAGCTGCCTGATGTTTCCTAACTGAATCAGCTTGATTCTTCTTCTGCACACCACATTAAGGAATCTCTTATCCTCCCCACTTTCCTATGGGATAAATTCAGTTTTAAGCAAAGTAAACATTCAGTTCCCACTATTATTATCACCTATTACGATACAAGCGTAAAAATCAAGCCCCATTATCAAAATGCCAGCAAAATCATTATTCCCCTGGGTTTCAGAATTTGAGGAATGACTATCCAGCTTGCTCCTTTTCTGCTCCAAAAATGAATCTTTCAAGCCTATGTGAGCTTACGAATTCAAATGTACAGTTGCACTTTACAGTTCCCACAAAGCTCTGGGACACAGAGTCCCTGGCAAGCACTTTACCCTCAGCGCTGCATTTGGCACAGGTAGTATTCCGAGATCATACACGGGCTTGTAGAACTGGCTACCTACAGAGTGACAAGGTATCTTTCAAGCATCCTATCAGGTGATCCAATCTAGGGCAAAGTATGAAGACCGATTTAGTTTATCTTGAGTACCTCTCTCTGAAAGATACACCGAACGTAACTGACTTTTTTAAAAATAGGTTTTCCTATTCATAAGCTGCAAATTAATTCTAAGAAAATCATCCGTATGCCCTGAATAAAAAGGAAGAGAGGGTTAACAGATATTTATTGAGCCTTTATGGGCTAGCTGCTCAATCCTTATAACAATCCTTGGGTATAGGAATTATTCTTACTTGACTTGAGGACACTGAGGTTTGGAGAAGTGAGCTGTCGCACCCAGTTAGCCAGCCAATTAGCATAACTGACAGAGTCAGGATATAAAACTAGCCCTGTCTTTCTATTACAGCATGTTGCATTAAAATGCAAAGTGAGGGGCTTCCCTGGTGGCACAGTGGTTGAGAGTCCGCCTGCCGATGCAGGGGACACGGGTTTGTGCCCCGGTCCGGGAAGATCCCACATGCCGCAGAGCGCCTGAGCCCGTGAGCCATGGCCACTGAGCCTGTGCGTCTGGAGCCTGTGCTCCGCAATGGGAGAGGCCACAACAGTGAGAGGCCCGCGTACCGCGAAAAAAAATAAAAACACGCAAAGTGACACAGTGTTGGGTATTCGGTCTCCTTATTTGTACACCTAAGACTAGAATCTCCATACTTCATAGGACTGTTGTAAAAAAGAGATAAAATTAGATAATAGATCTGAAAGCATGTTGAACGGTTACAAGAACTATTCAGGATTCTACAGGTAAAAGAAAATATTGTATGTCATACTAAAATCCTTCTCTTTTCACTTTCTTTCCCCTACCCCAATTACTTTCACCAAAATTAGGTCTTATGACAGCAAATATTCTCTGGCATTATCCCTCTTACTTCCTGACATTGACTGAGATCTTTAACACCTAAAGATTTAAAAAAAAAATACTGTTTTTGTGTTAAACACCCTCTTTGGAGGAAAATGAAACTTCCCCTTCATTATTGTGGTTTCTTAAGTGGGTAAATTAAGTCCAAGAAAGATGAATGACTTCGCTCAAGGGCTCCAAAAGATGCCAGGAGAACAAGGTCAGTAAGATGCATGAGAAGTTACTGGATAACACAGTGTAGGATCCCTGGGGGTTGCAGGGGGACTCATTAATAATCTAATTTCCAGATTATTAATTAGTTTTCCTACCTGCTAGTTTTATAAATCTCTCTAGTCATGAGACAATTGCCTTATATTTTTAGAAAGAAAGGAAAATGAAAGCAAAATGACAATATGATTGGTTATGTGATATAGCCAGACAAAGTGGCGCTGACACTTAATAAAAATAGATAGAGGAGAGGGCAGAGGATAGAGAGAATTGATACCTGGCAAAAACACAGATCCAATTTCCCCAAGCAAACAGAAACTTTTGAAAAGAGAACCATTTTGTCCACTAGACTTTAATGTGTCAAAAATATATGTAAAAAAGTAGGCATGTCAGTTGTAAAGAAAATATTTATCTTCCTAATAACATGCTCATCATTCCCATGGCTCATGACCCACTCTTGATGTCAGTTAGTAAAAAGAGTATTAAAAGAGCTCCCATTATGCAAAGAATCCAAATGAGGGGCTAAGGGAATCTACAAAAGAAATGAAAGACTATACTCTAAAAAAACAGTAGAGATTATATGAATGTGAATTTTTTCATTTAATGGGATGGAAGGAACGATGTGTAGAGCTTAACATCAGTGAATATTTAATAAATTAAATAAATGCCAGGTAAATAAGCAGCGGCCTTACAGAGAGAATTTCAGCACTGATGGGGATAAAGGTCTCTTGCAACCCTGAACTTCAACTTCCATGCCTTCATAAGGAAGGCATGGAACTAGATTCTTTTTCTAGTTCCAGGTCAATTAATCTTCAAATACTTGTTAGTGCCCTCTGTTTGTCTCAGCAGTGAGCTAGAATAACTCTTTCTAATTTAATTGCTTTTGTTATTTCCTAAATACACTTGAGAGGATCCATTCATTCAACATCTATTTGTTGAGTTCCTACTCATGTGACTGCTGAAAGCCAAGGTAACAACAGAGAACCCAACAAGATGTTGACTTGCACAGAAAAGTCCCCTTCCTCTACAACTAAAGGAGAAGAAAGCAGATGGATGAGCCGTCATGACTGGATCTGGGCTTGGTCTTATGAAGCCCATTCTCTAGAGTCAGAGTCTTCAAATTACCCAGTCCTGAGAGATTAAAGCTACTCTGCAAGGAATACCACAGAGAGATATGGCTGATTTTACCATGACACGCAAATAGATAGAAGCTATGACTATAAAGAGAGCGACTCTTTCTAATCAATGCTACATAACTGTAAATAGTAATTGGAGATGGAACCACTGGCCAAATTAAATATATACAGTCCTCAGCCATAGCTTCTCTGTGACACCTCCAGCCATGCTCTGGTAACAGACCAATGGACTGCGTCATTCATTTGTATAGATCGAATCAGTTTTATTTTTAACCAAAGGCACTACTCAACTTCATAAAGACCGTATGTTCAGAAAAGCTTCTAAAGTTTTAGTTATAGTAGTTTGAGTTTCTGAATATAAGATATTTTAAGATCTTTTTGGTACAAGATGTCACTAAAAACAATGTACATTTTGGAATTTGTCTGTTTCCTTGAACACACTAAGCAGTTTTCAAGAGGATCACTTGAGATGCTGGGTAAAATCAGATTCCTGAGTCCATATTCCAGAGATTCTGATCAGTAGACCTAAAATAAAGCCAAGGGATCTGCATTTTAGCCAGCATCCCAGATAATTTTAAATCCAGAAGCTCTACTGATTACCCTTTGAGAAATACTGTGTTTGACAATGCAAAAACCAAAGATGAGTAAGGTTTACTGATGGGATAAAGGAGTTGATTAACCAATATAAAGCTTAGACAAAGTCGTGTGGCCTCTCTTAGTCTTAGTTTTCTCATTTGTAAAGTGGGAACAGTTTTACCTTTACCTTCCTTTACTCACCTTGATGTTGCATGGATGATTCCCAAAAAATGTGGGATAAGCTCTGAACCGCTTGAGATAAAAGAACTACATAGTAAACTAAGGTATTATTGACACTTATTCAACGGCCTGAGATGCTTTCAAGCAAACCAAGTGATCTTTCTTATGTGTTTATCTTATGAAATTCAATGGGTTTTCCCACAAGAAGGGAAGGTATTACATGGGCCTACAGAGTTTACTTCTGCCCTCATTACTCCTCCACCTGGTTGTCGATCCCATGGAAATGCTTCCTGCAGAACTGGCACCGTGGATTCCCGCCTGGAACTGTCTGCCCCTTGTGCTTACAAACATCACCTTCTCAACAACAACAATCAGTAATTCTAAGCGCTTTCTATGTGTCCCATAATAACCTTAGAGAGCAGATAAATTTCTTATCCCCATTTGACAGATATTTTACAGAAAAGTGAGGCCCAGAGAGGCTAAGTGACTTGTCCCAGGGCACACAGCTAAAAGTGGCCAAAGCCAGGATTCAAGTCCAAGTGGTATGGACCCACAGTCACACTTAACCAGAATTCTATTTCATCTCCTTCAAGGGTCTCCTGTGATACTACAGGTGGGTCACTAGTTCTTGGTCCTTCACTTACCATCAGTATGGAAACATTCCCAACCTCAAGCCTCTTTCCTTCTTAGTCTATACTCTCTTTCTGGCCATTCCATACATACTACGCACTACCCCCGCCCCCCGTTTCACCTAACACAAATATTATACTAACTCCCTAATCTTTAACTCCAGTTCTTACTTTCCTTCTAAATTCTAGACATGAATTTCCAATTACTACACAATCACCTGGACAATCCATAAGGAACTCTAACTCAACGTGTACAAAAAAAAACTCATTTTATTCCTCTAAAATCTCACCCCTTCTCTAGCTTCTGACTTCGTTAATGATCCAAGTCATAAACCTACAAATCATCTTTATTCCCGACTTATCTCCCCCTCACCTCCAAAATCCAACCTGTCCCATTCCCTAAATATCCCTCCATTCTAGTCTTCTCCCCCATCTTCACTGTCTTACCCTAATTTAGACCTCATTTCTTAACTGGGTATGTATAACAAGCACTTAAATTGTTTCACTTGCCTCTAGTCTTGCTAAAATCATCTTTCTAAAGCACAAATCCTAGTTTCAGAATAAAGTCCAAGTACCTGCCAAAGCTAAACATGCCTATCCTATGACTCAGCAATTCCATTCCTAAAAGATACGAGTATTATGCCCACCGAAAGACAGGGACAGAAACATTTATAGCAGCCTCATTTATAATAGCCAAACACACTTTCCATAGTATGTTGCAAGCATGTTTACTGACAGGCATCCTCTGCTAGACCATAAAATTGTTAAAGGCAAAGTCTAGTCATGTGAGTATTTATAGCTCCAGAAATTAGCCTATAACCACATCAATAAGTACTTCAAGAATATTAAATATGTTTTTAAGACAAAAATGAGTTTTTCATCTAACAAATCTAATGATACTATGCTCCCTAAGTAACATTTTTCTTGATTCTTCTAGATTCAGTCAAATAAAAAAATATGTACATACACACAAGAAAAGTCTGTCCATACGCAATAAAAGTATACAATGCTCACTCATCACCTCTGAGTTGGACTGCTAAGGTAAATACCCTTTCAAATTCTTTTTACGGCATCCCTAGTAATCTTTTAAAGACACAAATCAGATCATGTCACTCCCCTGCTTAAAGCCTCTCGCTGGCTTCCCATGACACTTGGAATAATAGGCAGACTCTACCATGGTCCACAGGCCCTTCCTGCCTACCTCCCTGACTCCACCACCAAAATCATCTCCCTCCCTCCCTAAGCCCCAGCCATACCAGTCTTCTTTCGCTTCATCAAACACAGCAAGCTCATTCACACCTAAGGATGTTTTTGTGTTTGTTCCTTCTGCCTAACACGCTGCTCAGCCTGATTTTCTCCTCGTGGGTCCTTCCCCTCATTCACTGCTTTTGATCAAGTGGTATCTCCTCAGATACACCACCTGGACCATCCCTCCGGTGTCCCACTAGCCATCTTCCCCGGCCAGGCCAGATCATGTCATCTAGGTTAACTGCCTTATAGCCCTGACTTGTTTGCATGTTTGCTGTCTGTAAATTCTGCAACAGCAGAGCTCTTATCTATCTTGTTCACTACTATATCCCTGGGGTATAGAATAATGTCTAACACACAACAAGTGCTCAGTAAATGTTTGTTGTAGTGAGCGAAAAACAAATTAATGTTGTAATTAAATGGCAAATCATTTAACAATCTCAACGAAAGGCTGATTATACTCCATAGATCCATTGAAGAATGCCAAACTCTCCTCGGAACTAAAAAATCTTAGGTAAACAAAGTTAACTGTTTCTATCTCTTCACAGCAGTTGAGAACTACAGTGAATTCTCAAAATGACTATTTGGAGCTTTTTTTGAGTCTCCATTAATTCCACACTTGGTTATCATGATTATAAAAATTACTGAAGGGCTTCCCTGGTGGCGCAGTGGTTGAGAGTCCGCCTGCCGATGCAGGGGACACGAGTTCGTGCCCCGGTCCGGGAAGATCCCACATGCCGTGGAGCGGCTGGGCCCGTGAGCCATAGCCACTGAGCCTGCGCGTCCGGAGCCTGTGCTCCGCAACGGGAGAGGCCACAACACTGAGAGGCCCGCATACAGCAAAAATAAAAAAATTACTGAAGTCATGGGGGTGTTTTTCTCCAGAATTCATCAAGATCGAGTCCCTGAATCGAACTACACATCTCAAGGATCTCTCATTCTCTGAGGCTGACACTGTCTTCACTGTTCTGTCAGATGTAAATGCCACTGAACCAATTTCTTGCTTTGAAAACAAAGAGTGGGAATATGCTCTTGTTTTGACTTCTTGCAGCTCCAACTAGGAGCATCTGAGGAAATGAATACACAAGCTAATCAACCAGCTACATAATGTAAGTGTAAATACACTACAAGTTTACTTATGAGGTGTTGGACTACCAAGAAGCTTCCAATACTTTCTGCATGAAAGACATGGTATAAAGTAAGTAAGGAGTTTATTTGAAGCCTTTTACCGTCCCCTTTCTTCTGTGCCAGGTTCTAAGCCTTGAACACTAAGAACGCTGTTTGAGGTCCCTGAATTTATAGTAAGTTTGTATTACTGAAACAAATAAGTGCTCTAACGTCGCATTATAGAATGCTAAGTAAGGGTGCTTTCCACCTTAAAACAAGGCTAACTTGCTATCCCAGGCATTAAACCCTCTTCAGTGGAGGTCTAGAGGACTGCAGCTTTACCACAAATCCTACGTTCATTCATTCATTTATTCCGAAATATTTAGTGAGCTTTTACTATGCTTAAGTTGCTATATTATAAGACACTGCAGATACAGAAGTGAACACAGACATGGTCTCTATCTGCATGAAGCCAACATTCAAGCAGAGAAGACAAATACTAAACAGATAATTTAACAATTAACTATCTAATGCCAAGAGAGATCACAGCTCTCCATAAAAAGGTGCTAAAAGAAAATAAGGTAAAGGGATCAGACTGTGTCCTGGTGATCAGGGAAAGTTTCACCGAGGAAACAGAGATCAGAATAATCAGCAGGTGTTCACCAGGCAAAGGCTGAGAGAGAGAACATTTCAGGTGAAGGCACTGCATGCAAATGCCCTGAAGGAGGAAAGAAACCTGGCATCCTGGAGGATAAAGAGAAGCTGACGTGGCCAAAGGAGAGGGAGCCAGGGTAGGTAGGGTGGCAGGAGACAAGCTTAGCCAGGAGAAGAACGGAAAGCCACTAAAAGATTTTAAGCAGGGAGGTATACCATGATCAAATATAACATGGATCTACAAGAAGAATGAACTGCAGGAAATAAGAAAGGATTCAATTAAAAGACTACTAAAGAATGCAAAGGTTTCTCAAAATGTGGAATGTGATCCACTTGCATCAGAATCACCTGAGATACTTGTCAAAAGCAGATTCATAGAGCCAACCTCCAACCTACAAAATGCAGGTCCCTGTAACTGGGAAATCAGCAGTTAGTCCTAGATTATTATAATAAACTTTAATGACTAAGAAGCACAGTAATAATGCCAGAGGAATTCCAATGATCGTCAAATGAAATAAGCCAGGATTGAAGTAAAATCCTCTGCTTTTACTTGGGCGTGAGTTCCCTCTTCTAAAATTTTGGTGGTACCACTCTCCTCTCCAGCTCCTTTCTCCCTTACCTATAGCAAGGGACCGATTTTATTCTTTCTCCATAGTCATCAACTGATATTAGTTTTATTCAGAGCAGAAGCATACACTTACTTTGACTTGTTCCTGACAGGAGCAGATCAGAGTAAATGAACGCATAAGTTAATCAGTGTTACTATACAAGTCCATTTCTGACTAGAAAAGCTCAGGTTGGGAATAATGTTATCTTGCGTTTGTGTGGCCCTAATATTCAAAGCTCTTGTATATACACAATCTCATTTGATTCTCACAATAATCCCAATTTATAGACGAGGACACTGAAGGCTCAAGGGGCTAAGTAACTGACCCAGTCACATTCCTAGAAATTGACAGAGGCCAGAGGCCAGCCCGGACCCTTCAGACTCCAAAGCCACGTTCAAGGAGCAGTGCCACGTGGCTCCAGCAGGTCGGACCCCCAGGTGCTCATGGAAGGTCCCCCATGTACTGCCCTCTGCCCCTCATGCCACACACGTCAAATAGTGAGAGCCGACTGACTCCACGTCAGGTTCTGTGAATGAATCACCAACTCTCAGGTCCTATACTCAACAGCAAGTCAAAATTCCCTCTATGGGGTACTGGGAGGGAAAAGACGCCACTGTAGACAAATTACGACATAGCTGTTCCAAGTCGCCAAAACTACTTGAACATAAATATTTAGATTTCGTATTAACACGACAGAGGTCACGGGGCTCTGGGAAATTATAACTGTCTTAATCAAACAAAACATAAACTTCTCTTGTCAAACAGGTGTAATGGTCATGTTGCCAGTAGTAATTGTATGTTTGGATTTTCAAAAATGCATTCTCCTCTCCCATTTAAAAGAAAAAAAAAAATGCTGCAACATTTCCCTTTCCAGGAATGTGATTTAACTTAATAGCTAAGCTAATAATCACTAGCTGCTTATTTGGTGCAAACAAAGAAAGCACTGTCTCTGCAAGTGGGCACAATGGTTCTGAATGTGAGATGGATTTAAGTATCTGGTTGTGAGCGACCATTACGTTATGTAACGAACGGAGCTGCATGAATACCTATTACATAACTCCATACTGCCTGGGCACTCTAATTAAAGTGGGGGGACTCTCCCATCACATGAAAAAGCTCTCCTGAGTCACTTCTATAACTTGTAAGGTTAAAAAACTTAAATTATACTGAGCCAGGGAAATTGTGTACACAGCTGTTGTGTCCAAAGTAAACCATGAAAGAGGGGAATAAGAAAAGAAATGTTTCTGTAGGGACTAGAAGGTAACTGTCCTGGAAGAGGTAGAAGGGAGCCAGGTTGGAACTGAACTGAAAAGCTATGCTCTGTAGCTCTAACTGGGGAGAAATGTAGCATTTTCCAAATATACTTATGTAATCTGATGGACACCTAGCACTTAGTTGGAAGCACATATAGTCGTCCCTCGGTAGGTATCCGCGGGTGATTGGTTCCAGGACCCTTGAGAATGACAAAGTCCACAGATGCTCAAGTCCCTTACATAAGATGGTGCAGTACCGTCACACAACCCACACACATCCCCATATACTTTAAATCATCTCTAGATTACATATAATAGTTAATACAACGTAAATACTATTTAAATAGCTGTAATAACAATGTAAATGCTATGTAGATAGTTGCCGAAGTGGCAAATTCAAGTTTTGCTTTTGGGAACTTTCTGAAGTTGTTTTTCCCGAGCATTTTCTAGCCACAGTTGCATCTGCAGGTGGGGAACCCGTGGATACAGGGGGCCAACTGTATTGATTCATTTTGTCAAAAAGGCACGAGAGGCGCAAGATGTCATATAAGAAAGCAGTAGTCGGTGTGGAGGCAAAACCAGTGAAGGTTTCTAATTTATTCATCTGTAAGTTTAGCCCCCACATACGTCTCTGTAGCTCCAGCATCTAACTAATTCCACACCTTCTGAGACTGGGAAGGAAGGAGGCAGTACCTTTAACATTTCCTTCCGGTAGCCCTGGAAGGAAGCTGTTCAGGGTGCAAACGAGGCCAAGGAAAAAATCAAAGTTTTAACAAACCAGTACAATTTAAATCACGTAACAGTGATCCTTCATGGGGAAATTTAATGTTCAACCTCGAAAGAGCTGTTTTCTCAGTGAGGAACCTTTTAAACAGCAACATTCTAAAAGTTTTATTAATTCGATGGAAATGTCTCTGTTCTTCTGCCTTCAGAAGTAGAATATCCTGAGCGTGATTGAAACCTTCATTCAGAGCTCCATGAGCCATCAGCGCTACAAGGGATTGTACCTGTGTCCCCCAGAGACAATGACGGAGAGCAGTGCTTAGTCCAAAGCGAAATGATCCCATACGGTTCAATGCCTGCTATCTAATCATCATCACTTTCTCACATTCATTTATCCAGCAAATAAATATTCCTTGCGTCTTCTGTCTGCGAGGTACTGTTCTAGACTCTGGGGAAGAAAGGACCAAAACCCACGTCCTCTTGGAACTCACCTTCTAATGCAGGAGAGAGGCAATCAATCTGTCTGTCAATTACAAAACAAAAACAGTACCTTACACAGTGGTTAAGTGGCAAGGAGGGTGAAGCTGAAATGGAGGTCGGTGAGTTCCAGGCTGGGGGAGGGCTGCAATTTAAGTGAGTGGCTAAGAGTAGGCCTCACTGAGACAGTGACATATGAACGCAGCCTTCCACTGGATGGTCCATGTCTGTTATTATGAGCATGTCTACCTCTAAAAGCCCCACTCTCTTCAAATTTGCCATATCCATTATGACTATACATAAATAACCAACTTTGTTATGTATTAGGAATTAACGTGGTATATATTAAGAATGATGGCCTTTCCTATGGGGTGAGAACTATTTGGGCTACTCAGAGAATTTTTTCAATAACTTTCAGTTTTTAAGTATGCTCTTGAAAGCTGAAATAACCCAAACTGAGAGAGTGTTACCCTGCTGTTTTCTAGAGTACGTAAGCCTCTAACTCCGGCGCCGCCATCCCCTGCGCTAATGAACTAGCCTGCTTCTCCCCCTTACCGCTCCAGCTACACTTCTCCTGACTCCTAGACCAGCTGCTCTCTGCCTTCTTGCCTCCTGAATATGACATCACCCAAGGCCCTCACCCGTGTTCTATTTTCCGTATCGTCCATTCTTACTGCTTCACTCGTCGCTGAGTGAGCGATACCCAAATGTATTCCTCTAATCCCAAACCTCTTCTAACTGGAAAACTTCTCCAGCGTGCTCTGTCTAAAATTAAAATGGTCATGGCACCCCCTTCCCATCAGCACCACAAAGAAGCTCTTCTTCCCGAAATCCCATTTCTGCCAATGGTATCTCTATCCTCTCAGCTCAACTGCACCAAAAATCTTAGACTCATCTTTGACTCCGCACTGCGGTCACCAGGGAAACGGCTGCTGATGCTTTCTTCTAGGTTTTTATCTGCTCTGCTGATAGGAGGGAATGAAAACAATAATTTGAAGACGCAGTTGTGATCACTAACAAAGAGTTACTGCTGCAGGATTTACAGGAACCTTGGGAGAAAGTGACTATGTTCTCCTACAGGTGTCAGAATCCCAAACATTAGGAAAACACTGTTTTTTAGGGATAAGTTGGGAGATTGGGATTAACATATTCACACACTACTATACATAAAATAGATAACTAATAAGGACCTACTGTATAGCACAGGGAACTCTACTCTACTCTGTAACGACCTACATGGGAAAAGAATCTAAAAAAGAGTGGATATACGTGTATGTATAACTGCTTCACTTTGCTGTACAGCAGAAAGTAACACAACACTGTAAATCAACTATACTCCAATAAAAAAATTTTAAAAATAAAAAATAAAATTAGCATAAACCTTCTGTTACAGGGAAGAGGATTCAAGAAAGGTAGGACAAATATTCCAAGTACAAAATAAAAGTTTTAAGAAATCAAGGAGGTTGTACAGGTTTCCCAAATTATTTTTTAAATTTATTTATTTTTGGCTGTGTTGGGTCTTCGTTGCTGCGTGCAGGTTTTCTCTAGTTGCGGTGAGCGGGGGCTACTCTTTGTTGCGGTGCACGGGCTTCTCATTGCAGAGGTTTGTCTTGTTGCAGAGCACAGGCTCTAAGCACTAGGGCTTCAGTAGCTGTGGCACACGGGCTCAGTAGTTGTGGCTCGCGGGCTCTAGAGCACAGGCTCAGTAGTTGTGGTGCATGGGCTTAGCTGCTCCGCAGCATCTGGGATCTTCCTGGACCAGGGCTCGAACCTGTGTCCCCTGCATTGGCAGGCAGATTCTTAACCTCTGTGCCTCCAGGGAAGCCCTCCCAAGTTATTAGAGACAGAAAGAAGGCCCCATAATTAAGGCTATATACTTAGGGTCTAAAAGCATGGTAACATGGAAGTTAACAGTCATAACGAACTGAGTCTTATGAATATGTGAAGGTCAAGTTAAAGAGCTCTCTTCAGCTATATTAGGAGCAAAATGAGGAAAGGAGCTGCTCATTGCTGATGCGTGGGGTAATGTTAACTGATAAGAGAGAAAAGAGAACTACTTCACTCCCCGTAAGCTTCTATCTTCACTATCAAGGAAAATGATCTTTAAACTGGAAAAAGGGCAGGACCAGCATGATGAAGAGGAAACTAGAGCCCAAGATAGAGAAGGCAATATTAAGAAAGCTCTTAGCCCTTTAAGTGACTTCATGTCTCTGGAGCCAGAGAAAATAGCCTGAAGGGCACTGAAAGAACCAGAAGATGTGATCATAATATTGATGAATGGAATCTTCACAGAAGCAGAGAATCATACAAGTGACTGAAGCCTGGCAACAAGAAAACAGCGATTTTCAGACAGGAATTTAAGGTGGACTAGAAACAATGGACTGATTTGCCTACAAACCGCTTTCGCCAATATCCCAGATGGTTTGTAAGCAATGAACACTTGGAGCTCACATGAAATCACTGAGAAAAACAAATCAGATCAAGCTAACTTTCCATCCTATTCTGACCCTAGACAAGAAAAAAGGAGTACTACAGACATGACAGATGTCTCACACATTCAAAAAAACCATTCCACCAACTCTCTCCTTAGATCTTTTTTTTTTAACATCTTTATTGGAGTATAATTGCTTTACAATGGTGTGTTAGTTTCTGCTTTATAACAAAGTGAATCAGCTAGACATACACATATATCCCCATATCCCCTCCCTCTTGCATCTCCTTCCCACCCTCCCTATCCCACCATTCTAGGTGGTCACAAAGCACTGAGCTGATCTCCCTGTGCTATGCGGCTGCTTCCCACTAGCTATCAGTTTTACATTTGGTAGTGTATATATGTCCATGCCACTCTCTCACTTTGTCCCAGCTCACCCTTCCCCCTCCCTGTGTCCTCAAATCCATTCTCTAGTAGGTCTGTGTCTTTTTTCCTGTCTTGCCCCTAGGTTCCTCATGACCTTTTTTTTTTTTTTTAGATTCCATATATATGTGTTAGCATACGGTATTTGTTTTTCTCTTTCTGACTTACTTCACTCTGTATGATAGACTCTAGGTCCATCCACCTCACTACAAATAACTCAATTCCGTTTCTTTTTATGGCTGAGTAATATTCCATTGTATATATGTGCCACATCTTCTTTATCTTTATGGATCTGATAGAGCCCTAGGGGTTCAATGGTTGTAGAGTTGTATTCCAGTCAAATACAGTAAGTCCCCTACATATGAACCTTTAAGTTGCGAGCTTTCAAAGATGTGAACATCCAATCATGTAAGTTAGTTCACATGGCTGGTGTACATTGTCACTTGTGTGCATCCTCTACAAGTGGTTGTACTTTTGTGTACTTTACTGTACATTACTGTATAGAGTACAGTAGTACAGTACCTTTATTTCAAGCCCAGGAGGTCTGGAAGCAAGGATAAAAGCAGCAGTACATAGCCAATTGTGTTAGTTGGGTACCCAGGCTAACTTTGTTGGACTTATGAACAAATTGGGCTATGAATGCGCTCTCCGAACTGAACTCATTCGTATGTAGGGGACTCACTGTAGTCAGGGAACGCTGAATGGTAAAGCAATGTCAACTAGTGAGTACAGCTAGGAGCAGGGAATGTCTCTAGTAATATAACAAAGAGTTTTGTCTTTGGCCATGTTGATTAAATCATTTTAACAAATGAAGCAGACAATTATATAGAACCTTATTAAACTGAATTGAAAGTTATATCTGGTACGTTGACTTACGGAATCAAAATTTTAGAAGACTTGTTTTAAAACCAGGAATATTGGGCTTCCCTGGTGGCGCAGTGGTTGAGAGTCTGCCTGCCGATGCAGGGGACGCGGGTTCATGCCCCGGTCCAGGATGATCCCACATGCCGCAGAGCGGCTGGGCCCGTGAGCCATGGCCGCTGGGCCTGCGCGTCCGGAGCCTGTGCTCCGCAACAGGAGAGGCCACAACAGTGAGAGGCCCGCGTACCGCAAAAAAAAAAAAACCAAAAACAACAACAAAAACCAGGAATATTAGCTAAGACTAATAAAATTAGATTTAATAAAAATAAATATTTTCTACAACTAGACCTTTTTAAAATCAGCTCTCCAAGTACAGGCTAAATGAGACTTCGTTTCATAAAAATTAATATTACAAAAATTAAAAAGACCAAGGAATCTTAGGTAAACATGAGTCATGAGTGTAGTACATGTGTAAAGAGACCTAATTTAAGTTCCACACATGAACACTAATATTAAAAAGAATATAAAACTGCCAATATTCAACCATTTTTAACTTACTAATATGGCAATCTCATACGGTTCAACCTAATACGATTACATGTGAATCACAAGAGAAGTACAAAGTGCTACAGAACTCAGAAAAGGATAATTTACCACCATTTGGGAAACCGAAGTGGCTTTGTGAAAGAAATGGCATGTGAGCTGGAATTTGGGTGATGGCTGGGATTTGCACAGGAGATTAGGGGGAAGGGGGACATTTCAGACAGCGGCAACAGTTGGGGAAAAAGACCCTGGGACAGGAAAGTAGCGTAGTTAGGTTAAAGTGTGGAATATGTAAAAGTGAGACACAGGAAATAACACTAGAGAGGGAGAGACTGGAACTGAACTTTGGAGGCCCTCAAATCCACTGTAATAAAAGTGCTCAAAAATTCTATGAGCTGCCTACAGAGACCAAGAACAGTACTGGGCACATAGCAGGAGTCAAATTTGAATGAATAAGTGAATCAATGAAAGAAAGAGTGAATTATTTGTGATGGGTACAGAACAAGAAGAGGTCAACATAAACACAGCTCCTGCTTGCCAATCCACTACATCACCGACATCATAGTACTTTCCATCTACAAGGGATCTTGGAGATCATTTCGTCTAACTCCCTCAAAGATCCTGGGTAACTACCAACAGGACTGGAAATACTCAAGCAAAAGAGGCGAAAGGCTGCCTGGCCCTCTGCCAGTTCCTAGGGTAATCTGATTCACCACAGCAAAATCTCCAAAGAAGATTTCAGTTCAATAACTCCTAAATATTGTGTTTTGGACTCTTTACTGAAAATGAATGCCATCTAAGTCTACAAGTTTCGGAAACAAATGTTTGGTGGCTTTTGTGGGCAATTGTTTTTAAAACATCAAGCATGTCTAAGGTATAATTTTAAAGAATCTGGCTCCAGGAGAAAAAGCTGAAGCATTCATCACATGTTTTACATTTCTTACTCTTGCCTGCCAGATTTTTTTTTTTTAATTAAGAAAGGAAAAATGGGTCAGCCCAAAAGAATTTTTACAACTGTCAGAATAAATACAAGGCCCAAGCAACCCCATAAACTTCATTTTTGGAGGCTTATCTCCGCCTCTCTCTGTGGCTTTAAGTGTCCTTTATTTAGAACCCAGCCAAAGACACAGCCCTGGTGACTCCCCCTACATCTTGCATACTGTAAGGACATGTTTTCTTTCTGTCAAGAGGGAAGAGGACTGGTGTGAGCCTAGATGACAGTACAGCCTCTTCTGATTTCAACAGGACACGGTGGGTGGAGGATCTAAGGGTCAAAGAGAACCCTTGTCCAACCCAGCTTGACTCCAAGGTCCTTAAGAAACCACTCTCCTTCTTAGAAAGAATCACCACCCATGAGGCAGTTTTGAAGGCATCTTCAAGAAGCAACTCATCAGATAAAAGAAAGTCTCTCCTGGGCTTAAGGAACACTCTAGTGCTGAGCACACGTGTCCAGACTTCGGTCGCCAAAACTATAACCATCCTTAGTCCGCCCTTCACTCTGGGAGTCCCCTGAGGAGCTACTGCTTTTAGGATGAGCACCAACGCTCAGGTTTCCTTTCTTGCAGGGTCCGGTTTGGTTGAATTGTTCCAGAAGAGCTTCTACCAACCAGACCTAACATTTCTATGGTGTTGCCGGTAGCAACCTGGCCTCTTACAAAGCAGACCAGGCCTCCTGGTGATGCATTGATTAAGCTGGACCACACTAGAAGAGTGAGTTTCAAACTTCTTAACCATGATTCACAGTAAAGAGAAAAGATGCCTTTTACACATGACTCAGTACCTACTTGCACATATTTAAAACAAGTTTCACAACAATGTTATTCTAATATTTTTTATCTCATTCTGTTCCAATTTTTAAATATTGATTTTTTAACCCACTAAATTGATTTCAGAGCCCACTCTTAAGCTATACCCTGCATTTTGAAAGGCAAGGCCCTAGACAACACTGTCCAATAGAAAGACAGTGCCAGCCACAGTACGATATTTTAAAGTAGTAGCCACATTAAAAAAAAAAGTAAATAGAAACAGGTGAAACTCATTTTGACAATGTATTTTATTTAACCTGTTATATCAAAATATTATCATTTCAACATGTGACCGCTATAGAAAATGACTGAGCTATTTTACAGTATTTTAGCATAGGAAGTCTTCGAAATCTGGCGTGGACTTTGCACGCACAGAACGTTTCAATTCAGACTAGCCACATTTCAGGTGCTCCATAGGTACATGAGGCTAGTAGCTACCATACTGAACAGTGCAGCCCTCAGAGCTCTGGTCCCACATCCCCCAGAGCAGCAGGACCCACGAAGGTGCCCGACAGCAGAAGGGAGGGGAGCCATCCACCCCTGCAGAACTGCACTGCGTGTTTGCTCACACGTCCTCATCTCACACCGCACTCTCAGGCTCCTAGTGAAAGCTCACAGCCTGGATAAAGGATAGGAGATTTCACAAGGAAGAAGAACAGAAATGAGGCTTGTTAACTAATAACAAGCAGTATCGCTCTGAAACTCCTCCAAGTCCAAATGCATTCTTTTGTCTGTGACATCAGAAATATAACAAATGCACATAAGATTCAAACCAGAGAGTAACTTTTAGAGAATTTGTTCTGAAAAATATATCTTACTGATTAAAAAAACTGAATAAATAGCACGATTGCAACTATGTTAAAACGTGCGCCTGTGAACGAAGATTGGAAGATAAAAAGCAAAAGTTTAAAGAACTGTGTTACTGCGGTAGAATTATGGGTGATTTTTTTCTCTTCTTGTAAAAATAACGTGTACAATATTGTGGCATCACTCTTTTAAGAATAATATTGTTTTGAAAAGGTTCTTCCCTCTTTTCCAAAGCAAACATGTATGCCATTGAATCCCTATAAAAAGAAAAGGGTAAGGATAACATGCTTGGATAAAAGGCAAGAAGGACCAGAAGCAGTCAGAAAACTTGACCCTGACAGAGCCAATTACACTGGGACAGTCTGACGGGAAACACCTAACGACAGCTGGACTGCCAAAAACTTCTAGCGTAGGCTTTACGTTTTGCCTGAAGTAGAAATTTAAGAGTTAAGAATGTAAGACCACATAGCAGAGGAAACTTTGAGAGGGTGAGAGAGCAAAAGCAGCTGAATTTTACTAACGAAAACTGAAAAGTCTACAGATACTATTGTGTTATATAATAGAGTATAATTTATGCCACTTTTTAAAAAACCCCCTCTTGCCAATGAATTCTGGTAAGAGGAGCACACCCCAGAAAGTGCCGTACACAACAAGCCTGCCCCCAGAATCTCAGAGAAGCAGCTTCACCATTATGTGCATAACCCTAGTGGTTATGAGCATAAAGGGTGTCAGATCCCTTTACAAAAATGTGCTCTACAGAACAAAGCCAAAGTGGTTTGATACTGGGTTAATACAAGCTTGAAGCAAATTGCAGCCCCTCAGATAAGAGACCAAATAAAATATGTGAAAACCCTAAGTAAAACAACTTTGGAATCCAAAGCAGAATTGGGTTCTCAGAGGTCTATCCCTGACTCATGATTCAAACCTGTATGTCACCAAGAAGCTTACGGATTAACTTTAAATACCATGTTATTCTCCCTATAGAGGTCACCATAATAGTTCAACCAATTTTCATAAGATCATGAAATGTGTAGAAAAAAAGCAATGCTGACAAAAATGAGGCAAAAGCAGCATTTTTCCTTTTTTGTCTTGTGTCATCAGTTGAAGTATAAACTACAAATTAGATTTAGCTCATTTATTCAATATTTTCCTTTTTGTTTCAAAGAATGCGATTTACATTACCAAATGGCCAAAAAAAAAAAAAAGTCATGAAGACACATGTTTTATAATAGAGATTAGGTCAAACAACTTGTAAGATTCTTACTGAATACTGACTATGGCTTGGACATGGTTCCAGGTGATGGGAATATGAAGATTGATTAAAGATGGTCCCAAACCCTGCCCTTGAGAAGCTCAAATGAACAGGGCAAAGTGAAACATTTTTTTTTAAAAAAAGGATACAATGTGACAAGTGCTGTAATAGAGCTTTTCCTAAAGTGCTAAGATGACCCAGATAAAAGGATAATTATTCCCAAAGAGGGATCAGGGAAAGTAGAAGAGTACAGATGACATTTGAGCTGGGACTTGAAAGGTAAGTAGTTTATCAGTCAATCAGTGAACAGAAAAGCACTGCAAGCTGATACAATAGCATATGTAGTGACAGGAGGAGGAGAGAGCTGCATATAAACGTGGACTTCACTGTGGATAATGAAATCTACAACTCTATATTTTCAACTAAGAATAGGGCTAGTTCTTTCAATGGAGACATAACCACATAGGGAGCTGGAGGGTCAGAGAGATGGAAGGAAAACTTTTAAGCTTTCATCTGCCACATAGAAGAGTATCATCAACCCTGTTGCTGTAACTCTTAGCAAAATAGGGAGTTCAGGTTAGGGATGGGGGCTGAAATCAGAGCTGCTGCCATCAGCACTTTGCGGCCCGGTCATCTAAAGTTTTACAAGGCTTTGTCCCTCGAGCAGACACTCATTTGTGGATTGTCTAGGTCAACAATGGATAGAAAGTCATTTTTGTAAAGAATATCATAATCCTTCAATGCTAAACAAAGAATGTTCACGAAGAAACACTTGAATCAACTTTAGCTCCCTGAGAAACACTCGTGTGGGAGCAAAGCAGCAGCAGGACCTTCCAGGATACCCACAGCAGCGTGATGGGTGAAAGCTGGTCCTGGGCCCAGCTGATCTCGGCCCCGCTGCTTTGCACATAGATGATGTTACACAAGCGCCTTGAGTCAGTGTGTAAGATCCCTTCTTTTGTTCCACATACAGAGTCAGCACACACAGGGAGGATTCAGTGTCTGTCAGTAACACTTAACGTGAGCAAATCACTTATTCAGCATCTTTGTGCAAGGAATTTAATTTTTCAATTACAGTTCGGAGTACGAGGGTCAGTTAGCCCCACAAGTCAGCTGAGAACAGGCGTAAATAACAGAGAATGGATGCAGGAGTCTGAGTATCCTGAGAGAATAGGAAAGGATCTTACGATACTCAGGGGGGACCCTATATGAATAGAAGAAAGGCCAAGTTCGTGGGCAAGAAGCCAGAGACCCCGGAGACTATTTTTAATCCAGAAGAAGGACAGGAAGGAACAGGAACAAAACAAGGAACTCACACAGGAGAAATGGAAAGCAAGAAGGAAGCGACTGTAATAAGCAAATGGAAAGACGGTGAGAAAAATAGATAATAAAACTAAAATTGTATTCCTAACAGGGAAGCCAGGAACACCATAAGAAAAGGCTGAAAGAGAGAAGAGAACCCAAAAAGCAACAAGAGGACTGACTACTCAAAGGAAGTATTTTAAATGCCTGCATCTTATGAGGGTCAGTGTGGGCTGGTTGGTAACATTTTGCCTATGGCATTAGGTCATGAGTTCAAGTCCCACATCAGGATTTGGCCTAAAACCAAGTGCTGATTTTCCAGCAGCTCTGACAGGCTGGAAGCACTTTCCATTCCTGGGCACATTAACTTTACTATCCTTCTCTGCAACAAATTAAAAGTACCCCAAAGAAAGGGAGAATCAAAGAGAATCAACAGCCACTATCTCAAAACAAAACAAAACAAAATCATACTGGAGAGGGAATAAGAAAATAAAGAGAAAGTAGGATGTTTTCATATGCAAGATATTTACTGCATTTGTCTTTAGAATCCTGTGAGTATGGGATATTTGTTCCCACATCCCATCTATTGAGAGAAGCCATCTCTGCACTTTCAATGCACCAAGAATACTACTAGTAACAGTGGTCATGACGGAGGAAACACTACTCCTTGCTGAGCATGAAGATATCATTAGGTAATCAGCAAGTAGGAAGAAAAAAATATAGAAACGATTCCCACTGGGATGAGGGAAGAAAGGCAGGACTAATGAACAGACCATATGCCAATCACGCACTTAGGTGGTGAGAAGAAAAAAAAAAAACGGCCTTACAGTTAAATAACAATAAGAATATCCTTGTATTTGTATAATAATTTACATATTAAAAAGTACTTTGATATACATTAACTCATATGATCCTCACAAAACCCACGGGCAGAACGATTATCCCCATTTCACAGATGATGAAAGTGAAGATTTAGAAAGTCCTGTGACATTGTGAAAGCCACAACCTCGGGAGCAATTCAGCACAGTCCTAGTTTGGGGCTCAAGTACTGCATTAGCTAATCAACATGCAGCCCAATGAGAAATTTTACCTTTACTTGAACTTGTGAAAACACAATTTACTCACATCCTAAATTATGCCCAACGAAGAATGACTAGCATAATGCTTGCCAGGCAATTTTTAGAAAGACTGTTTCCTACCTTCCCATTTTTCAGGCAGAAATGGCAAATACAGGAGACAGAATACAGCCTGTTGTTAACTAGTACAATATTTTTAAAGCATAAAAATCAGAACACCGACAAATTAACTATACAGGAAAACTGAAGGAATTTGAAATGCGAAATACTGGAGCCCAGGCAATCATCATCTTTCACTGTACAGGCAGCCAGACAGAGAAAACACGACAACAGATATTACTTCTAATAAACAAGGATTACTAAACCCTGCCACGGCCCTTCCTCCCAGACGTGCAAAATGAGAAAGGGATGTCAGGAACATAAAGCCTCTCTAAGACCGTGTCTCAATCAAGCGGTCTGGATTCTATACAACCACAAGCGTCCAGGGCGGAACCACGCCTCTGCAAGTTTCCACCATGGGGTTCAAAGAGGACCCAGATGGTGGGGTCCCGATGAGAGCCCCACCACTCAGTGAGGGAGGGCAGACCATACCCTAGGTTCTGCACCAAGCACCTTACACACACAACTCACTCCTCACGGTAACTCTGTCCAGAGAGGACTGCTCATCTCCTCCCTTTCCAGGTGAGGAACTCGGGCTGAGAGAGGTTAAGTAACTTCAGAGCCGTACTTCAAGTAGCCGCACACGGGGCAGAGGCCAGCTCTGGATTCACACCTGTCTGGCTCCAAAGCATAGGTTACCTCCCTCTACTGGCGCTCCTGCTGGAAACACCCGTGAAAAGAAAGAGCAAATAGGAGGTGCCGTCTCCTACAAAGGCCCCCAGCCAGGAGAAAGAACCCCAGCCACACCCTGATGCCTCTGGGCCCTGTTAATTCTTGGTTAGGTTGCAAAACAGATACGCTCATCAGATACGCTCATTGTGTTGTGTCATTAGGAGAAGTCAGCATTTGGATAGAAAACAGCAAATGTTTTCCCTGTGCTCCACAAACTAACCCAATGCTTCCGATTTCCTGAATTATCTATTTGGGAGTATCAGTCACCTCAATAAAGAATTTCAAGTATTCCAATTTTAATTAGAAAAGTCATGACTGTAAAGCATTTTATTTTTAGCCAATGTCTAACCCAGTTTCAATTATTTTTACCTATATCCATTACATGTACTTTTGTTAGGCAGAAATTGTCCACAGATTCTAGCTCTGTCACCAGCAGTGACAGCATGAGAAGAGCATCTGACTAGAAAAGAGCTGCTGCCAAGAAAGTTGCCAAGAGCCTCAGTTGATATTACCTACCAAAGACATCCTACTTTTAGCAGAAACACTTTGTTTCTGGCCTTCAAATTATCTTTAGAATGATGAAGCTGGAAGGACTCAGCCTTGGCTTTGCTTTTATAAAAGATGAAAATGGGTACTAAAATCGGCAGGAAACAAAATAAAGGGGGAAAGTTGAATTGCTCAATTCCTTGCTGAAAGAGCAAACAAACAGAGAATGTCTGGGGGAGTTAACATGGGATGAGATTAACTGTGTGGAAATGAATTCAAATGAATGGACCACAGATGGCACAAACAATTATACTAGAAAATGTAGGGTAATGACTCTGTGAGTGTGGAAGGATATACAGAACCAACAACAACACGCCATCCCACTCCCAACCACCACCGTTATTATCCTTGGAAGTCAGTCATACACGGCATGACATAAAGGAGAAGACGGCTTTGAGGAACCAAGCTAGGCAGAAACCCCATTTATCAGACCACGATACACAGCCACACTGGTGAAAAGGCACAGGTATTTCTACAGTGTTAAGCCCAAAGGATCAGTGGTAAATGACATGCCTCTCTCTCTGCACAAGACTAACTGGGCTTCCTCCAAGAAGGTGTCTTCTACCTAATGTAGTCTTGTCCTACCTTTATTCCTTCATTCCTCCCTCTATTTGTATCCTTTTATAAACTGAAGACAGTTCCTAAACAGAAGAAAGTTAATCAATCACAATAATGACACAAGGGAAATCAAGCAAAACATAACAAAGTCAGACTTTGATCAGTTATATAGAAGAGGTCACGAGATGACATTAGAAAGATACACCAAATCCTAAAAAACGTGATATGAAAAGACATTTTAACTTATGGTGTACGTGTGTCTATGTGTGTGTGTAAGAGAGAAAGACTGAAATTGTGGAAGCGGTAAACTAAGGAAGAATTAGATCTTATCAACTTTTTTCTTCTGTACAAGTGGAGTCAGCAATCAGAGTGAGCCTCTAAGAGCACCAATGCCAGCACCCAGGATAAACAGTTTCAGAAAGGGTTTAAAGACGTTGAGGAGGAAGAGGAAAAAAGACCAGGACGCCTAACCATAAAATTTCTTGCGTCCCTAACAACACAATTATAAGTGTAACCGCTGTTGTCTAAAATACAACTCTGTAATCATAGTCCTGTGGGTTCCATATTTATTCTCTCTCCATGGCATACAGATTCAATCTGTTTAGTTTGTAAGGAAACAGAAGACTTTAGAAGGAAAAGAAAAAAAAAAACAAAAAACAAAACCAGAAACCACCAGCTCTCCAAAGTGCTCTGGAATCTGAGAAGCAAGCAGTGCTTGCTGCCCCGTTCATGAGCCTGAACTGAGATTCGTCTCTGGACAGGACACAGCAGGCATGCCTGGGTCTGGTCTGCAGGGCCTGCTGACAGGAAAGGAGGCATTTGCTAGTGTTTACATGGAGCAAGGCTGCCTTGAAGTCCCCAGGACATTTCATCCAATAAGAAGAGGATGGCGCTGACCCCAGAAAGCCAGAAGGCTTTTGACCTGCTCTTTGAAACCAGGGTGGTTAAGATCCACGCCTGCCAGGCCTCCTCTCGTCACCCTCCACTCCCACCACTGTCCCACCTCTCCCTGCACTCTCCCCCAGCCACCCTCTTTGTTCCGCTGCCCCAGTTTCATCTGGATCCTCATTCCTTTCCTCACTTCATGACCACTTTTGCCTCCTCCCCTAGTCCGGCTCCTTCCCGATGCATCCACCCGTCAGCTGTCAGTCATCTTTCTCAAATGCAAATCTGATCACCCCACTCAGCTGAAGCCCCTTTAGTGCTGACTATAGAGCATTGAGGACCAAGCAGATTCTACAGCTTATCACAGACATGGCTCTAGTCTTGCTCTCTGGCCTCCTTTCCCATCAGTCCTCCAGCAGGGGCCCTTCCCCCTTCCCCCTTCCCCCTTCCCCAGGCTGAGCCTCACACAGGGCTCTCATCTCTGGCCCCCATGCTTTTCCCCATGCTGTGCTCTCTGACTGGAATGCCTGTCTCCTGTGCCCCACACACCCTCATTTAACTCCTATCATCCGTCAACTCTCCACTAAAGGGCCCTTCTTCCGTGCAGCCTTCCCGGAGTGCCCACTCCCCACTCCCATCTGATTTATATGCCACCCTTTGGGGTTCCCCTAACACCCAGTGCAGATCTCTCACACGGCACTGATCACACCTACCACAGTATATGGTAATTAGCTTACGTTCCTGTCTCCCCTACTACCTGAAATTTCCTTAAGAACAAGGGGTGTCTTGCTTTACTTTGGATTCCCAAGATTTAACGTGGTGTCTGGCATAAAGTAGGCTGTTGATGAATAAATGAATCCTATCAAAGGTGAGGTTAGCAGACTCAAATGCAGATGACAGAACCATACAGAGATAGGCCACAGCAGCCAGGGAGTTCACAGTGGCTGTTTCACTAGCAAACAACCCAGAAACTGCCCCGAACTCCAGATTCCAAATCAACTCTGTGGGGATAACCACACCCATCAGCAATCCAGACTCGAGCTAAGCTGAGCTTCTCTCACAGAATAAAGCTACATTCCTCATCTCCCCCCATTTAACCAATACTTTCCTTGCTTCGTTTACAGAAATTTTTTTTTTCTGTAAAAAGTATATCTTGGTAGAAACTTAAACGTTTTATTTATGTCAGCTTATTACTGCATATTTTAATGTCAAATGTATAAGACAGTCACTACAAGATTCTGATTACGTAGAAGGGGGATACGTACAAGGATATGCATGCCACGGACAAAGGAAACTAAAATTAGTGGGATGGGGCAGTGGTGAATTCCAGCTAAAGGGGAAAGTACATCGACTTCATTGCTCTACTTTTCTTTCTAAATTTAAAACTCCAGGAAATTTTTCTTTATGCTTTTACAGAAATAAAAAAGAAATATGCTTACAATATTAATTTAACAGCATGTATACTTTAAGCATAAGGAATTAATGTGACTCATAGTTACGCTGTTATGTATTTGCTGGGGGCAGACATGTATCTTGCACTCGGCTGAGTGGCCCCAGGATTGCTGAACTGAAATGGATGTTCTTGGGTTCCATGCTAAATATTCCTTACACAGACCCCCAAAGATTCTGAAAGCAGTGAAGGACTTAACATAATAACGATAGCTCAGGCAATTGAAACTGACCGTATTTTCTTGATTGGTGTACAGCACACGCTGTACTATTGGATTATTTTAGAAACGTGTTCCCAAGGTCAAAATGAAAAATATATCAGTTGCTTCATTTACAGAGGTTGCTAAATTTTGGAACTTACTTTCTAAAGCCTAAATTAAACATTCCGATAGACAGGAATAATGCAACCCCAGGGCCTGTATTCCTAGATGAAAACAAGGATGACAGACTGTAAACTGAGGGCTCCTCTAGGGCTTATCTCCTTACAATTCTAAAACCCTCGCTCCTGAGCGCTCTGACCATACATAATGGTAACGCTTGCCAACACTAACTTGTGCATTGCCTTTCTTTCTTCAACGTTCAATACTATCCGACCGCTCGCCTTTAAAAGGCACTGGGGGATTGTCTAGTTAATTCACTGCCATGATTTTTTTGTTGTTGTTAAAATGAATAATCACTACCTTTGTTTGTGCCCTGCTTTGTTACAGAAAGGATGTAAGAGAGCTGTAATCATTAGCTAATTAGTTTTTCTCACTCCCATGCACCGCTCCTTTTCTTTATAAGCTAACATCTTCATGCTGATTTGGGTTTAAATGAGGAGTAACCATACATTCAGATTTATCAAGACAATATTTGCCTCGCAGAAAGGCATGAAGCTTGAGCCGCTCATTCAACAAACACTTACTGAGTGTCTGCCAACTAGATGGCCATAGTTCTCACTTCACGGAGCTTACAGTCTAATGGGAAATACAAATAAACAGGCAATTACAACAGAGTGAGGTAAACGCATCACAGACAGATAGAGAATGCTTCTGGAACGCGCAGAAGGGGTACCTCCTCCAGACTCGGGAGATCGGAGAAGCTTCCCAGAAGTGAAGTTCGCCGAAACTCAGGGAACTATGTGCCATTTAAAGGCAATATGGAGAGCAATGCCACGGAAACACCAGGTAGAGTCAATCCAAATAGTGCATCAAAGTGAGGTCAAACTTCTCCATTCAGATGTGACAAGTGGTTATCTTACCACTGCACTCATATAACCCACTGGGTTCTATGACAGATTTCCAGTCCCTTTTATTTCTAAATGCATTCTTTTTTCTCCTGTCCTATTTTACTATCTTTACCAGCCTCCCAGCTATCAAGTATTTCAATTCAAACCAACAAGGGCCTCTGTGGGAGATAGTGTGATAAATACAGGACGCAGGGCAGGGAGGCACTGGGGACCTCCCCACAAGGACCACGCAGCCACAGAAGCGCAGAACTGAGAAAACCACGTGACTATCCGCTGACCATTCCACTCCCCACAAACCTTGCAGAGGTGACCTGGCACTACCAATCCTGCTTGTGAAACAAATATCCCCACTTTGACTTTATCTTGGGTTTGATACATTTTTCTGAACCCTGAGGCTGCCATATTCCGAAGACAGCAAAATGGGCTCTTGACACTGAAGCCCCTTCCCTAACAGTGGGATCCTTTTCCTCTGTCCATTTGAGTATTCCTCCTAACATGGGACATTTCCTGCTTCCAGAGAATACTGGTATTTTCTTAAATTGCTTCTACACATCATTGTCAATGTACAATCACAATGCTGGAACCAAAGAAAAATAACTTTTCACCATTTGCTCTTCCAAAAATTACTCGAAATTTTTCAACAAGCTAATTGAATGGTTGGATAAAATTACTTTTTTTTTTTTTAAATGTTGGGAGTAGGAGTTTATTAATTAATTAATTTATTTTTGCTGTGTTGGGTCTTCGCTTCTGTGCGAGGGCTTTCTCTAGTTGTGGCAAGCGGGGGCCACTCTTCATCGCGGTGCACAGGCCTCTCACTATCGCGGCCTCTCTTGTTGCGGAGCACAGGCTCCAGACGCGCAGGCTCAGTACTTGTGGCTCACGGGCCTAGTTGCTCCGCGGCATGTGGGATCCTCCCAGACCAGGGCTCGAACCCGTGTCCCCTGCATTTGCAGGCAGATTCTCAACCACTGCGCCACCAGGGAAGCCCTGATAAAATTACTTTTTAATGTCTCTTCCAGTCCTGAGATTTTATGATTCTCTGACATAATCAGAACCATTTTTCCTTGAGGAAATAATATTTCAATAATATTTAGTTTTTCAAAGTTGCCCAACATAACCTCACAGAGATGCAGCTGCTGTATCAGTAAGTCCAGCCTGGTCGTTGGTTGAATATTTTACGATCAAAGACAGGGTTTTTCTTCAAAAGATCAACTGAACACAAAATCTCACAAACAAAACAAAAAAGAATGTCCCAAATGTTTTTGGATTGTATGATACTTCACATCTGAGGATGTGCAATTATTTTGCTATCATTCCCAAACTGGATCTTAATTGTTTTGTGATCTGAGTACTAGAAACTACAAACATGGTACTCAGTCACTTAGGCTTTTTGACATGTAGTGAGAGTCGTGCCCACCCTCAGGTGCTACATAAGCTCACACGTCTTTGGTGTACGACCCTTTATACACTCAAGATGGAGAGCTTATCATAAGATACACAGATACACATCTTCACAACAAATGTCTCAATTTGCAGCTCAAGTTATCATTCAAAACATAAAGAAAAGAAAGGTGTGTCGCTCAAGTCTTGCAGCAGCTGCAGTATCTAGGGGGGAAAGTACATCATAAGCATCCTTGTTCTTCTGAGTTGAAGTTCTCTTCCACCACTATGGAAACAGCCTTAGGGTCCCAGGCAGCTCTCAACAGCAAGGAACTAAACATCTGGGTTCAAATCCAGCCTCTACCACTTCCTAGCTGTGTGACCCTGGCAAGCAATTTAACCTCTCTGGACCTTTATTCCTAATGTGGAGAGAAAGAGATAATCACAATAGTACCTTCCTCAGAAACTGTTGTCATATTTCGATATACCCTCACCTCACTTCAGTCTCTAGTTCACTCTAAAACCAGTTGCTCTGACGTGAGGAATATGGTCAACAATATTGCAATAACTTTGTATGGGGACAAATGGTTACTAAGCTTATCATGGTGATGACTTCACAGCTAATGCAAATGGCAAATCGTTATGCAGTACACCTGAAACTAACATCAGAGTGTACGTCAACTATATTTCAATAAGAAGTCACTAAATAAAATGGTTGCTTTGAAGAATTTTGAAAGGGTTACTGGAAAAACAAATATAGAGAAGCCACTCACGGCCTAAAGAGAAAGGCTTTGTAATTGCTATGGCTCGATTGGTTGAGTCACATTTAATTAAATCTGGAATTTCCAAGGACAAAAACAGTGCTTCCCAACAGGACACCTAAGATAAGAAAACAAGGGGATCTGGGTTGGAGAGTCCCTAGGAACTGGCTTCTGAGGACAGATTCCTCCATCAACTAGAAGCAATCTTTTTACATATTTCCCTCTTGATATTTTAGCTCTACCGCTAAATCCAGGGTGAACCAACTCTGAAATCTGTATAAATATGAGAACTCTGGGAGAGGGGGAGAGAAGAGGAGTCCAGTGAACGGAACAGTCAGTGAGAATAACTAAATAACTGGGAGCATCTAAATGAACCATACTTCGTGTGTTTGGGACCTCCAGAGTTAACCCCTCCATTTCTCCATGACTTACTCATTCACCGCTATTGTGTTTGGCCAAAAACTTAAAACTGTCGCCCAAGCAACATCAGTCTTACTATAAAAGAGGAACAACCTGGCATCAGAAAATGTAATGACCTTTTTGAAGGCAGCTGCTTCAGAACTTGTGAATCATTTTGAAATACTCAGGCCAAACCACATCAATACCACATTTAAATAAAATGCAATAAATACAACCACCAAAAACAAAATGCTGACTTGTCAGAACTCTAGTTCTGCTTTTCCTATCAGGTCTGGCTGGTGATACACCTAATTAACTTCAAAATCATATTCCAAGTAAGGTACCTACTGGATAAGTGAAGACCTCAGGTTTTCAAAGGAAAGGTTCCGACCTCTCCAGAGCACACCTGCAGATGCCACTAACAATTTACCGCCCTAGTGGGCGGTACCTCAACCCCAAGTACGGAGCATGAAGGGCCTGACTTGCAACAGCTGGGGAAGCCCAAAGCAGTGAACGCCTGTGTCAGCAGCCCAGCAGACCCAGGGCAGAGGAAATCACTGCTGCTGGCCATCCTGCCTTAAACTCCAGGAATTGCAAGTCACGTGCTGCCTCTAGTCTTAACACAAAGTCCTGGGTAGTTTTGTTTCCTGTCCTCCTTCACACCCGACCTTTGATTTCTGCTCAAAAAACTGAATTTTCTGAAACCCAAAGCCAGTAAAGATTGGATGCCAGTGCATAATCTTCATTGCTCTCAAGCCCATCCGCTGTGAAGCCTCAATATGGCCAAAATAAGGCCAGGTGAAAGCACACTCCATCCTCTCTGTTCGCCTACCACTATGTTCTTTTCTCAAGGCTTTTTGTGTCATCTGTCACTGCTCTCTGCTGATTACTTCTACCTCCAAATGAAGAATTCCTTCGTTCTTCCACATGAGGATGTTTGCCCAAGCAGCGCTGTTTGCCCGAGCTTTCCATTCCTCACATCCCCTTTAGCTGGGATATGTTGAAGGATCCATTAGGAGATAATGAATAACTCACATGATCTCACCCATCACTTTAAAATCTCAGTGGAAAAAAATCTCGTTTATGGAAGCTGTGTTTCTCCAAAGACCCAGGCCTCTACGCGTTCTACGCATGAAGTCGTGGGCACCAAGCATGCATTTGCCTCCTCGTAGGCTCTGGAAAGGATGAACAGTGGGAAATCTGCCATCCCCCATAGGAGGCAGATTTGGAATGTCAGGTCCCCTGAGCACACTGGGTACTTGGTAAAGGGACAGGAGTAGGAGAGGGGCTGTCAGCATCAAGAGCGGGGAAGACAGAGAGAGAAAAGGATGCCATCTGGGCAAAATGGCTCTCGTCTAACACAGTGCTATTTTTTGGTCCTGTTACTGTGTCACTTTCTGCCACTCCACTCCCACTTTATTTGTCAAATACCTCAAGATGTTTCTAAGAGGTTCTGAATTATTGATAAACCTAAGGGAGATGCTTTGGAAAACAGTAAGTACAAAAAGAGACCGGTACTGCTAGTGCAAGCACTTGGTCATTGGTGGTTTCCTTTTTAAGGCCAAAAGAGAAGAAGAAAAAAAAAAAAAAAAAGCCTGCCTCTGCTAAATAATAATGATATTCACAGAACAAGAGACACTGCAAGTCCAAAGTTCACAATCTCTCCAGCTTTACTCACCCCTAGCCATCTTGCTCCTTTATTGGCAGCCTGTTGAATCTGGACTCTTTTGAGGGTGACATGGTACACAGCTCCTTCCTCTACCTCTTCACCCCAGTCCTGAATCGAGCTCTGCCAGGAGATGGGACAAAGAAAGAAAAAGAGTATTTTTTTTTTCCTCTCCGCTAACCACAATCTATCCCAGCTGCTTTGCTGCTTACACCAGCACTCAGGGCATAAGATGGGCTGTTCAAAATAAATATTACAATCAGAGGAACACAAGACACATTTGCGATAGAGGGAATGCTGAGATTTTCTTGGCCCCCAGCCCTTTCCTGATATCAGGATCCCCGGGCTTTTCCATTTAGTTATTTTTCCTAGACTCACTCACATATCTTAAATAGTTTTTTAAAGTCTTTTTTCTTCTTCTTCTTCTTAAAGAAAGTGGGGTTTAGTCCTGATTAACTTTTCCTCCTCAAGTGAGAGGAAAAATAATTCATTTGCAGAAAAAGGTTGTCCTTTTATAAGTGGCTCCGTTATTCGAGCAAACTACATTTTAAACTCTGCCACAAACAAGTGTTTAAAGTGCCAAGAGTGCTCGCTCCTTTGGAGTGAAATGCTTCGCATGTCTTTTTCTCCTCTTATTGTTTTGGAACCCACAAAGTTAGCGGGAGGTAGAAAGTTTTCATTTCCGTCAAATAATCTGGCATGTGCAGAAAAAGCAACACGTCAACTGTGTGCAGCGACCCCCTGGGTTTCCCTAAACTCGAAGTTTGTGTTGTTTAAAGAGCCGCTGGGACACAGAAGCGCTCCGCGGTTCACCCAGACTCACAGTCCTTTTGCCTTAAAAGTTTTCCTTTGCTGTTGCTGACACACATCTGCCCAGACACACCAAAGGCAACTGCTGAGAAAGTATGGCTTAAAGGGAGAAGACACGCAGAGAGGAAGGCGTAGAAAGCCAAGGGAGAAAGCTTTAGCTCTCAAGTCTGGAATCGGATTGCTCCGTTCACTCCGAGTGAGTCCAAAACCCGCCCAGGGAAAGCGGGAGGAGATTCCCCACCAGAGCAGCCTCGGGAGAAGGCAGAGAGTTCTCGTTACCATTTTAGCTTGCCAAAGCAATTTCATTCTCAGTTTTCTCTCCGGTGTGTGGACGCGGCATGATGCGCCCTGCTCCCAGGCGAACGCAGTCCCCGCCCGGCTCAGCCACGGCGCCTCCAGCCCCGGCCCCGCGCGGCCGCCGCACACCCAGCACAGACACGCGCCCGCCGCCGCCGCCGCCGCCGCCGCCGCCGGTGCGCGCGACTCGTCCACAAAGAGAGCGCGGCGAGCGAGCGAGCGAGGGCGCCGCAGACTCCTCCCCACGCCACTCCGCCGCTCCGTGATGTCAGGCTTTCCTGTTTGTGCTTAGGAGCACACTCTCCATCTCTGAAATCCCATGGATAAAGTTAGCTTAGCGCACAGTGATTTCTCCAGCTCTGATAGTGATCGGCAGACAACTACCCTTTCAAGTGGATCAGGTTTTCCTGATTGGCCACCAGGTGCCAAAAAAGATCCGGGTGTGGTATGAGGAATCAAGTGTGTTTCTCCTTTCCTTCGCTCAAAGGGGGAAGGGGAGGTGCAAAAAAGGATGGGAGGAGGCGGTCAGAAAAACGTCTATTATCTGCCTGTTACCTGTTGAATTTAGATTCAATCAGGGCGACCCCAATGAGAGTGGCAATACTAGAAGCCCGGAAGTTTTTCCTTAGGACAAGAAAAGAATTGGTCAGAGAGTATTCCAAAACCCATGCCCAAGGCTGCCCCTGTCCTGCATCAGCACACCGTCAACAAGAAATGGCTCTGGACTTCTTTCTACCACCCATATGATAAAGGCTCATCCAACTGTAACTGGCCATAGTGGGAGGGAAAGGGACAAAGCAGGAAAGGGTTTTGCTGAGACTGACAGCTTGGAAATGGGGCCACCAGTGGCCCCGGAGGTTCTGTGAGTCTTTGTGACTCATCACCATGGGTTGAGTTGTCTGTACTGTAGGGACACAGTGGGATAATAACTGCAGGGAAAGAGCCATTCATGAGGAGACTGCCAGAGGGAGTTTTGTCCTAACAGAAAGTAAATCAACAGCAAGATACCAGATGATAATATAATCAAACTTTGGCACGTGACAATTCCATGCCAATTGCAAAAACGTTTAGGGCTCATGTCTTTTATACTATTCAGCCCTAAATGGATTTAGTCGCCTTTAAATTTTTTTTAAAGAAAGGCCTCTCACTAATTGCCATGCTAAGGCATAAGGCTGGGCTTTGGTTAATAATAAATACATTACGAACTGAAAAGCTAGAGAATCAAGTGTACTGATGTACCCAGGAGAGCAAAATAAATGACAGTGAGGCCATATCAAGGAAAAAAAAAATCTTTGGACACTTGAACATCTTCAAGTCACTCAGCAAAGTTCCCCACATACAACCAGAACCTACGGGGCTCAGTAACTGTGGAGAGACAGGACACTCTTTTTATAAAACGGAAGTGATCATTTCTATTTTAAAAAAACACATAAACTAGACCCTTCTGTGACCACCAGGATAGAGTGTCCCCAGTGTCCAGAGGAAATGGTGTGGAAGACCTACCTCCCTGCTTCTTAAGCCATCCTCAGCCCCCAGGACCACCCCTATTCAGTGATCTTGAAGTACACAAGATGCACCTGGGGACAGTTAAGGAACCCATAAGATTAATTTCACCACTACTTTAACCTGATTTTTAGCTGTGAATTTGGAGATCACTCCTTAAAGTTTTCCACTCCAGGTATATCGAGAAGTTTCTTCAACCACGCCCCTCCGGGGAAGCCCTCCTGGACAGGGCAGCTTATAACTCACAAGGCTCCACTCAGGTTTCATATCTCCTCAGCCTCCTCTCTACTCCACCAATTCCCAGGCTGGTCACCTGGTGTGTAAGGGAAAAACAGGCTTCCAGCAGATACAACTTCAAATCCTGGTTTTACATTAAGAGTGAACTTGGGTGCTACTTCCCTGGGCTTTCATTTCCTTATCTGTAAAATGGGACAAACATCGATCTTATAGAGTTTGAAAAAGGATTAAATAGAACTTATATACAAAACACCTAGCACATGATCAGAAAAAGCTCCATTCCCTCATTATTACTGCACTTCCTCCCAAACTGCATTTTCCCAGACTCACTGAAAAGTTGTACGCATGCAATGTGGGGAAATCTAAAATGATGTCTTCTTGCTGAATAATTTCAGAGAGGTTTTCTCTGAATGACTACTTGTATTTATACCTGATAATGTACGTGATTTTATCCAAATGTTGATCCTCAAAGAAAGGTTGGTTTTAGATACAGCAATCAAGTGTTGCAGTTTATAATTTTTAAATATTTATTTTAAAATATTCCACATGCAGGCAGCTCAAGTCAGTATTACCTTATTACACATACTTTTGGGTTAAAATACTTCTGGTCAATATGTGGGAAGGATAAACCAGTAAGCCATTTATAACTAAGTTTGAATTTAGTTACCAGATTAATCTACCCATGATCTAGCATGGCCCTTAGAGAACAGGTCAAGTTTTGTTAAAAGGATATCAGCAATGTTCGTACTTTTCAGCATACAAGTCTTTGAACTCCTTGGTTAAGTTTATTCCTAGGCATTTTATTCTTTTCAATACTATTGTAAGTGGGACTGTTTTCTTAATTTCATTTTCAGATTATTCATTATTAATGTATATAAATGCAACTGATTTGTATATATTGATTTTAAATGCTGCAACTTTACTCAATGCATTTATTAGTTCTGACAAGTTTCAACACACAGTGCTGGGAAAACTGGATATCCACATGCAAAAGAATGAAATTGAACACTTATCTTACACCATACACAAAAGTCAACTCAGAATAAACTAAAGACTTGAAACTATAAAACTCCTAGAAGAATACATAGGGGAAAAGCTTCATAGCATTGCTGTCTGCAATGATTTCATGGATATGACATCAAAAGCATGGATATGACATCAAAATCATGTAGTGAGACTACATGAAACTACAAAGCTTCTGCACAGCAAACAATTATAACAGAGTGAAAAGGCAACCTATGGTATGGGAGAAAATATCTGCAAACAACATATCTGATAAAGAGTTAATATCCGTAATATATATCCATAATATATAAGGAGCTCCTACACTCAATACCAAATAATAATAATAACTGAATTTTAAGATGGGCAAAGGACCTAAAAAAAATTTCTCCAAAGCTGTACAAATGGGTCAGCATTATGTGAAAAGAGGCTCAACATGACTAATCATCAGGGAAATGCAAATCAAAACCACAATAAGATATCAGCTCACACCTCTTAGGATGGCCATTACTTTAAAAAGCAAAACAACAACAACAACAAAAAAACCACAGACAAAAAAAAAACCCCACAAATGTTGACCAGGATGTAGAGAAAAGGAAACTCTTGGTAAGAATGTTAATTGGTACAGCCATTACAGAAAACAATGTGGAAGTTCCTCAATAAATTAAGAATAGAACTACCATATGATCCAGCAATCCCACTACTGGGTATTTATCCAAAAGAATTTAAGTCAAGATCTCAAAACGACCCGAGTGCTCCCACATTCATTGTAACACTATGCATAATAGCCAAGATGTGGAAACAAACTAAATGTCCATCAATGGATGAATGGATAAAGAAAATGTGGTACATATATACAATGGAATATTACTCAGCCATAAAAAGAACGAAATTGTGCCATTTGCAGAGATGTGGATGGACCTAGAGACTGTCATACAGAGTGAAGAAAGACAGAAAAACAACTATCATATAATATAATTTATATGCGGAATCTAGAAAAATGGTACAGATGAACTTATTTGCAAAGCAGAAATAGAGACACAGATGTAGAGAACAAACGTATGGATACCAGGGGGGAAGGAGGGGATGAATTGGGAGATTGAGATTGACATATATACACTACTATGTATAAAAAAGATAACTAATGAGAGCCTACTGTATAGCACAGGGAACTCTACTCAATGCTCTGTGGTGACCTAAATGGGAAGGAAATCCAAAAAAGAGGGGATATGTGTATACATATAGCTGATTCACTTTGCTGTACAGCAGAAAGTAACACAACATTGTAAAGCAACTATACTCCAATAAGAGTTAATATAAAAAAAAACAAAAACGAAGATGTGGTATATACAGACAATGGAATATTATTCAGCCTTAAAGAAAGGAGGACATCCTGTATGTGTGAGAACACAGATGAACCTGGAGGACATTATGCCAAGTAAAATAAGCCAGTCACAGAAGGACAAATACTGCATGATTCCACTTAGATGAGGCATCTAAAGTAATCAAAGTGGCAGAAGCAGAAAGTAGAAAGGTGGTTGCCGGGGGGTGGGGGAGGGAGAAATAAGGAACTGCTTTTCAATATGTATTGAGTTTCAGTTACGCAAGATTAAAAAGTGCTAGATAAAGGTTTTGTTGCATGGTAGCAAAAAAAAAAAAAGTGCTAGAGATCTACTGTACAGTATTGTGCTTATAGTTCACAGTACACTTGAAAATTTGTTAACGTTGAGGGGGAGGTGAAGGAGATCAGAAGAGATCTATACTTAAAGCATTAGGACGTTGCTAGGAATAGTTTTATGTTGCCATATTTGGTGATGACTGACAGTCAGTAGCAATAGAAGATTCTTAGGATATAACAGGAAAAAGGAAGAGGTGTGGAAGAACCCCAAACTAAAGGAAAAAAAAAAAAGCTTTCTTGCTCTACAGTTTCAGCAGAGCCGATAAATAGAGAACTTGTAAGAGCAAACGTAAGAAGCTGGTGTGCAGGTTCTTTAAGAGAATCTATCTAGAAGTGGAAATACGTAGTTTATATACTCCATTTATTCATTTATTTATTCATTGGCTTCTATGACACCACGCTTTTCTAGATTTTATTCTACATCTCTGGCTGCAAGAAAAATATAAAAATTATGACAGTATACTTATGCACATAGGTTGACATGTAGTAATACTTATGTGCCTGGGTAAATGATGAGACATTTGGCATCGAAGAGCCAGGATTTGAATCCCAGCTCTAGACAATATGTCAACCAAGAGTTTGACCCTCACTTCTCACAGGTTTGGTGTCCTCATCTGTTTCCTTTCATGCTTATCGTGAGTGTCAAAAAAACTATCCTATATAAAGTATCTAACAGAATAAACTATGCTATATAAAGCACCTAATAGAGTGCTTGGAACATAGGGGGCCTTGAATAAAAATATATCTCCTTCCCTCCCTAACCCCACACTCTTTCCCTTTAATGTAATTCTGTATTCATTTACTGCATTTGGTTTGCAATCTGCATGTTCTTTAGATGTCTGCTTAGGTAATAGATTGTACTGCATGACAGAGAAGTAAGAGCAGTGCAAGTATAACAGACGCTGGACTTGGAAATAAGTAGTTAAGAACTTGCCTGAAAGATGGCAATATCCGCATAAGATGGTATGAAATGGGAAGGCCATGGCTTTGTCCTCAAACTCAATGCCAGCCTATGATATCCTGCTCCCAGTTAAAAGTACAGAGGAAAACAGTCCTAAGAGAGCATTAGTAATAATAATAACAACAGCAGCTAAGTGAAAAAAGCTAAATAATTGAGAGGTCAGGATTCTCCTTCCATGTGTTAGGACTGCTGAGTGCATATTGCTTCTACTTCCTTAAAGACCTCACCTGAACAGATAAGTTTGAAAACCTTTCCCACTTTTGAATGGAATTGACAATAGCCATTTTGCAACATTTTATTCACAAACTATACCTTTAGCTGTCTGTAGGTCCCCAAAAAAACGTTTGGTGGAGGACATAAGCAAATAAGTTACTTATTTGCTTCTTAACTCCTTCCCCTAACAATATCAAAGGTTTGTCAAAATGCAAACTGCTTAATCCTCCCAGCATCCCTATGAAATGCTTCTCCCTACTCCTAAGGCTTATAGGCTGTGTTGCTCATTAACCTTCCATCTTCAGCTTCCCACTATCAGCCAGGCATCCTGCTATGGTTGTTTCTAGCTCTGCTAACGGGGGTTGCCCCCATTCACCTATACTTTGCTTGAACTTTCAACCTTGCTTTGCAAAGGGTAAGGAGCCAGCCATGCTTGGTTACAGATGGCCAGTCCTCCAAACACTCTTAAAGCAGTAGACAGTTGCTTCTATCTTCTGAGAGCCCAAAGTGATTTTTACTAATTATCACAGAGATACTATGAAGTATAAGTTAAAATTTTTCAGTTCTCTATTAGGGGTTTTTTATTTAGGCAAGCAAATGACAAGTCAATTTTAGTTGGACCTACTACAACTAGAGTAGAGGCTGCCCTAGGGGGCAGAAAATGGAGACAGAAGAAACATAAATAGCACTCCACAGATGGCAGGCCAAAGGCACAGGACTACTCTGGCCACGATGACAAACACTTTTCAACTAATAGTTTACCAATTGTTGGTGGTTACTCCTTTATTTCAACTTGAAGATATATTTTTTTAATCTTTATTGGAGTATAATTGCTCTACAATGGTGTGTTAGTTTCTGCTTTATAACAAACTGAATCAGCCACACATATACATATATCTCCATATCTCCTCCCTCTTGCATCTCCCTCCCACCCTCCTTATCCCATCCCTCTAGGTGGTAACAGAGCACCAAGTTGATCTCCATGTGCTATGCGGCTGCTTCCCACTAGCTATCGATTTGACATTTGGTACTGTATATATGTCCATGCCACGCTCTCACTTTGTCCCAGCTTACCCTTCCCCGTCCCCGTGTCCTCAAGTCCATTCTCTAAGTCTGCATCTTTATCCCTGCCCTGCCCCTAGGTTCTTCAGAACCGTTTGTTTTTTGTTTGTTTCTTTTTAGATTCCATATCTATGTGTTAGCATACAGTATTTGCTTTTCTCTTCCTGACTTACTTCACTCTGTATGACAGACTCTAGGTCCATCCACCTCACCACAAATAACTCAATTTCATATCTTTATATGGCTGAGTAATATTCCATTGTATATATGTGCCACATCTTCTTTATCCATTCATCTGTTGATGGACACTTAGGTTGCTTCCATGTCCTGGCGATTGTAAATAGAGCTGCAATGAACATTGTGGTACATGACTCTTTTTGAATTCTGGTTTTCTCAGGGAATATGCCCAGTAGTGGGATTGCTGGGTCATATGGTAGTTCTATTTTTGGTTTTTTAAGGAACCTCCATACTGTTCTCCATAGTGGCTGTATCAATTTACATTCCCACCAACAGTGCAAGAGGGTTCCCTTTTCTCCACACCCTCTCCAGCATTTATTGTTTGTAGATTTTTTGATGATAGCAATTCAGACTGGTGTGAGGTGATACCTCATTGTAGTTTTGATTTGCATTTCTCTAATGATTAGTGATGTTGAGCATCCTTTCATGTGTTTGTTGGCAATCTGTATATCTTCTTTGGAGAAATGTCTATTTAGGTCTTCTGCCCATTTTTTGGAGTGGGTTCTTATTGAGCTGCTTGTAAATTTTGGAGATTAATCCTTTGTCTGTTGCTTCGTTTACAAATATTTTCTCCCATTCTGAGGGTTGTCTTTTTATCTTGTTTATGGTTTCCTTTGCTCTGCAAAATCTTTTAAGTTTCATTTGGTCCCATTTGCTTATTTTTTGGTTTATTTCCATTTGTCTAGGAGGTGGGTCAAAAAGGATCTTGCTGTGATTTATGTCATAGAGTGTTCTCCCTATGTTTTCCTCTAAGCGTTTTATAGTGTCTGGCCTTACATTTAAGTCTTTAATCCATTTTGAGTTTATTTTTGTGTGTGGTGTTAGAGAGTGTTATAATTTCATTCTTTTACATGTAGCTGTCCAGTTTTCCCAGCACGACTTACTGAACAGGCTGTCTTTTCTCCATTGTATATTCTTTCCTCCTTTATCAAAAATAAGGTGACCATATGTGTGTGGGTTTATCTCTGGGCTTTCTATCCTGTTCCATTGATCTATATTTCTGTTTTTGTGCCAGTACCATACTGTCTTGATTACTGTAGCTTTGTATTATAGTCTGAAGTCCGGGAGCCTGATTCCTCCAGCTCTGTTTATCTCTCTCAAGATTCCTTTGGCTATTCCGGGTCTCCTGTGTTTCCATACAAATTGTGAAATTTTTTGTTCTAGTTCTGTGAAAAATGCCATTGGTAGTCTGATAGGGATTGCACTGAATCTGGAGATTGCTTTTGGTAGTATAGTCATTTTCACAATGTTGATTCTTCCAATCCAAGAACATAGTATATCTCTCCATCCGTTTGTATCATCTTTAATTACTTTCATCAGTGTCTTACAGTTTTCTGCATACAGGTCTTTTGCCTCCTTAGGTAGGTTTATTCCTAGGTATTTTATTCTTTTTGTTGCCGTGGTAAATGGGAGTGTTTCCTTAATTTCTCTTTCAGATTTTTCATCATTAATGTATAGGAATGCAAGAGATTTCTGTGCATTAATTTTGTATCCTGCTACTTTACCAAATTCATTGATTAGCTCTAGCAGTTTTCTGGTAGCATCTTTAGGATTCTCTCTGTGTAGTATTGTGTCATCTGCAAACAGTGACAGCTTTACTTCTTCTTTTCCAATTTGTATTCCTTTCATTCCTTTTTCTTCTCTGATTGCTGTGGCTAAAATTTCCAAAACTATGTTGAATAATAGTGGTGAGAGTGGGCAACCTTGTCCTGTTCCTGATCTTAGAGAAAATGGGTTCAGTTTTTCACCATTGAGAACAATGTTGGCTGTGGGTTTGTCATATATGACCTTTATTATGTTGAGGTAAGTTCCCTCCATGCCTACTTTCTGGAGGGTTGTTATCATAAATGGGTGTTGAATTTTGTCAAATGCTCTTTCTGCATCTATTGAGATGATCATATGGTTTTTCTCCTTCAATTTGTTAATATGCTTTATCACACTGATTGATTTGCATATATAGAAGAATCCTTGCATTCCTGGGATAAACCCCACTTGATCATGGTGTATGATCCTTTTAATGTGCTGTTGGATTCTGTTTGCTAGTATTTTGTTGAGGATTTTTGCATCTATGTTCATCAGAGATATTGGACTGACATCTTTGTCTGGTTTTGGTATCAGGGTGATGGTGGCCTCGTAGAATGAGTTTGGAAGTGTTCCTCCCTCTGCTATATTTTGGAAGAGTTTGAGAAGGAGAGGTGTTGGTTCTTCTCTAAATGTGTGATAGAATTTGCCTGTGAAATTCTGGGCTATTGTTTGTTGGAAGATTTTTAATCACAGTCTCAAATTCAGTGTTTGTGATTGGTCTGTTTATATTTTCTATTCCTTCCTGGTTCAGTCACAGAAGGTTATGCTTTTCTGAGAATTTGTCTATTTCTTCCATGTTGTCCATTTTATTGGCACACAGTTGCTTGTAGTAATCACTCATGATCCTTTGTATTTCTGCAGTGTCAGTTGTTACCTCCCCTTTTTCATTTCTAATTCTATTGATTTGAATCTTCTCCCTCTTTTTCTTGATGAGTCTGGCTAATGATTTATCAATTTTGTTTATCTTCTCAAAGAACCAGCTTTTAGTTTTATTGATCTTTGCTATTGTTTCCTTCATTTCTTTTTCATTCATTTCTAATCATTATGGTTTCTCTCCTTCTGCTAACTTGGGGGTTTTTTTGTTCTTCTTTCTCTAATTGCTCTAGGTGTAAGGTTAGGTTGTTTATTTGAGATGTTTCTTATTTCTTGAGGTAGGATTGTATTGCTATAAACTCCCCTCTTAGAACTGCTTTTGCTGCATCCCATAAGTTTTGGGTTGTCGTGTTTTCATTGTCATTTGTTTCTAGGTATTTTTTGATTTCCTCTTTGCTTTCTTCAGTGATCTGTTGGTTATTTAGTAGTGTATTGTTTAGCCTCCATGTGTTTGTATTTTTTACAGATTTTTCCTGTAATTGATATCTAGTCTCATAGCATTGTGGTCAGAAAAGACACTTGATGGTTTCAATTTTCTTAAATTTACCAAGGCTTGATTTGTGACCCAGGATATGATCTCTCCTGGAGAATGTTCCATGAGCACTTGAGAAGAAAGTGTATTCTGTTGTTTTTGGATGGAATGTCTGATAAATATCAATTAAGTCCATCTTGTTTAATGTATCATTTAAAGCTTGTGTTTCCTTATTTGTTTTCATTTTGGATAATCTGCCTATTGGTGAAAGTGGAGTGTCAAAGTCCCCTACTATTACTGTGTTACTGTTGATTTCCCTTTTTATGGCTGTTAGCACTTGCCTTATGTATTGAGGTGCATAAATATTTACAATTGTTATATCTTCTTATTGGATTGATCCCTTGATCATTACGTAGTGCCCTTCTTTGTCTCTTGTAATAGTCTTTATTTATTTATTTATTTATTTATTTTTCTTGCTGTACGCGGGCCTCTCACTGTTGTGGCCTCTCCCGTTGTGGAGCATAGACTCTGGACGTGCAGGCTCAGTGGCCATGACTCACAGGCCCAACCGCTCCGCAGCATGTGGGTTCTTCCTGGACCGGGGCACGAACCCGTGTCCCCTGCATCGGCAGGCGGACTCTCAACCACTGCACCACCAGGGAAGCCCATAGTCTTTATTTTAGATTCTATTTTGTCTGATATGAGAATTGCTACTCCAGCTTTCTTTTGATTTCCACTTGCATGGAATATCTTTTTCCATCCCCTCACTTTCAGTCTATACATGTCCCTAGGTCTGAAGTGGGTCTCTTGTAGACAGCATATATACAGGTCTTGTTTCTGTATCCATTCAGCCAGTCTATGTCTTTTGGTTGGAGCATTTAATCCATTTGCATTTAAGGTAGCTATCGATATGTATGTTCCTATTCCCATTTTCTTAATTGTTTTGGGTTTGCTATTGTAGCTCTTTTCCTTGTCTTGTGTTTCCTGCCTAGAGAAGTTCCTTTAGCATTTGTTGTAAAGCTGGTTTGGTGGTGCTGAATTCTCTTAGCTTTTGCTTGTCTGTAAAGGTTTTAATTTCTCCATCAAATCTGAATGAGATCCTTGCTGACTGGAGTAATCTTGGTTGTAGGTTTTTCCCTTTCATCACTTTAAATATGTCCTGCCACTCCCTTCTGGCTTGCAGAGTTTCTGCTGAAAGATCAGCTGTTAACCTTTTGGGGATTCCCTTGTATATTATTTGTTGTTTTTCCCTTGCTGCTTTTAATAATTTTTCTTTGTATTTAATTTTTGATAGTTTGATTAATGTGTGTCTTGGCATGTTTCCCTGTGGATTTATCCTGTATGGTACTCTCTGCACTTCCTGGAGTTGACTGACTATTTCCTTTCCCATATTAGGGAGGTTTTCAACTATAATCTCTTCAAATATTTTCTCAGTCCCTTTCTTTTTCTCTTCTTCTTCTGGGACCCCTAAAATTCAAATGTTTGCATGTTTAATGTTGTCCCAGAGGTCTCTGAGACTGTCCTCAATTCTTTTCATTCTTTTTTCTTTATTCTGCTCTGTGGTAGTTATTTCCACTATTTTATCTTCCAGGTCACTTATCCATTCTTCTGCCTCAGTTATTCTGCTATTAATTCCTTCTAGAGAACTTTTAATTTCATTTACTGTGTTGTTCATCATTGTTTGTTTGCTCTTTAGGTCTTCTAGGTCCTTGTTAAACGTTTCTTGGATTTTCTCCATTCTATTTCCAAGATTTTGGATCATCTGTACTATCATTACTCTGAATCCTTTTTCAGGTAGACTGCCTCTTTCCTCCTCATTTGTTTGGTCTGGTGGGTTTTTGCCTTGCTCCTTCAACTGCTGTGTATTTCCCTGTCTTCTCATTTTGCTTAACTTACTGTGCTTGGGGTCTCCTTTTCACAGCCTACATGTTCGTAGTTCCCATTGTTTTTAGTGTCTGCCCCCAGTGGCTAACGTTGATTGAGTGGGTTGTGTAGTCTTCCTGGTGGAGGTGACTGGTGCCTGTGTTCTGGTGGATGAGGCTGGATCTTGTCTTTTTGGTGGGCAGGACCACATTCAGTGGTGTGTTTTGGGGTGTCTGTGACCTTATTATGATATTAGGCAGCCTCTCTGCTAATGGGTGGGGTTGTGTTCCTGTCTTGCTAGTCGTTTGGCATAGGGTGTCTAGCACTGTAGCTTGCTGGTCATTGAGTAGATCTGGGTCTTAGTGTTGAGATGGAGATCTCTGGGAGAGCTTTCACTGTTTGATATTATGTGGAGCTGAGAGTTCTCTGGTGGACCAATGTCCTGAATTCAGCTCTCCCACCTCAGAAGCACAGGCCTGACATCCAGCTGGAGCACCAAGACCCTGTCAGCCACCCGGCTCAGAAGCAAAGGGAGAAAAAAAGAAAGAAAGAAAGAAAAAAATAAATAAAATAAAGTTATTAAAGTTAAAAAAAATTAAATTATGAAAAATAAAAAAAGCTTTTAAGTAATAATATAAAGAAAGAAAGAAGAGAGCAACCAAACCAAAAAGAAATCCACCAGTGATAACAAGTGTTAAAAACTATACTAAAAAAAAAAAAACCAAAAAAACGGACAGACAGAACCCTAAGACAAATGGTAAAAGCAAAGCTATGCAGACAAACTCACACAAAGAAGCATACAGATACACACCGACAAAAAAGAGAAAAAGGAAAAAAATATATATATCTTTCGGGAAGTCTGAGGTCTTTGGCCAGCATTCAGTAGGTGTTCTGTAGGAGTTGTTCCACATGTAGATTTATTTCTGATGTATTTGTGGGGAGGAAGATGATCTCCATGTCTAACTCCTCCGCCATCTTGAAGGGCTCCTTTTTGGTTACTCTTAATTGTTGATGATGCTTTCCTGAGGAGGAAGTTGGTTACTGGAATACTATTTGTAACTTGGGCTAATAAGCATTATAAGTTCATCTAATTATAGATTTCTGTAAAGAAAAAAGGACATCCAGAAATGTGTTCACATGGTTGAAAAGATCAAAACAGAGAACAATCAGCTCGGACATAATGCCAGGTCTCTGTGACATACAATAAAACATTCTACAAAATGGGAGACAGGTGACCTGATGCCATGAAGGGCTTTAACCAAGATTCTGGAAGGAGTTACTGTGCAATTAGCCAAATCATATCTTGTTTCAGGGCTAAAGGAACCTCCTTTTTCCATAATAATGGTGTTGAAGTAGTACTGAAAACCCCACTAAATTAGACCTGTTAGAACATAGTAGCTAGAATGACGACAATGTAGTCAGAGACACCTAGATTTGAGTCCTGATCCATCACTTCTCTCTGAGGCAAGATCTCATCTCTAAGTCTACAAAAAATAGGGATATAAACACCTTCCTCATTAGCTCATAGTGAGGGTTAAATGAAATAATCCACATCAAGCCTTTGGCACCATAGTTAATAATGTTGATGACGATGATGATGGTGTCAAGTTAACACATTGCAAAAGCTACAAGAGACTGACTACTTTAAAAATCAGACCTATAGATTGAGTAGTTCAAGATTTTGCAGCCTGAAGCTAAAACTTCGTGTTACAAAGAAGCCCCATAAGCCCCACAAACTGGTTAGTCAATGAGCGACATTTACTGAGTTGCTACATGGCACAGGAAGAAACTGTGCTCTGCATCCTTTCCCACCTCAAACTACCTCCACACAGGGATCAGAGTAATCTTTTCCAATCACCATACCATCACCTCCTATCCTTAAATCCCTCCAGTAGCTCCCCATTTTTAAGGATAAAAACCTAAATCCTTTTCATATTCTATAAGGCCTTGCCCAGGTGGGCCCCTTCCACTTTACTTTATGTACATTCTCTGGACTCAGTGACCCCAGTCTTCTTTCAATGTCTTGAACGTATCTGGCTCCCCACATCACAGAGCCTTTACTCATGTGATTCCCTCTTTTGGGGAACATCCCTCCCTCTTCTCCTCTCCCACTTGGGCTAAATCCCCCTCTTATGTGCTCTCATGGCACCATGTTCCTCCCTTTGTAGCTCTATCACAGTTGTAATTTTTCACTGAACTGTATGATTATTTGATAAATATAGATTTCCCCCAAACTCTATGAAGGTAGAGGTAATGTTAGTTTTTTTCTCATCCCTGTACTCTAGCACCTCACACAGTGCCTAGCACATAGTAGATGCTAAATAAATAACTATTTGATCTACTGATAGAGTGATACATAGATGAATGTCATGCTGTAAATTCGGCAAACGCTTAGTAATTGTTGCTGAGTAATATAAATAAATCTTAGATATTACCTCTACCTTAAAGTTGCTTATACTCTAAAAGCAGAAAAAGAACAAAGGGAATAAACGAAAAATGACTTTACGAAGCCACAGACCAGCAGGTACAGATTTAGAGAACAGGGCACACTGAGCAACGTGTCTCTGAGAGGACACTGAGAAAATTAGCCACGTGGTGAGCACCCTTAAAGGACTTGCAGATAATTACGGTTTTTATTAAGACTGTGTTAACCACTAGCTTTGAAGAAAAAGAAAAATATGAACTGGAAGGAAGAAAGGAAGATCTTCCTATAGAGAGAATGAAAGCTTCAAAGGATGATATTTGCTTGGAAAAGTGGCTCATGTAGTCCAGGGAAATGAGGTTTGGATAAAGAAGGTAGTCGGTGGAGATTCCCGAATTGTTCTTAAGAGGAAATTGAAATGATAAAAGAGTGTGAACAAGATGATTCTAATACTTGTCCAAAGGATAGCTTAGAGGGAAGAAAGCAGAGAGGTAGAGCCATCTGATAGGAAGCTATTATAGTCATGTATGTGCCAAATAATTAACACCTAGGCTGAGATAAGGGTTTTGAAATAAAGAAATGAGTCTGAGTGATATTTTGGAAAAATAAGTGTTGCAACTTGAGGATAGGCGGCATGTTGCAAGTAAATGAGGAGGGAAAGAAAAGAAAAAAAAAACCTGCAGGGTTTTAAGACTGGGACGCTGGGATTGTGGTGGAGACGTGAAAATAGAGAGAAAATGGGAAGGACATTCTCCTATGGGGGAAAATATGATCAGTTCAGTTCTGGGGAGAAAGAAAATAGAGATATTGAAGTGATAGGAAGAAAAGATAAAGACTAGAAATGAAGGAAGTGAGTTGCAAGTTAGTACTTACAGGAAGTTGTTTGAAACCATGAACGCACATGATTTTTCCTCAGTGGAAGAGACGCAGAGTCTAAACTGTCTCAAAATGTGCCCACAACTGAAGACGACCAATCAAAAGTAACAAAAGACAAGAGCAAGGGGGAAAGGAAAACTGGGAGAGCTTGGGTTATGGAAACTAACGCTGAAAGGAAAACTTACTGCCACTAATAATTCTCAAACACACTAAAATCAGTCTTGGAATACAGTTCAGTGTGCTTTAGAATACCTCAAATGACAAAAGATTTACCTTCTCTCATTATCACAAGACGATACACACATTTAAAAGGATTTCCCCTGTTTAAAAACATCCAAAAGTTTTTTTTTTAATTATCACCAGTTATTCTATTCTGTGACACTCTTCAGTAAAATGTAACCAAAGTTAATTGAAACTCTTAGTGTGGTCAGTTACATAACATCAGAATTGCTGAATAGCTTAAATGTGGTGTTTTCCCAGAAATATTTGTCTTTTGGATGAAACCAAGAATGGAAAGTTTCTGCCTTAAAGGAGAACTTTTGAGAAGGCAGAAAGAAAAGAAAAACATATATAATGGAAATATAACTTTCACAATAATTAACCAAAATCCTGCAAATACAGTAACTACTCACACAGAGATACACAAAAACACAAAGAAAAGTGAATTTTACCACTTTAGAGAGCTACTTGTGGAATGTGTATCAATTAGATAATATCTTTTTAAAAATAAAAAATATCTCAAATATTGCCTTTGCCAGGAACAAATTTAGACAGATCTTTGGTTCTTGTTATTTTCCTGTTAAACTGGCAGAATCAACTCATACTAACCCATACTGATCCTGTTTTGTCTAGGACACGAAGTAAGGTCCTTAGAATGAAACTGTGTTTAGTTCAGGGCAGGAGAAGGGGAGGAGTCATAACCTTGGCTTATTCAGCTTCTTATAGATAGGAGAACAGCTGATGCTCTAGAAAGCTGTCTACCTTGGTTTTTCTCCCCTTTTCATCCAGAGATTTTGTGTGTGTATGTGGTGGGGGGTGGTGTCTGTCTGAACTGAGTGTGTGTATGTATTATGGGATAAGAGAATTGATAGAGTAGGTTGGCCTTAATCTTGAACCTTAATCATAAAATCTAATGATTTCTCTCCAAAATAACATAAACTCAACAGAAAGGCACTATAAAGAAATGACGGTGCAACTGTAAGTTACACAGCAACCTTAGAACAAAATAAGTAACATACTTTTACTTATAGCCAAATAGATAATGCATTTAACATTATTCAAAGGAATTCCTCTCCTTAACTTACCAGGATGCCCTGCTGTGAAGTCAGTGTGTCCTCAGCCTCAGGAAACCACACCCCCCTTGGTTGAGGCTCATGACCTTAGCAGGAGGACCAGCTGGCTTTCCTGGCATACAACTCGGGCTAAGTTCTTGGTCTTTGCCACCTGAAAAGGCTCGGGGGTAAAGTGGACATTGGGCAAGCAGTGGGAAATCCCTCAATTTGATTAGCCCTGTAAATCCATACCAGACTCAAGCTGCCCAAAGAGGATCCAGAAGGTCCTAGAATCAGTTCCAGTACCAAAAAGAAACTGACCTCACGGTGGGTATAGATGCCCAGGATTCCAGGACCAAATTGGACCTCCTAGGATTTTGTTGTGACCATGAACCACGCGAAGGGCATCGTCCTAGGATGGTGGAGCAGCAAGACAGAAGCAGCCCAGCTGTACCGTCTCATAGAGCAGAGCTGCCGTCACAGTCCTGGATGGCCTATCTCCGGACTGTTTTGTGGGAGAGAAATAGAATTCCTTCTTGTTTAAACTACTGTGAATTTGACTCCCTGTTACAAGTTGCCAAAGCTACATCTTAATATACCTGTTAAATAGAGCAGAAATCATTAGAGGTAAGAAAGTCACTTAGCCAAAGGCTAGATCATAATATTCTGAGATTGACTCTCGTGCACTCTGATTCTGAAATTGTTCTGGGCTCTGAAAGGGATTCTTTGACCTATTTATGAACTCCCGTGCGATGAATATCGACTAAGTGTTCACTACACCACAGGCACTGTGCTAGGCATTGCAGAAATAACTTTCAACAAGACAGTTGTGGTACCTGCCTCCTGGTGCTAATGGATTAGAGGGAGAAACAGAACAAACCATGTACATTACAATACGACAGATGCGGAGAGAAGGGTTGCTACTGGAGTATAGAGGCTGAGCCTATAGGATTTAGGGATCGCTTCCCGGAGAAAATGATCTCTAAGTTGAGCTCTGAAAGATGAGATGGACTTAGAAGTAGTAGAAGAAGTGGATGGGGCGGGAGGAGAGAGCAATCCAGGCAGAGGGAACAGACTAGGGGAAGACCCGGGACTTAGAGGGATCACAGACCAAATAGAATCCTAGGCATGATCCCGTAGTTCACAAAACCTGCCAAATATTTTGTACCAAATGGTACTACATATTTTTCCTAAAAAAGAAGTAGCACTATAGCTTCACTTTCTGAGCACTAATTTGGTGTAATAGTATAATATACTAACTGGATGTATGTCCCTTGGAAACATGAAGTATGTTTTGTTTTATTTTATATAATCACATAATCCCTCAAATAATCCTCTGTGAAGGGTCAGGTAAATAGATAACTATTTTAATGACTTTAACAGAGCACACACTATGCGTAAGGTGCTGATTGCACATCCTGGTCCTGGGTCTAAGTGAGGAAGGCAAACAAGGGAATGACCTAAGCAAGCAGGCAAGAGGGAAGGGCATGATTGTGGGCTTCTATGGAACTGTATAGACTCCAAATTCCAAATCAGAATGCTAGTGTTGCAGTTTGTTCCACTTAGAACAGCCATCCTAGCACATCCCAGGTAAGAGTCTGACCCCTGTCTGGGGGCAGGAATACAGGCTGGATGGAAGGACCTCTTGCAAGTCCACCTTGGAAATACTCGGTGTTGGTGCTACCCCTGATCATTGAATGAGAGAGAAGAGTGGGATCTCTTTTGAGGGAAGAAAAAGAAATTTAGAGAGCGTGAATGCTGTGAGGCTCCTGAAGGAGGCTTGAAGTAGGAATAGAATTTCTAGGTGGCAGGGAGGGGGTTTTAGGGAAGTAGGGCAGGAACGAAGGAGAGAGCAGTCCGAGCAGAAGGAAAAGTGTGAGTCCAAGTTTAGAGTCAAATGTGAGACCACGACAGACCAGGCAGAGGGAAGGAGGCCACCCAGCCCTGCCACACCACCTGGGCACATGTGCCCATTGCCCCTCTGGCTCACTCTCTCACCAGAGCATTCCATGAGTCATATTGATAGAAATGTGTAACTTCACCCAGCATAGGCTGTCCAAGTTCCTCCGTGCTCTAGTGGTTTGTTTGAGATTTACATCCCTTCTTGGGGTAGGTCAGAATTTTGGATCATTTAGCTACTACAGCGTGACTGTCACCTGTTTGCAGGTATGAATACCTTTGCATTGGTAATCACTAACATTTTCTGTCACTTTGCAGTTTACAAAGTGATTCTACATGCATTAGTTCCCTTAATCCTCACAACAACTCCCAAAAGTAGAGGTATTACTATCGCCATTTTATGACGTAAGAAACAGAAATGTCAAGACTACAAAGACAATGTACCTGCTTGGAGCCAGGTGTTTCAACTCCAAATATCATGCTACTTTCAAAAGAATACATTTTTGGTTTTAGAACATTTGTCTGCATCTTTGCTTGTATTTTTTTTTTTAGGACTTACAGCACCTCATGAAGTACATTAGTTTTTCATCCCCATTAATAAGTAGAGGTGCATCCACACAGTTGCCAGCAGTCAAGAATTATGTCCTTTCTGGCTCTTTCATGAGTGTCGTATCCTTCTCATTTCCAGTGCCACTATCCTGGTTCAGGTTCGTACTGCCGGGCACGATGGCTCCATTCGTTCATTCATACAATCAGGCATGCTCCAGGTACAGTGCTAGGTGCTGGGTGTGCTGGGGGATCAATACAGAGCCCTTGCTTTCAAAGGACTTACAGTCTAGGGTGGAGAGAGACAAGTAAATAGGACCTTGCAAAGAACGTGAGAATGCTTCATGGAGGGAGCACATAGTGGGGCCCCTAGCATCAAGAAGAGGCACTGAATCCAGAGTCAGGGAGTTAGGGATGCCTAAAGCTGAGACTTCAATGGGAAGCAAAAATTAGCAGATGGAAAGGGGGAGAAATGCCTAGTTCAGGAAAAGGAATGACATGAGCAAAAGCATGGATGCTGATGAGAAGAAAGTAATTTCTCAGACAGAAATGAATATAGTTTGATAGCCTGCAGGATGAGTGCAATGGGAAGGGGCTGTTGAGAGATGCCATAAGAGTCCGATTACGAAGAGTTTGGGAGCCACATTAAAGAATCTGGACTTCACCCTGGAGCAATGGAGACCATCGAAAGCTATCACACAGTAAAGTGATTTATTTAACCCACAGTACTAGAAAGAGGTATGGAGAGAAGTGAACACATTGGAGAAGTATTCAGGAAGGGGAATAGCAGAAATTTGTTACAGGTGAGAACTTACTTTAGTTCATGTTTTACACTAGGATCAAACTAATCTTCCTGAAATGCAGCTCTAATTAGGATATGCCCATGTTTTCATTGTTCCATTTCTCGCCTTTTGCCTACCAAATAAAGCCCAGACTCTTTAGCCAGCAGTGGACGTTGTCTTTCCTCCAGCATGGGCATCCTCCCCTCCACACAGCTGGGCCTCTTCGCTCCCACCTCTAGACCCGGTGTCTAAGACCAGTCGTAACCTTATGCAGAAGGAATGAGAAGACCTTGGCTCAGCACTCTGGAATGGAGCATCAAACCATTCCTCCTTCGAGTCAGGCCCCGTGTTCCAGGTCTGACTCCTGGCTTGGAAGTCTGCCTGGTCCCTTGGGGGCGGGGGCCCCGCTTCTCGCTCTCCATTCCACGCTTTCCTCCTTCCAGAGCTTGGGAGTCTGCCTGTGAACCTGAGCTTAGCGACACGAGCCTGCTAACTGCTGACAGACTTTCTTATTTCCTTATTCTTGACTACAGTTCTCAGTGCCACCTGTTGCTAGATATTCCAGTACCAGCACCTCCCAGCCTCAAGACTTGTCACCCACCTCCCAATGCCAACTTTACTCACCCAGGCAAGTAGAGTGACCACCTTTGTCATCTTTTGCCATACTCCTCTGCATATCCCTTCCAACACCTTGTCTGCCGGCCTAGACTTCTCTCGCAGCTCCTGCCCCATCCCCATGGGCAGATCTAGTCTCTGCCAGTTCGCTCTGTCTTTGGCAGTGAACCAGGCCATTTCTAACAATGTCTTGAGCTATAACAATTAACCTTCAAGGCCCTGAAGATTAGGGCCCACCCACCACTGAACTTTCTTTCTCACTATGTTTGTGTACCCTTTACTCCAGTCAAAATAATCTCATCATCGTTTGCCTTTTGTGCCCCATGCTTACAGACCCCCAATTCATTCTACCCACCCACTCAGCCTGGAAAGGGCTTTCTCCCATCCATTCCATCCCCATTTTCTGAGGAATTCTTAATAATTTTTTTTTTTTTTTTGCGGCACGCGGGCCTCTCACTGTTGTGGCCTCTCCCGTTGCGGAGCACAGGCTCCGGACGCACAGGCTCAGCGGCCATGGCCAACGGGCCCAGCCGCTCCGCGGCATGTGGGATCCTCCCGGACCGGGGCACGAATCCAGGTCCCCTGCATCGGCAGGCGGACTCTCCACCACTGCGCCACCAGGGAACCTCCCTTAATAAATATTAAGTCCCCAAATATGACAAGTCATAATCTCCTCCCCATCCTGACTGCAAATTACATCTCCCTCCTCTGAATCCTGCAGCTTATTATCTGGACTTCCATTATGGACTTTATTACATTCTTCCTTATTTTAAATATCTTATCTCCCTAAGAATACAAATAAACATCTTGGGAATAAGATCCACGTCTGATTACTTAGCAAAGCAAAATAGCTAGGGGAGAGGGGAGAAGGGAAAGAGAGACTTGGCTCAATTTCACAAAATGAGTGATGGTCCACCAAGGATTATAAGTGAACAAGCTCACACTGTCAAGTGCCTGCTCAGCATCCTTAATCAAGTCATTCCTGAAACATGGGGGTTAAGGGCCCCTGTCCCTATAGACTTCAAGGAAATTCACTGAGAGCCCCTTAAGTAATAATACAATATTATTCTATATAGCCTCTCTATTTAGAGTTATTTCTTTGCATCTCCCCCCCCAACCCCAAATGCATCTGGAAGCCCCCATCCCCACCCGAAGTTTTGATGGTTCCCTGAACAGAACTGAAATAAACTCAGTTACCCAGTTTAGATCCCTTCAGTTCCTCTTTTGGCACCTACTAGGTCCACAAGTGTGACAAAAGGGGGCACAGCAGCTTTCCCCAATGATAGAAGGAAACTCATGGACCCAGGGGACACAGCTCTTCCCCCTAGCATGAGTAGGAAAACTAGACTGACGAGAGTGGGTGTTTATGTTTCTTATTAAAATGGGCAAAGTTAGTTTTTGAACCCTGAATGATACTCAGCCTCTTGTTCCCTCTACAGCAGTACATCCTGGACACGGAGATTGTTTTGCCAAATGTCTATGCCACAGTGTAATGGGGGAGAGTTAAGCTCATTGCGCATCACTGTTTTGCACTCATTTTCCAGCTTTCCTCTTAGGAGCTCCAGATTCTTTACAAAGCATGACAACTATCTCACCAAATCCAGGTACACTAGGTAGAGGACATTACCAAGAAAAATAAAATGATTATAATCCGCCCACCGCAATGTCTGCTCTACCTGTGTTATTCTGTAATATTTGACATCTGAGTGGCTTTCATGTCTAACATTCCCATTCAACTATAAAAATACACAGTGCCAACTGTTTGCAGATGACATGATACTATACATAGAGAATCCTAAAGATGCTACCAGAAAACTACTAGAGCTAATCAATGAATTTGGTAAAGTAGCAGGATACAAAATTAATGCACAGAAATCTCTGGCATTCCTATATACTAATGATGAAAAATCTGAAAGTGAAATCAAGAAAACACTCCCATTTACCATTGCAACAAAAAGAATAAAATATCTAGGAATAAACCTACCTAAGGATACGAAAGACCTGTATGCAGAAAATTATAAGACACTGATGAAAGAAATTAAAGATGATACAAATAGATGGAGAGATATACCATGTTCTTGGATGGGAAGAATCAACATTGTGAAAATGACTCTACTACCCAAAGCAATCTACAGATTCAATGCAATCCCTATCAAACTACCACTGGCATTTTTCACAGAACTAGAACAAAAAATTTCGCAATTTGTATGGAAACACAAAAGACCCCGAATAGCCAAAGCAATCTTGAGAACGAAAAAAGGAGCTGGAGGAATAAGGCTCCCTGACTTTAGACTATATTACAAAGCAACAGTAATCAAGACAGTATGGTACTGGCACAAAAACAGAAAGATAGATCAGTGGAACAGGATAGAAAGCCCAGAGATAAACCCACGCACATATGGACACCTTATCTTTGATAAAGGAGGCAGGAATGTCCAGTGGAGAAAGGACAGCCTCTTCAATAAATGGTGCTGGGAAAACTGGACAGGTACATGTAAAAGTATGAGATTAGATCACTCCCTAACACCATACACAAAAATAAGCTCAAAATGGATTAAAGACCTAAATGTAAGGCCAGAAACTATCAAACTCTTAGAAGAAAACATAGGAAGAACACTCTATGACATAAATCACAGCAAGATCCTTTCTGACCCACCTCCTAGAGTAATGGAAATAAAAACAAAAATAAACAAATGGGACCTAATGAAACTTCAAAGCTTTTGCACAGCAAAGGAAACCATAACCAAGACCAAAAGACAACCCTCAGAATGGGAGAAAACATTTGCAAATGAAGCAACTGACAAAGGATTAATCTCCAAAATTTACAAGCAGCTCATGCAGCTCAATAACAAAAAAACAAACAACCCCATCCAAAAATGGGCAGAAGACCTAAACAGACATTTCTCCAAAGAAGATATACAGAATGCCAACAAACACATGAAAGAATGCTCAACATCATTAATCATTAGAGAAATGCAAATCAAAACTACAATGAGATATCATCTCACACCAGTCAGAATGGCCATCATCAAAAAATCTAGAAACAATAAATGCTGGAGAGGGTGTGGAGAAAAGGGGACACTCTTGCACTGCTGGTGGGAATGTGAATTGGTTCAGCCACTGTGGAGAACAGTATGGAGGTTCCTTAAAAAACTACAAATAGAATTACCATATGACCCAGCAATCCCACTACTGGGCATATACCCTGAGAAAACCAAAATTCAAAAAGAGTCATGTACCAAAATGTTCATTGCAGCTCTATTTACAATAGCCAGGACATGGAAACAACCTAAGCACCCATCATCGGATGAATGGATAAAGAAGATGTGGCACATATACATAATGGAATATTACTCAGCCTTAAAAAGAAATGAAATTGAGCTATTTGTAATGAGATGGATAGACCTAGAGTCTGTCATACAGAGTGAAGTAAGTCAGAAAGAAAAAGACAAATACCGTATGCTAACACATATATATGGAATTTAAGGGAAAAAAATGTCATGAAGAACCTAGGGGTAAGATAGGAATAAAGACGCAGACCTACTGGAGAACAGACTTGAGGATATGGGGAGGGGGAAGGGTGAGTTTTGACAGGGCGAGAGAGAGTCATGGACATATACACACTAAGAAACGTAGTAAGGTAGATAGCTGGGGGGAAGCAGCCGCAAGGCACAGGGATATTAGCTCGGTGCTTTGTGACAGCCTGGAAGTGTGGGATGGGGAGAGTGGGAGGGAGGGAGACGCAAGAGGGAAGACATATGGGAACATATGTATATGTATAGCTGATTCACTTTGTTATAAAGCAGAAACTAACACACCATTGTAAAGCAATTATACCCCAATAAAGATGTTTAAAAAAAAAAAAAAAAATACACAGTGCCAAATCCTAGGCCAGGAGATCTAAAGGCCCAATGGTCAGGAATCCTATGACGCTAGACAGACGTCAAAATGCCAGGTTTTATGAAGAAGCATTTAACTGTGAGTAAACACGCTTCAAAGCCTTTCAAGTGGTTAGTCATTCCTCCCTGCTTCCCTGTCTGAGCAATGAGCTCCAATCCCTGATGAAGCTAAAAGTGCTGAGTATCCTTTAGACGCATTAAAGAAGATTCTCTCTTGCCTCACGAATTTGATGGAGCAGCAGAGTTGGTGGTGACTTCTCAAAACCTCACGTGTCTGGTGTGAGATAAAATGGTCAAGCTCTATCTTTTAGATGCTTTACCTGGAATCGAAGCCCTGGTGTCCTTGTTGCAGGTATCCTGCAGACAGAATTCCATCACCGTGGACAGTCCTCACAATTAGAACCCACATCCTCTTCTGGCCCAACACAGGTTGAAAATTAACTTTTATGGTTTGGCACAAGAATTACTCTATTGATTTGGCTTTAGAGCATGACGACGCTCAAGGGAGGCAGGAAGGAGAGAGCTGATGTGAGCTTCATTTATTTATGTATCAGATTCCAGAAGCGAAAACACAGAAAGCACTTTAAGAATAAAAACAGAAATCAGCTACACAAGTCTGAGAAAACATTATTTTTCTTTCTACTCAAAACAGATTTTATAATCTTGAGAGTGTAAACGGGCATAACCTTTTTAAAGCACAATTTGGTAACATCTATCAATATTAAAAACACGCTTTCCCTTTGAACAAGTAATGTCACCACTAGGAATCTACCTGATGGATATACATGGAACACTTCAACAAAACATATGTCCAAGGATGGTCACTGAAGCATTATTTGTCATGATTTTTAAAAATACATCAAAATGTCCGTCAATATAGGGACTGGTTAAATAAAAATGGCATATCCGTATAGTGGATTAGTTCAAAGAATGAGATGGATCTGTGTGTGCCAATATGGAAGGATTTCCATGCCACATCACTAAGGGAAAAAAGCCAAGTGCAGAACAGTATGTATAGTGTGATCCCTAAGTGTTAAAATACACATAAGCATGTGGAGAGGAGCACATAATTACATTCAGGCATGTGCATAAAAGCATCTCAGGAAATGGTTAGCAGTGATGAACTCTGAGTAAAGGACCTGAGATGGGTGGAGGACCAGCTTAATAGGGCAGGTTGGCATTTGGGAGAGAGATCAGGGACCAGTGAAGGTTTCTTATTTGTACAACCCATTATTAAAAATACTAACAGGGGCTTCCCTGGTGGCGCGGTGGTTGGGAGTCCGCCTGCCGATGCAGGGATCACGGGTTCGTGCCCCAGTCCGGGAAGATCCCACATGCCGTGGAGCGGCTGGGCCCGTGAGCCATGGCTGCTGAGCCTGCGCGTCCGGAGCCTGTGCTCCGCAATGGGAGAGGCCACAGCAGTGAGAGGCCCGCGTACCGCAAAAAACAACAACAACAACAAAAAAAACTAATAAATATTCTATTATTATTTAAATGGTTTCTAAGTTAGTGTCTTCAAGAGAAATTGGGTATGTGGCCAAAGAGGGAAGAAAAAAAGAGATTCTTGGTTGAGAGATCGATAATGCCCTCAGCCAGCTCCGCTAAAGAGGAAGTATTCCAGTCCACAGAGAGGGGGAAGATGGCCTCTGCAAAAACTGTTCACTGTGTATTAGGGTGGAGGGGGAAGTGGAAAGAAGAAGAAGAATTGCCTCATGTGGGATTTTAATTGAATTTAATTTTTTCTACTTGTTTTACTTTGGAAAAAAGACTTTGATAAGAGGAACTAGCCCTTGCCCAAGAGTATGAGGGACCAAAACGTTGTCTCAGCTACCTAGAAAGACTCGGAAGGAACACTCAACCCTTCCCCACCCCACTGGCCAATCGGAAGACTAAAAGAGGTGTTCAGAGGGAATGTTGACAAAGGGTAGACCTTGAAGTAGGAGGACTGTAAACCAGCCTCAGCGGACAGAACTTTCAGAGTTGCTGGTGGCTCCCTTTCTACTGAACAGCATGACTCTTTCGTGTTCTTGGACTTGGGGAAGAGCCGAAGTTTCACTAATCCGTTTCACAGTCCAGGCTGCTGTGGCATTTGCCATTGTCCACCCAGACAGAGTGAAGAGAGAAGACAAGCCTGAGATTCAATGGAGTCCACTGCACTGAAAGACTCACCTGCCACACGACTCTTGTTTGTGATACACATGGAGGCTTTCTATTGGCCAAAACCAACCTCAATGGCTTTCATTACGGAGCAAGATTGTCAATATTTATCTGAGTAAAATATCCATGGCATTAGCCTAGATACAAATCCTATAAAATAAGCACGACTTTAACATTATTTTCTACGTGATGGTGATCCCAGGACCACCAGTCCCAGGGTAAGCACAGAATGTTCCCCTCTTTCACTCACCATCCAGTTATTCATCACCAGGGCAGAGGAGGGTGGTCAGCATCATTATAAGCCTCGATGGATAATTTCTAAATGCTGGAGCATCTTCAGGGAAGTGGACTTTCCCCCAGGCCAGGCTACTTCAGCTAGTTACAGCACAGGGCTAATGAGGCCGAGGTCATGAGCTTATTTACCCTGAGGGCCAATTAGCTTTGATCCGTTTCATGGCCATATCCTGTATCCCTCAACCCAAACAGCTGTTTCAAAAATGGATGCCCTTGATGACAAGGGGGACTGGTCCAAAGTAACATAGATGTATGAGTTCAGGATCATGGTCAGGCTCATGAGTTCATGCTCCTGGAAAAATGACACACAGCATATTAAGAATACTGAAATTACATCACCTGATCTTTGTTCCAAAGAGATCAGGAATAATAACACCAAGCAGATCTCAAAGATCTACACAACTGCGAGACTGGTCATCAGGCAGAAAACAGCTACATATTCATAACAGCTCACTTTTGTTTTAAGAAGAAGGCTATCATACCATGAACCCATTTTTCCATTAAAATAATTCTTTAGAGAAAGTTACTTTGTTTAGTATATAAAGAATTTTCTACTTGTTTACAGGTAGTTCCTTAGGGAGGAAACTGAATTCAAGAGGAGTTTTACAAAATTCTATGCCCTTTATATCTCATTAAGTATTTTATATAAAAAGTAAACTAAATGAACATTTTGGTCACTGTTTGATCTGAGCATTTTTCACGCTAATTATGTACTGATTTTTTTTCTTTTATAAATTGTTAGTTCTTCCAATTGCCCTAGTTCTTTCCTCACAAATATCTTCTTCACCCATATACTAAGCATAAAATACCTTCTTTTTTCAATTGGTCCACAGAACCCAATACTTATGCTTTTCCACCATTCATAAAAAGAAACAAATTTCCAAACTGTCTTTTCTCACACTTCTATCTAGCTCCTTGTTTCTGAAGTTCCCAACACAATCCACAAACATAGTCGATATCGGAAATACCACGTGCGCCAGTATCTGAAGCACATATAAAGATCTAGAATTAACCTTGGGGATTATCTCACACACTCACTTTGACCCAGAACTAATGTTGAGGGCCTTCTTACATGCTTCGAAATCTGAGTGCATCTGCAGCTGTAAACTCTCTGACCTCAAGATAATAAAAGTTTGCAATACTACAAATAAGAATCACCATTTTTAATCCCTGATCCCAGAAAACGGGCAGCTATACTGCTCCCTTACTGGTATGAGTCTGTCCTCTGGGGGGAGAAGGGAGTCTTGCTTTCTCTGTTTTCCTTCCAGCCACCTATAGATGTCCCTTGAAAGACTGAGAGAAGAGTCTACAGAGGCTCCCAGATCCAAGAGTGCCAAGTGTAAAATTCTGCCGGGGGTGGAGGTAAGGGGCTGGAATGGGACCTTCTCTTTCAGAAACTCCTCCATTTACCACTGCTCACTTGCCTTCAGAGGAGCCTGAAGCCAGCCCTCAAGGAAAGATACAGCTAATTCTGTGGAGGTAGGTAGTGATCTGAGAAAGTATGTCACCCTACTCAGAGAGACTTATGCTGACTATGTAAATCTTGATCTAAAACCTAAGGCTTGTGGCTGAACCATGGATGACATACATCAAATCAGGCTGAGGACAGAGAATCTGGGATATGGAATCCACACCTTTTTCCATCCTAGAATTTCTATGCTTCCCAGCTTCTTTCAAGAGCCTCTCCCAGTTCTCCACAGGCTATCGAGCTATCCCATATTCCCCTGTTTACCCTGATAAAGGACAGGAACATATTTTAAAATAAGATGCCCCCAATCCCTGCAAACCATGGAGGATGGTATATGAACATCATTTTGCTCAGTAGAACTGTACACAGTGTATATAGTTTCCTCCTCACTACTTATCTATGAGGTCACCAGGAAAACTGCTACTCTTTTCACGTCTTCCCTCTCCGGTTTACCTTTGATATCCCCCTTCTCCCTCCCTAGCTTTTCCCTTCTTCTCTATCCTGTAGTCCAGAGCCTCTTTTCTTCACTACTATATAATTCTAAACACAGGCTCTGACAATAACCCTAAGCTATGGCTGCATCATGCTGATTGGCACCAGCTGTGCCTTATGGCGGTTAACCCACACTTATAACAGAGCCTCCTTAGATCTTCCTCTGAGAACAAGATTCCACGTATACATCTAAAAGTCATAACCAGTGGGGTGGAAACTGAGCCAAGAATAAATAGGTCCTGCTTTGAACTACTGATTACATTAAGTAAGAAAAATAACACGACTGGAGGAAAGAAAAATGCTACCCAGAGGTGTAGCTTAAAGATTTTCTTGGACATGTACAACAAACTATTAGATGATCTGCCCCCTCAAACATCCCACTCCCAAATTTAAGGTCAATTTTCTCAATGAAAGGAAGATGCAGGTCAGGGCAGGGAGTGAAGGAAGGAAAGACTTCATTATGAAGAACTCAAGTGACAATAAAAAGTATACTCCCAAATGAGAGCATCCAGGAACTTTACCATGTAACAAGAGTTTGCAAAGCTTAGAGTCTTTGAGACCCTTAAACAGTTGGGAAATACCAAATGCACGGAGTTGGGAATTAGGGTATAATGACGTTATTCTGCATCTTTGGGCAAATCACAATCTCAGATCATCAGTTTTCCTATCAACTCCCTCCTGAGGAGTCACTGGCAAGGCCACTAGCTGGTTTGTGTATACTGAATTGTCTGGCCCATTTATTTTCCATTATGAAACCATGTGGAATGGTCCTGTGTCTGAACATGATCAGATAATGTGAATGACTATCATTAGAAGGTAATCATCCTTCCTTGTCTCTGTCCCAGTGCGACTGTGTTACAGATTCTTCAAACTCCATTCTTCCTAGCTCCATCGTATAATAGACAAATACCATTCTTTTTATTAAAAGAAAAATCTTCCAGATTGTAAAATTATTTATTAGTTTCAAAAACTCTGGCTAACTTCAAGATCAGGGACACAAACATGATCCATCTGATGCAAGAGGACATCAGCAGTCTAAGAAAAATATGATAAAACTAACTTTTTATTACAAAGCTCATCTACTTACAGATCAGGTTCCCAAAGGCTACATTCAAGTCTGTTTCACTGTAAGTCCAGAAGGATATTAAACAAGTCACTGCTAACAATCTCCTGTTGATGGCAGGCAGAAATGGTGTACAGGGGCTTCCCTGGTGGCACAGTGGTTGAGAGTCCGCCTGCCAATGCAGGGTACACGGGTTCGTGCCCCGGTCCGGGAGGATCCCACATGCCGCGGAGCGGCTGGGCCCGTGAGCCATGGCCGCTGAGCCTGCGCGTCCGGAGCCTGTGCTCCACAATGGGAGGGGCCACAACAGTGAGAGGCCCGCGTACCACAAAAAAAAAAAAAAAAAGAAAGAAAGAAATGGTGTACAGGACACCATTTCAGTACAGCTTCAAGCCATCTACGAAAGTTCTTAGGTTGGAAATATGTAGGAGACAGAACTTCTATACTCACTTTATTCACTTGGAGTAAAGTTTTCTGTCCACTAAAAATAGCAACAAAATTTCAGGCTCCCAGAAAACACGGCATTCCACTAGTCTTTAAGCACTGAATTATCAGCTCCTAACCACCAACAACATTGGTACAAAAATGGAGACCCACCCCCCAACAGTGGCAGACAGGGGTCTTGACGTTTGGAGGACAAACTCTCCCCCAGAGTCACAACGCTTTCATGGCCCTTCATGATCTGACCCCTGCCCTCCTTTCAAGCCTCATGTCCCCCAACACCTCCTGCCTTAAACCCTATCTTCCATCCATATTGAACTACTCTCTATTCCTCCATCCCCTCTAACCTCTATGCCTTTGCACATGCTTTTCCCTCTGCACATGCAAAGGACTTCCTTCCCCACCTCATCCCTTGGTGTAGTTCACCCGAGTCATTCTCCATGTCTCATATTATATATCACTAACTCCTACACATTATTAATTACTCTTAGCTTTTCCAAACCTCCCAAATTTAGGTAAAAATATACCTCACATATGCTCCCTTAAAACCTGTACTTCCTTTTAATTGCCGTGATCACATGTATGGTGCATTAAAAAAAAAATCTGTATCGCTCATTGGACTGTAAGCTCCCTGAGGCAGGGGTTATATCAGTCCTATTCATAGTAGGTACTCAACAAATATTTATTGAGTAAATGACTCAATTTCACTATTCTATATTTACTAAGGTAGACAGCAGTCATTTTATTTAACCCTTTTGTTTTGACATGTTTAATTTTTAGAATTGTAAAAGATAGAGAAATACAAAATGGATAATCGTGTTCGTATTACCACCATCTGGAATTGACAAATGTTAACAGTTTTGCATAGTACTTCCAGTCTAGTCAAGACTATTTTCAAAGGGCCAAAACTCAGATGATTTTGTGATCAGTCCTGATTTAACTAGAGAGAAAAAAATGGAAACAATAGTATTAAGCACTAGCTACATGCTAATCATTGTCCTAGGTTTATATATACTCCGTATTCAACCGTCCTAAGAGAATATTATTATCCACACTTTATGGATGAAGACACTAAGACTTAGACGATTAACTACTGCCTCAGAGAATAAACCCAGTAAACGTTACTACCATGTTCAAACCAAATTCTAACTAAATCCAAATCCATGGGGCTTTGCCCCTTATTGTCTAGATCCTCAAATCCTATCCTTATCTGGAAGGCACTTGCACTTTTTGAGCCAGAGAATGTACTTTCACATATGTTATTCATCTATTCATTTTAAAAACATCAATGAAGTGCCTACTAAGGGTGTGTGCTGTTACCTCAAAACGTGCGGAAAATTAAGTTAATCAGGGCACTGCATTCACAAGCATTTTGAATAATTTAGCTGTGAATAAATTAAGTGGTGATATAATGCCGTGGAAGTTTCTCCAATGCAAAAGAAACATGCAACCATCAAGGCAATGAGAAAATAGCATTAAAAGGCTGAATAGATTTCCTCCTACCCCCACTTCACACAGGTTAAGGATGAAAAATGACAAGCTACATTCACAATAGATGGCCCCTGAAAGTTTATCCTGGTCCTACAAGGACTATAATGTTGTAGTTTTGGTATGAAAAGACTTTACAAGGTGGCTAGATATATAAGAGTCATATTTAAAACTTGGTTGTTACTTATGATTTCTACAGTGTCCTATACTTTTGTCTTAACAGTTAAGCATATGAAACCTAGGGATAAATAATTTGGCTTTCTCAGTATATCTTCTAGGCTCTCAGTTCAAATTCTTACGTTTGTTTAACGTCGGCATGTGTGTGGCCCTATAGTTCACATAGGGTACGGTTAAGCCCCTGCACTTTCTTTCTTGTGTTCCCTGTCTCCCTTCAGAAAATGGATGACACCTTGTTCCCTGCCCCCAGAGAAACTGCCTGTCCCTGTATGTATACTTTGTATCAAAGGGCTGGCTATATTTCTTCCAGTAAGTCCTGAGTGTTTGGGAATCACTCACTTTTTTGTGACAATGCTGTCAGCAGTTTGGACTTCTCTTAGTAAGTTATAATACTTCTGGGCTCCCATTTGAAATCCTGGCTCTTTCTTGCTTTCCCATATCTACCACCCTCCATGATTCCTTAAAAATAACTTCTCCTACCTTGACTGATAGAGCATGATTCTTCCAGCTCAGTGTTTCAAGTCTTTTTGCCATTCTTAGCTTCCTTGATCAACATTTTTACTTCGAAACAATTCAGATTTGTCCTTGTATTGCATCCATCCTACTTAAAATGAATGTTCTGAGGCAACAAATTAGTTTGTAAGCATGGTTTGACCATAAGGGTAAACAAGAGTGGGTGGAGAGGTTATTTTGCTTACTGAGGACTCTTTTCAACAGGCTATATGCTTTTATTGTCACTGTATTTTTTTCTATACACAAATGGTGTTGATTTCTCGGAAATCCAGTAAAATTCTAATGGTTCCTATTATTGGCAAGTACAAGCCACGGAATAAATCATATGGTTCTGGGCCTTGGGTCTGTCCTTTTATGATGTCAGAGAAAACACCACTAACCCCTAGAAATTCTGTCACTTGGGTGTTCTCAGAGTAAGCATTAACACATGAGATAGTTGTTTATCCGTCCATTCCTTTGTTCATGCATTCATTCATTCATTCATTCAACAAATGTCTCAACAGGTAGTGATGTAACTTTGAATAAAGCAGACACAGTTCCTCATGTTAGGAGCTCATAGTATACTGGAAAAGAATATAAAATAAGTGATTGCCATATAATGTGATAAATGTATATAAAGGAAACACGGGGTACTTTAAAAAAAAGTTAAGAAACAAATGACAAGGGCATACAACATAGTCTGTGGAGATCAGGGGAAATTGCCAGGGTCTGAAGGAAGAATAGGAATTAGCTAGGCAAAGTGGAAGGAAGGGTACCCTAAACAGACATGACAGCATGATGTGCAAATGCACTGGGGCTACCAATATCCTGATATCAGAGTGCAATTTTTTAAAGAATGCTAACCCTTTCCTACCAGTGACCACCCCTAAATCTCTACCTTTCTGAAATGTCCTCCATCTATAAAGTTTCCTGGGGAATTCCCTAGCGGTCCAGTGGTTAGAACTCCGTGCTCTCACTGCTGAGGATCTAGGTTCAATCCCTGTTCGGGGAACTAAGATCCCACAGGCTGCACGGTGCGGCCAAAAAAAAAAAAATTTTATAAAGTTTCCTCAGATTCCTAGACCCAGGTTTTTCATCAAGTAAAGCAGGTACATTTCTCAGATGTCAGGTCATAAGAGAAGAGTTTATAGTGAAAGTTTTCAACTATTTCCTCTTCTGGGCCCCTGAAAGAGAGTGGGCCTTTGAACTAGCTACTCACTGCTGTGGGAAGGAATTGAATCTCTCCCAAACACCCAACATTTGTAATCCAAGGGCAAATTTAAATAATGTCATTTCTTTCTCATATTTGTCCCCTCGAAGGAGAGATAAGTCTAAAGGACAGAAGACACTTCTTTCCCTTTCATGGGCACTATTTCAGTGTGTAAGCTCCTCTCCTCCCATCATTTGCCTCTTTATTGCCTCATGCCAAGCTTGTCCTGACGCCATGGAGTTTTCAAGGGAATAAAAGGAGACCCTGAGGTTTACAACGAACACATTTTGGAAAACGATGAGCTGAAACAGAACTGCTTTGCAAACTTTTTCTTGGAGACCTAAGACCCACATGAATGCAAGCCCCATGAAGGAATGATTTCCAGGCCCTCAAGAAAATGGTCTTCTTCCTTCCTTCCTTCCTTCCTTCCTTCCTTCCTTCCTTCCTTCCTCCCTCCCTCCCTCCCTCCCTTCCTCCCTCCCTCCCTCCCTTCCTTCCTCCCCTCCCTCCCTCCCTTCCTTCCTAAATTCACCTGGAGTTTCCTTTACTCTCTGTAGCAAAATGCAAAGAAATGTTCATGTCTGATACCGTGAAGGCGCGGTGCATTCTAGGACTGGGAGGCAAACAGAACAGGCTAAATTGGTTGCAAATGTCTAAGAGAGTTCTACAGGAGAAAGCTCTGTACATAACAATTTTATCCTCCTAAAAGGGCTTGGCCTTTTCGCACTCAAATGGTCACCTGAGCAACTGAGTCAGCAGCTAGGATAACACAAGGTTTAGAACCCAGCCTGCCTACTCCTTTTCAGGAAGAGGCCCTTGAGGAGCACACTGCTGACTCAAGTGTTGTCCCCCCTCACCCACGGGGGAGAGAGGGAGGAGCTGAGTGGTTCGGAAACCCCCCTATCTGGCCACTCCCCGGAATCATCTGTATATCTCAACACAGTGTTGTTTAGTTGGGGTTGCCGTCCTCCTGGAAAGATCACCCATAGGAACCTTGGTGGTGGCAGTCTCATTGGAGTCAGGCAGCTGTGTCTCCAGTTCAAATCCTGTAGTAATTTAAAAACATAAAAAGGATCCCCGGGCTTCCCTGGTGGCGCAGTGGTTGGGAGTCCGCCTGCCGATGCAGGGGACGCGGGTTCGTGCCCCGGTCCGGGAAGATCCCACATGCCGCAGAGCGGCTGGGCCCGTGAGCCATGGCCGCTGAGCCTGTGCGTCCGGAGCCTGTGCTCCACAGAGGAAGAGGCCGCAACAGTGAGAGGACCGCGTACTGAAAAAAAAAAAAAAAAAAAAAGGATCCTGGAGTGTGAGGCCTTCCAGAACATGGGGGCAATCTTGAACTTAGACGGCATGGGTCAGAAGCAACTATTGTAAAATTAGTAAGCCAGTATGGTGTAACATTTTGTACTCTTCCCCCCTCACTGATTCATTCAATAATAATAAAAGTCTGCATCTATTGCTTGTTATGTAGGACTACTGTTCTAAGCATTTTGCATAATATCACTCAGTTAATTCTCACAACCTATTAGTGTACACGTGTTACAGATGAGGAAACTGAAATACAGAGAGATTAAGAAATTTAACGAGGTCACACAGCAAGTCTAGCCCCAGAGTCCACGCTCTTAATTCCTCTATATCTTTTCTGTATTTGGTAAATACTTCTTAAGCACCTACTAAGTGCCAAACACTGTGCATGATATTGGCATATACAGATGAATATGACAGAGGCCCTGCCCTTGAGAAGCTTACATTCTAGTTTGAGAGACAGCAATACATAAACATACAAGTACCATTCATGTGATGAGTCTTATGAGATAGATAAGCAGAGGCAGGACCACACGGTAGGGTCACTAACCCTGACAGAGGGGTCAAGGATGTCTTCCTTGAAGAGGTGGTACTCGAGCACCTTCTAACACCAACACTGAAAAGTAACCAATGTGAAACGTTTGCTATCAGGGGTGTCCCCCTTTAGTTTAGACTGTGAAGCTTATTGGAAACCTCATGCCATAACTCAAATGGTCTTCCGTAGGGCTCCTTGGGACTCTGGCAGCAAGAGCCCAGGGGTAAAAATGTGAAGATACAAGGTGGGTAGACTGGAGCTAGAGAGACTTCCCTGATAGTAGGTCTGTGCCCCGTGGTGATAGCAGACTGTTTGGTGAGCAGTATCTCAAGGGCATAGGAAAACTCTGATGTGATTCTGGCAGGCTTTAATGTCCAAGGAAGCAACAGTAGTTCAGGGAATGGGTGAAAATACCCAGGCTCCAAACAATCAGACTGTTCACACAATTGGACTCCAGTCAATAGCCTCGAGTATGCGGAGCAGTATTCAGTTATGCAGAAAAAAGAGCTATGAAGAGCTTAGTTAGCAGAGGTTTAGGGCCCCATTTAAATGGGATGGAGTTAAGGGCAGGGTGCAGTCTCCATGAGATACCTGGATACTACATGGGAGAACTGAGATGGAAACCCAGCCACATACTTGGACAACACTTTGAGGAACGAAGGACAGTTATGACTCAGTGGGCACGTTGGTGTTTATTCCCGCGAGACGCTGCTGAGCCAAGCCCTAGGAGAGCAAGACTGATACCATTTATTGTGCTAGGAATGCTTGAGCTTGAATCTTACTCTGCCACTTACCAGCTATGTATCCTTGAGCATGTGCCTTACCTTCTAATCTTCAAGATCCTTATCAAAAATGTCCCTATGGCTGTGACAATTAAATAGATTGATGAATATGAAAGTGCCAGGGACAGTTCTTGACACAGAGTAGGTGCTCAATAAATGATAGTTTCCCTCCCTTACAGACCCCAATTGAATATTATTCGGCCTCAATATTCCATTTCTCACTATTGATGATAATGGCTACTTTACTCATCTCAGTAAAAATACTTCAAAGCATGTTTATATATTAATAAGGTCCTAGGCAGGAAATTTCTATCCCTTTGCCTCATGTTAAAATTTGTGGCAGGAGAAGTCATTCAGAATCACAAAGAAGAAGCCTAGCACTGTCATCGAACCATAGCCTTTAAGTTCAGCAAAGAGCTGACTCTTCAGAGATGAATACAATGCACACCCATTGCTTGTCCAAATTGTCATCCAGTTTTTCTTTTTTTTTTAAATTCTCTCTCCTCTTATCCCTCAGATGAGTATGATTTAATCTCCAAAGTATGCATGACGAACACATACTATTTCTTCCTCCAAGAATGTGATGTTACAATGTGGGCCCACATTCCAGAACTGGATTGAGAGAGATAGTCTCCATACAGGCGTTCACTAGTTTAATTTCACACAGAGAACATCTCTGTTTCACAGCCACGGAGAATATTGCTTATCTTGGCAGCCCTCTCACAAATGTAAGACATTGAGCACAGATAAGTCCAGTGCATAAGGAATGAGTTGATGCAATTTCAATCAGTAACAACAACAACAACAAGAAAAACACCACCACTTAGTGCTATACAGTGGTGAATCAAATGAATCACCTTTGTACCCAGAGATGGCAGCATTTTGGTTGATGTTAAAATTTAGAGAAACAACATATTACTATGAAATCATGATGAATCACTGTGAATCACTATGAAAATGATTCATCAATCAACCATCAGGTATTTATTTCAACTTGTGTCCAGCAGTATGCCAGTGCATTAGGGTTTCTAAGCGAAGTAGAATTAAAACTAATGGACATGGTCTCAAGGACCGACAGCCTAGCTGGAAAGAGAGAACTCCCATCATGAAAAAAAGAACAACCCCCAATAATCCCTAGCATAGCATGGACCGAGAAGAAGGACACCGAAGTGGCCAAGAGCGGTTTTGAAGTGTTCTAGGCCACCCTTCACATGTCTGACAGAGTAGCATTTCTAAAAAACAAATCTGACCATGTCACTACCCCTGCCTGAAACCCTTTACTGACTCCCCAAGGTCCACAGGACAATTTCTGAATATCCAAGTGAAGCATATAAGACTTTTCGTTATTTGGTGCTTCTCAGCAGCTTCATCTCTTGCCATTTCTCTGCTGCTACAGATGCTCCAAACTGCAGGATGTCCTCTCTAATACTGCCCTTTTGTACGATTTTCCCTCTTCCAGGAATATTTGCTCTGGTTCCCCTTCTAAAACCCCATTTTCTGGGCTAACTTCTACTTTTCTTTTAAGAATGAACTCAAGTCTTACCTCTCTGGGAAGCTTTCTTTCCCTGACACCCACACCTACATAAGCTTACTCACACCTGTGCTGGACTACAGCTCCCTGCTGTAGGCTCTGAAAATACCTGCTGATGTATTTATTACAGCACTCATCACACTGCATTGCAATTATTGATTTATTTAATGCTGTTCCCCCAACCTATTGCCCATTTTTTAAGATCAACTTCATTGAGGCATAATTGACATATAATAAAATGTATCAATTTTAAGTACATAGTTCAGTTAGTTTTGAAAAATATGTATATTCATGTAACCACCATGAGAATCAAAGGACAGAACGTTTTCATCTCCACAAAAATATGTCCAACCTCCTCACTGCTCCCTTGCTCATTTAAAAAAATAAAAGATACCGAGATTTTATAAAAATGGTACAAATGCACTTATTTACAAAACAGAAATAGAGCCACAGATGTAGAAAACAAACATATGGTTACTGGGGGGAAGGAATAAATTGGGGGATTGGGATTGACATATACATACTACTATATATAAAATAGATAGCTAATAAGGACCTACTGTATAACACAGGGAACTCTACTCAATACTCTGTAATGACCTATATGGGAAAAGAATCTTAAAAACAGTGGAGATATATATATATATGTAAAATTGATTCACTTTGCTGTATACCTGAAACTAACACAACATTGTAAATCAACTGTACTTCAATAAAAATTGAAAAAAAAAGATACGGAGATTTTATAAAGACATTTATTTTTCATGCTTGATCATTCATCAAAAACTTCATTACTTTCTGCTATATGCGGGTATTATTTATAATTTAAAAATTAAATATTTATATTTAATGGTACATTTAGAATAGTTAAAGTTAATCAATACATTAAAGATGGACTTGAGGATATGGGGAGCGAGAAGGGTGAGCTGTGACAAAGCGAGAGAGAGTCGTGGACATATATACACTACCAAACATAAGGTAGATAGCTAGTGGGAAGCAGCCGCATAGCACAGGGAGATCAGCTCGGTGCTTTGTGACCGCCTGGAGGGGTGGGATAGGGAGGGTGGGAGGGAGGGAGACGCAAGAGGGAAGAGATATGGGAACATATGTATATGTATAACTGATTCACTTTGTTATGAAGCAGAAACTAACACACCATTGTAAAGCAATTATACTCCAATAAAGATGTTAAAAAAAAAAGAAATAATATTTTAAATTCAAATATATTTGACAAACTGATTTGTGCCTACATAAAATTTATAAATGATTCTAAGAAGTCAGTTATAAATACTGTGTAAGAAGGTACTTAACTAAATGTGGCCAAAAATAATAAAGATTCAACATTATCTAGATGATATTTTCTGACCAAGTGAAATACTTGTTTAAAAATAAGTTTGAAAAGCATATATTTTTAAGACACACTTTAACTCACGAAAGAGTGTAGGACTCACATGTCCAGCAGTATTGTGGACTGAATACTGTAATTAACTCTCCCCCTAAGAACAACTAAAAAATGCTTGATAAAATAAAACTAAAATGCCTTTTTCAATATATTGATAGGCTGACAAAAAATTAAGAACTCTTAAAAGCCAAACCTATATGAAAGAAGAACCTACAGAGATAAGCACTGAAGTCAGCCTCCATTTTGAGGGCATTGGCTTCACCAGGTGAAGTCAGCCTCCATTTAGCGGGCATTGGCTTAACCAGGTAAACTTAAGCTTTGTTTTTTGCTAGACACTTATTTAACTGCTCGCCAAAATTCAATTTGTGCTTCCCTTTCCAGAGTACTGAGTCATCACTAGGAAGTGGCTGCCCAGCCAGAGATTATATTTCCCCACCTCACCTCCCTCCTATCCACATAGGACAGTGGGATTAGTTCTCAGTGATGATAGAATGTAAAGTGATGTGATGTATGTCCCTCTGGTCCAAGAAAGTTAAGAACTGGGCGTGTCTTCTTCAATCTCATTTTTTGCTAATTGCTATCTGAACTTAGAAGATTCCTAGGCCCCAGAGGATGGTGGAGCTGCAAGAATAAAGTAATCTGTGACCCTGAATCATCATATGGAGAAAAGCTTCACTCTCATCAGAAACACCTACATTGGGTTATTATGTGATTGAGAAATAAACTCTTATTGCATTAAACCACATGCCCTCCATGACAACACAAGGAAAATTGCTTATCTTGAAATATGGTGCTGGATAGGGGCAGGGAGAGGGGAGTCATTTCCCTCCTAGAATTAATTACCACAAGCATACATATCTATAGGTTTCCAGCCTATATTCACATTGAGTGGTCTGAAAAACCTCAAGCTAAGAATTTATTTTAAAGTGCCTTCCAGTTGATAGTGCTCCCAGAAGTAAATGCAATTTCTCTCCAGAGAAAACTCCTTTCATTCCAAGAAAAATGAACCCACTTTCAAAAATCATAAAACACACAAAGAACCAAAACACCAAGTGCAAGAGCCAAAAGAAAAAACAGATAGTTGAATAAGACTCACAGCTATCAGAACTGCCAATTTAGAATATAAAGCCATTATACTTAATATTGTTCAGAAACACTCCTCCATGAGTCTCTCTTGTTCCTGCATGTCTTGCTTTGTATACAAAAAAACAAAAACAAAAACAAAAAAACAAAACAAGAAAACCAAGGCTCTAGCTGATCTTTACCTGGACCATTTTTCAGGTCTGTGTTTGCAGTGAGTATCCTTCAAGGATAAAGTAATGTCTCACTAGGAGAAAGTGTAGCCTTTCTTACTGTCTACTATAAACTGGCAAGTTCCCCAAGGTCAGTGATCCTCTCCTGTGCAAGCAGCTATCTAGGCCTATCTGTGTCATTCCTGTAGGAACTGGGACATAGGGAACCAAAACAAACATGCTGACACTCTGGCTACTGCTTCTTCTGTGACTAATAAAGTCTTTTGTCTCTGAGACAAGTCTCGTGTCTTCTTTCAGCTAATTTGCAAACAGTGTAAAATCTCATACTCTTCAAATGTCTTGACAAATAGTCTTTAGAAATAAAAATATGAACAGGAAGCAAGAAACTAAAGCAATGACTGGAAGATTTTAAGAGAACAAAACTGAACTTCTAGAAGTAAAAAATAGAATAACTGAAATTTAAAACTCAATGATTAAAGGGCAAATTAGATACAACTGAACAGAGAATTAGTGAATTGGAGGATAGATCTAAAATTAATTAGAATACAATACAGAGAGGAAAAAAGATAGTAACTCTGAAAGAGAGGTTAAGGGACATGAGCAAAGTGTAAGAAAAATGAGCATAAATCTTGGAGTTGCAGAAGGAAAATGAAGCAAAAGCAATTATTAGAGAAGAAAATTACAGAGATGTTTCCACACTGATGAAAGACACCAATCCATATATTTAGGAAGCCCTATGACTTCCAAGAGGTTAAACAAAAAAACCCACACCTAAACACAGAAGAGTAAAACTGCAAAACAGCAAAGATGTAGAGAATACCTAAGCAATTAGAGAGAAAAGACATCACAGATGGCCCCCCACTTACAATGGTTCAACTTACATTTTTTAAACTTTACAAAGGTGCAAAAGTGATACGCACTCAGTAGAAATCATACTTCAAATTTTGAATTTTGATCTTTCCCCAGGCTAGCAATAGGCAATACAATACTTTCTCATGATGCTGGGCAATGGCAGGAAACCACAGCCCTCAGTCAGCCACGCAATCACAAAGGTAAACAATCAATACACTTACAACCATTCTGTACTCATAAAACCATTCTGTTTTTTCACTTTCAGTACAGTATTCAGTAAATTACATGAGATATTCAACACTTTATTATAAAATAAGCTTTGCATTTAGATGATTTTAGGCTAAGGCAAGTTTTCTGAGCACATTTAATGTAGGCTAGGGTAGACTGTAATGTTTGGTAGATTAGGTGTATTAAATGCATTTTTGACTTATGATACTTTCAACTTATGATGGGATTATCAGGATGTAACCCCATTGTAAGTCAAGGAAGATCTATATATTCAAAGAAATAAAACTTAGACTTTCAGCTAGTTTACAACGGAAACAACGGAAAGCAGAAGACAATGGAATATTTTCAATGTACTGAGATAAAGTAACCTGAAATTCTATATCCATCTAAACTATCGTTCTAAAACTGCACTTAAAATAAAGACATCTTCAAACCAAATAATACTAATAATAAAACACACAAAGAAAGACTTTTGCTAAAGTTAGACCCTCAGAAAAGTAAACTCTAAAAGAAAAAGAAAAATTATCGGAGATGGGGTTGAGATGCAAGAAGGAAATGAGGAAAGAATGAGATTCTATTTTATACAAACTAGACTGGAAAAATTAAGAAATCTGACAATTCCAAAACTTGGCAAGGATATGGAATAGGGGGAAATTTATGCACTGCTGGTGGGAGTGTAAACTGGTACCACTTTGGAAAACAATGTGGCAATAACTTGCAAGATGGAACTTGCACGTAACAGGTATTAACCTAGAAAATAGGGACATTCTTATACAGGGGCATAAGACATGTATAAGCATGCTCACAGTAGCATTGTTCATAATGAAAAAAAACTAAATAATTGAAATGTTCATCAACATAACTATGAATAAATAAGTCATGGTATAACCACATAACGGCATGTTATTCAACAGTAAAAATTAATGAATTACTACTACATGTATTAATGTTGTAAGTCTTGAAAATCTTAGAAACAGGTTGAGTGAAAGAAATAAGTCACCAAAGAAATCAGATATATAGCACACATATATATGACTATATAAATAGCTTATATGACTTAACAATATTTTGGAGGGATACATATGTATGTAATAAAACTGTTTAAAATCCAAAGAATGATTGATTAAACACAGATTTCAAGAACATGGTTACCTTTGTAAGGAAAGGAATCCAGGGGAAAGGATGTGAAGGATTACACATATGGATTCAACAAATCAGTAAAATTCTAGTTCTTAAGTTGGTTGTGAGCTCACAAGTGTTTGTTTTAATGTTATACACTATAAGTTACATGTATATTATTTTGTAGGTATCAAATATTATAATGTAAAGAAATTAACATTTAGCACAAAAGAAAAGGAATAGAAGGAGCTTCCTTAACCTTCGTTATAAAAATCTTACAGCAAAATGGTATAGGATAAAATATTGGTGAAATATTGAGGGTGAAATATTGAAGCATGCCTTTTAAAGTCAACAATGAGACAAGATATTCACTGAATCATAAATATGTTGATACTCCCCCAAATTAATCAACAAACTTATTGCAATCCATATCAAATTCCCAGCAGACTTTGTTGTTTCTTCATATTTGCAGTACTTAATAAGGTCATCCTAAATTCATATTGAAAATTTAAGTTCCAAAAGCAGCCAAGACAATTTTGAAGAGCAATAACTCAGTGGAGGGACATGCCCTACCAGATATCCAGGTTTCCTTCAAAGCTAGAATAGTTGAAGGAGTATCACATCAGCAGAGAGAGTATGTAAAGAAACATGATACACGAAATATAGCACTACAAGCTAAAGAAGAAATGATGGACATTCAAAAATGGTATGAGGATAATTGATTATCCATATGGAAAAACTTCATGTTAAAACAAGAAGGCCCCATTTCAAAATAATCAGATTAACCAATATTTAAAGGTCTGATGATATCAATAACTGGGAGAATGTAGAGTAGGGAAAATTCTCTTATGCTTTTAGTGGGGATATAAACTCATGTCCCCATCTTGGAGACAAATCTGGTAATAACTAGTAAAACTGAAGGCTTTCATACTTTATAATCCAGCATGCCACTTCTAGGTGTCTATGCTAGAAACATGTATAACACTGCCTTGTATTGAAAAAAACAAAGTTAATCAACAAGAAAATGGATAAATAAATTTGACCTTATTAATCAATAGAGTATAAAAAGCAGTTAAAATGAATAAACTAGAACTACATGTATCATCATGGAAAACAGATAAAATAGAAACAAAATGTTAAGTAAAAAAAGCAAGGTGTAGAAGTAGATACACAGTATAAAGCTTGTGTAAAACTTAACAGATGTAAGTCAATACTATATATTGGAAATACAGATAACATGTATGCAGTGTACGTATTGAAATATGCATAAGGATGATAGATGTCAAATTCAAGATAGTGATTACCTTTGGGTAAGGAGGGAGGGGAATAAAATTGGGTGCCAGGACTAGGGTGAGGCAAGCAAGTCATCTAGCATGCAAAACATCAGGACTCATTAACTTTCAAGTTTGTGCAAGTGCAGGACACAAACCTAAGAGTGAGAGCCTCCTTAAATTTTGTACCCTCAGCACCTCCCTTACCTGATCCTAGTCTTGGCCCTGTTAGGTAAGATACAAAGACTTCAAGAGCTCTCTGCAGAGTTTTATTGCTTAAAAAAAAAATCAGTTGTGCAAGTATTTCCATAGAAAGTGTTTACAATTTCTTTGGCTGGATTTCACACGTTTAAGACTGTAGTTGTTATGTTAGTTTCTTAGATTGGAATTGTCACAACATGCAGGTATTAGAGATTTGGACACCAAACACAAGCGCTCTGAGGACTTGGTACAACGATTTCTCATGAGATTCCTTTTCTCTTTACAGAATAACCAACAGAAAGACACGTGCCTGAGCTTGGCAGTGACCCCCTCACTCCCATGGCTTTGCATCTTGAGCAGAGAAATGTGAGAATGAGGAGAGGGTAGAGACCACTTTGGAATTTATACCAGGGGTAGGGCTCTGAGTAGTTCCTGCTGACTTGGTTCCTGTCCTGTTTCCAAACATAGTTCTCCAAACTTCCCATCAATTCTGTGAGCCTCCCAATATCCTCCAGTAATTTCCCATTTTCTTTAAATTAGTCAGAGTCAATTTCTGTTGCTTGCAACTGGAGAGCCCTAACTGATACTTAGCCTCGTGCTGTCAAGGAACGAATTTATATAATTCCACATGTGTTAGTTGATCCTTAGGAATCAACTTTTTCACCACGATTTGATTTCCCATTTAGGTTTGGTAGGATTCTACAAGGACAACGTCAACTTGTATATTTTAAGCCCTATCGGTCAGGGCTAACTCCCTTGGCTGAATCACTGTGGAGTATTATTAATGTCCAAGGGACACACCCCTGACTTCTTATTCTCCAGCTGTGGTTGTGCCTATGGTCCCAGAATAAAAAACTGCCAAGCTGGCCTATGATAATGGCTACACTAAGAATGATAATTTCAAGTCTAAGAAAATACATCACTGTGTCAACTGTGTCACTTAAGAGTTGTCTTACCTCCTCTGTCTTTAAAACTTCCCATATCCGAGCGTGATCTTCCACCAGCCAGTGTCCTGCGCTTTCTACCTTGGTGGAAAGTTTGAGTTTAGACACCACATGAGCAGGCTCTCCCACGGGCTTCCCCTCCATCTTGAAAGAGCCAGGCAGGAGGCATTACGGATCTGTTTGCAAGAATAAAGTGAGATCCAGGTTAAAACACTGAGTAACATAAAAAGAGATAGGAAAGCAAATGATCACGCTTGATTTGTGGATAATGAGACCATCAACAACAGTATCACAACAGGCACCAACTTTTATGGCCACTTTTTATGTTTTAGATATTCATGACTGGTATTTTAATGCAGGAATCTGGAGGCAGGGATGCATTCTGATAATGGATGAAGTGATAAAAATTGTAAAGCAAAGTAAAAAGCATCCTTTGCCTGTTCTATCTGCTTGTCACTTTGCTCTGGCCCCTCAGTAGGAGAAATGGAAATGGGTAGATGTAAGACAAGCCTGAGCGATGTTTTCGTATTTCCATGCCATGCAGTGCATGAGGAAGAAGCACTGGCTCTGGTGTCAGGAGTTTTACTCTTCAAACATCTATTAAACACTTATTTATTCGAGGCTCCATGCAAGGCATACACAAATAATTTGGTAGTTTGGTCCTTCACCTTAAAAAGCTTACTGTCTCAGGGCAGAAAGTGCTGTAAACAAGCAATCACAACACAGTGTATTACAGCATAATGTGTGAAACACCTCAGTAATCATGTTTCCAAACTGTAGTAGAAGCACAGAGGAAGGTTCTCTTCAATATGTATTGGCTGTGTTACTTTCCTGAGTCTCCATTACATCAGCAGTTGCTGCAGAGACAGTATCTAAAAATTGATAACAATTCTATAAAGTCTACTTCCTTGACATCAATCTACCTGCCATTGGCTTGTTCAGAATCACGTCATGCCTGCCCAGCACCATACTGCCCTAAGGAATCTCCTTACCTCCATTCACGTCCCCCGGGTCTATCCTTCTCAGGGTAATTTTTCTAAAAAGCAAATCTGATAATGATGTTCTACCTACCAAGAACTTTGCCCGGAGAATGAAGTCCAAACTCCTTAACACAGCATCCAAGGTCTCCTCTGCCTCTCTTCTCCCACCATGCCCGGCTGCCTCCTCTGTTATTCTGTTTTAGTCCTTTGAAAGTGCTTATGGGGCTTCCCTGGTGGCACAGTGGTTGGGAATCCGCCTGCCAATGCAGGGGACACAGGTTTGAGCCCTGCTCCGGGAAGATCCCACATTCCACGGAGCAACTGAGACCATGCGCCACAACTACTGAGCCTGCGCTCTACAGCCCGCGAGCCCACATGCCACAACTACTGAAGCCTGTGCACCTAGAGCCCGTGCTCTGCAACGGGAGAGGCCACTGCAGTGAGAGGCCTGCACACCGCAATGAGGAGTGGCCCCTGCTCACCGCAACCAGGGAGAGCCCACATGCAGCAGCGAAGACCCAATGCAGCCAAAAATAAATAAATGTATTTTTTAAAAAAAAAAGAGAGTGCTTATGGATCTCAGATACATCTAGGAACTTTAAGCCTTTGTTTGTGTCACCTCCCCTTCACCCACCATGCCAAGAGAATAAAGGCCCCTCCTCCTTTGTTAGTCTCTATATATACTCTGGACAGATCTCTATCATGTCACCTAAAACACTTTATTATAATTATTTGTTTTCAATTTTATTTCTACTTTCTGGTCTTTCAAGCATCTTAACACTAGAGATGACGTCATGTACAGAGTAAGTACTAAATGAATGTTTGATGGATTAGTTAATTCGGTAATCATGAGACTCCAGTAAAAATAAGGCAGCAGATCTAATATATTCAAACAACAGATTAAAAGTCGAATTATTCCTTCACTTCAACTTTTTTTGACTTAGTGGGCTGTAAGCTCTTCAAAAGAAAGGGTCAAGTCTAACATTCATCCTGCACCCCCAGGCAGCTAATTCTGCAAGGAGCAATTGCTCATTAGTTAACAACAGAGTAGTTTTCTTGGAAATGTCTTCAAGGAACTGAGCATGTCTGCAAAAAGCAGGTCTTATGCTCACATAACCCACTGCCCAAATAAAAGTAAATGGAAATCGGTGTTGATAAGCTGGGCAGGGGTGATAGGTCAGAAGATTCGAGAGAAGGGTCTTCTGCAGCCAAGTTACTTCTCTGCCTCACATGCTCCACCTGTAAGCCATGGAGAGCAAGGAGTCTGCTGGCAGAGAGCAATGATGAGGAAACTTAACCAAAACCATGATGAAGTACTTAGAAGCATGGAGCACTTAATACACTCTCCTAGGAACCAGGAAACAGAACCTTTATAATTAATGAACAAAGTTCTTCTGAGTGGACATAAATGATGCTGACACATACATGCAAGGAAATAAACAGAAGAGAGTCATGTGGAGGTTTCAGTCCAAAAAAAGGAAATTAAAATAAACAGGCAAAATGGAAACAGGCCAAATTAGTAGGGAAGGAAATTCCATTGTTGTTATTGGAGATAATACTGTAAACCACAAATAATAAATCAAAACAAAGTGGAAAAACTTCATAAAATGGTTTTGGCTGTATCCTCTGTATATCATGGAGACGTAGCTGGATAAAGTAGACAAACTGTAGCATCTCAGGGTGAACAATGGAACATCTGTAAGTGTAATACAGCCCAGTGACCCCTTGGCTCTTCCTCTACTGTCTGCCCACAACTGCTTTCTCATCTCCACGGTGTGGGTGAAAGTTGGCAAATTTTCAGTGTTAGAGACTGAACTCTACTGTGTATTGACTTCCTACAGATTGTTCCTTACCCTGTTTGGGAGACGATGCAATTCTGAGCTTTAAACCATTCCAAAGTACTTGGGAACTTAGGATGGATGCAGAGAGGCAGCCAGCTCTTATGAGGCTCTTCAAGCATTTTGAGATCCTCCACCCTACCTGAGACTTGAGGCCTTTTCACCCATATTCAGTACATTTCCTCACTCACACACACAAAAAGGCCATATGCATAATATTATTGAGATCCCATTGCATCCCAGTCACTGCGCTAGGTATTTTCCACATTATGTCAAGTCCATATGATAATGCTTCAAGGTAAATGTCACAGTTTTACAGCGATGAAAAATTTGACTCAGAGAGATTAAGTAACTGCTAGAAAGTTGTAGGGTTCCCAAGTTCACGCTCTCTCTCCTAAGTCAGTTCAGAAGGCTTTCAACGCCTACCCTTTATCTCATCACTGGTGGAATGAGACCTCCCTCTCGTGCCGCTTCCCCCATGGACTAGAGTTAAAGTGTCACTGTCTTAGGTAACTGGCATAACAGTGCCCCTTGGGAGATGGTCACATCTGATGAATCATAGGTAAGAGTGAGATAGATAGAGGGAGGGAAATTTCATGAAAAAAAATGGATCATTCCTTTTCCTCTTTACTCCCATCTTAACTTCTGACCAGGGCAGGCTTTATGGGTGTGACCTGCACAATCACACATGGCCTTTGCTAAGAGGGGCCCTAAGCATGGTTGAATGCTCTGCTGTCACTGTCTTAAAATTCCTAACATTTCAACAAGGGCACCCTGCATTTTCATTTTGCTCTGGGCCCCAAAATTATATAGCCAGTCCTGCTGCTGGCCCATGCATTATAGGTTTCATCATACCTTCATGCATTATAGGTTTCTTATTTTCCTAAAATGAGCTAGAAGTCTATATAGTGGAGCCATTTTTTGGGTAGAATTAAAACTTGAGGCATATGTCGACCTTCTTCTACCTCTGAGAGGCTGCATGCCTTAAAGCTGAACCACTGCATTCTTTCTTAAAGCACACGGTCAAGGCTTACAAGCCGACTTCCATGCACATGTGAGCCCACTCAACAGATAAGTAGTCACTGTAAACCTTAAAGGCAAAATCTTCAACTCTACTTAATAATTAGTCTAAAATATCGTAGTCCTTATAAGCTCTTTGGGAAATCAGTTTTGAAGAACTGTCATCCTAAAACATCTGATAACCAAAGCAGGATTTTTTTTAGCCACAGAATGATGAGGACATCCTTAAGTTGGAGGTGGGGTGTAGAAAGGAACTGTATGTCTATAAAGGCAAATGTCTGATCAGAGAACAGAGAAGCAAAGTTTTGCTCAAAAATTTAAAAATAATTCGCTTGAGAGCTGTTTTTTGGTTTTTTTCTAATTGTAAAAGAGTTGTGATTATACATTGTCTCTACTGCCTGAAACAGAGAAGTCAGATAAGAACAGGGAAGACAAGTCTGGTGAAATAGAGGAAAGATGCTTTCAATTGACACTGAGAAACAATCTGCAGATGAGAAAAGCCATATAAAGGTTTTTGAGGTTACTGCATTCAAGTCCTAGAGCTCTAACATTCCCACCAAAGCTGAAAGGTTTTGCTTTATTTTGTTTTTTAAGTTAGGTTAAATCCAAAGACCATTCTAGTCAATATTTATAAATCCTAGTTGTCTTATGAGAAATTGATAGCTGTGAGAAATTTGTGAAAATAATAATTTATGATTATATAAGTAATCAAAAAATTACATGATTATCAATGTGAAAGTATCCATTTCCTTAAAATTTTTAATTTCTTTAAAGTTTGTGTTTTTAAGATGTGAATTTTCTTTTTAAAATATTTACTACATTTTGCTTATGACATAAAATACATAATAACACATTTCTCCCATTACTTCAAAAATAATCGTTGATTGGAGGTCATAACACTTTCTATGGTGATGACAAAAGACACGTTTGAGAGCTTCATATCCTAAATGATCATTAAGTACCAAAAGTAAATAATCAACTTCTCAGGGGCTAATCTTAAAAACGTAAGTATTAAGTGACAATCTAAGAACATAAAAATTTGCCATTACTAGTGTCTGTTCCTGCGATTTGATAAATATTATCCATAATGCCCATGAAAAATATTTTTGAAACACGGTTTTAAAAGTAAGTGCTAGGGCACAATTTCACTGAACTCTGTATTCATTTTATTAATCCCCACGCTGGACTTTGATAAATCAATCGGTACTTTATTAAATTTGACTTTCCTTCTATGATAGTAAATAATGTATGAGATATTCCTCTAAATCATTATTTTTTTTCTCCTACCTCTCCTCTTTACATATTTTTGGAAGGAAAAAAAGTGTTTAATTTTCAGAACATTACTGGAGTGTTGTGGTGTTTCTTGTCTTTATCTATTAGGTCCATGCTTTTCTTCAGCCCTTGCAGATTCCATCATTCATATTAATAATCTGTATTATATATTTCTGCTTTATTCCCTTTAGACACATAAACTCTTGCTTCTGCCTAAAGAAATCCTTTGATTTTTTAAACTCAACTCAGGTTTCTCCTAATCTTGAAAAAGCCTGGCATTGCCCTGTCCCGGTCTCTTCTAGGATCACTTGTCTTGCTGCCATTTCTTTCCTCCTACCTTCTCTCTTCCTCATTCTTCTTCCTAATGAGCTGAGGTCCTGTCCAGATAAGACAGGTTTGTTTATCTTTACCTCCTATTATCTACAACTCTTCCACCTAAAAAGTCTATCTATCAAGAAGAGTCTTTGCATCTTAGTTTTACTCAAAGGTTTAGAAGTGCATCATACAAAGAGCAGTGAAATTCCAGTCAGGAGACCTGGGCTCAAATCATGTGGCCATAATAATTTCTCTATGTAAGCCTTGAGCAAACCATTTCACTTTTCAGCCTCCGTTTCCCCCTCTTTAAAATAAATAGATAAACTACAAGGCTGCTGAGACCCCTTACAGGGATAAAACACTCATCTCCCCCAAATGTAGAAAGCAAAATATGCATTAAATTTGTTTCCAGTAGAGCTGAGGGATCTACACTACTAAACAAAACAGCAAAAAGGTTGTGATTTCTGTGGGTCACTCACATATTGTATTTATTCCCATATTATGCATGCATTCACTATTCGGAAGCCAAACGAACAGCATGAATAGCCCCTTGGAATTGACAGATATAACCTCTGAGTTTTGACTATTCAGGAACAGCCCCAAATTTTCGGTCATGTAGTCAATTGTAAGTTGGCTGAGGCCTTGTAAAGTTGGTGTTTAGGGGTGCTCACCAATCCTTAGCATCCAAATCTAAGGATGGTTGGGTGGTAGATTTCTCTAATCATGATTGCTATTGCGGTGCTTACAAATTGGGGGATCCAAGAAGGTATTAAGATATAGCCTCCCCAGTTGTGGGAGTGCGTCACGGTGGTCTCACCAGTGTATTCCATCTGAAAAGAGAGAAAGAAGCAGCTGTCTGGAAGCCAGGATTCCTGGTGGGAAATGGAGACTGGGACACAGACAGATAATCAGACAGAAAGAACTCCAGGAAGCCATAACATAGAGAGAGATTTCTAGGTCTGGGAAAGGGGGCATGTCAAGTCATCTTACAGCAATATTAAAGTTATTTGTGTTTGAAGTGACAGCATGTGTCCATGTATTGGAAGGTAAACAGATCTTCATTACCTCTTCCTCTTTGGAATCTCAACAGCATTCTAGTCTGTATAAGGCAATTCACTTATATTCTGCATGTTGCTTTCTTTTGCTTTCCTCAGCTCTGGTCTCCCCCGCTGGACTGCCAGCTCTTTGAGAGCAAGACTGGACATAAATTTATTATACTGCTTCAATTTTTTTAAAAAAGCTCAATCACTTTTTTTTTTAATCTTCATTTTATTTTCTTTCCATTAAAAAAAAATTCACTGGAGTCCGAGATAACACATTTACCATTACGATGTATTTTGGAACAAATGTCAATCACCGGGCAACCATTTCCAAAGGAATTTTAATTATGTCCTGTCTCACTGAACACTGAGCAAAGTTGCACAATAGTCTGTGGAGTTAGAAGTGACTTTCTCTGAAAGCAACTGTCTCCCGTTAAAAGTAGAAAATTAAAGAAGTGCAAGGCATTCCATTCCTTCTTCATTCAAGTTGATACTTTTTTAAAGGCTGGTCCAACTGCACTTCAGACTTTGTGTACTTTCCCCCCCTCACTGATAGTATTTGGCAGAAGTTTTTAATAATAATTCAAAAAAAAGAAAAGAAAGAAAAATCCAGACTGAGTTTGTACTACCCTTGTGAACCTCCCTGGAGAAATGCTGCTCTTTGCTCAGCAATTCCCGCTTGAAACAGAGAGCCAACACAAGGAAAACAGCTGGGCTCCCTTCCTGGTCTCCATTCAGAGCGGCCAGTCTGGAAACAAATCTGCAAAGGCAGACGCGGGGGAGGGAGAGGACACCTAAACAGAATAGAGGCTGAGATCACGAAGAATCCTTCAGTGTTCTAAGAGAGAGAGAATTCTAAGGGACTGACTACTTTATGGCCTGCATTTTTATTATAACAAAAAGCTTAGCGATTATGTTGTTTGAAAAGTTAAAATGAGATGAAACTGTAGATCACATGACTGTTCCGGGCTCAATATTTCACAGTTCTGTGGACTCCAGCTTTAACTGGCTGGATGAGGGCAAAATACAAAAACCACTAGGGGAGCATCACCCAGCTCACTAGTCCCAGGCTAATTTTTATCTTCCAGTTGAAGACAGTTGAGCTGATTCAGGTCACAGCCATCTTTTAAGTCCCAACAATAACAACATCAATAGGGATAACATGCCCCTCAACTCCACCCCAGTGAATTCAGCATTCACTGTGCCAGGCACTGGACCTGCACTGCGCAAGCATCAATTCCTCCTCAGAACAGCCTCAGGAGAAGCTCAGATCAAGAGAGATGAAGGAACCGGTCCTGGAGTTTCTCTCAAGCCATCCTGACCCCGGAGCTGTGCCCTCACCACTGTACTACACTGCTACTACCCTTTAACAGTCAATGCTCCACTTACAACATGACACCATGTAAATGCTGAAAAATCGGAATTCCCAGGAATCTGAGCTCCTGAAAAGATTCAGAAGAGGGCTTCTCATGGGAGGAATGTGAAATCTTTTAAATGTTAGGTTCAGGGAAGGAAATCTGTTGCGTTTATCAGTTAATGCACAAAATCATTTAACTTCCAAATAGATTGGCCCTCCCACATCTCAGGTTAAAGAGCAGTCTGTTCTCAATCTTTTACTTTACCAAAAACAGAAGTCTAATCTATTTAATTACAGTCACTTTTACTAGGCCATAGGATAATGGCAGGTCCCAAGGCGGGGAAATCTCTTTCAAGAAAACACTTCTGGGCGAGGCGTCTACAGTGAGCTGGCACTAGATCAATCCTTTTCCTCTTTCTCAGTCTCTAAGCAGCAAGGACACCATGAGTTTTACATATAACATGTATTTTTGTGTGTGTGTGGTACACGGGCCTCTCACAGTTGTGGCCTCTCCCGTGGCGGAGCACAGGCTCCGGACGCGCAGGCTCAGCGCCATGGCTCACGGGCCCAGCCGCTCCGCGGCATGTGGGATCTTCCCAGACGGGGGCACGAACCCGCGTCCCCTGCATCGGCAGGCGGACTCTCAACCACTGCGCCACCAGGGAAGCCCGTGTAGTCTTAATTACAATTCCTCTTTCGTTAGATCAGATAACACCTTGCCCCACTCTGATTAGTTTCACATAGTAATGATTAAATCCAGTTACTCTGCTGAATACCCCAGACACCAGTTTGCCAGACTAAGTGCAGTAAGATTTATATTCAGAGTAGCATCTTCATTTCCATCTAACTGTGTTGTTCCTTCCTTGATCTTGACCTCTGAAATAGAAACAAATGCCCATACGTGGTGCTAAGGCCAAAAGAAGGGGCCCAGTATTCATCCAGCATGGGGGAGGGAGGGATCTGTGTATCTTGTGTCAGGATGACTTTTACCACTGGCTCACATTTTTTACTTTCTTCTCAGCTTCTTTGGCCTGCACCCGTGATGTAACATGACGGACCTAACCCATGTGGTCAAAAACTCAATGACCCCAATGAACACAGGAACACTAAGAGACAATGAAACAAGAAGGAGAAACCACTAGAGATGCTGCTTCCCAACTCTGACACTTGCATAGACCTTGTGGGCTTATCCCCGGGTGACCTATGCACCCAGAGCGAACACAACAGAAAGTCAAAACCATATCTTACGGAATTGGACACAACCTTCCCAAAGGCTGGCACACTGTAGCACAATGACATTTTCATCAGTAAATGCAGTTACGGTGGTCATGTTCCACGTGTATTTTGGAAAAGATGCAATCGTTATTTTTGAATGATTTTCAATATTTCCGATTGTTTCAAAGTCTTTTAGTGAACTTTATAAAGACACTCCAACTTCTTTTATTTCTTCTATTCCTTTCTTGTCTTTCACATCAAGCTCTATGAGGGTGTATCATAGAGGATGCATCCTGCATTCATGTGTATATTAGATAAGAGGAAGCTTTTGAATTTACCCTCCATAGTCCCTGAAGGATAGAACCCTCACATTATTTTGGATTGAACCAAAAGATCTTAAGCCAAAATGAGGCCACTGAAAACCAAATTCCACTCTCAAATCTCAAACAGGTTTCCAAAGCATATTGGAAAACTGCTTTGCATAGCAACAGAGTCAGGAATGTTTTCAGCTCAGCCTGGAGGGAGGACCGTGCTGGGATATATGAAATAGTTCCTGACTTAGAACCTACTTTTTGTTTAAGATTGCAAATATTCCTAGCAGGGCCAAGCCTGGATTTCTCATTAGGCCTTCAGAAAGCAGCAGCCATCCGTCACAGTCTTTTCAAAGGCTGCATTAAATGGCTTGTGTACATCTGCAGGGTTTCTGTGTTTGATCCTAGATTATGTTTTCACTAAGGTTAAGGGTTAGAGTTTTGACAGATGTGGCTGTAGTCTAACTGGCCCACGTTATCTGCTCCTTTTCCACACACATACAGTATGCGGTAGCCAAGTTTGTGACATGTCTCAACTTTGATACCAGCAAACGAGGGGTGGGTGGAATGTGGGCTTGAATACTTAGTTAGGTTTGGGTTTTAGTTTCAGAGTCAGTATGAAATCCAGTGCGGCATCTGAGGGGAAATAGGATTATGTCATTCTGTCACTGTTTCATTCCAACTAGGTTGCAGTTTCTTTTCTCTTTCTTTTATTTTCCCCTCCTCTAACTTTTACAGGACTTTCCACTTTCTCCATTTATTTTTTCATTGCCACAGCTTGACCTTGCTATTTCCAATAAACCAAAGTGGAAACTGAATGAGAGTGTGTCTCGGATTCAGACCTCTTCGTGTGAATAGCTATTGTGCAAATATACGATGTAGCATCCCTGGCTTCCTCATTGAGGAGATCAGTGGGCCAATGTGACTTAACTGCAACAAGATGACAAACTTCCAGGGACATGACAGTTATGTTGCTTAACCTAAATTAAGTTACCAGCACCACGCTATGCACAGGAGGGATGCGCAAGTCCCTAACATTTTACCTATTTAGCCTAATCAGTGTGCCAGGTGTGTATGAGGCAAGGAGGATAAAGATAAATAAGCACGTGTCCTCCTTTAATCGGCCTACCTGCTGGGAGTTCTTAATCTGAACCACAGGGAAGTCCACAATTATTTGAAGAGAAAGAGATATATTTCAAAATGATAGGATAAGTGTTAGAAGACAGATATGCACAAGGGCATTACATTGAGAGCTTGCTGAGGAAAGTGTGAATCCCCCAGTCACTGAAGCTCTGAGAAGTTAAGTGAATCGCCCAAGGTCACATAGCAGAACACAAATTTGAAAACAGATCTGTCTGATTCAGAACAAAGCTTCCCTTTCCATTCTATAATGGCTTTTCACAATTTTCACAGAATTGTGGCTATGTTAATTTGGTTTTGTAACATTAATGTTTAAAGAGAAGCACTAACTCTTTGCACTCAGGTAGACGAGGAAAGGCCAAGAGGGTTATCTGAAATCTGTGCTTCCTTATCTGTGCTTCCTTATCTACCAAAGCTGAGAGCCCGCTTCTTCCTATGGCCTTTCACATCCCACTGTGCCAGCTCCTCTCCAATCCTGGGTGCCTATCACCCTTCCCCAGGCCTGCCCTTCCAGAGCTAAATAAACAATTATGCCACTATTGCTAAAAAGTGGCAGAAAACAGAAGCAAAAATTGACATTGTCGGTTCTCTCGCTTCTCAGTCCCATATGGACATTTTTGCTACAAAAGTATGGTGATCTGAAAGCCTAATTATTTTTTAAGACTTCCTTTAAAACAATATATGGACCCTATTACAGGACTCACTGACTTCTTCACTCTGCCTCTGCTCTGGGGGTTGGTGAGTTTATGATTTACAGCTCAAGTGAATGCTGTGCTCAGGTTCATTGCTCCAATGTGATTAGAGCTGACAGTGGTTCTGGATACCAGAGCGATTTTAACGATTATTAACTTCACTGTGGGCTGAAAAATGACTTACACGCTAGTGAAGCTTAAGTAGGCTCAGCATCACAGCTTCTGTGCACTTTACTCCATTCCTCCACTTTACTCTGGACACAAAGAAAGTGTGGGGCTTTATTTTTTTTATCCTTTTGTGTGTCCTAAAAGGGAATTCCAGGCTAGCTGCTTTGGACGTATAATATCATCCAGAGGATGAACTACCATGAAATCAGGTCCAAGTAGTTTTGAGGTCTTACCTGAGAAATAAGGGCACTAAGTCAGCCTAGAAATCTGTCAAGAGGCTGCCTGGGTGAAAAATGATTGAGTCTCTCTCCCTCTCTGTTTCCCTGCTGTAGACCTCCAGAGTTGTTTAGATTTACTCCAGTTCCTACTAGACCAACTAGTCAAAAGTAAGTTCTGTATTCTCCCAATTAAAATCCGGCAACACTCACCTTCCATGTACAATGGGCTGTCCTGGCTGGTCTCACACAGCCAAAAAGGAACTTAAAATAGAAAGGCAGGACTCTCAGTACATTTGAGTAGCACATGGAGTGTCACATCAGTTTTAAACGTTAAGTGTCCCCATTGCTTTAGTCTGAGCTCTTGAGCCAAACTATTACCCTCACTCTCCTTTTCCATCATCTTGGGGAGACGAGGTAGTGGAATGAGCTAAAAACTCCTTAGCTGATCTTCTCTGCTGGGCCAAACCATGCAAGCACCATCCTCTGGGTCCAGTTTGGGACTTTTACGAGAGAACCTCTCTGTCTCTTGGTCTTAGCCAGTATTTAGGGAGTAAGTGCTATATATCGTAGCCAAAGTTTGTGCCAAAATAGTTAAATTTTGCTTCATTTGAACTACAAGGAACTCCTAGGGCGATGCACTACAGATGTAAAGAAAGTTTGACAAATATTGGTCAGAGTGAGTAATGACTTGCATACCTATTCCAGGGGGGAAAAAAAAAAAGATCTAGAAAAAAGAATAAGAAGAAAGGAAGGGTCAGTAAGACTTCCCCAAGGTGAAGAAAATCTATCACCTCTCTATTCCATAATCCTGCAAATGGGCCTGACAATGGCTTTCATACCCCAGTGAGTCTAAAGTAGGTTGCACACCCCTGACTTGGTACCCAAGACTGTACACTGGAATGCAGAGAAAAATTACAACTTTGATTTGTATGCTTATTTCATCTCATCTGTTTCATTTCTATTTGTTATATTTTATAGTACATATAAATGTTAGAATAATGGTGCATGTATACAATTTAAAAATAATTGTATGTATATTGGAGGACACTCCAAAAAAACTGAAGTGAGAAGAATATTCAACCAAAACACTTTCAAAATCACTGCTTCCCACAAATAAAGCACCCATGGTTCATACTTTTTAATTCACTACAGAATCCTTCTCTTCCTCACGGATTTCCTGTATCCTCTATTGGCGAGATACAAACTTTATTTAGGTGATACAAACGAAATTTAACACGTCATGAACTGGACAGTCTCCTGTCAGAGAACTACAAAGTGAGGCAGAGGGCAAGAAACTTTTATAGGATAAAGAATAAGGAACAAGGAAGAGACAAATAGGAAATAGATAGTCAACGTTGTTTGTGGTGAGAAGGCCCAGAGTGGGCTTGGTGCGTTTGGGGACCGGATGACTGAACACAGTTATACTGCGCTTTTGGGCAGGCAGAGCTTTTACAAGGATACAAAGTTACCTAAGTTTCAGTTTGATGACATGACACCCCAGGCAAGAGTGGCTCCATCTTGGGCCTAGAGATTTATTTCAACACCATCCACTCAGATACGCAAGCTAGCAATCTCAGACTCATCCTCAACTGGTCCCTGTTACTAAGCTCCTTATCCAAGGGATCACAAAGTCCTATTGATTACTTCTTTGAAGGCATCTCAGATCAGAGCCTTTTCTATATTCCAGCCACCACCTTGATACATACTTTCATTATCTCTCGGTTGAACTACTCCAATAGCCAAGTTACTAGACTCTCTGCCCTTGACTCTTCTAGTCATTCTCCATACCATCACCAGAGTAGCCTTTCTAAAAACCTTTAATTAGATCACTGGCCTCCTTAGGAACCTGCAATAGGAATGCACCATCACAGGATAGAGCTCAAGGTTCTTAACACAGTATGTCATGGTCTGACTATGTCCTAACCTACAAGTCATATACTCCTCTCTGCTGTGCTCCAACTCCCCAACTCTCTCACATTGCTGGACTTCTCACCGTTCTCCAAACAGTGCGTTCATGCCTTTGTTTATGGACTACTCCTACCCAAAATACTCTTCTTCCCCTCACGTTTTCTTTGTCTTTGTTAGAGCAGCTTAGCCTATGCCCTCCCTAATACAACAGCTATGACCTGTTTGAGCATATACATGTCTGGTACTGTAATACATTATCTCATAGCACCCCATTTTGATTCTCATTTGACATAAGGAGTAAGTAGCAGAGCCAGGATTCCAATCTATATCCATGTGGTTCCAAAGCATAAGACATTAATCACTGGGCATTAAATTTTAAAAGCAAATGCAAATGTCACCTCCTGGTGACAAACCCATTGGGGAGTTAATTGCTCTCCCCAAGTAAGTTGTTCCTATTTCTGTCACAGCATTTATAATACTGTGCTTTAGTTTGCATCGTAGTAGACTGTGAGCTCTTACAGGTCAAGGACTATTTATACTCACCTTTACATGTAGGGTACCTAGGACACACTGACACATACAAGATGGTCAGTAAATATTTGTTGAATAAATCAATTCACAGATGTTCTGTCCTTCCTTCTTATTTTTTTTCCTCAACTCACTATGTTCCATCCCATCTTTAATATAAATGCAAAGGTGTCAAGAATGCCTGACACAGTACCCAAACAGAAAAGGCTTTATACAGCAGAGAAATTGTCAACACCTTTACAAAGTTTCCCTACACTGACTCCAAGACCTTGCCTCAAAAACAGAGCAACTACTACACACAACGACAATTTTAATGAGATATAATTTACTTATCTCACTTTAAGTGTATATTCAATGGCTTTGGACAAATGTATTCACTCAGGTTATCAACACTAAAATAAAAATAATGAACATCACCCCAAAAGGTTATTTGCTCAGTCCTCTTCCCAGTTGATCTCACCCCATAACTGTATTCAGGGAGCCAAGGATCGGCTTTCTGTAAATACGTGGGGCATTTTTCTTTTCTAGAGTTTCGTTACACTGAATATCATATAATACCTACACCTTTGTGTCTGAATTCTTTCACTTACCATACTTATTCTGAGATTGATCCATGTTGTCATGTCTTAGTAGTGCATTCATTTTTACTGCTGAATAGTATTCCATTGTTAAATATTGTATTTATACATTCACCTGTTGATGGACATTTGTGTTGTTCTCAGTTTGGATTCCATTAAATAAAAGAGCATTTGTGAACAACTCTTTATGTGCACACATGCCTTCATTTCTCTTGGATAAGTACCTAAGAGTGAATTGCTTTATCATATGGTAAATATATGTTTAACTTTATGAGAAACTGCCAAAACTCTTTTCCAAAGTGGCTGTAAAATTTTACATTCCCATCAGTAGTGTATGAGAGTGCCAGGTGCATCATATCCTCACCAACAGCTGGTGTTGTCGCTCATTTTAACTGTACCCACTCTAATGTTCTAATGGATGTGTAGTGATATCACGTTATGGTTTTAATTTTCATTTCCTTAATGATGAATGACAGTGAAGATCTTTTCATGAATATATTGGCTGTCTATCATCTTTGGTGAAGAGTTTGTTCAAATTTGTCCATTTTTTGTGTAGACTTTTTATTGGTTCTTTTAGTGAGTTGTAAGAGTTTTTTTTTTAATGTATTCTGGAAAGCCGTCTTTTGTCAGATATACATTGATAATATTTTCTCCCAGTCTGAGGCTTGCCTTTTCATTTTCATTTTCTTGCTGGTATATTATGAGGAACAGAAGCTTTAAATTTTAATGTAACCAAATTCAAACATCTTATATTCATGCTTTTGTGTCCTATCTAAGAAATTTTTGCCTACCTGAAGGTTACAAAGTTTATTCTAAAAGTTTTATAGTTTTAGCATTTACATTTAGGGCTATGATCCATCTCACGTTAATTTTAGTGTGTGATAAAGTAAGGGTTGAGGTTCATTTTTTCTATGTCGATAATAAGTTTTTCCAGACCATTTGTTGAAAAAGTAATCCTTTCCATATTGAATTACCTTGGCATCTTTGTTGAAAATCAATTGACCTTACATATGCAGGCCTATTTTTGGACTCTCTATTATGTTTCATTGATCTATGTGTCTGAACTTATGCCAATAACACACTGTCTTGATTACTGTAGCTTTACAGTAAATGTTGAGATCAGTAAGTTTTCTAACTTTACTCTTCTTTTTCAAAAAATTTTTGGTTTTCCCAGGCACTCAGATATCCATATAAATTTTAGAATCAGCTTGAAATTTTCTACAACAAAGCCTTCTGGGATTTTTATTGGGACTTTACTGAATCTATAAATCATTTTGGAGAGAAGTGACATTTTAATAATACTGACTCATAACAATATTGATTTTATTGAGATTTCATTGAATCGAGAAATCAATTTGGAAAGGGTTGAAATTATAGCAATATTCAGTCTTCCAAGCTATCAACATGGTAAATCAATCCACTTATTCATTAATTTCTCATAGAAATATTTCTGTTTTTCAGAGTAGGGTGCTCCGGACTCGCAGGCTCAGAGGCCATGTCTCACGGGCCCAGCCGCTCCGCGGCATGTGGGATCTTCCCAGACCGGGGCACGAACCCGTGTCCCTTGCATTGGCAACCACTGCGCCACCAGGGAAGCCCAGAGTAGAGATTTTATGTATTTCATGTTTGGGGATGCTATTGCAAATAATATTGTCTTAGTTATTATTCTCATTTCTATTTGTTTATTGCTAATATATAGAAATACAATTGATTCTTGCATACTAATTTTTTTTTTTTTTCTGGTACGTAGGCCTCTCACTGCTGCGGCCTCTCCCGTTGCACAGCACAGGCTCCAGACGCGCAGGCCCAGCGGCCATGGCTCACGGGCCCAGCCGCTCCGCGGCACGCAGGATCCTCCCGGACCGGGGCACGAACCCGCATCCCCTGCACTGGCAGGCGGACCCTCAACCACTGCGCCACCAGGGAAGCCCTATACTAATTTTGTATCCTGAAATCTTACTAAAATAACTTACTACTTCTACCAGGTTTTTTTGTTTTTTGGGGGGGTTTTTTGGTAGATTTGTGAGGATTTACAGCATATTTGATCATGTCATGTGTGAAAAAAGGTGGTTTTACTTGTAGCTTTCTAATTTGTGTACCTTTTATTTCTTTTCCTTATTACACTGGTAAGAATGTCCAGTAGACTGTTGAACAGAAGTGGAAAGGGTGAACATCCTCATCTTATTCTTAATCTTAGGGCAAAAGGATTCAGGGTTCACCATTAAGTGATTTGATAGTATTAGGTTTTTCTAAATAACTTTATTGAGAGATAATTCACATGCCACAAAATTCAACCATTTAAAGTGCACAATTCAGTGACTTTAGTATATTCATAGAAACGTGCAATCATCAGCCTTTTATCAGATTGAGGAGGTTCCCTTCAATTCTTGGTTTCCTGGGAGATTATAATAATGGATGTATGTTGAATTTTTTCAGATGCTTTTCTTACATCAACTGAAATGACCATATAGTTTTTCTCCTCTATTGTAATAAGATGAACTACATTAACTGATTTTTAATGTTAATCAACCTTCTAGTCCTGGGATAAACACCACTTGGTCATGGTATATTATGCTTTTTATATATCTCATTGTTGGTTTGCTAATATTTTGCTAAAAATTTTTGACCCATGTTCATGAAGGATATTGGTCTGTAGTTTTCTTTTCTTGTATTATTTTATCTGGCTTTAATATCAGGATACTGCTGGCCTTGTAAAATGAGATAAGAAGTGTTTCTTCTGCTATATTTTCAAAATGAGTTTATGTTGGGTCGGTGGTATTTCTGCCTTGAATGTTTCATACAATTCACCAGTTAAGCAATCTCGATCCACAAGTTTCTTTGTAGGAAGGCTACTAATTATGAATTAATGTCTTTAATTCATATTCAGGTTTTCTATCAATTTTTGGAATAATTTTGATTGTCTTTCAAGGAAATTTTCCGTTTCATACAGGTTGTTGAGTTCACCGGCATCAAGTTGTTTATAATATCCTGTTAGTTACCCTTATAATATATGCAGGATCGTAGAGATATTTCCTTTTTCATTATTGATATTGGTAATATTTATATCCTTTTTGTTTTTTCATCAATATAGCCAGAGGTTTATTTATTATATTGATCTTTTCAAAGAATCAGCTTTCGATTTCATTGATGTTCTTTATTTTTTTTTCTGTATTTTATTTCATTGATTTATTATTTGTTTCCTACTGATTTGGGGTTTAATTTGCTCCTGTATTTCTAGCTTAAGGTAGAAGTTTATATTGGTTGGGGTTTTTTTTTTAACATCTTTATTGCAGTATAATTGCTTTACAATGGTGTGTTAGTTTCTGCTTTATAAAAAAGTGAATCAGCTATACATATACATATATCCCCAAATCCCCTCCCTCTTGCATCTCCCTCCCACACTCCCTACCCCACCCCTCTAGGTGGTCACAAACCACCAAGCTGATCTCCCTGTGCTATGCAGCTGCTTCCCACTAGCTATCTATTTTATATTTGGTAGTATATGTAAGTTCATGCCACTCTCTCACTTCGTCCCAGCTTACCCTTCCTACTCCCCATGTCCTGAAGTCCATTCTACACGTCTGCGTCTTTATTCCTGTCCTGCCCACAGTTCTACAGAACCTTTTTTTTTTTTTTAGATTCCATATATATGTGTTAGCATATGGTATTTGTTTTTCTCTTTCTGACTTACTTCACTCTGTATAACAGGCTCTAGGTCCATCCACCTCACTACAAATAACTCAATTTCGTTTCTTTTAATGGCTGAGTAATATTCCATTGTATATATGTGGCACATCTTCTTTACCATTCATTTGTCAATGGACACTTAGGTTGCTTCCATGTCCTGGCCATTGTAAATAGAGCTGCAATGAACATTGTGGTACATGACTCTTTTTGAATTATGGTTTTCTCAGGGTATATGCCCAGTAATGGGATTGCTGGGTCGTAAGGTAGTTCTATTTTTAGTTTTTTAAGGAACCTCCATACTGTTCTCCACAGTGGCTGTATCAATTTACATTCCCACCAACAGTGCAAGAGAGTTCCCTTTCCTCCACACCCTCTCCAGCATTTGTTGTTTATAGATTTTCTGATGATGCCCTTTCTAACTGGTGTGAGGTGATACCTCATTGTAGTTTTGATTTGCATTTCTCTAATGATTAGTGATGTTGAGCATCCTTTCATGTGTTTGTTGGCAATCGGTATATCTTCTTCGGAAAAATGTCTATTCAGGTCTTCTGCCCATTTTTGGAGTGGGTTGTTTGTTTTTTTGATATTGAGCTGCATGAGCTGCTTGTAAATTTTGGAGATTAATCCTTTATCAGTTCCTTCATTGGCAAACATTTTATCCCATTCTGAGGGTTGTCTTTTCATCTTGTTTATGTTTTCCTTGCTGTGAAAAAGCTTTTAAGTTTCATCAGATCCCATTAGTTTATTTTTGTTATTTTTATTTCTCTAGGAGGTGGGTCACAAAGGATCTTGCTGTGATTTATGTCATAGAGTGTTCTCCCTATGTTTTTCTCTAAGAGTTTTATAGTGTCTGGCCTTACATTTAGGTCTTTAATCCGTTTTGAGTTTATTTTTGTGTGTGGTGTTAGGGAGTGTTCTAATTTCATTCTTTTACATGTAGCTGTCCAGTTTCCCCAGCACCACTTATTGAAGAGGGTGTTTTTTCTCCATTGTATATTCTTGCCTTCTTTATCAAAAATAAGGTGACCACATGTGTGTGGGTTTATCTCTGGGATTTCTATCCTGTTCCATTGATGTATATTTCTGTTTTTGTGCCAGTACCATGCTGTATTGATTACTATAGCTTTGTAATATAGTTTGAAGTCCAGAAGCCTGATTCCTCCAGCTCCGTTTTTCTTTTTCAAGATTGTTTTGGCTATTCAGGCTCTTTTGTGTTTCCATATAAATTGTGAAATTTTTTGTTCTAGTTCTGTGAAAAATGCTATTGGTAGCTTGATAGGGATTGCACTGAATCTGTAGATTGCTTTGGGTAGTACAGTCACTTTCAAAACGTTGAATCTTCCAATCCAAAAACATAGTATATCTCTCCATCTGTTTGTATCATCCTTAATTTCTTTCATCAGTGTCTTATAGTTTTCTGCATACAGGTCTTTTGCCTCCTTAGGTAGGTTTATTCCTAGGTATTTTATTCTTTTTGTTGCAGTGGTAAATGGGAGTGTTTCTCTAATTTCTCTTTCAGATTTTTCATCATTAGTGTATGCGAATGCAAGAGATTTCTGTGCATTAATTTTGTATACTGCTACTTTACCAAATTCATTGATTAGCTCTAGCAGTTTTCTGGTAGCATCATTAGGATTCTCTATGTATAGTATCATGTCATCTGCAAACATTGACAGCTTTACTTCTTTTCCGATTTGCATTCCTTTTATTTCTTTTTATTCTCTGATTGCCATGGCTAGAACTTCCAAAACTATGTTGAATAATAGTGGTGAGAGTGGGCAAGCTTGTCTTCTTCCTGATCTTAGAGGAAATTGTTTCAGTTTTTCTCCATTGAGAATGATGTTGGCTGTGGGTTTGTCATATATGGCCTTTATTATGTTGAGGTAATTTGCCTCTATGACTACTTTCTGGAGGGTTTTTATCATAAATCGGTGTTGAATTTTGCCGAAAGCTTTTGCTGCATCTATTGAGATGATCATATGGTTTTGATTCTTCAATTTGATAATATGGTTTGTCACACTGATTGATTTGCATATACTGAAGAATCCTTGCATCCCTGGGATAAATCCCACTTGATCATGGTGTGTGATCCTTTTAATGTGCTGTTGGATTCTGTTTGCTGGTATTTTGTTGAGGATTTTTGCATCTATGTTCATCAGAGATATTGGCCTGTAGTTTTCTTTCTTTGTGACAACTTTGTCTGGTTTTGCTATTAGGGTGATGGTGGCCTTATAGAATGTGTTTGGGAGTGTTCCTCCCTCTGCTGCATTTTGGAAGAGTTTGAGAAGGATAGGTATTGGTTCTCCTCTAAATGTTTGATAGAATTCGCATGTGAAGCCATCTGGTCCTGGGCTTTTGTTTGTTGGAAGATTTTTAATCACAGTCTCAAATTCAGTGCTTGTGATTGGTCTGTTTACATTCTCTATTTCTTCCTGGTTGGTTAACAGAAGGCCATGCTTTTCTAAGAATTTGTCTATTTCTTCCATGTTGTCCATTTTATTGGCACAGAGTTGCTTGCAGTAATCGCTCATGATCCTTTGTATTTCTGCAGTGTCAGTTGTTACCTCCCCTTTTTCATTTCTAATTCTATTGATTTGAGTCTTCTCCCTTTTCTTTCTGGATGAGTCTGGCTAATGGTTTATCAATTTTGTTTATCTTCTCAAAGAACCAGCTTTTAGTTTTATTGAGTTTTGCTACTGTTTCCTTCATTTCTTTTTCATTTATTCTCTAATCACTATGATTTCTTTCCTTCTGCTAACTTTGGGGTATTTTTGTTCTTCTTTCTCTAATTGCTTTAGGTGTAAGGTTAGGTTGTTTATTTGAGATGTTTCTTGTTTCTTCAGGTATGATCATACTGCTATAAACTCCCCTCTTAGAACTGCTTGCTGCATCCCATAGGTTTTGGATTGTTGTGTTTTCATTGTCATTTCTTTCTAGGTATTTTTTGATTTCCTCTTTGATTTCTTCAGTGATCTCTTGGTTATTTAGTAGTGTATTGTTTAGTCTCCATGTGCTTGTATTTTTTACAGATTTTTCCTGTAATTGATATCTAGTCTCACAGCATTGTGGTTGGAAAAGATACTTGATGATTTCAATTTTCTTAAACTTACCAAGGCTTGATTTGTGACCCAAGATATGATCTATCCTGGAGAATGTTCCATGAGCACTTGAGAAGAAAGTGTATTCTGTTGTTTTGGGATGGAATGTCCTATAAATATCAATTAAGTCCATCTTGTTTAATGTATCATTTAAAGCTTGTGTTTCCCTTATTTATTTTCATTTTGGATGATCTGTCCATTGGTGAAAGTGGGGTGTCAAATCCCCCACTATGATTGTGTTACTGGCAATTTCCCCTTTTATGGCTGTTAGCATGTGCCTTATAAATTGAGGTGCTCCTATGTTGGGTGCATAAATATTTACAATTGTTATATCTTTTTCTTGGATTGATCCCTTGGTCATTATGTAGTGTCCTTCTTTGTCTCTTGTCATAGTCTTTACTTTAAAGTCTATTTTGTCTGATATGAGAATTGCTACTCCAGGTGTCTTTTGATTTCCATTTGCATGGAATATCTTTTTCCATCCCCTCACTTTCAGTCTGTATGTGTCCCTAGGTTTGAAGTTGGTCTCTTGTAGACAGCATACATACAGGTCTTGTTTTTGTATCCATTCATCCAGTCGGTGACTTTTGGTTGGAGTATTTAATCCATTTACATTTAAGGTAGTTATCGATATGCATATTCCTATTACCATTTTCTTAATTGTTTTGGGTTTGTTATTGTAGGTCTTTTCCTTCTCTTGTGTTTCCTGCCTAGAGAATTTCCTTTAGCATTTGTTGTAAAGCTGGTTTGGTGGTACTGAATTCTCTTAGCTTTTGCTTGTCTGTAAAGGTTTTAATTTCTCCATCGAATCTGAATTAGATCCTTGCTGGGTGAAGTAATCTTGGTTGTAGGTTGTTCCCTTTCATCACTTTAAATATATCCTGCCACGCCCTTCTGGCTTGCAGAGTTTCTGCTGAAAGATCAGCTGTTAACCTTTTGGGGATTCCCTTGTATGTTATTTGCTGTTTTTCCCTTGCTGCTTTTAATATTTTCTCTTCATATTTAATTTTTGATAGTTTGATTAATATGTGTCTTAGCATGTTTCTCCTTGGATATATCCTGTATGGGACTCCCTATGCTTACTGGACTTGATTGACTATTTCCTTTCCCATATTAGAGAAGTTTTCAACTATAATCTCTTCAAATATTTTCTCAGTCCCTTTCTTTTTCTCTTCTTCTTCTGAGACCCCTATAATTCAAACGTTGGTGCATTTAATGTTGTCCCAGAGGTCTCTGAGACTGTCTTCAATTCTTTTCATTCTTTTTTCTTTATTCCACTCTGCAGTAGTTATTTCCACTATTTTATCTTCCAGGTCACTTATCTGTTCTCCTGCCTCTGTTATTCTGCTATTGATTCCTTCTAGAGAATTTTTAATTTCATTTATTGTGTTGTTCATCATTTTTGTTTGCTCCTTAGTTCTTCTAGGTCCTTGTTAAATGTTTCTTGTATTTTCTCCATTCTATTTCCAAGATTTTGGATCATCTGTACTATCATTACTCTGAATTCTTTTCCAGGTAGCTGCCTATTTCCTCTTCATTTGTTTGGTCTGGTGGGTTTTTGCCTTGCTCCTTCATCTGCTGTGTATTTCTCTGTCTTTTCATTTTGCTTAGTTTACTGTGTTTGGGGTCTCCTTTTTGCAGGCTGCAGGTTTGTAGTTCCCGTTGTTTTTGGTGTCTGCCCCCAGTGGCTAAGGTTGGTTCAATGGGTTGTGTAGGCTTCCTGGTGGAGGTGACTGGTGCCTGTGTTCTGGTGGATGAGGCTGGATCTTGTCTTTCTGGTGGACAGGACTGTGTCTGGTGGTGTGTTTTGGGGTGTTTGTGACCTTATTATGATTTCAGGCAGCCTTTCTGCTAATGGGTGGGGTTGTGTTCCTGTCTTGGTAGTTGTTTGGCATAGGGTGTCCAGCACTGTAGCTTGCTGGTCATTGAGTGGAGCTGGGTCTTAGCATTGATATGGAGATCTCTAGGAGAGCTTTCACTGTTTGATATTATGTGGAGCTGAGAGTTCTCTGGTGGACCAATGTCCTTAACTCGGCTCTCCCACCTCAGAGGCACAGGCCTGACACCCTCTCTTCTTTCTTTCTTTTTTTTATGACAGGCCAGGTGTCAGGCCTGTGCCTCTGAGGTGGGAGAGCTGAGTTCAGGACATTGGTCCACCAGAGATGTCCTGGTCAGAGCACCAGAACCCTATCAGCCACATGGCCCAGAAGAAAAGGGAGGAAAAAAAAAAAAGAAAAAAAATAATAAAATAAAATTATTGAAATAAAAAAGTATATTAAAAATAAAAAAGATAAAAAAAGGAGAGAAAGAAGAGAGCAACTGAACCAATAAACAAATTCACCAATGATAACACGAGCTAAAACTATACTAAAAAAACAAAAACAAACAAAAAAATATGGACTGATAGAACCCTAGGACAAATGGTAATAGCAAAGCTATACAGACAAAATCACACAAAATAGCATACACATACACACTCACAAAAAGAGAAGAAGGAAAAAAATATACATATATATCTATATATAAAAAAAGGAAGAGAGAAACCAAATCAATAAACAAATCTACCAATGATAATAAACTCTAAATACTAAACTAAGATAAACATAAAACCAGAAACAAATTAGATGCAGAAAGCAAATCCCAAGTCTACAGTTGCTCCCAAAATCCACTGCCTCAATTGTGGGATGATTCGTTTTCTACTCAGGTATTCCACGGACGCAGGGTACATCAAGTTGATTGTGGAGATTTAATCCACTGCTCCTGAGGCTGCTGGGAGGGATTTCCCTTTCTCTTCTTTGTTTGCACAGCTCCTGGGGTTCAGCTTTGGATTTGGCCCCACCTCTGTGTGTAGGTCACCTGAGGGCGTCTGTTCTTCACTTAGACAGGACAGGGTTAAAGTAGCAGCTGATTAGGGGGCTCTAGCTCATTCAGGCAGGGGAGAGGGAGGGGTACGGAATGCGGGGCAAGCCTGCAGCGGCAGAGGCCAGCATGACATTGCACCAGCCTGAGGCACGCTGTGTGTTCTCCCGAGGAAGTTGTCCCTGGAACGCGGAACCCTGGCAGTGGCAGGCTGCACAGCCTACGGGGAGGGGAGGAGTGGATAGTGACCTGTGCTTGCACAAAGGCTTCTTGGTGGCTGCAGTAGCAGCCTTAGCGTCTCATGCCCGTCTCTGGGGTCCACACTGATAGCTGCGGCTCACACCTGTCTCTGGAGCTCATTTAGGCAGTGCTCTGAATCCCCTCTCCTTGCGCACCCCAAAACAACGGTCTCTTGCCTCTTAGGCAGGTCCAGACTTTTCCCTGGACTCCCTCCCAGCTAGCTGTGGTGCACTAGCCCGCTTTAGGCTATGTTCACGCAGCCAACCCCAGTCCTCTCCCTGGGATCTGACTTCCGAAGCCCGAGCCTCAGCTTCCAGCTCCCACCCATCCCGGTGGGTGAGCAGACAAGCCTCTGAGGCTGGGGAGTGCTGGTTGGCACCGATCCTCTGTGCGGGAATCTCTCCACTTTGCCCTCTGCACCCTTGTTGCTACACTCTCCTCCGTGGCTCCAAAGCTTCCCCCGTGCCACCACCCCACGCCCCCCCCCCCACCGTCTCCACCAGCGAAGGGGCTTCCTAGTGTGTGGAAACTTTTCCTTCTTCACAGCTCCCTCCCCGAGGTGCAGGTCCTGTCCCTATTCTTTTGTCTCTTTTTTCTTTTTTCTTTTGCCCTATCCAGGTATGTGGGGGGAGTTTCTTGCCTTTTGGGAGGTCTGAGGTCTTCTGCCAGCGTTCAGTAGGTGTTCTGTAGGAGTTGTTCCACATGTAGATGTATTTCTGATGTATTTGTGGGGAGGAAGGTGATCTCCACGTCTTACTCCTCTGCCCTCTTGAAGGTCTCCTCCATACGAATTCTTTAAAACACATAAACAAGCCTTGAAGAAAGAAGCTCCCAGCTGTTATAATTTGTCTCATCCATCGCTCTCTTATAGAACCAGCCTTTGTTCCTTTTTTTCAGTGCCAGGGACTTGCTGTGTTTCACCTGATGTAATTTGTCCAGGCATTAATAATGCATCTTCAAAATGCAAGATGCATGAATTCCTTTAGTAACAGATCTGCTGGCAGAGGGCTATATTGTATTGTGCAGCTTTGCTTTTTTTTTCCTTTGTGCTTATTCTAGTTTCACTGGCTCACAGGATGCTGCATGCAGAGGCCTCACACCTGGCCCTTCAGACTAGCGTTCCTCATGCAAATTGCAGAAGTTTATATTGTTGCTTGTAGAGTTTTATCCTTTTCTAATATAAGCTTTTAAACATATAAATTTCCTTTTAAGTTACATTTCACAAATTTTGTGAAATAATGTTTTCTTTTCATTCAGCCCAAAATATTTTCTAACTTTCATGTGATATCTTCTTTGAATCGTGCATTATTTAGAAGTATGCTGCTTAATTTCCAAATGTTTCAGGATTTTCCAGGTATTTTTCCATTACTTATTTCTAATTTAATTGCTTTTTATCAGAGAACACACTACATATGATTTCAATCATTTTAAATTTCTAGAGTTATTTAACAGCTGGACATATGTTTTATCTTGGTAAATGTTCCCTGTGTACTAGAAAAGAATGTGTATTTTGCATATGTCAAGTGGCGTGTTCAACAAATGTCAGTTTGTCCAAGCTGGTTGAAATGTTTAAATCTTCCATATCCCTAGTATTTTCTGTCTGCTTGATCTATCAATTACTGAAAGGAGTGCTGATATCTGCAACTATGAAAATAATTTTTTTTTCTCTTTTCAGATCTGTTGGGTGCTTCATGCATTTTGAAAGTCAGTTAACAGGTGGATACACACTTAGGATTATTATGCCTTCTTGATTTATTGACCCCTTTTATCATGGTGAAATATCTCTGTTTATCCTTGATAATACGTCTTATTCTGAAGTCTATTTTTTTCTACTATTAATATAGCTAAAACAGCCTTATCTTTTCCCAACATTGCCCTTTTGTGTCTTTATATTTAAATAGAATTTTTTATAGACCACATATTGTACGGGTTTTTACTATCCTGTCTAACAATCTCTTACCTTTTATTATAGAGTTGAGACCATTTATAGTTAATGAAATTATTGATATGATTGTATTTAAATCTACCATTTTGCTACCGTTTTGATATTTGTCTCATCTATTCTTTGTAGGGTTTTTTTTTCCTATTTTTTGACTTTCTTTTGGATTAATTGAGTATTTTTAAATTCTATTTTATCACCACTATTGGCTTGTTAGGTATAATATCTTTTTATATTTTAAATGCTCATCTAGGGTTTATAATATACATCTTTATCTTATTTATGTTTAGCTTGAAATAACATTATATACTACCTCACATATAATGTAAGAATATTACAATAATATACTTCCATTCCCTTATCCTGTCCTTTGTGCTATTGTTGTCATATATTTTGCTCTTTCATGTTAAAATTCCCACAACATATTATTATTTTTGCTTTAAGCAATCAATTATATTTTAAGAAATTTTTAAATTATAAAAAAAATCCTTGATGTTTATCCACATATTTACCATTTTTAGAGCTCTTCATTCCTTTGTATAGATCCATATTTTCATCAGGTATCATTTTCCTTCTGCCTGAAAAACTACATCCTTGTAGTGCAGGTCTGCTGGCCACAAACTCCCACAGCTTTTCTTTGTCTGAAAAAAGTTTTTATTTTATCTTCATGTTTGAAAGGTATTTTTACTGGGTATAGAATTCTAGGTGGACCAACTTTTCCCCCCACACTTTAAAGATATACTACTGTCTTCGACTTAACGTAGTTTCTGAAGAAAATTCAGTTGTAATTCTTATCTTTTGTTCTCTGTGCATAATGTGCCTTTCCCCCCTATATCTACATTTAAGATTTTTCTCAGAATCAGTAGCTTGCTGTGGTTTGATTGTGAGGTTCTTGGAGAGGTTTTCTTAGTATGTTTCCTGCTTATGTATGTTCATAGAGCTCCTTAGATCTTAGTTGGTATTTTTTGTAAAATTTGGAAAATATTTGGTCATTATTTCTTCAAATATTATTTTTATTCTCTTTTTTTTCTCTCTTCTCCTTCCAAAGACTCCAGTTTACATGTTAGTCAATATGACATTTCACCACAGGTCTGTTTATTTTTCTTAATTTTTAAAATCTCTGTGTGTAAGCTTCATTATGGTTAGGTTCTACTGCAATGTCTTCAAGAGGTTCTACTGCTTTATCCTCAACACTGTCTATTTTTTATGTCATGTCTATCCTGCTATTAATCCCTTTATCAAGTGAATTTTTCATTTCAGATAGAAGTTCTCTTTACTTTCTTTTTATGTTTCCCTTTCCCCTCCTCATCATGTCCATATTTTCCATTTAATAACTGATCATATTGAGTGTAGTTATAATACCTGTTTACATGTCTTTGTCTGATAGTTTTATAATCTCTGTCATTTGGGGGCTTATTGGTGTCGACTGGTTGTTCTCCTGGCTTTGGATCACATTTTCCTGCTCTTTTTCATGTCTTGTCATTTTTTGTTAGATGCCAAACATTGGGAATTTTTCATTGTTAAGTGTTAGATTTTGTTTAATTCCTTTTAAAAATGTTGGACATTGCTCTGACAGAAAATTAAATCTTTTGCAGATTAGTGTGATTTGTTTGATGCTTATTTTTAAGCTTTTTGATGTGGGTCTGGATTATCCTTTACCCTACGGCTATTTTAGCGCTACCACTAACACCCTAGTCTTACAAGGTCTTTACTAAATGTTCCATGTGTGGAATGGGATCTCTCTACTCTAACTGGTAAAAACTCAGATTATTCTTGGTTCTATGTGACCTCTAGTAATTGTTCAATTTACATGTACATAAAAATTTTTCTTTGCCAGAAATCTCACCCTACAGTTATGCAGATTTCTATTCAACCAAGGACTCAAATGGACCCATAGGCAGATTTCTGGTGCTCTTTCTTAGCATAACTCCCTCCTTTCCAATACTCTGTTTCACAAATTCTAGCTGCCTCAGCCCACCTAAATTCTAATCTCTGTCTTCTCAATTCATCAAAATGCAGGGTTCTGTTTGGTTCCCTCTCCCTGTACCATGGTCCAGAAACTGTCTGGAGGGAGAAGGCCAGGGCAATCACTGGATTCACATCATTTGTTTCCCCTCTCAGAAATCATAGTGCTATGCTGCCTGATGTCTGAAAACATATGTTTTTTCCAATTTTCTAGTTGTTTTTGGTGGTAGGTTAAATGGGGACCTTACTCTCCCCCATGGCTGGAAGTGAAAGGGTATGTAAATGCTTTTGTTTGAAAAAAAACACTATATTTTAAGTACATATTATTTGTATAGCAACTCCATATAACATAAGACAGTTCCAAAAATACAACTGCTAACCTGTAAATCAAATGAAGAATGATATAAATCACCTAATATTTGAAGAAATTGTAAAAATCTTTGAACATGTAATAAATGAGGAGTTAGTATGTTATTCCCAAAATGTAATGGAAGCTTGTCAAGAAATCTAAGAATCGTTTGCATCTGAATAATACAATAACTAGTTTTAAGGAAATAAGCAAATTTTTTTCAGCACTTCATCTGATAGTATTCAACTACCTAATGTTTTTTGCTTTTAGGAAAATTTTCTGACCAAATAACCTCGGCTCTTTTTGGTTGTTTCCACTTCTCCAAAATGTAAAGATGGTTTTCATACTAGGGTACTGTATAGAAGATTGCCTATGACACTGGATATCTCTCTAGAAAATAAAGACTCCTCCAAATTTCAAGACTCACAATTATTAAGAAAAAACGTTCTACACTACGTCTTTATTTTTATTGGGGATTGAGATTCTTCTTCCCAATCCTCTATGCCCCACAATCCTTCAACAAGACCATTACCACCACTACCATACAACTAGTCCCAGCTTACACGTAGGTTAATTTACAAACTCTTTTTTATACCACTAGTTGCTTAGAACTTGGAATGCATTTTTAGACAGGTTAGAGACTTTCTGACATGCTGTGGTATATGTTAGAGATTCTGTACAAGATCCACACCAACTTAGAGAGAAATCTTTTTTAGAAAGAAAATAGCTAAGCATGTTCACAGCACAACTTAATGACTATGGAGTTCACCTGTCCTCTGTTTTCCACAAATATTGATGTACCACCTTATGAGCATAAAGATTGGATTAGTCCTGGCCTTGGTACTAAGGCTTGGATTAAAAGTGGCATCTCAGCAAATTGCTAGCGAATTGGTCCATAAGTTGGCCAAAGGGCAAAAGCACAAGCCAAATTTTCCATTAATTCTGCTCAACATCCCTGCCATACTCAATGAACTTCTTTCAGTGCTGCAGGCTCATTGGTGCCTAGCACCTGATTGCCCCAAGGATGTAAAACATATATTTCACTGTTGTCTCAGAAGCTTAAAAGAAATTCCCTGCCAGAATAATTGGGTACTATGAAGGGGAAGAAACTCTTGTGAAGTTTCTAACTTAAAAATTTCATTATTGGGACTTCCCTGGCGGTCCAGTGGTTAAGACTCCATGCTTCCACTGCAGGGGGCACGGGTTTGATCCCTGGTTGGGGAAATAAGATCCCACATGCCATGCGGCCAAACATAAATAAATAAATAGGGAAGATTCCTTAAAAAAAAAATCTCATTACTGATTACTGACTATGTGCCAGCTTATGTAATCCTCACAAATCTGCAAGGCAGGTATTTGTATTCCTACGTTTTGGATAAGGAAAGTAAGCCTTAGAAAGGTTAAATAAGGTGCCCAAGGTCACATGAGAAGTTGTAGAGGTAGAGCCAAAATTCAAACCCAGATTCATATGACAGCCAAAATTGTGTTCTTAATCACAGAGTTATTTTGCAAGTCCATGTTTGGCTTTTCACAGGTACAACTCTACAACATCCATAATCCTTTCAAGTGAAACTAAACTCTCAAAAGAGAATGAATGCAAGGCTGGGTAAAACAGGAATAAAACTAACCCTGCAATCCAAGTTCATCCTGGGTTCATAATTTCTTTCTCTCCTTTCTTTCCCTTCCCTTGCTTCCCCTTCCTCCCTCCCTCCCTTCCTTCCATCCTTCTTTTTTCAATTGAGGTATAATTGACATATAACATTATATTCGTTTCAACATAATAATCATTTGATATTTATATATATGGCAAAATGATCACAATAAGTCTAGTTAACATCTGTCACCACACATAGTTACAAATTTTTTTCTCTTATGATTAGAACTTCTAAGATCTATTCTCTTCCAGCTTTCAAAGATGCAATACAGTATTACTAACTATACTCACCATGCTGTACATTACATCCCCATGACTTAACTTATTCCACAACTGGAAGTTTGTACCTTTTGATCCCCTTCATCCATTTCACCCACCCACCCCCCAACCCCCACTTCTGGCAACCATCACTCTGTTATCTGTATCTATGAGCTCGTTTTTGTTTTGTTTTCAGATTCCACAAATTAGTGAGGTCATACGGTATTTCTGTCTTTGTCTGATTTATTTCACTTAGCATAATGCCCTCAAGGTCCATCCATGTTGTTGTAAATGGCAAGATTCCCTTCTCTTTTATGGCTAATATATATTCATCCATTAATGGACATTTAGGTTGTTTCCATATGTTGGCTATTATAAATAATGCTATAGTGAACATGGGAGTTTATATGTCTTTTCAAGTTAGTATTTTCATTTTCTTCAAATACCCAGAGGTGGAATTGCTGGATCATATGGTAATTCTACTTATTTTTGTGGAACCTCCATACTATTTTCCATTTTGGCTGCACCAATTTACATCCCCACCAACAGTGCACAAGGGTTCCCTTTTCTCCACATCCTTGCCAACACTTGTTATTTCTTGTCTTTTTTATAATAGTCATTCTAACGTGTGAAGTGATAGCTCATTGTGGTTTTGATTTGCATTTCCCTGATGATTAGTGATGTTGAGCATATTTTCATGGTGGCAATCTGCATGTCTTCTTTAGGAAAATGTCTATGCAGATCCTCTACCCATTTTTTTAATCTGATTTTTTTTTGTTTTGTTATTGAGTTGTTTTGCTATTTTGGACATTAAGTCTTTATCAAATACATGATTTGCAAATATTTTCTCCCATTCAGTAGGTTGCCTTTTCATTGTGCTGATGGTTTCCTTTGCTGTACAGAAGCCTTTTAGTTTGATGTAGTCCCACTTGTTTATTTTTGCTTCTGTTGCCTTTGCTTTTGGTTTCAGATTTTTAAAAATCATCACCAAGACCAATGTCAAGGAGCTTACCACCTATGTTTTCTTCTAGGAATTGTATGGCTTTAGGTTTACATTCAAGTTTCTAATCCACTTCAAGTTAATTTTTCTGTGTGATGTAAGATAGTGGTCCAGTTTCATTATTTTGCATGTGGCTGTCCAGTTTTCCCAACACCATTTATTGAAGAGACTGTCCTTCTCCCATCATATATTCTTGGCTCCTTTGCCATAGATTAATTGTGTGGGTTTATTTCTAGGCTCTCTATTCTGTCCCATTGATCTATTTGTCTGTTGTAATGCCACTACCATACTGTTTTATTACAGCTTTGTAATACAGTTTGAAACCAAGGTGCATAATAACCCCAGCTTTGTTCTTTCTCAAGATTGCTTTGGTAATTCATGGTCTTTTGTGGTTCCATATAAATTTTAGAATTGTTTGTTCTATGTCTGTAAAAAAAAGTCATTGGAAATTTGATAGGGATTGCATTAGTCTTTAGATTGCTTTGGGTAGTATGGACATTTTAACAAAATTAATTCTTCCAATCCATGAGCATGAAGTATCTTTCCATTTATTCGTGTCTGCTTCAATTTCTTTCATTAATGTCTTATAGTTGTTAGTGCACAGGTCTTTCACATCCTTGGTTAAGTTTATTCCTAGGTATTGTATTCTTTTTGATGCAGTTGTGAGCAGAATTGTTTTCTTAATTTTTCTCTTGATACTTCATTATTAATGTATAGAAACACAACAGATTTTTGCATATTGATTTTATATCCTGCAACTTTACTGAATTTGTTTATTAGTTCTAACCGTTTTGGGGGATTTTTTGGTTTGTTTCTTTTTTTTTTGGTGAAGCCTTTAAGGTTTTCTATATATAATATCTTCTGCAAATAGTGACAGTTTTACTTCTTCCTTTCTGAGTTAGATGCCTTTTATTCCTTTTTCTTGCCTAATTGCTCAGGCTAGGACTTCCAATACTATGTTAAAAGTGGCAAGAGTGGGCATCTTTGTCTTGTTCCTGATCTTAGAGGAAAGGCTTTCGGCTTTTCACCATTGAGTAGGGTTAGCTGTGGGCCTGTTATATATGGCCTTTTTCATGTTGAGGTACATTCCCTCTATACTCATTTTGTTGAGAGTTTTTATCATAAATGGATATTGACTTTTGTCAAATGCTTTTTCTGCATCTATTGAGATGATAATATTATTTTTAACCTTAATTTTGTTAATGTGGCATATCACATTGATTGATTTGTGGAGGTTGAACCATTTTTGCACCCTTGGAATAAATTCCACTTGATCACAGTGTCATCATCTTTCTATAAGAAAGAATGGTTGAGCTTGCTACCTCCTTCATAAAATTATAGGAATCACAGTGCAGAAATTCCCTTGGCGTCTTATCTGCTTCCTAACCTACAAACACCTCTACATGCACATTGTTCTTATCTTTCAAATTTTTAATTCATTTATTGCATACCCCACCCTCACAAGCAAATACATTCCTGCTGTTAATCAAAGCTTATTTCTGTACACATTTCAAAACACTCCATAACATCTGTGAAACTCTCCATCAAGTATCCTATCTCTTGCTTATATATTCAACTCCATCTTTACTTACTCCTTCCTACAACTTATAAACATTTTATAAAATCCCTTTTCAATTCTATATTGTCTTCTAACTACCTCCATGAATCTTTCTCCTTCAATTCAGAGATAAGCTTTTAAAAACTTATCTCACAACATGCATTCATTGTCTCCACTTTCCACCTCTCATAACTCAACTCCCTAAAAACTGGCTTCCAGCCCCACCACTCGATCAAAATTACTTCCATTATAATCTCCTAAGACTTTCTAGATAACAAATATAATTAATGCTCTTGAGTATTTATTTTTGTGTATTTCTACAGCATTTGGTCTTACCCCATTCATTATTCCCTCCATGCAATTTTCTTCATCACTGGTTTCCACGACACCGTTCTGCCCTGTTCTTTTACCTTCTGCAGTGCTCTTTCTTAGACTTCTTCATGGGGTCTGCTTTCATGTCCACCCCCTTAAATATTGCTGTTCCCCAGTGTTCTGTCTTGGCTGTCTTTTCTCACTCTTAATTCTCTCTTTGAATGATTTCATCTATATCCATTCCTTCAACTGCAACCACAGGGGCTGAAATCACAATGGTAAACAGCCCTGTTCCTATGAAGCTTATGATCTAGTGAGAGAAACAGTCATTAAATGAATAATCACATAAGTAATACCACCACCATTGTGATAATTGCCTTGAAGGAAAAGAAGGCTCTTTGAGAGTGAAAGCAGGGGAACTAAATTAAACTGCAGGCACAGTGGAGGTTTCTATGAGGTCAGATTCAGCTGACCAAACAGCAAGGTGGGAGGGACATATTCCAAGCTGAGAAAATACCATGCAAGGTGGCCTGAGGTGGAGAAAGTTCATTCTGAAGCTAGGAAACAACGTATGTAAGGCTGCAAAAGTTAGCAAGTATCACGCATTCAGATAAAAGCAGGTTATCCAAAGCGGTGGAGGAGCTGAGTGGGAGAGGGAAGAAGATAAGATTGATATATGCAGAGGCCAGAGGGGAAGGGCATTTTCTGACATACTATGGAGTTTAAAACCTATGGTTATTGTTGGTGAGGAGCCTTTGAAAGATTTCATCTGGTGGCAGCAAGGAAGTGTACTTGAAGTTGAGGAACTTAGTGTCAGAGAGACACTAAGCTACTAAAGCTATTAAAATAGCAGGAGTAAAATGAGCATCTGTAAAACAGTGGCAGTCAAAATGAAAATGAGAGAATAGAGTTAAGAAATGTGCAAATCAAAGAGACTAACACAGTGTGGGCGGATTGGATTTGCAAGTCAGGGAGAGACAGAGGAAGGGGGAAAAGATCATTCCCACTGAATGACTGGGATAATAGGGAGAGCACCAAGCTTTGGGGGAAGAAGATAAATTGAATTTTAGACATGCTGAGTGTGAGCGGCCTGTGGCTTTTCCAGGGGAAAGTGTCCAGTCAGCAGCTGGAAGTAGAGATCTGGGATCAGGAGAAAGGTCAGGTCTAGAGAACTGAGGGCAAGGGGACCTGGATCTGAGCTCCATATATGTAACTGCCCACTCAACCTCTCCACTTGGGTTTCTCAGGGCTTTTATCTCCCTCCTAACCTCTTCTCCAGTGTCCTCTGTTCTAGACAATTATACCACCGCCCTTCCAGAGCTCTGTCCAGATCATCCTTGACACCTCCACCTTGTTCTACCTACATCCAATCAATCGCTGAGTCCTGCTCTGTCATCACAACATGTCTCCAAAAGGTCTCAAATAGACACTTCCCTAGGCTGCAGCTTCCAACTCCCTGAATCCAGTCACCTTTAACTCTCACCAAGTCTGCTTCTTACCTGGTATCTGTGCATAAACACCTACTCCCTCCCTATCCATCTCCACACACTCAGTACTGGGGAATTAATGAATAATCACATGAATAAAGGGGGATTATCAATCAGACATTTGTACTATGGATGAGTCAGTAGTATGACAGGAGAAATGGGCAACGTAAGCAAATTTTGCCAACAGAAGGAAGCCCAAAGATGCAGATCTTGGCATACTGGCAGCACCTCTGGGTCAGTTCTTACAGGTGCATAAACGGTTTGGGCCAGTGAGAATGAAATAAAAGAATAGCAACTAAACCTGTGTTTGAAGTGGGAGTACAGGGTGGTATGAAAGACTTCATTTCAGGGCACACGTGCTTGTGTGGGTGCCAGAGGCAATAGAGCTGGCTCTTCTGTGGTATTTTTTATAAGCCAGACACAGGCAAGCCCTGTACACGCAAGCATTTTTTTACTCTAATATTTTAGCATTAAATTTTCCATTAATGATTTTTAAGGTCCTTGCAATATCTCCCTGGTGATTTATCAGCTGTACTTTTTTCCCTTATTTCATTTCACATTTTTCCTACTGCTATATATCTTAGGGAATCCTTCCTTTTCATTTTGGCAGACTCTATTTTGTTTAAGGCTAATTTTTCTACCATACTTTAGATTCATCTTCCAGTTTCTTTCCTCACTCCTTCCCTCAGGTCATTCTCAGTCCTCTCTTGTAATGCCATCTTCACTTGGCTTCTCTTCACCCCATCAGACCATGTGAACTTGCTTCTAACATCTCCTTTCCTTTGAAACATTTACCTCTTCCCTCTAACCCCCAGGTGTGTCACATTAAGCTCCCACGGCCTTTAGAAAACAAAAGATAACGCCCTATCAGGGCATCGGGAGATAGAGCCCTCAGCTTCTCCTCAGGGAGAGGCCACTCTCTTCAGGACTGTATCTCATTACTCTCTACAAAGAGATACAAGTGCATTGGAGAAGACGGAATGAAAAAATCTCAGATTTCCTCAGCAAGGCTTCTCTTTATACCTACGAGAAGAGGCCACACATAAGTGAGAGCAAGACCCGCAGAGACATGCAGGCCTCCTCAGCAAGTGTCTCAGCATATAATCTGCTTGGACGGTCAATCAATGAACACTAACTCCTGGGTCAGGAGCGCTAGCATTTAGAATAGAAGCAATATGGCCCTTGACCTCAGATCTCAGGGTAGAGAAGCACATGTCATGCAGAGGCAGTGTCATATACTGATAAAAGAATGACTTTGTCCCTTATAAAGACCTGAGCTGTAATGCCAGCTCCAGCCATTTCAAGCTCTACCTTTATTAGCTGAGTGACCTTGGATAGGCTATTCAACCTTCTGAATATCAGCCTCCATATCAGTGAAACAGGGAAAATGGTAATTTGCATTGGATTGTTGAGACACATGAAGCGATTAGGGAAGAATCACATGAATAGTGTGCTTTCTAGGTTTGCCTCTGGGTGCTAGCCCAGGTCAGCAGAGGGCTGGATCTGACAATGTACCTTTCAGCTTGCTCTGCAGCCATGAGCGACAACAGAGCTGAATCAGTTGAGAGTAAAGCTATAATATTGATAATATAGATAACATTTACTGAGCCCTTTTTTTGAGCTAAGCACTTTACATGCATTATCTCAGTTAAACTTCAAATTTTGCTCTATGCAAAGTACTGTTTTATAGATGTGGACACTGTAGCTCACAGAACTGACGCATCATTACCCAACCAGGATCCCAACCCCAGGGGCCTAAACTCAAAGCCCATATTCTAAGCCACTACACAAAGGTCTTGAAAGTTCTTTGCTCATGTATCCCTCAAAGAATTTTGATCAGCTATTTGGCACTTGTACACTTTAGGTTAGAATCAAAATTTTTCATGATAAGTTTAAATAGTTGCAAATGACATCATTTCTGGTATATGGTAGCTACTGAAACACTTGAAATATTTAAAAATAAACCTATCACTCTTAAATATACCCAGCAGAATTTAAATACCACAGCAATTTCATCCCCATTATTATCCATTTAAAATATATGTAGGGCTTCCCTGGTGGCGCAGTGGTTGAGAGTCCGCCTGCCGATGCAGGAGACATGGGTTCCTGCCGCGGTCCGGGAGGATCTCACATGCCGCGGAGTGGCTGGGCCCGTGAGCCATGGCCGCTGAGCCTGCACGTCCGGAGCCTGTGCTCCGCAACGGGAGAGGCCACAACAGTGAGAGGCCCGCATACCACACACACACACACACAAAATATATATTTATATTTATACGTGAACGCAATCTTCTTTAACAGAAATAAGTTCTGCTCCCCTTCCCAAGCTCTCCTTGCCCCCAACTGGGGGGAGGGTTGTTCAAAAGGAGAGACCCCCTCTTTTGTGCCCACACCATATGTCACCTCCTCTGAGGCTTTCCTTGGCCCAGTTTACTTTCTTCAGGGCATCTATCATGATATGAAATTATTTTGCACATTTACTAACTTATTCATTTACATTCTGTCTCTCCTAAGTAGTACATTAATCCATGAGGACAGAGTCTGTCTCAGTCATCACTATATCCCGAGCACATATCGTTGCTTTAACTCCATGAAATTGTATTTCTGTTCCACCTCTGCTATACAATTTTTTTTTTTTTTTTTTTTTTTTTGCGGTACGCGGGCCTCTCACCGCTGTGGCCTCTCTTGTCGCGGAGCACAGGCTCTGGACGCGCAGGCTCAGTGGCCATGGCTCACGGGCCCAGCCGCTCCACGGCATGTGGGATCCTCCTGGACGGGGCAGGAACCCGTGTCCCCTGCATCGGCAGGCGGACTCTCAACCACTGTGCCACCAGGGAAGCCCTGCTATACAATTTTATTGTAATAAAAACTAACTTTAAATTTGAACATATTTTGTAGCTAAATAAAAAATAATTTTTAAAATTTCTGTGACTATAAGGCTATAAGTTAAATAATGTTTTCTTTGTTGTATTTTCAATTATTAGTAGTATATAATTGGTCAAAGTGAAACCATGCACCTCACATTGGACTTGAACCCACGCAGCCAGGACTCGAACCCAGCCAAAACCCACAGTCTTCCAACTGAGATCACACGCCTGGTTTCAGGACTTAATGAAGCTCAGGTTCTTGATGTCTCATTGCAGAAAGAATTCAGTGAGAGACAAAGTGATAAGTAAGAAGTGGATTTATTTAGAGAGAAACACACTCCACAGAGTGTGGGCCATCTCAGAAGGTGAGAAGGGTACCAGGGTATGGGGTTGTCAGTTTTTATAGAGGTGGGTAATTTCACAGGCTAATGAGTGGGAGGAGTATTCCAGCTATTTTAGGAAGGGGCGGGGATTTCCAGGAATTGGGCCACTGCCCACTTTTTGATCTTTCTGGTCGGTCTTGGAACTGTCATGGCACCTGTGGATGTGTCATTTAGCTTGCTGATGTGAGTGTATACTGAGGCTCAAGTTCTTGTGGAAAAAGTCTACTTGTCTGCCATCTTGGACCCATTTGGCTCTAATCAGTTTATGTCATGTCCTCGGGCTTATGTCATTCTTTCAAAGGTTGTGCCCAGCCCCCTTCCCTCCTGCTTCAAAAGTAACATAAATACACACATTTTCATAACTAATTACTAAACATATAAAGATTTTATTGGAAATGTCTCTCTTAATGAGATAAAGTATTTTTAATATCTTGAATATGTGATGCCAATTATTTCAAAAAAACATTTTGTTTGGTGCCCTCAAGGTTTTTACACTTGGAACAATGAACTATGTCAGAGTCGGGATGAGTAAGCAGTAGATCTTCCTTTGTAAAAGGGGGAGAAAGGAGAACTGACAAAACTCCTTAACTGTATGTTAAGTGGGTCTGTGTAGACTAGCAAAGTAGAAGTAGGTTGGAGTAGGTTCTCTCTCTGATCTTTCACACTAACGTGGTCCTTAGTTTAAAAAAGAGTAAGATAAACCACCTTTCAAAAACTGCACATGGCCATCAGAAAGCTGGATAGTATCTCTGGCATAGGGTTAGTGTGATTCACATGCAGAGAAAAAACCAAAAACCAGTAGTTAGGTTAAGTTAAACATCACAGGGGACATCTGAATGACACAGTAAATGAAGCAGGAAAACAAATGAGTGTCTGCCCCAAAAGAGGAAAAATCCCCCACCCATGATATGCGTTCATTCAAGAAATATTTACAGAAAGCAGTAGGGGAAAACTTTGGGTAGTCTTTTCACAGAAAATCACTCCATATTCCTTGTGGCTTAAGATTTTAGCACAGAGGTAACTCCAAAGGGCAAGAACTAACCGAGACCCAGAGGTCATGCCCAATGGGAAGCCATATCGCTTTTTCTGATTGATTCATTCGTTAAACAAATATTTGTTGAGCACCTTCTATATACCAGGCTCAGTTCCAGGACCTGGGGATACAGCGTGAATAAAATATGCAAAATCCCCGCGTTCATGGAAATCAAATTCTAGTGGCTAATTTGCCTCTTGTCCTGGAATTTGTAAGGTAAGGTTTCAGTCTAAAAGCTCATTTTAAAATGGGGCACTGCACTTCTATATTTAAAAAAAAAAAAAGGGCTTCCCTGGTGGCACAGTGGTTGAGAGTCCGCCTGCCGATGCAGGGGACACGGGTTCGTGCCCTGGTCCGGGAAGATCCCACATGCCGCGGAGCGGCTGGGCCCATGAGCCATGGCCACTGAGCCTGCACATCCGGAGCCTGTGCTCCTCAACGGGAGAGGCCACAGCAGTGAGAGGCCCGTGTATCACAAAAAAAAAAAAAAAAGATAAAAATTAAGAAAAAAAAAAGCAATAAAGTTTCTTTTTATTGTAAAACCTCCATCCACCCCATCGGCATCCAATCAAAGGCAGAGGAAGGCCACACAGGTCACGGCTGCACTGCAGACTGTTCAATGCCAACTGATAAAAATTACCTCCTCACAGTTGGTTTGTTTAACAGGGGCAAACATCTCTAAGGCTCGGAGCCTGCGATCTTCATAATTTGCAGTGGCAGAATTAAGGCTCAGCAGGGACTTCCCAATTTTATAAGAATGACACACAACATTTCTTTATTGTAACACTAAAAAACTTGATTTCCACAACTCCATTCTACTGTAAGAATTCGGATTAAGGTCCATATCAGAATGTCATCCTCCATTGCCCTTGCTACCAACCAACCCCTGCAACAATGAGACATCAATGAAATTATTATGTGACTGTGTTAACTTCTTTGTCCAAAACCCAGATCATCCTAGTAAAGTTTGCTTAATTCCAAGCCTCAGAAACCTATGAAGAAGATGGCCCGCTGGTAATCACAAAGTAAGTGAACAGGAATTGTTCATGTGAATGCACGCACACACAGACACACTCACTCACTCAAGCATGCACAGAGAGTTCCAAAATCACAGTATTAAATCACCAGCAGGAGTTATTGGAGCTGAACTAAAAACGAACCATTCACAACCCGAGGCTGTCCTTCTAGGCACTGACATCTTCCTCCTGAAAGAGTTGACAATGGCAGGCTGTCAAGTAAATACCTCACGGCCTCCTCCCGCTGTCCTAGGCCTCACACCGCAGCTTTACAAAGATAAAATAATAACTAATGCATCAGTCAGGCCCTCTGTGCAATGTCTGTCAAGGCCCCTCCCAGGCCAGTTCCTGCCAGGAAATTATCACTGCCCCAGGAATGGCTGACGGTTCAAGTACAGCCCCTCCCTGGGTCTCTTGGTAAGTATGCTTCCCATTTCCACAACTCTTCAAAGTTGAAAATTACTTTAGAAACATTTTAATTACATGATTTAGGGTACTTTAATCCTCAGAACAGCCCTGCCATGTAAATCTATGCTGCTATTCTGGTATTATAGATGGGAGAACCTAGAGACTTACACAAGACCACGTAGCAGTTCACATCTGTGACCAACCATTCGGTTCTTGGGTAGATAAAGCGACTTGTAATGGTACCTATTTGCTATCAGAGATGTCCACTATGAATGTCCTCTGCTTCTCCTCTGTCTCTTTCCACCCCCTCCCTATTCCCAGCATTATGGGAACATGGTGGATACTTGAGAAACACTTAATGAGTTACCTGGCATAGCACCCCGGGGCAAAGATGTTGTTGAATCCACTGAGCACCCCAGGTTCAACTGAATATAGAGCAGGATTTCCCAGATAATTATAACAGGGGAATGGATTGCCTTCCTAGTCTTGCCAAGAGGAAGCCAAAGGAATCCCTAGACGTTCACCATTCTGCCTTAGTGACCACAAGTGACCACAAGAGGGAGCTAGAGAGACCCAGTAAAAGTGGGCTACTTAGCAAACACTTCACTCCTCTCTGTGGTGTTCCTCTGTCACTCCCACACACACACCTAGCCACACATTAAGTGCACTGGGGGATGGGGGCTAGCTGGAAGGCTCCCAGAAAAGTGCTCACTGAGGCTGGGAGTGACTGCAGAGATCACTGACAAATGTTCACTGAACTGAATCCAGGGACAGTTCATGGGAGAAACTGATGGATGTCCCCTGCAATCTGGTTGTCTGTGGACACAGAGCCTGGGCCTGCTTGCCATTGAAGGGGTTGAGCGGAGCCAATGGGCAAAAGCAGAGTGCAGGGGGAGGGTGGCAGGCTACGCTCTCAACAGGAAGATGCTGGAGTTTCCTAGGATTCAAGTGGACACTGTGGGACATCTTGAGGGGACCCTGTCTGAAACGGCTGACTCAGTAACAGGTTGTGAGGTCAACCTCCAGAAACAGGAGCTCAGGGAGTAGTCAAAGAACACTAAGGCAGAGAGGTCCCCAGGGAAAGGTCTCCAAAGAAGCCAGAAGTGCAGCCCACAAGAGAGAAGACACGTGTAAGCACATCAACCATGGAGAGCAAGAAGGACCAAGAGAGAGCTGGATAAGCAGCACCCAGATAAGCAAAAGGATTCTGCTTTCCTTCTAGTCACCTACTTCCACCACTGATCCTAGAAACAAACAAACAGGAATAAAACAGGAGGTGGAAAAATGAACAGCAAGAGTGTAACACTGGGCTTCCCTGGTGGCACAGTGGTTGGGAGTCTGTCTGCCGATGCAGGGGATGCAGGTTTGTGTCCCGGTCCGGGAGGATCCCACATGACACGGAGCGGCTGGGCCCGTGAGCCATGGCCGCTGAGCCTGCGCGTCCGGAGCCTGTGCTCCGCAATGGGAGAGGCTACAACAGCGAGAGGCCCGTGTACAGCAAAAAGAAAAAAAATAGAGTGTAACATTATTGAAGGCAATAGTGGGGAGGGGGCAGGAAACTGATTTGTGTCCATTTACTAAACCTGGTTGCATAATAGATTAAGATAAATCTTGAGGTCCTTCCTGATAGATCATACCCCAGTCCTGCTCTGTCACTCCATTTCTTCCAATCACATGATACGGGGTGAGAAAGCAAAGTAGGGAAATAGAGCACACCTTCTATTCTCTTGTGAATTTCATCATGAGCACCTCAAAAACGAGGGTTCACACTAATAACCACGTGATCTCCAAGGTCAGATCCAGGCCAGCTCTAATGTTAAGTAACTTTAAGACTTCAGAGAACTAAACATCATCCTTTCTTGGTCAAAAGGTTGGGAGGCCCTGGTTTAGTGGACTGGTAGTCCTCAAAACCAAAACCTAGAATCTGTTCAACAAATCCCTGTGTGACTTCAGGGGTGACAGTTCATTAATCCAAGTTTCAGTTTCCTCATCTGTTGCCTAAGATTCTTTTTATTTTTTTTTAAATTTATTTTTGGCTGCATTGGGTCTTTGCTGCTGCATGTGGGCTTTCTCTAGTTGCAGTGCACGAGGGTTACTCCGTTGTGGCACATGGGCTTCTCATTGCGGTAGCTTCTCCTGTTGCGGACCACAGGCTCTAGGAGCATGGACTTCAGTAGTTGTGGCATGCGGGCTCAGTAGTTGTGGCACACGGGCTTAGTTGCTCTGCAGCATGTGGAATCTTCCTGGACCAGGGCTCGAACCCGTGTCCCCTGCCTTGGCAGGCGGATTCTTAACCACTGCGCCACCAGGGAAGTCCCTGCCTAAGATTCTTGAAATCTGCTTTCTGTCCATTTTCCTGGGACATGGGAAGACTTCATATGAGACCCATGTTAATAGTATTATATAGATGCTCCCAATGTAATACTACAAAGTTGAAACCTGGCCAAAATGTTTCCCTCAGGGGCTGGACCCAGTGGTACTAACTTGACAAAGCCACCATCAGAGGCTTGCAATTCCTTTCTTCTCATATAGCCGCTCTTCATAACAGAAAAGGCCAGTGGTTAGTGATGCAGTTTGGTTTATCAGTGGGCTTAACTACGTGGGCAGTCGCCTATTATTTCATTCATGTCCGAGCAGGTTGGGGATAGGAGCAGGAAAAGGGATCAGAACATAGAATTAGTCTGGTCACAGCCTGGGAGAACAGGTATCATTCCATGCAATAAAAGGAGGCTCAGTGTGGCAGGCAAAGCACATCCAATAGACATATAATGGTCCAGACAGCAGTGGCAAAGGCAAAGGGGGATGGAGTGGTACTATCTCAACAGGTGGGCACAACACAACAGCAGAGAATAGTCAGATAGACACTCCAGAGAAGGTCTGGAAGGCAGACCATAGGCTTCAAGAAAGTCTCTCAACAGATGGTAGATTCCAGACTTCAGGTTGGAATTTGGGGCAGATCTTTAGGCCTTAGGAATAGGATAAGTAAAAACAAGGAAGGAACAGATGAATAGGCAGGTAAATTAGAACCAAGAGGAAGGAATGAAGGTGGTCAGAGGGCTAGTTATAAAAAAAAAACAGAGTACAGGGATTGCATATGAGAACAAAGCAAACACTCAAACATTCAAACCAGGGCTAAAGGGTGGAGGCAGACCACCAGCAGTGAGGGGAATGAAACAGAGGAAGCCTGTATATAAGATCCCATGGCTCCAGCTGGGGAGAGGAGGAACGTTGGACAGGGAAAACCAGGTTGGACCTAACACAATTTATGTCAGACTTGAGCAGAATCTGAAGATGATGAGATAATACTAAAATCAAGGTATCTCTCACATTATAGTTCCTTACTTGCTCCACTCAGAATAAAATATGTTGATCTAGACAGAAAGATGGGCTCTCTAGAATACTTCTTGGATACTTTGTAAGGTGGGCATAGAGATAAAAGATGGAGTTACAATCCAAGTCCATGGCCTGGAGCAAGTTTGGAACAGGCCCTGATGCCGTACCATAGATGAGATTACAATCTATTGATATTTTCAAGGATGCTGAATCAGTCTGGAGCAGTAGCATTCAAATAGTGAAAATGAATTCTAAAACATCATTCAGGGAAAATCACAGCAGCACATGTGAGGGAAACACAGCAAGCGAATTCTGGGCTACTGACCCTGAAGTGAGTGTATGAGAGGACAGGGTTGCCTTGCCTCAAAAATATTAGTACCACTGGCCAGACATCACAGTGCACGGTATCCAAAAATGGGCACACAACATATGTGATGAATAAGAAGGCTAAAATCTTTACAATTCAACTAAGCAGGAGTATGGACGTTATACCTCTTCCTGTTCCAAAGCAAGGCAACGGTACAAATATTTCAGATGAGACCACTTTTGTTTTGCATTGCTGCTAAAGATCCTCTCTGAGTTCACTCAAACATAGCATGGTTACTCTAGCTACTTTATCAGTCAGGGTACAGGAAAACAGAAATCACTTCCTGTTTGTACAAGGGAAGCAATTCAGTGCAGGGAATTCCTTACAAAAGGGATCGAGGAACTGAGTCCTAAACAGCTTCTGACACAGGAGTGTGATCCAGAGATCAGCGACAGCTGGAACACTGCCCACTGCTAGACTGGAGGGATAAAAGGAGAAGGGGCTGTCACCAGAGCCCACCGGCTGGGCCCATAGAAGCATGCTGGTAAATGTTTCACAATGACTCTCTGTCGGAAGGAAGTTTGCAATTTTCAGGTGTAGATGCTCCCACCAAGGCCTAAGTCATCAACGTGATATCACTAAACACGGAGGTAGGAGAAAATGAACAAAATTGTCCCTCGTTAGCACGTACGAGCTGGTTCCAGGGCAATCCTAGGCTAGAGTCACTTGATGGAGGCTGTAGACCCACGTGGACTCGGCTGCGGCCAGTGCAGCCGCCAGAAGCAGAGAGGGAAGGGGAATACACCCCATCATCTACTAGTGCCTCTTACTGATCCAACCCAGCCAGGAAGATGCCCAAGCAGGGTCCCCCCTACAACACAGAGCAGAGTGAGGAAAGGAGAGGATGGATCTGGAGTACTTGTGATCTTGCTGATGCGTTTCACATACTCGATGAGATTAATTTGGCAATGCAGGGTTGAAATGCACGGTGCTTAGGACTGCAGGTGCAGTATCAGCATGCAACGACGAGTTCAAATTTGGCCTCAACGTACAAAACCAATGACAGTTTTGAAACTCTGAGTAAATATTTAAGAGATGGGCTTTGAGGTATTTGAGATTTTTTAAATGACATTATTGAACATCTCATAATATAATAAGATACATTTAAGAGGTATTTTGTGTACTACAAGGAGAATTTCAACCGACCAAAATTCCAGTCATCACATATTTTTCTCATTAAACACTCGCCGTCATTCATTCAGCAACCATTTCTTGAGGACCCACTCTGTGTAGGCTCTGTTCCAGACACTCGGCAGACAGCAATGGACAGAACAGACAAAATCCCTACCTTCAAGGAGCCTACACACTAATAGAGGAACTAGACAATAAAAATAAACAAGCCAACCACATAGAATATTAGAAACTGATAAGCACGATGGAGAGGGAAAAGGCAATAAAATAGGGATAGGGAGGGATTTCACAATTTTTAAAAGATTGGTCAGGAAAGGCCTCACTGAGAAGGTGCCATCTGAGCAAAGACTTGAAAGAAGCAAGAGAATACACCATGGAGATGGGGTGGGGTTGGGGGAAGAGCCCTCTAGGAAGAGGGAAGTGTCCCCAGGGTGGAAGTTGCCTAATATATTATAGGAACAACAAAAAGATTGGGGCAGAGTCAGGAGAAGGAGCAATACAGATCATGTAGTCCGTTGTAAGGTCTTTAGACTTTGCCTTGAGTGAAATGGGGAGCCACTGAAGGTTTTGAGCAGAGGACTAACATCACAAGAATCATTCTGGCAGCTATGTTTAGAGTAAATAGTAGGGGTCCAACAGTAAAAGCAGGGAGGCCAGTTAGGAAACTACTGAAATATTTCCAGCTCTCAGGAGATGATGTGGCTTAGGTCAGGGTGGCAGAAGTAAAAGTTGGAAGAATTGGTCAGATTGGGGATGTATTTGGAAGGAAGACACAATAGGATTTGCAGAAGGATTGGCTGTAAGGTATGAGGGTCAGAGAGAAGTTCCGGGATGACTATAATTTGGGGCCTGATAGACAACTATGAGTGGATTAGCTTTAGGGAGAAAAATCAGGTTTTGTGTTTGAACATGCTAAGTTTGAGATGTCAGATATTTAAGACAAGGTGTTGAATAGGTGTTGGACAGAACACTGTACCTTGTGTTCAGGTAGAGGTCTAGGTTGGAGGTATAAATTTGGGAGTTGTCATCAGGTAGATGGAATTTAAGGCCCTGAAACTGGATCAGATACCTAACACCTGTGGACTGAGCCTGGCAACCCTTCTGACCCGAGGTTCTGTAAAATTATTTTTAAGGCCAGACATAAAATTTTAACATAAAATTTTCTCTGCTATTTGAACCACGATCTCCTCCCTTTCAGTGTGTGTTGTGCATCTGTGTTATACATTAACTACATCCCCTTAGAAGACACTGAAATGCCTACTTGCCAAAAAAAAAAAAAAAAAGAAAGAAGAAAAGGCAATTTTCTCCTGGTGCCAGCAAGGTAACTCTTTAGGAGATAACATTCCTTTCTCAATCCTGTAGGGGGTCACAATGACCCACTACTCCCCCCTTTTTGGACTATGTAAACAGTTAATATGTTACTTTGGTGTATAACCCTTTGTCTCAAAAACTTATATAACTGTGATTTGGCATCTAACTGGTGGAACAGTCCTCAGAGCTTTCTGAAAGCCTGTCTTTCGGGTTATAATCCTCGAGTTGGCGTGAATAAAATTTTCCATTTCTTTCTTGGATTGACTAATGATTAGGTTTTTTCATCAACAGATATTTAAGGCAAGATGTTGAATAGACGTTGGATGGAACACTATCTTCAGTGTTCAGGTAGAGGTCTAGGCTGGTGGTGTAAATTTGTGAGTCATCAATATGTATATGGAATTTAAGGCCATGGAACTGGATCAGATACCTAACATGTGTAGACTGAGTCCGGCAACCCTTCTGAGCTGAGGTTCTCTGAAAAACTTATGACAATTCCCTAAGGCACCCATTGTATGCAACAAATTAATTTCCCCCCTATGCATCTAGAACAGTACTAGTTACTTCCCTTGGGAAAATTGAGAAAATGGTCATTCAAATTGTTTTCTGTGTTGTGTGGTTCAGATGAGAAAGCATCATTGGGAGAGGCTGATTAGGGCACTCTAAAATACAGGGCAAAGAAGAGGAGGGAGCAGAAAGAAAACTGAGAAGTGGCCAGTGAGGTAGGAAGAAATCCAGAGAGAGTGGAGACCTGGAAGGTAAGTGTAGGTAGTGATCAAGGGTATCAAATGCAGCTGATGCATTCCACAAGGTGAGCACTGAGAATTTATGTACAGATTTGGCTACACAGAGGTCTAGGGACCTTGAGAAGTGCAATTTCAGTAGATAGGTTTGGACTGGTTTTCAGAGAGAATGGAAGAGTGAGCCTTCCTTAGATTAGAGTTATACAGTGATTTGAACTGGATCAAAACTTCCTATTAATAATTTTTCAAGCTTCTGTGTCAATCTGATTGAAGATTATTCTGAGTGGGCTTAGCCGTTCAGAAAATTATACCCATTTGCAGGAATTTATCTCTTAATCAGATTTTTTTTCGATGCTGGACAATCAACAAAACAAAAATATATCAGGTACTGAGGCTCCAAGCGATTACACAAATCCAGATTTTAAATATTTGTGTTCATCATAGTCTGTTGAGTTACTGGTTAACTTGAAAGAAGGTAGTTATTAGAAAACTGAACTTTTAAGAGAAATTCATGCTAATAAAATTGAACCTGTAGCTTAACATATTGGACTTCCGTATAAGTTTCATTTGCCAAAAATACCTAAATGTCACTGATACAATCCAAACATTCCTATTGTCTCAAAGTTCCTTAGACACATCACCTGTATGGAGAGCTTCAACCACTTGAAAGTTGACAGCTAACAATATAAAATATACTGTTCTATAGTTCTCATGATCCAATGATCTTGTTTATGTGATTTGCACAAATCACATAAATTCTCTAAACCCTAGTTTCTTTTTCTATAGGCCAAAAATGATAATACTGGAAGGATTCATTTAAAATGTTTTAAAATATAGTTTCTCAGTAATGAAAGTAAGTGACATATTAACACTGGAGTAACTGGACCAACTAGAAAGTTTGACATGTTTACTGACCTCGACAGATGGCCCAGCTGACTCAAGTGAATGGAACAAAAAGGATCTAAAATAACAGAAGGTAGAAATATCATGTGCAGAGCTCTTATAAAGGACCTTCCAGCATGCTTGCTATAGAACCAATGTGCTCTGCCGCTTTCAGGTGCCATTAGCACGATGTCATATCTGAAAGAGCAACTTCCACACATGCACTACATCACCCACACCTTCACTTAAGTGGCATCAACTCTTTCCCTCTTAGATCATCCAAAAGCTTCGGTGACTGGGGTATATAGATGCTTGAGATTCTGTGGACTACTTGTTTTTCATTTTTGAGACTTTCTGAAGACAATGGCAGAAATACCAAGACCTTTGGAAAAAGGGCTGATCTTACTACATTTGGAGCCAGACTGCAAACCAAGAGAAATGGAAATATTACAAGCCTATTTTCCTGAAATCCCTGTCAGAGCTGCTCCAGCAATTTCTTGGCTTTACGCTTGACCTCAGAACAGGACAATCTCGTCTTCCAAATCCATCTGCTTTTTTAGCTTTAGCTCTAGCCTTATACTTAAATATGCAATTGAGTCAGGCACAGGGCTGGTAGTACCCAGACTGGCAGATCTGAATTATGATATGACCACTAGATATATAAATCAGATGGTAAACTCAAATCACAAATCCTATACCACAATATTCAACTATAAGGAATCTAGTACCAGCAATGTACTGCCATATATTTTCAGACTATCTAAAAGACCCATGCTTCATGTTTAAATGATCCTAAGCCAGGGTTGTGGCTCAGGTTAGCAAATGTCAAGAATTGCAGTTGGGGCTTCTCTGGTGGCGCAGTGGTTGGGAGTCCGCCTGCCGATGCAGGGGACATGGGTTCGTGCCCCGATCCGGGAGGATCCCACATGCCGCGGAGCGGCTGGGCCCGTGACCCATGGCCGCTGAGCCTGTGCGTCCGGAGCCTGTGCTCCGCAATGGGAGAGGCCACAGCAGTGAGAGGCCCGCGTACCGAAAAAAAAAAGAATTGCAGTTGACGTTATCTCATAGCTAGAGTTTTAAAGTCCTGAATAACTTAGAGGAAAGTCTGAAAGAAAAAGTGGTTACCAGTGTTTAATGTAAAGACTGCAAGTTGAGAACTTCAGACTAATCTTTTACTCCATCAGTCTGGTATTAGCAGACTCAGGAAGCTGTTGTAAACAGTTGGCACTGCATAGCTCACTCCTGCCTCCGTGGAGCTATATGCTCTGGCCACAGCTTCCCCACTGCACTCTCCCGAGGACGGCTGTGTCCAAGAATTCACACAGCCAGTGCTCTTGGAAATAAAATGTAACCTTTCCCTTTGCAAGAGATATAAAACACTCTCCTATGGTCCCTCATCCAGAGCCGTTTCCTGGGCAGATGACCAGAGGAACATCCATTCAGAAAATCAGAAATCAGGTTGCCAAGCAAATGAGAAGTTAAAGAGACAATACTGAGGGAAGAACCCATGTCGTCCTGATCCTTGTTTAATAGCCCTTCAAAATCTCTAGAAGATTGGTTTCAATTTGTTTCAGGCCCAAGACACAAATTTATTCCTTCAAAGGAACAGAAAGATAGTTTTGGACAAGAGTAATCCCGGGAGGTCTAACCCAAAGAACACTGAAAGGTCAAGATCAACTTAAGTCCTACTCCAAGGGCCCTCTCGTCAGTTCCGGACCGCAGCCAACTTCTGGAGCCTGGCGCAATTCCAACTCAAACCACAGGCTCGGCTCCAGAGCAAAGTTTAGTATTGTCTGAACCAGAGAGGCCTCCAGGTTGCGTCGGATGTCATAGGTGTGTTCTGGTGAGCAGCAGTGCTTCCAGTTTGATTTTATTCTGGCTCAACTGTCCACCCTCACGTTTGAAGCAGAACGGGACCATCTTCTCATCCCCTCTCTTTTCATACCTCTTCCATGTAATCAAGGGTGCCACTTTATCATGTCAGATAGCATAAGCTTAATTCAAGAAAGAAAGAGAAGAAGGAGGGAAGGAAGAAAGTAAGGAAGGGAGAGAGGGTAGGATGGAGGGAGGGAGGAAAGTCTATTAAAAGAGAGGGAGAAAGATAAAAGAAAACCTAGTGGGGAAAGAATTTTAGGCCTCCATGTAACAACTTTGAAGTGTGCCCTCCACCAACCTAAAGAGCTAAGAAACATGCAAACCATACACCTCTAGGACCCTTGCTTTCCACGGCTTTCTAGGACTGCTCTGGTATACTTTGCTCCATCGTTTGCCTCTTGTATAGCAAAAAGATTGTTTGATTTCCCTGCTAGCGTTTTGTGCTTTGTTTTGGTTTTTTTTTTTTAATTATCATGAAGTAAAATGGACTTTATTGGTGTACAGTTCTATGAATTTTAACACATATATAGATTTGTGTAAACACCACCATCTGTCAGGATACAGAACAGCACCGTGAAGGAACTTCCCGGTGCTATTCCTCTGCAGTAACACCCTCACCAGACTCCTAACTCAGCAACCACTGACCTGTTCTTCATAAATAGATTGTTAACAGTTTCTTTGGTCCACATTCCCAAACTAGAAATTCTACTATTTATAGCTTGAAAGTTAAGCATCTTGTTATGGCAGTACTTTTAATTCATATTAAAATGTATTCAAATAAAATGTAAATTTATGTTAATAAGCATGAAATTATAAAAGGTGAGCCATCTGAATCTGTACCTTTAATTCCAGCCAACATCAGCCTGGGATCAGGCAGCCCAGAAAACCCAACGCTGTTTATGAAGGCCTAGACCTTCTCTCTTGCCCCTGTGAACTTTCATTCACCCTGCTCTTGAATGCCCTTTAATCAGCCTCTCATTCAGAATTGACGATGTATATAGTTTGTCTAGTTCTGACCTGCTGCTCCCTCTTGGACATGGACTGCACTCACTCCTGCACACTCTGCACTTCCGGATTCTCTAATTATTTTACCTGGGCCACCTCCAGCCTTTAAGCCCCAAGCCCCAGGAGTGGCCCATTAGACCAATATACTTTCTTGGTCCAACCTGCTCTCAAGCAACGGACAAGTTCTGAAGTTACTACATTCCCCATCTTGCTGTACAATTATCTGAAATGTAAACCACATATACAGCTTTTCTGAAAATACAAGATATTAAGAAGTCAAAAGGTATATTATACATCACTATATTATGACCTATAATATATTATATAATATTAAAATGTATATTATATGATTTTAACATTATATATAATGTGTATACAAATATATTACTACCAGATTTTAAAAATGGGTTTAGACTACCATAGAAATGATAATACATTTTGAACATTCACTGAAGTGGCCCTTTATGTTGAATCTTTATGGGTTGAACAGTCTATTTCTTATAAAATTATATGATCTGAGAATTGATACAATATATCTTTCTTAATACTTTAAGGCTATTAAAATCCAACATTATTAAATTAACATTAGTTATGCATTTTTTAGGTTTATAAATCTGAATCAACAAGTTCCTAGCATCATCAAATTGCTCGGCTCTTTGGATTAAACGGAATTCTATGTAAAAATATGGCTTACTGATGATTTAGATATAATTGCGGTTTATATGTCTACTCCCTCTCTCAGCAGCACTATCTTCTCTAACTATTGTCAAATTAGTTAATTTCCTAATGACAGCCAGAGAAAAATCTCCTGTTGCACTATTTCTTTGCATAAACTTACAGCTCGTTTGCTCCTCCATTACTGAGCTCTTATCAATCCCATAAACCAATAATTATGAAGCACTTCTTCATTGCAGTTCTTTTGGGAACAAGCCAAAGAACAAATGAACATATTTTTCATGTGTCTCTTTCCTCCTCATTAACTCACACTTGTGACATGACTAAGCTATTATTTCAAAGCATGTTTGTGATAGTGAAATGCTCACTAAACCCAAAGTATAAATCCATCATTCCTATCCCTGACATGTTAGTATGTTAACCTCTAGTTGGCAATAGCTGAAAAAGAGCTCCAATCTCGGGCTTCCCTGGTGGCGCAGTGGTTGAGAGTCTGCCTGCCGATGTAGGGGACACGGGTTCGTGCCCCGGTCTGGGAAGATCCCACATGCCGCGGAGAGGCTGAGCCTGCGCGTCCGGAGCCTGTGCTCCGCAACAGTGAGAGGCCCGCGTAGCGCAAAAAAAAAAAAAAAAAAAAAAAGAGCTCCAATCTCAATGTTTTCTCTATACATTGAGCATCTAATATTAAAAGAATCTGCATCTATGTCAAATAACCAAGTCAAGTTCATTATGTTCAATTTGTATAAAGAAATACAGATTTTTATATTAAGGGAAAAATTCTTAAATTCAAAAGGTTAAATACAATACAAAGGTAACATGTAAAAATGAGTTTCTATTCACTAACAACAAATTTTCTGAAAAAAAGAAATAAAGAAATCTATCCCATTTATCAAAAACAATAAAATACTCATGAATAAATTTAACTAAGGAGGTGACATATCTCTATACTGAAAACTATAAGACATTGATAAAAGAAATCGAAAAAACTCAAATAAATGGAAAGGTACCACACATTCATGAACTGGAAGACATGCTACTGTTAAAATGTCAATACTACCAAAGCCACCTATAGATTCAATGCAATCCCTATCAAAATTCAAATGGCATTTTAAATAGAAGTAGAGAAAACACTCCTAAAATTTATATAGAACCACAAATGACCCCAAATAGCCAAAGATATCTCCAGAAAGAAGAACAGAGCAGGAAGCATCACACATCTGATTTCAAGCTATACTTTAAAGCTATAGTCATCAAAGGAGTATGGTACTGGCAGACAAACAGACCAATGAAACAGAATCAATAGTTCAGGAACAAAATCGATAGACCAGAAACAAACCCAAACATATGTGATCAACTAATATTTGACAAACAAGCCAAGAATACTCAATGAAGAGAAAACTGTCTCTTCAATAAATGGTGCTGGGATAACTGGATATTCACATGGGAAAGAATGAAACTGGGCCCATATCTTACACCACTCACAAAAATTAACTCAAAATGGATTAAAGACTTTAATGTAAGACATAAAACCATGAAACTCCTAGAAGAAAACATAGGAATAAAACTCCTTGACATAGGTCTTGGTAATGATTTTTTGGATATGACACCTAAAGCACAAGCAACAAAATCAAAAATAAACAAGTGGGACTATATCAAACTAAAAAGCTTCTGCACAGGAAAAGAAACCATCAACAAAGTGCAAAGACAATCTACAGAATGGGAAAAGTATTTGCAAATGATACATCTGATAAGGGATTATATTCAAAACACATAAAGAACTCATACAACTCAATAGCAAAAATAATAATAACAATCACCCAATTCAAAAATGGGCAAAGGACTTGAATAGACATTTCAGATACATGCAAGAACAACAGATACAGGAAAAGATGCTCAACATCACTAGTCACTAGGGAAATGCAAATTAAAACCACAATGAGACATCATCTCATTCCTATTAGAATAGCCATCATCAAAAAAGGCAAGAGATAACAAATACTGGCATGGATATAGAGAAAAGGGAACACTTGTGCACTGTTGATGGGATTGTAAATTGGTGCAGCCACTATGGAAAACAGTATGGAAGTTCCTCAAAATATTAAAAACAGAACTGCCACATGATCCAGCAATTCCACTTCTGAGAATATATCCAAAAGAAATGAAAACACTAACTCAAAAAGATATCTGAACCCCCGTGTTCATAGCAGCATTATTTACCAATAGCCAAGACACGGAAACACCCTAAGTGTCCATTGATGGGTGAATGGATAAAAAAATTGTGAAAAATTATATATATATAGTTCAGCCAAAAAAAAGAGGAAATCCTACCACTTGCAACAAAACGGATGTACCTTGAAGGCACTACATTATGTGAAATAAGTCAGACAGAGAAAGACAAATACTGGAAGGTTTCACTTTCACTTATATGTGGAATCTTAAAAAAAAAAAACAAAGAACTACAAATTCATAGAAAAAGAAATAATGTTTGAAGTTATCAAAGACAGAGGGTGGGGGAGGGGGAATTGGAGGAATGTGGTCAAAAAGTACAAACTTCTAGTTATAAGTTAAATAAGTACTAGGCATGTAATGCACAACACAATGACTACAGCTAACACTGCTGTATGATATTTAGGGAAGTTGTTAAGAGTAATTCTTGAGTTCTCATAACAAGAAGAAAACTTTTTTTCCTTTTCTTTCTTTTCCTTTTAATGTATCTGTATGAGAAAATGGATATTAGGTGAACCTATTGTGGTAATCATTTCACAATACATGTAAATCAAGCCATCATCCTGTATACCTTTAACGTATACAGTGATATGTGTCAATAATGTCCCAATAAAACTGGGAAAAAGGGTTAAATAGGATAATCCTTTAAAAAAATAGTCGATGAAATTAAAGACCCTGACAAATAAAACCAAAAAATCTCGGCCAAGGGGCTTCCCTGGTGGTGCAGTGGTTGAGAGTCCGCCTGCCAATGCAGGGGACACGGGTTTGTGCCCCAGTCCGGGAAGATCCCACATGCCACGGAGTGTCTAGGCCCGTGAGCCATGGCCGCTGAGCCTGCGCGTCCGGAGCCTGTGCTCCGCAACGGGAGAGGCCACAACAGTGAGAGGCCCGCGTACCACAAAAAAAAAAACAATCTCGGCCAAGTCTATAACATTGTCTGCCTTTGAATTTAGTATATGTTCATCTGGGTAACAATGGGATAAATTTTCATTCACAGTATTCAGTAGTAGTTCAGTACTTGGTTTCTCTCAAATAAGCAGTGTTGGCTCCAGAAGTCTGGCCTTCAATGCTTAGATGATCTCTCTTGATAATCAGCTAAAGATGCCTCATGGTTACTGATAAACTTTTGGGGAAATGTCGTAAATAAATATTAACACCTATATTGTTATTTTGCCTCTTCAAACATTAGCACAAATCTTCTTCCTCTCTCTCTTTCTCTCCCCTCCCCTGTCCCTGAATTCTTCTTTTTCCCCTCTCTTTAGGACCTCATGAAAATACAAATGGTTAAAATGTTACCTATTCTTGATTAACATTACAAAATTTAGCATTCTTTTAGAATTCTACATCCACATCTTTAAAAGCTGAACATTATCACTGTTAAACTGCCCATATACACATACAAACAACATTTTGCAAGTATTTCCAGGGGTTCAAAACCCCTCTAAAGCCTATCCATGGATATACAAAGGGTCTATAGTCCCGGAGTAAACCCTGCTCCACAAGTTCATTCCCACACAGTCAACCATTCAACTCTCCCCTATCCCAAGTCTTGCCAACTCCTCAGCCCTTCCTTCGGGCAATACCGCTGAGCTCAAATTAACTTGTGACTGCCCTAACTTTCCCAACTCTTTCAACCCACAAGGCTTTCTACCTTTTCTGGCTTCCTTGTAATTCAGCATTCAATTTCCCTCTAAATGATTCACCTAGGTAAGTTATACCTCTAAATCTAACTGGTAAATCCCTGAGAGCAGATACAGTATACCTTACATCTCTGCAATTTCCCCTGCAGCACTTGAAATAGTGCCAGAAGCCCAATGAATATTTATTGAATAATCAACCCACCCATCTGCTTATCCTTTAGGTAGCCTCTGACCTACCACCACTACTTTGCCCAAGGAGAAGGATGGGGCCAAGAACAGAATCTTTTTGAGCAGTACCTAGATTATGCAGAGTTCAGGCACTATCACTCACCATTTTGTTCATTCATTTGAATGTACATTGCAAATAGGTATTAAGTTCTTACTATGTGTCAGGCACTGAGCTAGGCACTGGCGATACAAAAAATGACAGAAATGTAAGCAAATAATTTATGATGTGTTACCTGCAATAACAGAGGCACACACAAGGCAGCAGTAGAAATGGAGTAGGAAACTATCTATCGAGAGGTGTTAATATAAGTCATCACTGAGAACAGGATGCTTGAAATGGATATTGAAAGAATTAGTAAGAATTTAACAGATGAGGTAGAATGGGAAAGGCCCCCAGGAGACTAACAGCAACTTTAAAGCAACAAACACATGGAAATAGCATGGCTTTTTTAATCCCCTCCTCACTTTCCTTAGTCAGCCAAGTCAACTTTCACATTCACTCACGTTTCAATAAAGCCAACTCACTTCACCTTCAGGATTATTTACTTGAACTTAATGGGAATTTATTTTTAAAGATTGACTAAGGTGTATTGGCTAGCAAATATGAATATCAAAATACTAAATAAATTTAGAACTTTGGACTTGAAAACCCAATCCAAATCCAAATTATGGATTTGGAAAAAAATACATGTGACTGACTCAATATTCATATTATTAGGTTACATATTTTTATAGAGAAAATGTTTAATACAATATTAATTTTAATGATCTGTCTGTCTTCAAGGGATAAAAGAACATCGAAAAAATGGTTTCAAAGTTATTTATTCAATATTTCCATTCCTGCATCATTCACTTCCCCAAGTCGGTTTCAGTTTCTCTGTCTGCTGGCTTTATTAACCTCACTTTGGGCTTCAACAACCATGGAAACACTTTTACTGTGAAGTTTAATATCCTGCTTTAAAATCCAAATATGATTCACATATTGCATCTTTAGTGTTTCTAAAACAAAACAATCTGCTTGGACTTAAAAAAAAATTACTTTTCTCCAAAACACTTAAAAACATGTTTTCCAATATCTGGGAATGGGACTCATTTAAACACATGTGGAACTACAACCCTGCAGCCTGTGGAACAAAAACCACATTCACAGAAAGATAGACAAGATGAAAAGGCAGAGGGCTATGTACAAGATGAAGGAACAAGATAAAACCCCAGAAAAACAACTAAATGACGTGCAAATAGGCAACCTTCCAGAAAAAGAATTCAGAATAATGATAGTGAAGATGATCCAGGACCTTGGAAAAAGAATGGAGGCAAAGATCAAGAAGATGATCTTTGATGAACAAATGAAAGAACAAATGAAAGAACATTTCATTTGTTAAGAAATGTTTAACAGAGATCTAGAAGAATTAAAGAACAAACAAACAGAGATGAACAATACAATAACTGAAATGAAAAATACACTAGAAGGAAACAACAGCAGAATAACTGAGGCAGAAGAACGGATAAGTGACCTGGAAGACAGAAAGCTGGAATTCACTGCTGCAGAAGAGAATAGAGAAAAAAGAATGAAAAGAAATGAAGACAGCCTAACAGACCTCTGGGACAACATTAAATGCAACGACATTCGCATTATAGGGGTCCCAGAAGGAGAAGAGAGAGAGAAAGGACCTGAGAAAATATTTGAAGAGATCATAGTCAAAAACTTCCCTAACACGGGAAAGGAAATAGCCACCCCAGTCCAGGAAGTGCAGAGGGTCCCATACAGGATAAATCCAATGAGAAACAGACCAAGACACATAGTAATGAAATTGGCAAAAATTAAAGACAAAGAAAAATTATTGAAAGCAGCAAGGGAAACATGACAAATAACATACAAGGGAACTCCCATAAGGTTAACAGCTCATTTCTCAGCTGAAACTCTACAAGCAAGAAGGGAGTGGCATGATAAACTTACAGTGATGAAAGGGAAGAACCTACAACCAAGATTACTCTACCCAGCAAGGATTTCATTCAGATTCAATGGAGAAATCAAAAGTTTTACAGACAACCAAAAGCTAAGAGAATTCAGCACCACCAAACCAACTCTACAACAAATGCTACAGGAACTTCTATAAGTGGGCGACAAAAGAGAAGAAGAGGACCTACAAAAACAAACCCAAAACAATTAAGAAAATGGTAGTAGGGACATACCTATCGATAATTACCTCAAACGTGAATGCATTAAATGCTCCAACCAAAAGACACAGGCTTGCTGAATGGATAAAAAAAACAAGATCCATATATACAATATCTACAAGAGACCCACTTCGGACCTAGGGACACATACAGACTGAAACTGAAGGGATGGAAAAGGATATTCCATGCAAATGGAAATCAAAAGAAAGCTAGAGTAGCAATACTCATATCAGATAAAATAGACTTTAAAATAAAGAATGTTACAAGAGACAAGGAAGGACACTACATAATGATCAAGGCATCAATCCAAGAAGAAGATATAACAATTATAAATATATATGCACCCAACATCGGAGCACCTCAATACATAAGGCAACTGCTAACAGCTATAAAAGAGGAAATCGACAGTAACACAGTAATAGTGGGGGACTTTAACACCTCACTTACACCAGTCGACAGATCATCCAAACAGAAAATTAATAAGGAAACACAAGCTTTAAATGACACAATAGACCAGATAGATTTAATTGATATTTATAGGACATTGCATCCAAAAACAGCATACTACACTTTCTTCTCAAGTGTGCACAGAACATTCTGCAGGATAGATCACATCTTGGGTCACAAATCAAGCCTCAGTAAATTTAAGAAAATTGAAATCATATCAAGCATCTTTTCTGACCACAACTCTATGAGATTACAAATCAATTACAGGGGAAAAAATGTAAAAAACACAAACACATGGAGGCTAAACAATACATTACTAAATAACCAAGAGATCACTAAAGAAATCAAAGCGGAAATCAAAAAATACCTAGAGACAAATGACAATGAAAACACAACGATCCAAAACCTATGGGATGCAGCAAAAGAAGTTCTAAGAGGGAAGTTTAGAGCTATACAAGCCTACCTCAAGCAACAAGAAAAAATCTCAAATAAACAATCTAACCTTACACCTAAAGGAACTAGAGAAAGAAGAACAAACAAAACCCAAAGTTAGCAGAAGGAAAGAAATCATAAAGATCAGAGCAGAAATAAATGAAATAGAAACAAAGAAAACAATAGCAAAGATCAATAAAACTAAAAGCTGGTTCTTTGAGAAGATAAATAAAATTGATAAACCATTAGCCAGACTCATCAAGAAAAAGAGGGAAAGGACTCAAATCAATAAAATTAGAAATGAAAAAGGAGAAGTTACAACAGACACCGCAGAAATACAAAGCATCTTAAGAGACTAATACAAGCGACTCTATGCCAATAAAATGGACAACCTGGAAGAAATGGACAAATTCTTAGAAAGGTATAACCTTCCAAGACTGAACAAGGAAGAGATAGGAAACATGAACAGACCAATCACAAGTAATGAAATTGAAACTGTGATTAAAAATCTTCCGACAAACAGAAGTCCAGGACCAGACGGCTTCACAGGTGAATTCTATCAAACATTTACAGAAGAGCTAACACCCATCCTTCTCAAACTCTTCCAAAAAGTTGCGGGGGAAGGAACACTCCCAAACTCATTCTATGAGGCCACCATCACCCTGATACCAAAACCAGACAAAGATACTACAAAACAAGAAAATTACAGACCAATATCACTGATGAATATAGATGCAAAAATCCTGAACAAAATACTAGCAAACAGAATCCAACAGCACATTAAAAGGATCATACACCACGATCAAGTGGGATTTATCCCAGGGATGCAAGGATTCTTCAATATATGCAAATCAATCAATGTGATACACCATATTAACAAGTTGAAGAATAAAAACCATATGATCATCTCAATAGATGCAGAAAAAGCTTTTGACAGAATTCAACACCAATTTATGATAAAAACTCTCCAGAAAGTGGGCATAGAGGGAAACTACCTCAACATAATAGAGGCCATATACGACAAACCCACAGCAAACATCATTCTCAATGGTGAAAAACTGAAAGCATTTCCTCTAAGATCAGGAAGAAGCCAGGGATGTCAACTCTCACCACTATTATTCAACACAGTTTTGGAAGTCCTAGCCACGGCCATCAGAGAATAAAAAGAAATAAAAGGAATACAAATCGGAAAAGAAGAAGTAAAACTGTCACTGCTTGCAGATGACATGATACTATACATAGAGAATCCTAAAGATGCTACCAGAAAACTACTAGAGCTAATCAATGAATTTGGTAAAGTTGCAGGGTACAAAAGTAATGCACAGAAATCTCTTGCATTCTTATACACTAATGATAAAAAATCTGAGAAAGAAATTAAGGAAACACTCCCATTTATGATTGCAACAAAAAGAATAAAATATCTAGGAATAAACCTACCTAGGGAGACAAAAGACCTGTATGCAGAAAACTATAAGACACTGATGAAAAAAATTAAAGATGATACCAACAGATGGAGAGATATACCATGTTCTTGGATTGGAAGAATCAACATTGTGAAAATGACTATACTACCACAAGCAATCTACAGATTCAATGCAATCCCTATCAAATTACCAATGGCATTTTTTATGGAACTAGAACAAAAATTCTTAAAAATTTGTATAGAGAACAAAAGACCCCGAATAGCCAAAGAAGTCTTGAGGGAAAAAAAAAAACGGAGCTGGAGGAATCAGACCCCCTGACTTCAGACTATACTACAAAGCTACAGTAATCAAGACAATATAGTACTGGCACAAAAGCAGAAATATAGATCAATGGAACAAGGTAGAAAGTCCAGAGATAAACCTACGCACCTATGGTCAACTAATCTAAGAGAAAGGAGGCAAGGATATACAATGGAGAAAAGACAGTCTCTTCAATAAGTGGTGCTGGGAAACCTGGACAGCTAAATGGAAAAGAATGAAATTAGAATATTCCCTAACACCATACACAGAAATAAGCTCAAAATGGATTAGAGACCTAAATGTAAGACTGGACACTATAAAACTCTTACAGGAAAACATAGGGAGAACATTCTTTGACATAAATCGCAGCAAGATCTTTTTTGATCCACCTCCTAGAGTAATGAAAATAAAAACAAAAATATACAAATGGGACTTAATGACACTTCAAAGCTTTTGCACAGCAAAGGAGACCATAAACAAGACAAAAAGACAACACTCAAAATGGGAGAAAATATTTGCAAGCCAATCAACAGATAAAGGATTAATTGCCAAAATATATAAACAGCTCATGCAGCTCAATATTAAAAAAACAAACAACCCAATCCAAAAATGGGCAGAAGACCTAAATAGACATTTCTCCAAAGAAGACATACAGATGGCCAAGAGGCACATGAAAAGCTGCTCAACATCACTAATTATTAGAGAAATGCAAATCAAAACTACAATGAGGTCATCACCTCACACCGGTTAAAATGGGCATCATCAGAAAATCTACAGACAACAAATGCTGGAGAGGGTGTGGAGAAAAGGGAACCCTCTTGCACTGTTGGTGGGAATGTAAATTGATACAGCCACTATGGAGAACAGTATGGAGGTTCCTTAAAAAACTAAATATAGAATTACCATGTAACCCATCAATCCCACTACTGGGCATATACCCAGAGGAAACCATAATTCAGAAAGACACATGCACCCCAATGTTCACTGCAGCACTGTTTACAATATCCAGGTCATGGAAGCAACTTAAATGCCCATCGACAGATGAATGGATAAAGACAATGTGGTAGATATATACAATGGAATATTACTCAGCCATAAAAAAGAAAGTAATTGGGTCATTTGTAGAGACGTGGATGGATCTAGAGACTGTCATACAGAGTGAAGTAAGTCAGAAAGAGTAAAACAAATATCGTATATTAACGCATATATGTGGAACCTAGAAAAATGGTACAGATGAACCGGTTTGCAGGGCAGAAATTGAGACACAGATGTAGAGAACAAACGTATGGACACCAAGGGGGGAATGTGGTGGTGGGTGGTGGTGTGATGAATTGGGAGATTGGAATTGATGTGTATACACTGATGTGTATAAAATGGATGACTAATAAGAACCTGATGTATAAAAAAATAAATGAAATAAAATTCAAAACTTCAAAACAATAAATAAAATAAAATAAACAAATGCAATAGTACTGCTTCAGGATCATTTTCCTACCATTTTAAGAAGAAAAATCAATAACACTGCTAAACTAAGTAATAGGTACTAATGGCATTCAGATGCATCAGTAGTCTGGCTTTTAAAAAGTTTTTTTTTAAAAGTGAAGAACAAATGGTAGCAGAGATGCCATTCCTGGCACTTAATCCTTTTTCAGAGACCTGAACCTATAATTGCTTTTAAAGACATGAAAACCTTCATTCTTTCTCCCCTGATATATCCAAAGAACACTTCATATCTGAGATCCTAGAAGATGGTCAGAAATTTATAAGAAGAACATAAAGCCTCACTGATGGTGCTACATAAAAGGTGTTTTCATTGCTGTTGTTAATTTCAGATACACATAAACAATCAGTTAAACAAGCAAGCAAAAATTTCCCAGAAAACTCATTTAAAACTATTTTAAGTTGTTTCATGAAACTCTGAGTTCAGATCTTGGCATCTTCATAGCTATTGGAGTTCTAGGACCCCAAGGTTGAAAACAGCAAGAGAATGAAAACCTGGATCCTCATACTAGAAGGGTGAGATAATGATAATAAAAATAAAACTAGAACTACCATATGATCCAGCAATATTCCACTCCTAGGTATTTATCTGAAGAAAACAAAAACACTAATTAGAAAAGACATACACACCCCTATGTTCACTGCAAAATTATTTACAATAGCCAAGATATGGAATCGAGTCAAGTGCCATCATAGATGAATGGATAAAGAAATGCGGTATATACATATACAATGGAATATTACTCAGCCGTACAAAAGAATGAATTCTTGTCATTTGCAACAACATGGATGGACCTAGAAGGTATTACACTAAGTGAAATAAGTCAGACAGAGACAAATACTGTATGATTTCACTTATATGTGGAATTTAAAAATTAAAACGAATAAACATTAACAAAATTGAAACAGAGTTATAGATACAGAGAACACATAGGTGGTCACCAGAGGGGAGGGAAGTAGAGGAAGGAAAGAAATAGGTGAGGGCAAGGGAGCCCCTGGTGGCACAGTGGTTAAAAACCTGCCTGCCAATACAGGGGACACGGGTTCGAGCCCTGATCTGGGAAGATCCCACATGACACGAAGCAACTAAGCCCGTGAGCAACAGCTACTGAGCCTGCACTCTAGAGCCTGCGAGCCACAACTACTGAGCCTGTGCGCCACAACTACTGAAGCCCACGCGCCTAAAGCCCGAGTTCCGAAGCAAGAGAAGACACCGCAATGAGAAGGCCGCGCACCACAACGAAGAGTAGCCCCCACTCACCGCAACTAGAGAAAGCCCGCACGCAGCAACGAAGACCCAATGCAGCCAAAAATAAAATAAATAGAAATAAGATAAATAAATTTATTTTAAAAAAAAGAAGAAATAGGTGAGGGTGATTAAGAGGTACAAACTTCCAGCTGCAAAATAAATGAGTTATGAGTATGAAATGTCCAGTGTGTGGGAATACAGTCAATAACTATCTAATATTTTTGTAGGGTGACATACTGTGTGATCATTTGGAAATGTACAGAAATATCAAATCATGATGTTCTGTAATGACAGTGTGGTAGGTCAATTACACCTCAAAAACAAACAAACTCATAGGAAAAGAGATTAGATCTGTGATTACCAGTTGTGGGTGTGGAGGGGGCTGAAGGGGGAACTGGATGAAGGCAGTCAAAAGGGACAAACTCCCTTTACAAGTTACAAAGATAAATGAGTGCCTGGGATGCACAACATGATTGATATGGTTAACACCGCTGTACGTTACCTATGAAAGTTGTTAAGACAGTAAACCCTAAGAGTTCTCAGCACAAGGAAGAATATTGCTTCTTTTTTCTAATTCTTTAATGTTGTATGTATGCGACTTGATGGATGTTCACCAAACTGTGGTAATCGTTTGATGATGGATGCAAGTCAAATCACTCTGCTACACACCTTAAACCGATACAGTGCTGTATGTCAATTATATGTGGAAGGGAAAAGAGTTTTTTTTTTTTTTTTTTTTTTTTTTTTTTGCGGTACGCGGGCCTCTCACTGCTGTGGCCTCTCTCTTTGCGGAGCGCAGGCTCAGCGGCCATGGCTCACGGGCCCAGCCGCTCCGCGGCATGTGGGATCCTCCCGGACCGGGGCACGAACCCGCGTCCCCTGCATCGGCAGGCGGACTCTCAACCACTGCGCCACCAGGGAAGCCCGGGAAAAGAGTTTTTTAAACTCTTCTTTTAAAAAATCTGTGCCTTTTATAGCTTATAAATTATATCTCAACAAAGCATTGTTAGCATTACAAAATAATACTACTACATTGTATTTGTATCATGCTTCATACTATTAAGAATTCTTTCCCGAGATTCAGCTCATGTGATCACCCTAAACCGCCAACAGAGATAACAAACCTAGATTCCAGAAGCGATGTGCCCAAGGACATGGGGCCAGCTAGCGGCAAGATTCGAATCACAGCCCAGATCTTGCTGGTTCAAGAAAAATATTTTCCATTACACCAAATATAGAATAACCAATCAATCTCTCTCCCTACCTTTCCCTCATTTTGTTTTGCATTTCTTAATAGAGTCATTGATTTTTTTTAAATATAGTATTTCAGAATCCTTAGACCTTCATTTTAAGTTTCCAGCTTTAAAAATTTATTAATCAACCCAATATCAATTGCCTCTTTATTCAAAGTTAACCTTACTGGAAGAAGGGCAATGCAAAGCAAATAGAAATGATTGCATTCACTTCTCTTTTCTTCTCTTTTAAATCACTGTTGAAGGGTATACTGAATGCCTCTCTCAACCAGCAACAGTTTCTTCCCATTCATTTATTGGGCCAGGCCTTTCCCAGGAAACAGTATAATTGGTTTCATTTTTAGGTTTCCACAGAAAATCTCTCAGAAATATCTCAGGGAGCACAAGATGCATGCAACAAGTCTCAAATGATACCATATATTTGAGATTATAAAGCTCTAATACCAAGCTCAAGAACATATTATTAAATAAAAGTCTCTCAGCACTTTACAAAAGAGTCCTAATAAAACCAGCAAAGGAGGGGCTTCCCTGGTGGCGCAGTGGTTGAGAATCTGCCTGCTAATGCAGGGGACACAGGTTCGAAACCTGGTCTGGGAAGATCCCACGTGCCGCGGAGCGACTGGGCCCATGAGCCACAACTACTGAGCCTGCGCGTCTGGAGCCTGTGCTCTGCAACGGGAGAGGCCACGACAGTGAGAGGCCCGCACACCATGACGAAGAGTGGTCCCCGCTCACTGCAACTAGAGAAAGCCCTTGCACAGAAACAAAGACCCAACACAGCCGAAAATAAATAAATTAGTTTCCTGAATCCCCAACTACTGAAAAAGCACCAGATTTCTTCCTTTCATTCATTCATTTGCTCATTCATTCATTCATTCATTCGCTCATTCATTCATTCAACATGAAATTCACTATTGCCAGCAGTGTTCTAGGCCCTGGGGATTCAGTGGTAACAAGACAGGTTTCTGCCTTGTAGTGCTTACATTCTAGAGGGAGCAAGACAGGCAAGAAATCCATAACAAATAATATCCTATATTGTTAAGTACAATGAAAAAATGAAACAAGGTAATGGGGAACAGAGTAGAAGCAGGGAAACCAGTGGGACATGATTATGGTAGCCCAAGTAAAAGATGAAAGTAGGTTGGTGAAAAATAGTTAGGTTTAGCCCTTGCTGATGGATTTGATGTTGATGCCGAAACTCGGCCTCTGAGCAATGGTGCCAAATTGAGTCTCGGAGACAGAGTTCTGGATGATGTAGAAAAGAAGAGCTTTATTGCTTAGCCAGGCAAAGGGGGACACAGCGGGCTCCTGTCCTTGAAAACTGTGTGTCCCAACCCGGGAGGATTTAGTGAGGAGTTTTATAGCAATGGTTCAAGGGTGGGGTTGCTGATAAGATTAGGGTGTGTGCAGGGCCTGCACCCCTTTAATCTGGTCTCAGGTGGTCTCCTAATCTTGATGAGCTTCTCTGGTTCCTTTAATCTGGAATGAAGAATACTAACACCTTTCATTTGTTGGGGGTGTTTTAGTTCTATAAAGAGCTCAAAGATAGTCATGTGTATCCCTTGAGGCGAACCAGGACCTGCCCCAAGGCTGCACTAGTGTTTCTTGGCTGCTCCTCCCTTGTCTCTGCATCCCCTCCTCTCTCTGATTAGCAACTGTTCAAATCTGCCCTTTGGAACTCAGGAAATGTCATGGAGGCTGGAGTCTGTTCGCTATCAAAAAGAAATGGGGGACACAGAAAGGCTTCCATGTCCCGGAGCCCCATGGGGTCCTGCTCAGTTTCAATGTCAAGTTTGAGAAAGAGAGAAGCTGAGTATTACTTCATGATTTTGCCTGAGCAAATGACTGGCTAGTGATGCCATTAGCTAAGATGGAAAAGACCTTGAGAGAAACTGGATGGGGTGGGGACATCAAGGATCCTCTTTATTGTGAAATCAAGTTTGAGATACCATCAAAGTGGACAAGAAGAAGAAGGAGAAGGAGAAGAAGGGGAAGGGAGAGCAGGAGGGGGAAGGAGAGAGGACAGGGAGGACGGGGAAAAGGAGACAACAAGAGTTGGATATACAAGTCTGAAGCTCAGGCGAGAAGCCAGGGCTGGAAATACAAATCTGAGAAGCATCAGAATTCAGACAGCATTTAAAGTCATGGGACCAGATGAGTTCACCTCAGGACACGTGCAATCAGAAGGCATTCAAATCATGGCTTTGCCACATGTGAGCCAGCTTGGGAAAGTCTTTAACCTTTCTATAACCTTTCTGTCCGGGGTTGATATATATCTGAACAGGCCAGGAAATATGCATAGCGCTACACAAATACATGTTGCTGTCAAGCGCGTAAGAAATTAAATGCCACAAAAAGGTAGAAACAGTAAAACCGGGAATGAAAGTGCAAATTTCCTGACCATGGTAATAAATTACCAGTTACCTTAGCAGAAAAAATTGCCAGCAAATTCCCTGGAAGAAAGCACCACTGAGGAAAGTGAAAATAGGGTTGCCCCTACCTTTGGTCCACTGGAGAGAGAAAAGATTTTCATTAACAAATATAGCAATTGAAAATAGTACACCAAGCTATTAAAAGTGGATATTTCCAGGGGCTGAGTTTATAAAGAATGATTGATACCTGAAATTTTATCATGAACACATATATACTAACTGTCATGACATATACTACTAATGGGGAAAAAAATAGTAACTCATGAGCTATTGTCAAGAAGCTTCCAATGCGAGACACTTCCAATATGAAATTTGGAATTACCAAAGGACTATTAAAACTGGTCTCGATGGTGATTCTTGCTAAACTGTAAACTAATGTGTGTTGGTAAAGTAAAAAGCAAAATAAGAACCAAATGAATACTCTTACAAGTGCTAAGGTTTTAAAATATAATTATTCTAGAAATTTCAAAGATCCCATACACTCACCTATTATAAACTCAAAACTAATGAATAGGCAGACTTTTTTTTCTGATTGAACCCATCAATATTTGTTAATCTTTGGAAAGCATTTTTTAAAGTAGCAGATAAATTAAGGATTGCAAAATTACTGTATTACCATACAGTAAGTATGGAGGAAGCAAGATTATTACCTGATTATATTCCTGCCATGCTTTTGCTTACTTATATATGCTTACCCTATTTATGTTATAGATTTTTTTCAATTTAACCTATACTCCACGGTTTTATTAGAACATCTTAGAGAGCTGCTACTCAGAAAAGACTTCATGTAATCTTTATGAAATTATAATTGCTGTTTTTAATGTCACTGTATGTTATTAAAAATTCAGCACTAAGGGGGCCTTAAAGAAAACTGTAGTCTTTGCTGGTTTGAATTAAAAGGAAGACCCCTTCTAATCAGATAAACCTAAAGTCTTAACATGGTGAGAAATACTTTCTACGCTCTAAGTAAATCACTGAACAGAGAGCAGAATTTCTTAGTCTCCCATATCCCTTGCTGGCACTTCCATTCGTAATTCGAGGTAGTAAGCACTAGATGGCACTGCTGATTCTTAACCACGCAGTTGATTTTCCAGGTTTTATGCCAAACTTAAGAATCCTATTAACAACATTCAAGTTCTTGGATAATTAAAGAAATTTTACACATTTCAAAGGGGGAAAAAAACCCTTAAGCCAGTTTAGCATGCTCTCTACTATAATCCTTTCCTAATTGCTATTACTCTAAATCAAGTTCTCTAGATGAGGTTTTAAATATATAACTTTGTATAAATATAACTATAAATGTAAATATTAAAATTTTTAAATCAAATATTGGTGTACTTTCAGATGATAATTATAATTTAAGTGGAAAGAAATAAGGTTCTCCAAAGGAAAGACTCAGTTTTCAGCTTTGTTAAGCAACTTGCCACTAACATCCTAAGAGCAGGAGGGGCAAGGAGCAAATTATGGGTTTAGCTTCTCATCTCTGTGATGGTCTTAGGATCTTTATATAAAGGCTCTTCTGTCCACTTTGGGACTGAAGTCTCCTGGTCTGTCCACTTAAAAACTAGAAGTGTCAATATGGCCAGTGCCCCACGCTGGCAGCGTCTGTACCTATTCTGGGTGTGTAAAGAGGGACTGACGGCGACAGTGAGAGGGCTCTTGCCTCACCCTTGCACATGCTCTCCTCAACTCCTCCCGTCGTTCAGATAAACAGCCAGGGCCGGGACTAGATCTTCACCAAGCTAATAAAACTGCTCCAAAATCAAAAGCCTTGGAAAGTAATCTTACGTTTTGAAACATCACAACTTTTTTTTTGAGAATGTTTCTCTTTTACAAAGAGATACAAAGTAGCTTCTCAACTCACCACCAACAAAAGAAATACAAGTGATGCGGAAAATCTCTTAAAGCTAACACAGAGTGCCATTCACCAATTCATTCATTTATTCAATTAATGTGGCCATGTGCCTTGGATGGTGCTCAGAGCTAGTAACGTACCAGTGAACAGAAGAGATGTGGGTCCCGGTCTGTATAAGGCCTACTATTTAGTAATAGATATTGTTAGTCATACAGTAATAATATTTTTAATGTTGCTTGTAAGTCAACAGACACTGGCATCGCCTCAAATCCTTTTTGGAAGTAAGCCTGATATAAACCAATGAAAATTTAACTCACTGATCATGGTATCATGGCAGGAAAGAACATGGATCTACGGAGAGTGAGAAAATAATTCAAAAGAAGGCACTTTGGTCTTTGGTGCCCCAATCTGTTCCATGGAAAGCAAACTGCCTAGGTGGTCACACACAGCTGCACATACTCTTTGCTTCGTTTTTATGAAGAAAAGCAAACAAACAGACACTGTAGATGCTTTACGAGAAAACAAATTGGGTGGTCTTCCTCAAATTGTTACTCCTTTCCTCCCAAAGTTCCACGTCATCTACATCTGCTTTAATAACTTCATCTTTATGGAAGTAAAATATTAACATTTTAAATACGGACTATGAATCATCAACGAAATGATAAATTACAAATGCAAACAATTTTATCACATTAGAAGAAAGGCTTCCATTTTAGAAGGCTATTTTATCAAGAACCTCTTTCCTCAATTTTAGTCCTGAGGGTACACCATTCTCCAGTCATTCTGTCATGACAGACTGGTTTTAAGTCCCCGCTCTACACCTCACTCCCTGTGTGATCCTGTATTCCTCATCTCTCAGACAGAGATAATTCCGATGTCATGGTGATACAACACAACTAAGGGAGATCAGTGTGGAAAATGCTTGCAACAGTGTTTTGTACATAGTGAGGGCTTGATAACAACAACTGTCACAGTGTCCAAATTTCAGTGAAGAATTCCATTCATATATTCATAACAGGAATAGAAACCAATGATGAGTAAGATTTTAAGAGAGAAAAGCATCTAGCTTCTGTAAAGAAGATCAAGTCTCCTGGCTTGGCCATACTATTTTCTAGGATATGGGAAAAATTTAGCAAATCAGATCACTGAGCCAACGGCGGGCATCTTTAAGGAAACTTAGCAAACAAGAGATGAAACTGGCAGAAAGAAGAAGAGTCCCAATTTTCAAAATGACAGAGAATGCAAGTTCTGCAGACTAACCCACAACAGCATTCTAAGCAGACTATTAAAATATGCGGTTACTTAAAGAATACCATGGGGCCACCACTAAGGTTCAGTTAGTCCAGACAACACCATTTCCTTCTTTCACAGCAGACTAATACATCTAGGAAATATGACAGATATGATGTAGCAAGAAAAAAATGCCTTTGACAGTAGGTTTATACTATCCTTTGGATAAGAAGAAGAAATACAGATTGAGTGATAATACACAGACTCATTATCTGCTAAATGACTGCCAAATGCTACTTTTAATGGATACATAATTTCAATCCAGAAGGAAGTATCTAGTAACCAGTCTCGGGGCTTTATGTCAGTCCTGTTCTGGTAACCCCAGTTTACTTGAATTAAGCCACAAAGCAGCCCTTAAGGTATGTCAGTGCCCTAAGAGAAGGTACGTGTCAGCTGGTCCTTTGCTCCATCCCGGCTCCTAGAACAGGACATGGCATCCCGTGGGAGTTCATTAAATACTTGTTTGAATTAAAAATGTGTCACTAATATGAAGTTAAGGGGATTAATAAATATCAGCAATGACTTAATCAGAAACCAAAAGGTCTTCACAGAGCAGAATGATGGCAATAGACCCAGGTAACTGCACGCAGAGGGAAAAGCCTAGCCTTTGTTGTTAGGTGAACCCTGGTTTCAATCTCGGTTCTGCCACTTGTCAAGGAGGGAAAGAGGGATAGTGGGCAGAGAATTGAGGTGAACTTTCAATAGAAAGTGAAAAAAGGTCTTCCACATAAATCCAAAATTGATCACGTACGTAGTGAGAGAAAGTGCAGTTTTTAGCTAGGGTGGCATGTAACTGGGGAAAATATTAATTCCTACTCCAAGAATATAGTTTAGAATAATCAGACATGAGGTTCTATCTGGGCCACTTTTGAGAGTAAAAGCAGTCACTGTTAATTATGCTAGGACAACAGGTGCAAATTGGGGCTGCCCTCGGCAAACTGGGACATACGATTGCACTATTTACAGCACACATCAAAAGCTCTAGACATCTGAGTTGATAAAAAGTTAAATGGATCAACGATTTGCTGTAATTGCTTTAAAAATATATTAGTTCGGGCTTCCCTGGTGGCGCAGTGGTTGAGAGTCCGCCTGCCTATGCAGGGGACACGGGTTCGTGCCCTGGTCTGGGAAGATCCCACATGCCGCGGAGCGGCTGGGCCCGTGAGCCATGGCCGCTGAGCCTGCGCGTCCGGAGCCTGTGCTCCGCAACGGGAGAGGCCACAACAGTGAGAGACCCGCGTACCGCAAAAAAAAAAAAAAAAAAAAAAAAAAATATATATATATATCAGTTCACTGAGTGCTTACTATATGCCTGGCACTAAGTCCTTTACATGTATTGACTCATTTAATATTCACAAAAACATTACGGAATATCATTATCTTATATGCAGATGAAGAAATGGAGTCACAGAGAGGTTAAATAACTTGCTCAAGGTTACTATTCAGCTTACCCTAAGGTTTACAGTAGCTGAAGAATTGGACTCCAAAGCCAGTGGCCCCTGGGTGTGCGCATTTAACCACTACAATATACAACCTTGGGCTGCACCAAAATGCATTGAATCAGGCAAAGGATAGTCCCGCTTGCCTCTGTTTCCGTCAGAGCACAGCTAGGGACATTGTTTTGATTCCCGGTCCATGGTTTTCATACAAACTAGGTATATGAGCATGTATTAAAGATGGCAAGGAGATGTGAGATGATGATACATATGGATGAGTAGAAGGAAATACTTAGCTTAGGGAAGAAAAGAGTTGGTAGGTCATGAGAATGGCTCAGCTATAGGATGGTCATAGGGAAGAAAAGTTAGACACAGTCTATTTTTTTTTAGACACATTCTTCTCATCAGCTTACAAACTTCTTTTAGCCATTGGGATCCAGTTCACATATGCAGTTAATTATATAATTAAATAATCATTCAATCAAGACAAAAGTTTCATGAAAACCTTACTACTTGTGATACACTCTGATATTTTCTATTCTATTCTACTCCATTTCTTCTCCTCCTCTTCTTTTAATGCTGGTCATATCCAACTAAAATTATTTTACAACCCCGGATTTTAGCCTAAAATTTGAAAAATACTGCTGTATATGGTCCCAAGGCGAGAAACTAAAGAGCAGTGGACAGATGTTACATGAAAGTATGTTTTAACTCAACATAAACAATAACTAAATACCTGCCAGAGCAGTTCAAAGTTGTAATGGGCTATTTCAGAACAAGGAGAGCTCCCCATCACTGTAGGTGATGTAGGTATCCCATCATAGGCTACAAATAGAGTAGAGGGGATTCAAGTATTAGTTAAATGGCTGGAATAGAAAAATATTAGGTTTTCTTTCCAAACCTGAGATCTCATTATTCTGAACCACATTTTTGTAACAGAAATAATATTTTCCCTTCAACAATGTCCATTTTCCAAAATACTTAGATATGTTCCAAGCTACCAAGATGTAACGAAAGAAGGAAAGTTGTAAGGAGACAAGAAAAGAAAGAAGGGAGGCAAGAAAGGGAGGAAGGGAGGAAGGAGGAAGGGAAGAAAGAGAAGGAAGGAAGGAGGGAGGGAGGGAGGAAGAGAAAGAGAGAGGAAGGAAGGGAAAAACAGAAAAAAAGAGAACAGAGAGAGAGAAAAGAAATAAAACTAAATAGAATTTAAGTGCTTCCTAAGTAAATTAACGAGTTTTGCCTTCAAAATAAAGTCTAAAGTCCCACTTTCCCAATCTCAACAAAACTGTAAATTAGGTTCACCAAGAGTGCGAGATTCCTAAGTACCCTGCATGAGAAAAAGAAGAAAAAAAGGCATCTGAAAATTACTCTGGGCTCTATAATTAGCTCTCATGGTTTTCTTTCAGATCATTCTGGATGATCAGATCAGAACAGAAGAGTGGAGACTGGCTCAGGACTTGATGTGTAAAATAGCTTTCAACAGGGTTCGGGCAATCCTTTTTGACAGGTATACACATTGCAACAATCCTCAAAGGCCACTTCTGGGAGATCCTTCTGACTCCTTTTGAAGATACTGCCAAGAAAGAGAAGAGAGAAAGTAGGAAGAGAAATCTAAACAAGAACAAAACAATTGAAAGGAAGACACTAACGCAAACCCCAAAGGATACAATTGATAAAGATTAAAAATTCTATTCGACTTGACCAACCATACAACCCGCGATTCCTGTGGGCTTATTACTAGCACATAGTACTCTCTCACCACCAGGTATCTTGTTTAATCCTTAGAGCCGTGTTCATGATCAAATGCTAACACCATTGGTACAGGGCTACGGGTTGCTTTCTGAGTAAGACTGAGGTTTCAGTGGTGATCTCCACAGGGCTTCCTAAAAGAAATAAGAAAGTCCAGACTGGGGTAAATGATCTATCCAATACTGTCAAGAGCTCACTGGATGCTTTTCACCAAACTCAGTTTCCTCACAAGGTCTCAGAGGAAAAGGGCGCATGGACCAGAACAGCTACAATCCAGCCACAGCTGGTTTTATTTGATATTACAGGGAGATGGCTACACATAAATTAAACAAATAAAAGTAAATAAAAAGATATCCTCAACTGTAAACTCCTCTTTCTGACAAAATGAAAAATTCAGTATTTACCCTCAATTAATACTATAGGTACAGGGCTTCCCTGGTGGCTCAGTGGTTGAGAGTCCGCCTGCTGATGCAGGGGACGCGGGTTCGTGCCCCGGTCCGGGAGGATCCCACATGCCGCGGAGTGGCTGGGCCCGTGAGCCATGGCCGCTAAGCCTGCACGTCCGGAGCCTGTGCTCCGCAAGGGGAGAGGCCACAACAGTAAGAGGCCCTCATACCGCCAAAAAAAAAAAAAAAATACTATAGGTACATATACTACCAACATGTAATAGAAAGTCTTTGAAATTTACATACGCAAGCTAAGTGGTTTTGAAATGAAGTGGAAAGTAAGAAGCTTTTTGCTAAGACCATCTGGGCATCTTAGAAACCTGAATCCTGAGTTGGACCCATTCCCACATTGCTATAAACCACACTACAAACGCTCAAATCAGGGACAGAGTCCTTTGTGGAAAGATGAGTTCAGGAAATAAACTGAAACCAGACTTAAGTTTGACAAGTCAATGAAGACAGAGATTTGGAAGCAGAAGAAAAAGAAAAGGTTGACATAATTCAGGTAGGGTGGAATTCGAAGCATGATGGGACCTTGGCAACACAGACCAGCTGGATCAAGATGAAGCCAAGACCAGGCCAGGCACTGTCTAGGGAAACACATACAAGCTCCAGAGGTCTGTCTACCAGGTGGACGCTTGCAAACCCAATGTACCATGGCCAAAGACACAGCAAGTTCACACTTGATTCAGGCAGACTTTGGGAAGAGGAGAATGAATTCAAGGACAAGGTATGGCCCTGAGGTACAGATTCACAGTCAGAGCAAGACTTCTATTTCCAGCAATGTTGTGATCTAAGTCCACAAAAAACAAAACAAAACAAAAAAAACAACCTAGAAGTGCTGGATAAAATATGAGTCACAGGGAAGTAAGGGAAATTCTAGAAATTTGGGAAATTCTTCCTAAAACCAGGGAAGAACATAAACATAGATGTGTTATATTGGCACTGACACTTAGGCTGTCCAGAGAGTACTTGTTGATACGGGTAAGTAGGAAGCTTGGGTTTTCACAGCCATGTGGAAATAGATGATAAAGCCTCGGGTTTGTTCAATGTGAAGAAGTGGAACAGAGCCCCTCCTTGCCCCTATAAGCCCTCAAAGGGCTACTTTCTCAATAAAAAGAGATGACAAGGAAACTGTCTATCTCAGCATAGACGTCTGGGGCTGGGGGAGCTTCCCAAAACACAAGGATCAAATTTAACTACCTAATTGAAAGGAAGGAACACTTCCAAACTCATTTTAGGAGGCTGGCATTACCCTGATACTGAAGCCAGGTGAAGATGCTACAAGAAAAGAAAATTACAGGCCAATATCCCTGATGAACATAGATGTGGTGAACATTCTAAACAAAATACTAACAAACTGACTTCAACAGCACAGTAAAAGGGTCATATATCATGATCAAGTGGGATTTATCCCTGGGATTCAAGGATGGTTCAACATACACAGATCAATAAATGTAATACACACCACATTAACAGAATGATAATTTCATTAGATGCAGAAAAAGCATTTGACAAAATTCACATCCCCTCAAGATAAAACTCTCAACAAATTAGTTATAGAAGCAATACACCCCAACATAATAAAAGCCATATATGACAAGCCCACAGCTAACACCTTACTCAATGGTGAAAAGTTAAAAGCCTTTCTTCTAAGATGAGGAAAAAAACAGGCATGCCCACTCTCACCACTTCTGTTCAACATATACTACTGTAAATCCTAGCCACAGCAATTAGGCAAGAAAGATAACTAAAAGGTATCCAAATTAGAAATTAAGAAGTAAAATTAATCCCTGTTTGCAGATGAGATGATCTTAGATATGAAAACCCCTAAAGACTCCATCAAAAAAACCTGTCACAACGAATAAATGAAATCAGCAAAGTTGCAGGATAAAAAAATCAATATAGAAAAATCAATTGTGCTTCTATACACTAACAATGTGCTATTTGAAAGAAATTTTAAAAGCAATTCCATTTACAGTAACATCAAAAACAACAATATACTTAAGAATAAATTTAACCAAGGAGGTGAAATATCTGTACACTGAAACTGATAAGGCACTGATGAAAGAAACTGAAGAAAACACAAACTAATACTGGAAATCCAGTGTTCTTGGATTGGAAGAATTAATATTGTTAAAATGTTTATACTACCCAAAGAGATCTACAAATTCAATGCCATCCCTATCAAAATTCTACTGTCATTTTTCACAGAAATAGAAAAACTATACTAAAATTTGTATGGAACCACAAAAGACCTTGAATAGCCAAAGCAATCTTGTGAATGAATAAAGCTGGAGACATCATACATTCTGATTTCAAGCTATACTACAAAGCTATGGTAATCAGAAGAGTATGGTACTGGCACATAGACCAATGGAACAGACTAGAAAGCTCAGAAATAAACCTTTGTATATAGAGTCAACTAAACTCAGAAAAGGATACCAAGAACACATAATAGGAAAGGGCAGTCTCTTCAACAAATGGTGCTGAGAAAACTGGATATTCACATGCAAAAGAATGGAATGACTGGACCCCCCATCTTACACCACTCATAAAAGTTAATGTGAAATGTATTAAAGACTTAAATGTAAAACCTGAAACCATAAAACTTCTAGAAGAAAACATAGGGGAAAAGCTCCTTGACATTGGTCTTTGCAGTGATTTTTTTGGATAAGAGACCAAGAGCACAAAAGCCAAAATAAACAAGTGGGACTACATCAAACTTAAAAGCTTCTGCAGAGCAAAAGCAACAATCAATAAATTGAAAAGGCAACTTACAGAAAGAGAGAAAATATTTGCAAACCACATATCTGATAAGGGGTTAATATCCAAAAAAATATAAAGATCTCACACAACTAAGTGGCAAAAAAAAGCAAATAATCCAATTAAAAATAGGTAAAGGACCTGAACAGACATTTTTCCAAATGGCCAAAAGGCACATGAAAAGGTGTTCAACATCACTAATCATTAGGGAAATGCAAATTAAAACCATGATGAGATACCATCTCACACCTGTTAAGATAGCTATTATCAAAAAGACAAATGTTAACCAACATTGGTGAGAATGTGGAGAAAAGTGAATCATTATACACTATTGGTGGAAATGTTAACTGTTACAACCATTATAAAAACCTCATAGTGGTTCCTCAAAAAATAGAACTACCATATGATCCAACAATCCCACTTCTAGGTATATAGCCAAAGGAAATGAAATTGGTAACTGGAAGATATTTCTGCACTCCCATGTTCATTGCAGCACTATTCACAACAGCCAAAATATGGAAACAACTTAAATGTCCATCAACAGATGAATGGATAAAGAAAATGTGGTATATCTATACTGTGGAATATTATTCAGCCATTAAAAAAGGAAATACTGCCATTTGCAACAACATGGATGAACCTGGAAGGCATTATACTAAGTGAAAGAAGCTAGACAGCACAGAAAGACAAATACTGTATGGTATTACAAGTGGAACCTGAACAAAACAAAACAAACCTGACTTCATAGAAAGAGAGTAAAATGGTGGTTACCAAGAGTTAGGAGGAGAAGTAAATGGGAAGATGTAGCTCAAAGGGCCAAACTTTCAGTTATAAGTTTTAAGAATCTAATTTACAGCAAGGTGACTATAGTTAATATTATGCTATTATATACTTGAAAGTTGCTGAGAGTAGATCTTAAGCATTCTTACCACAAGAAAAAAAAGAAAGAGTTAACTACATGAAGTGATGATGTATTAATTACCTTGATCTTGCATAATCGTTCTACAGTGTATACATATATAAAATCATCACCTTTTACACTTTAAATACATACAAGTTACATTTGTCCATTATTCCTCAATGAAATTAGAAAACAGAACAAAACAAAACAATCAAAAAGAATCAAATTGGTATACTGATATTCCCTATTAAAAATGTCTTTCTACTGTTAAAAAGAATTATCCTACCTATGTAATTCAGGAACCCAGAACTGAGAAATTAATATTAAAGTAATTCAGGAACCCAGAGCTGAGAAATTAATATTAAAGTGATCAAGGGTGGGAAACACACTCGCATCGCAGTACCTGTAAAAATGAAAGGCAAACTCTCTCTGGAGCAGTGGTTCTCAACCTTGATGGTGGAGCTTTAAAAACTTTGAGGCTTCAGTCTCACATTCAGAGTATTTGAGTTAACTCGTCTGGGATTCAACCTGCCATCCTAATTTTAAAGGCTCACTAGGTGATTCCAATGTGTAGCAAAGACTAAGAACCACTGCTCTGGAGAGATATGCCTTCAGTGCAGGCCACACAGGATCTCCACCAAGCATGACTGAGAAAACAAAATTTTACAACACCCAAAGGAGCAATCCACCATAAGCAAGAATAGGCAGAAATAACAAAAAACAGAGTTAAACCCACAAGAACTTTAGAGATAATTGAATTATTTGTTACAGACTATATAATAAGAACATATAAAATAAAGATGAAAAACCCAAAAATATAAAACTGTAGAAAAATACAAGCACAAAATAAAATTAGAAATGATACACTCATTGATTTTAAATACTCAATAAGTGAGTTAAACAGCAGATTAACAGACCTGTAGAAAAAAGTGGAGGCCTAGATGACTGATCTGGAGAAAATACCTGGAATGTGACACTGAAAGATGAATAACTGGAATTGCAACAGACAAATTGAGTCATGCAGGATAAATGAGAAGGTTCAACATATACCTAATCCATGTTCCAAAAGAAGAGAAAATGGAGGAGAGGAATATTTAAAGAGATAATGAATGACATAAAATAGTTCAGAAAAAAGTACAGAGAGAGAGAGAGAGACAGGGAGAGAGAACAAAGGAGATGTCAAGAAGCACAAATGACAAAGCAAATGATGTAAATGTGAACAGTAAGTGAATTCGGATAAAAGGTCTAGGAGTGTTCCTTGTTACTATGTTTACTTTTGCAACTTTCTTCTAAGTTTGAAACTATTTACAAATAAAATGTTTTTTTTTAAAAAAATTTTTTTGGCCACACTGCTTGCGGGATCTTAGTTCCCTGACCAGGGATTGAACCCGGGCCCTTGGCAGTGAAAGCACAGAGTCCTAACCACTGGACCTCCAGGGAATTCCCTATTAAAAATTTTTTAAGAGATAATGGCTATTTTCCAGAATTAATGAGAAATAAGGATTACCAAATTTGAGTTTCAAGCAGGATAAATAAAACTAAATCCACACCTTAAGCACATCACATTGGAAACTATAAAATATGAAAGGCAAAGAAAGTGTCTTAAAAGTTATCAGAGAAAACATAAATTATCTATAAAGAGCAAAAGAAAATCACAATGAGACTATGTCTCACACATGTTAGAATGGTTATTATTGAAGAGACAAGGAATAACAAATGTTGGAGAGGATATGAAGAAAAGGGAATCCTACACTGTTGGTGGGACTGTAAATTGGTACAGTCACTATGGAAAACAGTATGGAGATCCCTCAAAGAACTAAGACTAGAACTATTATATGACCCACCTATTCCACTTCCTGGTACTTACCTGAAGAGCACAAAAACACTAATTCAAAAATATATATGCACCCCTATGTTCACTGCAGCATTATATACGATAGCTAGGATATGGAAACAACCTAAATGTCTATCAGTGGATAAATGGATAAAGAAGATGTAGCATATATACACATTAGAATACTATTCAGCCATAAAAAAGAATGAAACCCTGCCATGTGTGACACCATAGATGGACTTTGAAGGTGTTAGGCTAAGTGAAATAAGTCAGATATGATTTCATTTATATGTGAAGCCTAAAAAACCAAAACAAATGAGCAAACAAAATAAAACAAAAACAAACTCGTAGATACAGAGATCAGATTAGTGATCTCCAGAGGGGAAGGGTGCTGAGGGTGTGTGAAATGGGTGAAGGGGGTCAACTGTATGTTGATGGATGGTAACTAGACTTGTGGCAGTGACCACTTTGTAGTGTACACAGATGTTGAATTACAATGCTATACATCTGAATCTTACACAGTAATCAAAACAATATTATAGGCCTAAAAAAATATCTATAGTGAAACAACAATTAGACTCAACAGACTTCTTAACAGCAACCACTTGGAGGATTTTCAGAGCTCACCTTATCTTCTACTGAGTCTCTGATCATAATATTTTCTCTCAGCTGCCACATATTCTGTCCTAATTGAGGGAGAAGACTGAACTGAGCTCAACTCAGCACTATCAAGGACTTCAACTGGAAGAGATTGGGACAAGAGGAGCTGAAAGTAGTGATAAGCTAAATATCAATAAGTATGGTGCCCTTGGAGATTTACTGAGCATTAGCAATCCAAATGAAGAAACAGAAGTACTACAGAATCTCATCCACTATTCACTCCCTTCCAGCCAAATGACAAGCTTAAAAGAAACTTGTCTTTCTAAATTGATATGTTAAATACTTCCTTTCACTGACAATATCAAATGTTGGCAAGGATATGGAATAACTGGAATGCTCATATGTTGCTAGTGGGAATATAAAATAATAAACCACTTTGGAAAACAGTTTGGCAGTTCTTAGAAAGTTGAGATGCATTTATCATACAACCTAGCAATTCCACTCTTAAGTATTTGCCCAAAAGAAAGAAACACATGTCCCCACAAACACTTGGACATGAATGTTCAGAGCAGCGTTTTTTATAATCACCCAAAACTAGAAACAATACAAATGTTCATCAACAGATGAATAGATGAATTATAGTATATCTATACGATGGAATATTACTCATTATTAAAAAGGAACAAACTACCGCTATACATAATTACACGATGACTCTCAAAAACATTATGCTAAGCAATAAGCAAAAGACCCAGAGTTCATAATTCATGAGTCCATTTATGTGAAACTTTGGAAAACACAAATCTAATCTATAGTAATAGCTAATAGATGAAACTTCCCTAGAGCCATGGGAGATGGTGATTAATAGGGAAGGCAGCGACACAGGGGAAATTTGGGACTGATAGAAATGTTCTCTATTTTTATTGTAATGATGGTAACATGAGTACATACATTTGTCAAAACTAATAAAACTGTACACTTGAGATGGATGCATTTTATTATATGTAAATGATACCTCAATAAAGTTCATTTTTAAAATTTCCTCTTGCCACAAACATTTTCAGCTGTTTTCCCACACATACTTACCATTTCATCATGATATACTTTTCCTACATTTTCTTCTCTTTGTTGTCTTTATCATTGTCTCACTTTTGAAATATAATTTTTCCCATTCATCTTAGGCTAGGTCATTAATTTGAAATTATTTTCTTTTTGCTCTAAAAAGTAGGATATGATGGAGACATCCTGGTGTAAAGAAAAGAGTTGTAGAGCGCTCAAATCCCAGCTTTACTGATTACTGGCTATGTTACCTTGAGCATTAGTTAAACACTCTGAACCTCAGTTTCTTTATCTGTAAAATGGAAATTGTAATAACACCACCTCTTAAGGATGTAAGGCATGTAAAAATTTTGGCAGAGTAGGCATTCAGTAAATGTTCATCTCAGTTCAACAAACGATATTTTCATTTAAATTCTTTATCGTTTATATTATAAGCTAGACAGAGGAATTAACCTAAATAGAATTCAGTGAACTTAGTTAAGTAGAATCACTACCCAATAGTGACTTAAGTGGGACTGAAGAAGTACATGAAAGCAATATCACTCAAAGCTGAATCTGTGAACCAGTGCCCATCCATAAACTGCTACCAGTGTGAACAAGGTAAGTATAGAAATTGAAAGTATTTAGAAAACTTTAGAGAAATTTGATATGATCCTGTATGATCTATATCAGTAAATGTGATTCAGAGTTTAAATCTTGTATAGGAGAAGGTTCTAGAGTAATTGCTCAGATTAAGGAGTTTCAGCCAAAATGTAAAGCAACACATTTCTTCCTTCATCAAGAAAATCTTACTATGAAAAAAAGTCAGCCAAACTAATGTGCTTAGTGACATAGTAAAAATTATGAATTACATAAAAGCTAATGCATTCCATTTGAGAGTATTCTCTTTATGTGATAATATGGAAGCTGATCACAAACAACTGCAATTGTATACTAGGTACAGTGGTTATCTAGGAGAAAAGTTCTGTAGAGAATGTTTGGACGTTGAATAAATTCAGAGTTACTGATAAATAAGAAACCAGTTTGGGCTCAACTTTTTTTTTTTTTTTTTACGGTACGCAGGCCTCTCACTGTTGTGGCCCCTCCCGTTGCGGAGCACAGGCTCCGGACGTGCAGGCTCAGCGGCCATGGCTAACGGGCCCAGCTGCTCCGCGGCATGTGGGATCCTCCCGGACCAGGGCACGAACCCGTGTCCCCTGCATCGGCAGACGGACTCTCAACCACTGCGCCACCAGGGAAGCCCTGGGCTCAACTTTTTAAAGATATGTATTAGACAGCCAGACTCGCCTATTTTTCTGAAATCTTTATGTTAATAATCTTAATATTTCCAAACAAGGAAGAAATGTAACATGTTTTCCAGTAGCAGATGACTGAAAAGTCAAAATAAACATGAGAAGCATGGAAGAACAGTTTTCACAGATTGTTATGTCATGTTTCATAGTTTAACAACAATTATCCATGCAGCAGGTAATGATTTTGATATTGCACATCTGCACAAAATGATTACCAAACACCTGACAGAATTGATAGAATGTTTAAAATTTTTATACTCCATCAAAAGAAGATCCATGCATAGGAAATTCATGGAACCATAAACTCATTCATTGAAACATAATTTAAATTTAATATAACTTTACAGGATAAATTGTTGGAACTGGCCACTGATGCAGCATTGACAATGAGTTTTGAAAATACTACATCACTTGCTTTGTTTTTAAAAAACATTAAAAATGAATATCTTCAGCCAGTGAAATTGCTTTAAAATCTCTTCCTCTATTCCTATCAGCATACCTCCTGAAACTGGCTTTCTCTATTATGATGCTATTAAAACAAACATAGAAACAGTCTGGATATACATTATATGCTGCAAATAGTGTTATCATCAATTGAACCTGGACTGGATAAAGTAACGAGCAAGAAGCAAGTTGATCACAATAAAAATTTTTAAATGGATATACATGATGTCCATAAAATGTACATATATAGGACATTGAATATAGATTTACTATATCCTTCATAAATGTTTTGTTTAATATAATTGTAGAATATAGTAATAGTAATCTCTGTACTAATCATCTATACATATACTTTCAATAAACAATGTAAATAGTTTTGGTAACTCTTTTCTCTTTTTATTCTGTGTTATGTTTGTTCTGTTTATATTTACATAAAGACAGACATATAGGTCACTGAGACAGAATAGAAAGCCCAGAAACAAACCACACACATACAGTCAAATGATCTTTGACAAGGGCGCCAAGATTACACAATGGGGAAGAGATACTCTTTTCAACAAACAGTGTTAGGAAAACTGGATATCCACATGCAAAAGAATGAAACTGGACCCTATCTTAAACCATACATACACACACATATGAAACCCTCAAAATAGATTAAAGACCTGAAACTATAAAATTTCTAGAAGGAAACATAGAGGGAAAGCTTCATGACATTGGTCTTGGCAATGATTTCTTGGATATGACATCAAAAGCTCAGGCAAAAATAGCAAAAATAGACAAGTTCTGTTTATATTTATTAAAATGTAATTAAAAAATTTTTATGTTCATCTGATTATATCTGTTGAACTACTTATTTAAAAAATAAGCTTATGGGCTTCCCTGGTGGCGCAGTGGTTGGGAGTCCGCCTGCCGATGCAGGGGACCGGGTTCATGCCCCGGTCTGGGAGGATCCCACGTGCCGCGGAGCAGCTAGGCCCGTGAGCCATGGCCGCTGAGCCTGCACATCCGGAGCCTGTGCTCCGCAACGAGGGAGGCCACAACACTGAGAGGCCCGCGTACCACAAATATAAATAAATAAATAAGCTTATGATTTCAATGTCTTTTTGTTCATTTTTAATACAATCATTTTCATCGAAATTTTACAAAATCATTAGTGTATGATGATTTGGTAACCTAAGTTGGTCTTTCCTCACAGATAGTTAGAAACCTTTTTTAGAGCATCTATACAGAATCTGGGAGTAAAGATAGTGCCTTATGCTGCATTTTTCCTCAGTTTAAGTTTTAGGAGTGACCTTTGATTCTGAACATCTGTTGGTGTTTCCCTAGGATAATGGGGAAAACCAACATGGAGGAATTCTGAGAAAAAAAATGTGGTTTTACAAGGACCTACTGTATAGCACAGGGAACTCTGCTCAATATTATGTAACAACCTAAATGGGGAAAGAATTTGAAAAAGAATAGATACTTGTATATGTATAATTGAATCACTTTGCTGTACACCTGAAACTAACACAACATTGTTAATCAACCATACTCCAATATAAAATAAAAAGTTAAAAAAAAATAAAGGGATAAAATAAACTGTTGGGAGACACACGCGCGCACACACACACACACACACACACACACACACACACACACACACTGTGGTTTTAGCAAACTAAGGGTGGTCCAACAGAAAGTTTCCCGCTCTTAAGACTGTGCTGCCACCCTGTGGCCATTCTTCTTATAACCCCAAGCTAGAAGATGCATCCTCTGCTATTTATCTCCCTTTCCTCTCAACCCTAACACTTATCTTTCCCACCTAATTCTGTAGTGAACTTCATGAAGCCTACTGAACTCTCTGCTCTTCTTTATTTCATGCTTGCTTTTTTTCTTCAGTTTCTTTTTTGAAGTAGTTTGTTACTGCTACATGAATGTGGACATCATTATTCAGTGTCAACCAAACTGCAATGAATTATATAATTAATTGGGCACAGTACGTTCAAGTAAAAGTGAAATATTTTAGCAATAACATAGAAATTATTTTACTTTTTTCCACCCAAAGTGAAAGTCACCTTATATGAAGCAACTAGCAACACACAGACCATCTTGGATATATCCCAAATTGGGATGCCAGAACATAGATTAGAAACAAATTTTAGTTTACAACTAAACTAAGTAAAGGTCTTTTAGAAACATATATCAGTGTAGAAGAATTTGGCCTTTATAAGCTTCTTCATTATAATTTCATATTACTTTTATATAGATAATATATATCATAACTCATCTGACTAAAGATGAAACATGGCAAGTTAACAAAGGAAGACAGAAGAAAGAAGTCTGTTTGGGAATCTAGATGTTTCTTCAACCCTTCTCCCTTCCTGTAAATGTCAACTCAGCAATAATAATTGTGAGCAGGAAGCCCATGATCAAGGTCCTTTGTTTCTCTGTGATTAAATTCAGCTTTAAAAGTCATTCTGTGCAACCTAAAGGAAGATTTGCAAAGTCAGTCTCCTTTAGAGTTTTCATAACTAACAGATGTAAAAAAACAAAAAACAAAAAAACAGTAGCTTAAAAAATGGTGGCTCATGCAAAAGAATGAAAGTGGATTAAAGACTTACATGTAAAAGCTTAAACTGTAAAACTACTAGAAGAAAAAATAGGGGTAAAGCTTCTTGACATTGATCTTGGTGATGATTTTCTTGAATATGACACCAAAAGTGCAGGCATCAAAAGTAAAAATAGACAAGTGGGACTGCATCAAACTAAAAAGCTGCTGCACAACCGAAGAAACTTCGGGTAAAATGGCATCCTACAGAATGGCAAGCAATATTTGCAAACAACATACTCGATACGGGGTTCATGTCCAAAATGTATAAGGAACTCATACAACTCAACAGCAAAAACAAAACAATCTGACTTAAAAAAGGGCAAAGGACCTGAACAGACATTTCTCACAAGACATACAAATGACCAACAGGTATACGAAAAGGTGCTCAAACATTATTAATCATCATGGAGATGCAAATCAAAACCACAATGAGATATCACCTCGCACCTGTTAGGATGGCTATTATCAAAATGACAAAAGATAACAAGTGTTGGCGAAGATGGGGAAAAGAGAATCATTGCGCATTGCTGGCGGGAATGTAATTTGGTACAGCCATTATGGAAAACAGTATAGCGGTTCCTCAAAAAATTAAAAATAGAACTGCCATATCATCCAGCAATCCCACTTCTGGGTATTTATCCAAAAGAATTGGAATCAGGATCTCAAAGAGATATCTGCACTCCCTTACTCATTGCAGAATTATTCACAAGCAGTGATGATACGGAAACAACCTAAATGTCCGTTGACAGACCAATGGTTAAAGAATGTGGTATATACATACAATGGAACATTATTCAGCCTTTCAAAAGGAAATCCTGCCATTTGCAACAACATGGATGAACCTGGAGGGCATTCTGTTAAGTGAAATGAACCAAATACAGAAAGACAAATACTGCATGATCTCTTACACATATGAGGTAATTAAAATGTTAATTAGCTTTATGGTTATGATCATTTCACAACATACAAATACATCAAAAGATCAAATTATACACGGTAAATATATACAATTTTATTTGTCAGTTACATCTCAATAGAGCTGTTTTAAAAACTGGCTGGCTACTTGGGATTGCCTATCTCTAAAATTACCTTAAAATGCAATGGGTAAATATACTAGTGGATAGAGGCTCATTATTAAGGTAATATCTTTAAGTGGAATATCATTTGTTAAGGTCAAATAAAAGGTGAAATTTGAGGATCAACTTTTGGTTTTATATTTACCAGTTCACTGAGTTAGCAGGCAAAAACGGAGGCAAGAAGTAGGGACAGAAAGGCATGACCAGTGGCCAGTGGTGGGGAAGGAATGGGACGCAATAGAGTGAGCAAGCACCAAAGAAGGAAAATGTCACTGAAAATTAGCTATTAGCTGAGGAGGTAATGAATACACTTGAGACCCGTAAAAGGCACAAAGATCAACCTAAAATATTGACGCTAGAAGGAGCCTCCGACAGGAGAAGGGAAAGGGCTGCTGCTATTGTGGAGACTGGAATTTTGACTATGAGAAACAAAACTGAGTGGTGGCGCTGCTGCAAGAAGCCTTCTAGGTGCTTCCATCATCCCTGATGGATTGTTTTTAGAGTAGTATATATGCTTAAGAACTTCGGGTGGTAACTAATGGAAACACATACTAGTGATCACCACGCACTCCTTCAAGTGGGCTGAGGAAGAGGAGAGCGGGAATAATGAGGGTGAGCACAATGAATCACGATTATCAACACGGCGAGTGCCCTAGGAGACGGTGTGGAGACGAAGGGGGCAGGGGAAAGCATGCAGAAGGATGAGTGGCTCTTCCATCAGCCACAGAGGAAGGGTCACAGCTGATACAGGGGCAAAGCTTGTCTTAAACTGGAGGGAACCACACACATAATAGCAAGAGTCTCCCAGGGAATGTGCAAGATGAGGGAAATTGTTAGCACGTAGTAACCCAGGTTTGGACGAAATAAAGAGCTCCCCCCTCCACCCCGCCACCCTGCCCTGGCTTCAGGGACTGTGGGGCTATTAGCAGAAAGTGCCTCCCTTTGGGGAAGTCTAGTCTCTGCTCCTTTTGCAGGGGCCTCCCTCTCACAGAAGGGTGAGCCTCCCAAGGAGGGGCCCTGGCACCTCCACAGGTAACAGGACCAACAAATCTTGTCCACACCCCAAGCTTGGCACCTACTCTAGATCAGGACAAAGGTGCTGAGCTCAGGACTTGATTCTCGCAGCCAGAGGGAGAAAAACCCCAACACGTTCACTTAAACAGTAAGATATTACACTTTTATCCAGAATGGAATATGCATTCATGTATATTTTCATCTCTGGAACAGGTGGTTTGAAATGCAAATAAAGTAATAAGTGTCAGAGCCGTATCCTAGCAGTAGCTACTTTGCAAACGTTACCAAGGCACCAATTCAACAGCGTTCTTAGAGGCAGCCACACCTCAGCAAGGTCTTTCTAACTCAGGACAGCCAAGTTCAAAGGAACTGACAGACACAAACTGGGAAAGAGTCCTGATCCGATACAGGAGGTGAATTTTACAACACAATTGCCCGCTGAATCTACTTGAAACAGGGTATGGGACTTAAACAGGGAAAAAAAGGGAATGGACCAACTCCTAGAACACCTGGAATGTGATCCAAGCCTGGAGACAAAATGATGGTAATTATAACTGCTAACATTTGTTTTTAGTTGCTAACAGATTGCGCACAGATTGGGAAGGGCAAACTCCATTTTCCAATTACTCCAGTGCAAACCGTGCTTTACCAGTACTCACTAATACTAGTTGAGTGAAAAGAAAGCAGATTGTCCTCATGTATGGATCATTTGTGTTTAAACTAAGGAAGGCTGTCCTCTCACAGCCGTAGCCCAGGGGGCCACTCACAGGGAGTAGATGCCAGGAGCTGGGCTCTGCAGCCCTCTACTTCCTACTGCCAGTAGATCTGCTTGACTGAGGGCAACATGCATTTCCCAAGCACAGACAAAGCAGAAGGAAAAGGACTAGGTGGTAGGGACACAGGATGGTGGGGAAGCCAACCCAGCCGGTGAACCAATCAAGGTTCCTGAGGTAGTACCTGGGCTAAACAGGACACGTCTCAGCCTGATTAGGAGAGGACGAAAGGTCAGATACCAAAAGTTAACAAGACAAGACAGTCTGTCGTAAATGGCAAATTGATGATATAAACTACAAATTCTGTAAGTGTTCAAAGGAGGCAGGAATTCTTTCCTGCTTCCCCTTCAGATGAGGGTGATTAAAATCTGCTGAAAAAGTGAAGACCTGCCAATACGGAACCGCCGTTGGTTGACCCTAAAAAGCCATCAACAAGAAGGAAACTCCAGAACTCCCATCATTACATATAAAAGCCACTAGTCCTCAAGATCTCCTTTAAGACAGTAATGATGCATCATTCATGGCCAAAATAGCTATAGGAGAGGGAGGCAAAGGAAGGCGTGCTTAGAAAAGCAATCAGGACTGTCCATACTGCCTTTATCTTGAAAACACGAAGACTTCTCCTTCCCAGAAGGATAATTCTGGGACTATTACATATAGTTATCTCTGTACACCCCACTCCAAAAAAAAAGTAAAAGCAGAAAAGGGTCTCTTGGTACTGCTTCCATAACATTTTAACCAAATCAATCTGTAAATTTCCTATGGGTGAGTTGACATTGTAATTTAAGTTGTAACCTGGATATCAGGTATACCGCCCAATGGCAGACCACATTCAGGGCACAATATTCAAAAGAAAGTGAGACTTTGGTCTTGGTTTCAGCAAGCTTTGATATTCGGAGAGATCCAGTTTCATGAGTAAGGCTGAGAGAGGAGCAGATCCAAGGAGAAAACAACACTCAGGATCAAGCAGGAGATGCTGTCAGGTTCTAGGTGATCAGCCCACTGCCAAGGGTTAAGAAGGAAAAGAGTCCAGGATCCCATGGAAAATCTATGCAAGGTGTAAGAAGCCTCAGGGAAAGAAAATACAGCACTAAGGAGCCAACTGCGGTAAACACCCAATTCTACGGACTAAGTTGACATGTCAGAGATTACATGAAATCTGGAATTTGATGGGTATGCGGTGCCCATTGTTACTGAAGAGATATCAGCCATTAGGATAATGGTGACATGGGTAAAGTTATATCCCATCCACAGCTGGACTGAAGCTCCTAAAATGTTTTCTTCCCAGGACAGGATTAGCAAAGGAACGCTGCAGGTTTCAGCCTGGAGATCAGGCTGTATCAAATACAAATACTGAGGTGATCTGGGTTGAGGAAGACAGAAGTTGATCAAAGAGCTTCCATATGAGAGGCTGTATGAAGCGATAAATTAGATTTCGAAAAGTGAGAAATTAATTTTGTTGCAATGGTCAGTTTATCCCTTTAAAATTTTGAAGCGATAAATTAGATTTCGAAAAATGAGAAATTAATTTTGTTGCAATGGTCAGTTTATCCCTTTAAAATTTTCTGCTTTATTTATTTTGCTGCCTGGACAAAGAGTTTAATGTACAAACAATACACGCTAGAAGAAAATAACGGGGAATACTTAAATTCTTGGATGGGAAGTCTTTTCTAAATACAGTAGTAAAAAATAAATCATAATGGTAATTAGACCACATAAAATGTAAAATTTGGCTCAATTAAAAATACCATCAGCATAATTGGGCTTCCCTGGTGGCGCAGTGGTTGAGAGTCCGCCTGCCGATGCAGGGGACGCGGGTTCGTGCCCCGGTCTGGGAGGATCCCACATGCCGCGGAGCGGCTGGGCCCGTGAGCCATGGCCGCTGAGCCTGCGCGTCCGGAGCCTGTGCTCCACAACGGGAGAGGCTCCAGCAGTGAGAGGCCCGCGTGCCGCAAAAAACAAAAAACAAAAAAAACAAAAAAAAAAATACCATCAGCATAATTAAAAGGCTCTATAAACCAGGTAAGAGATTTGCAACAAATATGACAGCTAATGTTCTTGATACATAAGGAGTTATTGCAAATCAATCAGAAAAACCTCAAACAAAAAAAAATGGTAAGGGATCATATATCTTTCACAGAAGAATAAATACTACAGACCAATAAGCGTGTAAAAAGGTATACTTTGTACCTTTTCACCAGGAATTGAAAAGGTACAAAGTATAACCATAAAGAGATACTGATGCTCACTTCTCAAATTGACAAAGGGCGTAATAAGCAACACTGGGAGACAGTGACAAAATTTGTACATCATCCTAGGAAGCAACCTGACACAGCTTGGTCTAATAATACAACCTTTAGTACTCTACATTAAAGAATTGGAGACATGAACGATTTATTTACAGAAATGTTCATCAAAGTATTATTTATAATAATGATAAGAGGAAAGAACCTGTTATCGTTTTGTGATAAAATAGCCATGAACATTGTGTTTTTTGAAGAAAACCCTCATGACATAATACAAAGTGAGAAAACAAAGTATAACACATGGTTTAATTATGTTGTGCATTGCAAACATACACAGCAAAAAGACTGGGGGGAATAGATCTGTTAACAGTGATGGGAATGTAAACTGATACAAAGTGGTATGAGGGTTTTTTTTATGTACCAGCATTTTAAAAAATATTCTACAAAAGAAACACGTAATACTTGTAAAATAAAAAGTTACTTTAAAATGTTTCTAAAACTATATTATAATGCCCTTGGCTGCTGCTTAGGAACAATGATACTGAAGGGATATTTTTGTAAAGGAAAAATCATTACTTAAAATCTTAACTTTGGGGGCTTAATATCCAAGAAGCTATTTATTTGGAATATCCTGAAGAATCATCTTTGCTTTCCAGAATAGTAAAGTTTCCGAAATGCTCTAATAAGACCCACCCACTGGAAATAAAACTCTCAAATGTCAATGAATGAGGGTCCACAACCCAAAGAATACTCAAGTGGCACTTCTCCAAGAAGTCTTTACCATTAAGCAAAATAGACCCTAAGATTCTATTCCCCAAAAGAAAACCACCTCCAACTTATTGCCAGTGATTTGAAGAAATAGCTGATTTTAAATGCAAGCACACTCAAAACCTCCACACAATATATTAGATACTTTCATATTCAGAAAAGAATCAAAGGAAGAATATTATGAACAAAATGCAAAACCCCTGTTTATTTCTCTGTACTGTCATAAACCGGAATCATGATAACCTGGGGGATTTATACTGTTACTACTGAGAGCTAATAGGTATCGAGTCCTTAATATGTGTCAGGCACATAATAAAGCATTTTATATTTATTCCATCATTCAATCCTTGACATAATCTTGTGAGATAGGTTCTATTCTTATCCTCATTTTACAGAGAAGGAAGCTGTGGCTCCCAGACATTCTATAACTTGCCAAAAGTCACAAAGCTGGTAAGCAGCAGAGCCTAGATTTGAAACAAGACAATCTGTTTCTAGAACTTGCACTGTTAACCCATTTGCTCTACTGCCTCAGAATCTATGGAATAGGTAAAAGTGTATTGTGCCTTTCTTTTTTGTCTCCTACCCAGGATCTGTCTAATCCTCAGGATTAGAATCCAGAACTTTCTAATCTATGGCTATAAATCACTATCTTTTAGAATCAAAGATGCTACCATAGGGCTTCCCTGGTGGCGCAGTGGTTGAGAGTCCGCTGCTGATGCAGGGGACACAGGTTCGTGCCCCGGTCTGGGAAGATCCCACATGCCGCGGAGCGGCTGGGCCCGTGAGCCATGGCCGCTGAGCCTGCGCATCCGGAGCCTGTGCTCCGCAACAGGAGAGGCCACAACAGTGAGAGGCCCACGTACCACAAAAAAAAAAAAAAAAAAAAAAGATGCTACCATAGTTGCTAGGCTAATTCCTTTAAAAAAAAGTATGGCTCAATAGATTCATGCATTGTCTTTCATTTTCCCTGCATTGGTTTTATATATAATTTCTCTTCCTTGTTTAGGGTTGCAGCTAGAAGACAATAAAACGAGTAATGGAGCCCTTATATGAGGAATACCTAGCCAATCGTGGAACAATAGTAAAACCTTATTACTGGCTGAGATTCTCTCTCGATTGCTCTAATTGTCCTTACCATATTCGGACAGGTGAAGAAGCAAGAGTTCCCTACACAGAATTTTGTCAGATTTTTGGATTCCCTTATGGACCAACATATCCTCAAACAAAACACCTCACATTCTATGAACTAAAAACTTCTTCTGGAAGCCTGGTGCAAAAGGGCCATGCTAGCAGTTGCACTGGGAATGATACCCATCCGGAATCAATGTTATTTGAGATGAATGGTTTCTTTGACTCCACCATACACAATAACGACGGCATTAGGCATATCATTCTGTATTCCAGCAACTCCCCTTGCAATGAAGCTAACCATTGCTGCATCAGCAAAATGTACAATTTCCTGGTAATGTATCCAGACGTCACTCTTAGTATTTACTTTTCTCAGCTCTATCATACTGAGGCTGAATTTCCTGCCTCGGCGTGGAACCGTGAAGCTCTCCGGAGCCTGGCCAGTTTATGGCCGCAGGTCACTTTGAGCCCAATAAGTGGTGGGATTTGGCATTATCTCCTCAACAACTTTGTGAGTGGCATGTCTGGAGCGACTGTTTTCCAGCCCATTTTAACCGGGAGAGCACTGGCAGACAGGCACAATGCATATGAAATCAATGCCATAACAGGGGTGAAACCCTATTTCACCAATATTCTTCCCCAGGCAAAAGAGAATCAGAACATAAGAGCTCAGGCAGCTTTAGAGGGCTACCACTTCAACAATGTCTTTCCCAGACAGTCTTTTCAAGTGACAAGTGGACAACTGCAACCCAATCTGACCCTAGACCCCAGGGTTCCTGTCATTTTTGTACTGGTGCCTTTCAGAAACCTACCACCAATCCATGTAGGACAAAACCTACATAAACCCAGGAATATCGTAAAGCACTTAAATATGCCTCAAATATCATTCCAGGAAACCAATGATCTCAGGATGCCTCCCGTTGTAACGCCAGTGGAGAGAGTAGAAATCACCGAACAGTTTGCTAGTAGCAAAGAGGCAGATAAAAAGAAGAAGAAGAAAGGGAAAAATTAAAATTGGCATTCCTACAACAAGAGACCAAACTACTACCAGAGGACTTGATTAGCTAGGCAACAGAAATCTGGGAACTTTCTCTTTTAGGTCTGATCCAAGATGGAGATAAACTGATACACTAAAAGCAAAACCTGAATTATTTATTATCTCAACTATTATAAAGCAACACTGTTTTTAACATAATCCACAATGTTTCCGTAAGCAACTTGATCTCTCTCCTGTATTTTAAAAGTGACAGTATCAAAATGGAGCCATTAGTAACTTGCTAATATTCTGATGTGGATAAGAAAATGTCATTACTCTACACTACCCACATCACCTTTTGACTAAAGAAGCCCATGGACTAAATAGCTTCCTAAATTGGTTTTGGTATAAAAATTTACTGCAAAACTGGAAGACAGCCTGAGTTACTGACATTAAGTGCTGCCTGCAAAGGCAAATCAGTGATTTTCCATTAATTGTTAACCGTGGACAGATTTTAGGCAGCTCTTTTTTTTTTTTTTTTTCTAAAATGGTTCAAAATAGTTTGTGTGGAGAAAAGCTCTTTTTGCTAATTGATTAGATATAGCTGTCAAAATTGATTTTTGAAACCAGCCACCTGTTCAGTTTGATCTTTCCCCCTTGAGCAGATAATAGAGGCAGGATAATACATGAAAGTCTCCAAAACGCCTTCCATCACACACCACATAAAATCCAAGCCACTCTTACTGGCTTTTAAGGTTCCTCCTCTACCTTCCTGTTGCTCTGTCTTATCAGCAGGAGTGTAGGTTCCTGCAGATCAAGCACTGTCTCTCTCTCCTCTTTGGTTTTCCCTTAGGGTCTGGCACAGTAGCCAGGCAAAACGTGGGTAGCAAGACTGTGAATCTACATCTCAATAACTTTACCAATCGCCACTCCCCAACATTCCTTCTCCATTCCAGCCAAGTGCCTGCTTAATCATACTGCAATGAACATCTTTTTTTGTTAGAATCCATTCCCCCCTTTTCTGATATAGCTTCCCAATGCATAATTTGTTTTACTTCCCTTTTATTCTGACACCTTTCTTTTTTATCAGTGCACACCTATACTGTCTCTTAACATCTTGTTCAAAACACACTTCTAAGAAGTGCTCCTTGACTAACCCTTTGAGCATGTACATTAAAGCACCTTGCTTACGTTTAACTGTTTGCTGCCTCACTCCCCTCTTAGAAATATGTAAGAATGCATTACAAGAAAAATGTGTATTCATCTGTAACTTGCTACTAAATATTTTCTTAATATGTGTAAAAATGAATGCTAAGCTAATAAGATAGTTTTGCCATTAGAAGAAAAAACTTAAAGTGCATAATACTCCATGCAGAAGGAGCAGGAGGCGGAGGAGGGAGAGGAAGAAGTGGGGGCAGGGGGAGAAAAGAAAAATGCTGCGCTTCCCTGGTGGTGCAGTGGTTGAGAGTCCGCCTGCTGATGCAGGGGACACGGGTTCGTGACCCGGTCCGGGAAGATCCCACATGCCGCGGAGCGGGTGGGCCCGTGAGCCATGGCCGCTGAGCCTGCGCGTCTGGAGCCTGTGCTCTGCAACGGGAGAGGCCACAACAGTGAGAGGCCCGTGTACCGCAAAAAAAAAAGAAAAGAAAAATGTTTACAATAGAAATCTCTATTGTGATTAAAATAAACATGAATAAAATTTTTAAAGGAATTTCTATTGTTAACCTGAAATTTTTTATAGATTTATTAGAATATAATTATATTGTGGGTATACAGTAATTATTATTTAAAGAGGTACTGTTGAAGTTTATTATTGGATCATGAAATCATGTGTCTACAACTTGGGATGTAGAGTTTTTTTAAAGCAAGAGCCTAAGATGACAAAATCAGGATCTCTGATCATTGTAAAAGTAGACAGATCCAGGTGGGTGACTCAGCTAATAGCGTCAGCAAGTCGGAGGGGCCTGGGGAGCCAGCTCTGAAACTTCTTGCCTTGTGGGCTCCTCAAAAACAAAAACAAAAACAAAAAGTACATCCAATTAGTTAATATGAGATGTGTCTCCAAAGTGGTCAAAAAGACCACAGTATCATTCAGGATACAAAGGATCTAGTTAGAAACATAGTGTGAAATCTATGACGAATTTGTATTTCAAATGTAAGCCTGGATATCAGCTGTGTATAACAAAGGGAGAAATGTTGCCAAAACAATAGGAAAGAAAAGTGCTTTTGACAGTTAAATTTTTGTACTGGTTAGATAAGACTGGGGCTAGGAAGAAGAATGTTACTGATAGATCATGAGTCCCGGCCAATAAAGTCAAGCTTTAGACAAGAGACTGTTAAAAGAGCATAAAGATATATGACCCTAGGCAAGTAGTCTCTATTTCCTCATCTGTAAAACAAGAGATATGAGCTAGCTCATCTTTAAGGTTCCCTTGAGCTCTTTTTGCTCTAAGATGGCACATATCAAAGCAATAGTTCCATGGAGTGAGCTCTTACGGCGCAAGGATCAGGTCTTTCTACTCACCATGCAACGGATTCTTGTTTGTGTCAAGCTGGCCCAGGGATTTAGGGAAGAGTAGAAATTGGAATGCTCCACCTTTCCTCAGCAAACTGGCAATGGTGATAGCAAAGAATTATAACTACCACCACACATATGGTAATTCCAATAAGGAAAATACAAGCCAATAAATTAAAGGAGCTAGTGGTGTGCTGATCTAAAAGAGGCAGGGGAGTAGGTCCCAAGAAACTGATGAGAGTCTGGGGGAGGGGAACATTTCCTTGGTGAATCAAACATGGTGCAGGGTTTGGGTCTCACCGTTGTAGGCTCCACCACGTACTCAGTCATTATAGAGAAAATGGATTTATAAATCACGGGCAGACCAGATTAACAAAACTCCCAAGATTTACATATAAAAGCAGAAAGCTAATTGATTTCCAGTGAGACTTACAACTGGATATGAAACCAGATGTTCAAGTTGTCCAGCCTATACAGTCTCTCCATGTAGATAAGCTACATGAAAAGCCAAACTATAATAAGAAGGTTGCTCTGTGGATTAGAGGAGTTCATAATGTGATTCTAATGTTTAGTGCTGTCAGACTCTGTTTACCAGGGACAGACATCTGCCACTTGGAATGAAACGATGAGATATGCACAAGGGCACCTGCCGCCTGGACAGTGTTTAGGTGGGCCAAGGCTGTGAGAAAAAACATAAACCTCTATAACCATTTCCTATCATGACTAGTATTGATTTTCTATAGATGTTAATATTTCATCAAGCTACAATCTAATAGTGGTAACCTGGGAGCAAATCTTATCTCTTTAAAATGATATTAGATATCTTTTCTTGATTCATAGTGCATGCAATCCGAAAAGTTTAACTACCACAAAGGAATGTTATTTATCTTGTTTCCAAGGGTTTTAAGGAAAGCCAAATGGTAACCTATACTAATTAAAAATAATATTATTACTACTTAACATTTAGTGAGAGCTATAGGTCAGGCATTTTTCTAAGTACTTAAATTATTAACTCATTTAATCCTCCCAATAATTCTATGAAGTAGTTATTATTATAGTACCTATTTTACAAATAAGGAAAGCTTAAGTAATTGCTCAAATAGTAAAGGCTGATCTGAGAGTCAAACCTAGGAGGTCTAGCTCCAGAACCCATGTTCTTAATCACAATGCTTTAATGCCTCTCAAGATAATAATAATGTGGACTCACTATAAAGGCTGGAAAAATCAATATCTATTTAGTACCAGTCCTGTGGCTTTTCTGTGATCCTGCTCAAACTAGTGTACCAATGGGCACCCTCTAGACTCTGGCAGCTAGGTAGGCTGAGTGGGCTGGGGTGGAGAACTTAAGTAGGTTCTAGACCCCAGAGTTTTGGTACTTTCCCCATCCCCATTCCTTGTTACCCAGGACCTCAAAACAAACATAAGTCCTGAGATTGCCTTACCTTGGATGTCCTTGACTCTCAGGGATATACCAAATCAGAGGCCTTAGGTTTGGGAACATTGCTTTATTACCCTATTTAAATAATTAAGTAGAATTGGTTCCTTAAAAAACAAAAACAAAAAAATGATCCAGCAATTCCACCTCTGGGTATAAACCCAAAAGAATTGAAAATTGGGTCTCAGAAAAATATATGTACACACATATTCAAAGCAGCAATATTCACATTAGTCAAAAGGTGGAAGTAACCCAACTGTCCACTGGTGGATGAATGGGTAAAGTGTGGCATATTCATACAATGTAATATTATTCAGCCTTAAAAAGGAAGGAAATTCTGACACATGCTACAACGTAGATGAATCTTGAGGACATCAAGCTAAGTGAAATAAGCCAGTCACAAAAAGACAAATGCTGTATGATTCCACTCACATAGGGTACCTAGAGTCATCAAATTTATCATCTCAGAAAGTAAAATGGTAGTTGCCAGGGGCTGGGGCGAGGGTGGAATGAAGAATTATTGTTTAATGGATACAGAGTCTCAGTATTGCAAGACAAAAAGAGGTCTGGAGATGGATGGTGGTGATGGTTGTACAACAATGGAATGTACTTAATACTACTTAACTGTATACTTTAAAATGGTTAAGATAGTAAATTGTATGTTATGTGTATTTTGCCACAGTTTTTAAAAAATTAAGTGGAATTACTAATTGACACCTACTGATCTCTCCATACACACACACACACACACACACACACACACAAAGGTCATCTTTTGTGGCAGACTAAATATTAGGTAACAAGCTCTATGTCTAGTCTCAAAATACTGAGATAAGGTGTGGAAGGCTCACAGGAGTATCTGAAAACCAAATATATTTTTTAAAAATCATTATAAGTTTTTTAAAGCTCACAATTTATAGTTTATTTCAAGCTATTGTGTGCGTTTATTTAGACTCTCAGTACTTAGCTATACCCTTATTTTTAGCAAAAGGTAAGTAGTAGAATTGGGAATTAAGAGACTTACTGAAAGTAGACATAATTCCCATACGAATCTGCCACTTGCTAGTTGAGCATCATTGGCTGAGTTACACAACCTCCCTGAGCCTTAGTTTCCTCATCCATAATATGGGAACACTAATTCCTAGGCCCTAGATTAAATAAAATAAGTAAAGAGCTTATTTACCAAGTGTCTAGAACACAGTAAACACTCATTAAGTGGTTGTTATTTTTCATAAAATATTAACAGAATAAGGATAGACAGTAGAAAGGGATAGAAAATGTAGGATCTTTCAAATTTTATCAACCTTATAAGTCTGAGATAGCTACTTTCTATAGGAAGTAAAGATATGTTACTAGAACTTGTGATAATCAGGTTGGGGGGAAGAAGAAAAATATGTTGATTTTGCTTAAATAGTTAATAGTAGCAATGAGAAACGCAATATGTCTGTGGTCATGGAAGATATTAAAATAATTGTACAAAATATTTTGTGGAACTTCTTGCCAATAAATTGGCAATCTAGATGAAATGCATGATTTACTAAGAAAAATATGAATTCTAAAATTGACTCAAAAGGAGAAAAAAAACCAAACAAGTCAATAACCACAGAATATAAAGATGATCAAAGATCTACCTCTAAAAATCTGAGCAAGCCCAGATAATTTTGTAAGCACATTCTACAACTTTCAAAGAAAAAAACAGCATGGTAATTTTCTATTATTCAAACTATTCCAGAGCATAGAAAAAATGATGAAATCTTCTCAATTCATCTTACAAAGCTAGACTAATCCTAATATCAAAACTGGATAAAGATAGCACAAAGAAATGAAACTGTGGACCAATCTTATACATATAGATTCTGAAATCGTGTAAACAAAATATAAACTAACCAAATCTAAGAAGTAATTAAAATAGTCAAATAGAGTTTATTCAAGAAATGTAGGAATGATTTAATGCAGAAAAAATATAATTCATCACATTCACAAATTTAAAAATCCAAATCTATAAGATTTTAGCATTAGATTCCCCAAAAAAACATTTGATAATTTCAGCATTCCTAAAAATCACAAAGAAATAGGAAATAAAAACTGGTAAAATAACAAAGACATTTCCATTAAAATAGAAACAAAGAAGAGAAGCCTACTATCCAATTTTTCAACACTGTTTTTGAGCATCTAGCTAATGCAACAAGATAAGAAAAAAATAAATGTTATATAAATATTGGAAAAGATGTAAATTAACATTACTTCAAATACTATGATTTATATTGTGACAATAAATGTAGCTTTAAGACAACAGTTAGCATTAATAAGAGACCCCAGGAATGGGAAAGAATACAGAATAAGTAAACTTTTAAACCCATAGCTTTCCTTTATATTATCATAAATAGGTAAAAAAATTTTTAAATAGAAAGATTCCCATTCACAAGGATGTTTAAAAAACAAGGTTTATTCTTTGATTGAGCTCTAAACTTTTTTCCTGAGATAAAAGTACAGATTTAAATTTTTTTTTTAATCTTTGAAGAATAAAGGTCCTATCATAAAATAGTTCACCCTGTCTGCTCTACCTCAGTGTGTAATCATGAAGTTATGTAAAGCTAAAATTAATCACAAAGAAAAACCCAAAGATTTGAAGGTTAGTGTTTCAACACTGAACCAGTTCATTTGGATATTAAGTACAAGCATTAAACCATAGCATAGTCTATGGATAACATGCATTTTTATATTGTAATAATTATGTTGCTAGAGAACAGTGGTATTAAATTATCATTACCAGAACTGAAAATTGTTTATTTTATATTTATAATACTTTTGACATGTTTGATTAACATTGAGTTCACTTCCACTTCAAATAATAAAAACAATAGTGCACAGGATTCAATGTTTTGGTTTGTTAATTAATAAATATTGACAAATTTGGGGGAAAGAGCATATAGTAGGTAAAGTACTTGGTTTAAAATATCTGAAAAGAGAGATCTATTACAGGATAGTTTCATTAAAATCCTTTCTAGGGCTTCCCTGGTGGCGCAGTGGTTGAGAGTCCGCCTGCCGATTCAGGGGACACGGGTTCATGCCCCGGTCTGGGAAGATCCCACATTCGGCGGAGCGGCTAGGCCCGTGAGCCATGGCCGCTGAGCCTGCGCATCCGGAGCCTGTGCTCCGCAACGGGAGAGGCCACAACAGTGAGAGACCCGCGTACCGCAAAAAAAAAAAAAAAAAAAAAAAAAAAAAAAAATCCTTTCTAACTAAAAAGATCCTTCACTCTTTGCATCATCACAGAAAATCAGAAAGAGGTACATATTACCATTGCAGCATTAACCTTGAGAAAATTCAGATTCTGCATTACTTTAGTAACCACACCAGGTTACTTCCACAATAAATAAAATGTCTTAAAACCATATGGATCCTTTATTTCAGGGATAAGCACTCATTTGAAAAATTAAAATAGGAAAAATAATACTACTTAAAATGAGTTAAGTGCCATGATCAACATAAAAATTTGGAATTTGCAAGAAAGTAGAAGAATGTATATTTTCTAATTAAAAGATTATTAAGGACTGCTTTCTTCACACACACACACACACACACACACACACACACACAGAAATTTCCCTAAAGCTTTATATAGAGTTAACTATTAGCTAATGAGGGTAGGGAGATAATTAATGTATCCATTAAAAAAAGCTCTATCTCTAAATATGATTCCAAAATTAACTTGTCAGGTTAATTCATTGGATGGAAAGGTGTTGAGTACCCACTGGGCACTAGGTACTTACCACTGTGAGACAATAAAAAATACTGCATTGGAAAAGGATATTTTTAACATGATTACATCTCAAATGTAATATGCTTTATGTGGCTAAGAAGTAATTAATTATATTTAACACATTCAACATACAGAGCAAAATTCTGAGCAATCAAAACAATTATACACTTGAACAACTTGATTTTTAAAATTCCACTCACTATTCCCTTAAGTTGATTTCTACTCTGGTGCTCTTTCCTAGTTCTAAAAAAAGAGAATAAAGAAATTTCCTAAATAAGCCCTAATACAAAAGAACAGAAATGTAAGAGAAGGGATGTATTAGCTCTTGAATCCTTGTTTCCATTTGTTCTCAAATGTGCTTCTAATGTTCAATTTTCTCTTCAAAGAAAATCTTGATTTAGAAGAACAAAAAGTACAATCATCCTTAGCATTTAAACAAGTATATTGTTTAGCTCTTACTAGAGTTAGCAAAAGATTGAGAAAAAATATTAAAACAAATCTTTATTCTAAGTTATATAATGCCATTCACCATAGTAATGATCTGATACTTTGGTATACAACTTTGTAAAATAAATATTACCAACAGGTAGAAAATTTTCCTTTGCTGTCTTAAGACAGCCCTTGGGGGAGTTTTTAGCAGTGTGTTTGCTTGTAACTTGAGTGTTGACTTAAATAAATGTCACTTCTGTCACTTAAATGATATTCTTATAGAAGGGTAATTTAATTGGGAAAAGAAAAATGCCATACTGCTTCTTCCTCCCAAGAAAAAAGGATGCATTCCATTCCTGAAGGGTCTCTAGCGATCTACCTATCTATCTATCTATGTATACGTATATACATATTGATATAGATACAGATATATATACACATATGTATGTATATATGCCCAACAAAGGTTGACTTTGAGATCTCTCTTCCTCTTCTTTCTGATTCATTATTCTCAGTGTGACCCTCAAGCTGTACTGCCTATCACACTTATTCATTCATCAATGAATAATTGAGTACCTGAATGTATTGAGTACCTTCTGCATGGTTAGCTTTATGTCAGATGTAAAGGAAGATACAATATATACGTATAACTGAATCACTTTGCTGTACACCAGAAACTAACACAACATTGTAAATCAACTATACTTCAATTTTTAAAAAAAAGAAAAGAAATATAAGACAGTCTCTGCCCTCTAGAATCTATCTCTTCCAGCCACAAGATAAAACACAATATATCATTAAGTAATTTATAAGACTAGTGCCAAAATCAATGGTACAGATAATATGCAATTTATATTTATGCAGAATTTTAGAGTTTCAAACACTTTCTTGTATTTAATCCTCAGAACAATCTTGTTAAGTACACATTATTAGCCCCACTTTTGCAGTGAGGAACCTGACGTTCAGAATTTTAAGTGGTGTGCCTCAGTCAATAGATTATGAGTGGAAGGAAGAGTCAAGACACGAGCCAGGGTTTTCTGATTCTAAGCCCAGTTCTCTTTTCAATTACAGCACAGGAAACCAAGGACTGAGGTACTTAGGGCAGCAGCCAGCCTTCTGCTAGACGTGAAATTAAACTAAACCTGACAAACGTCCAAATTAATTTTATTCTGCAGATATTTGTATTTCAGTGTTACACACACAATCCAACTACCATTTCCTCGGTTTTAATGCTTTTTACCTGCTCAATAAGAGCTTTGCTCTCATAAATGGAGATGTCAAATACAATAAAAATCTGGCCTAGTGGGATCGTATAAATCTTAAACCATAAAGATAAATCTTAAAGGTCTGGTTTCAACTAATCCTTACACATTTTATTTCCCCTCAGCGCCAGAGAGTGTAACTCGCCCCTACCCTTTTCTACCATTCCTGCTCCAAACAACCACCTATTTTAAGATGTCAATGACTGTCCCTACCCCAAATTCCACAGGTTCACCCCAGTCTTACCACCGGACCCCAGCCCCTACCCAGACACCTCCCCCTCCTTCCCAATGGTTACGTTACCTAATTCGAGTTCTGCAGGTGCAGCCGCTATGCTGTTACACAGCACTGACATAAGATATGACCTTTCGACTCCGTCCTTGGGGACCTCCCGCTGGCCGCGCAGCGTAGGTCCAACCCCGAGAAAGGGGCTCCCGGCTCGGGAACGAAGCCACGGGCAGCACACAGTCCGAAGCGATGCCTCTGACAACTAGAACGATGCTGGGCGGCTGGGCGTGCATCACTCCGCCTCATACTCCGGCCAACTGCAGGGGACTTGGTCCGGCAACCAGTCCATCCCACCTCACAGGCAAGTCCGTGCCAGCCGGGCCTTACGCAGGACCCTGATGACAGGTCCTTGACGGCGGCGGCTGCAGCAAAGCCAAGGCCTCCCGCCCCCAGTGCCCATCGCAGCCAACCTAAGACCCCCTAGACTGGACCGCAGAGAAGCGTTTCTATGGAAACCCCCTAGGGATCACGTGACGCACTAGGAGGACCAATCGCCTCTTACCTCTGCCCGCCGCACCGCTTTCCGCCCTCCCTCCTGCCCCGCCCCCTCCCGCCCCCGCCTCATCCGCCCCGCCCCGCCCCTTTCTTGCAGAGAGGCCGCACCTGCGCACTGCGTCCAGCGCGCTCCCTCCCTGGTACGCTCCCCTTGGAGGAGAGCAGGGGCGGCGTAGGAGGCTCAAGAAGAGCGTGGGCCTGAGGAGGAAGGAGCTCGGCCAGCGCGCAGGCCCAGAACCACCCGAGCCGCGGCTGCCCGCGACGCCTCTGAGCGGAAGAGGGAAGTGAAGGCGCCAGTCTGCGGGTTCAGCTGGGCTGGGCTTGCTAAGGTAGAAGCAGCACCGAGAGGAGGCCTTGGCCACCGATCTGGATCGGGATGTCGAAGAACACGGTGTCGTCGGCCCGGTTCCGGAAGGTGGACGTGGATGAGTATGACGAGAACAAGTTCGTGGACGAGGAAGACGGGGGCGACGGGCAGGCCGGGCCCGACGAGGGCGAGGTGGACTCCTGCCTGCGGCAATATCCTTCTGTTCGCCTGCCTCCCCACCCCACCCGACCCAGCCCCTCTTACGGGCCCCGGCTGCGGGCAGGGCGTGAGGGCGGCGGGCCCCGGCCGGGCACCGGGTTCGGAGCTGCCCCTAGCACCCCCGTCTCTTTGGGTCCCCGGTTCTGAGAGGGCAGGGGGCTCTCCCATTTCTACCGAGTCGCCCCGAGACCCCAGGGTCCCGCCCTCGGAAAGTTGACCTTCCTGGCGCGCCGTCCACGCCCCCGATTCCTCAGGTTGCTCCCGGAGTTCTCGCCTCCCGGGAACCCGCGGTGCAGGCCGCGCCCTCGCGGCGCTGGTGCTGGACAGTCGGGCTGTTGTGGGGCGCTGAAGTTGTCCTTCCAGAACCGTATTTACCGGCGTCTCATTATCACCCATGTCTGATTGGGAGGAACGGGCATCTTTCTTCAGTGATGTTCTTTTAATTGTGGTGTAGTTTTGTTTTGGCCCCGTTAGGATAGTTTACTTCATGCTGGGAGAGATGGGGTGATTTGCAGAATTGAGGCCCGTCTGTCCGTGGCCTTTTTTTTTTCATAAGAGGAAAGGATTTGGCAAAATATAGATTGCACAGAATTTGTTAACCGGGGGAAAGGTAGTGAGTACAAAACCACCAAAACTGCCCAGAAGGAAGCTGGGAGCCTTTCACCTGTTAAGCAAAGGGCAATAGAAAGAAAACACGGAATGCATGTAGAGAATCCCTGGAAATATTTAAAATAAACCCCAGTGAATAAAATAGAAAGCGAGTCATTTGTACAAAACAGAATCATTTTGTAATGCTGCAATCGTTTCCATTTAGTTAAAATGTGGCTGTCAGTTCCTGGTTGTTGTTTCTGCATATTTAAATATTCATTACTTTGAGGACGCATTTGCATCAGATCTCTTTTAGTAAAATGTAAATGTTGCAATAACCAAAGCTGTAGTTTTAGAGATTCTCAATTACTGAATTCACTCCTTTCTAATTATTCTTGGATGTATTCATAAGGTTAGGAAGCCTTGTTAGACTCTTTCCTCATCAATGTCCTATTAAATTAAATGGGGAAATGTATGAGTGAAAATATTTGGTAGCAGCCATAGCTGGTCTTAGAAGTACCTAAAATACAGCATTAGACATTTATCAACATACAGATGTTTCTTTGGTTTCCATGACTTTCCCAATCAGCTGTTGCTGTTTTGCATTATTTAAATACTTAAGTGTTTGAGGTCTTATAAATGAGCCAGTCTGCAAAAGGCATGCTTCTCTAGAAATCCATTAAGCCTTGAAAATAACAGCCTACCACCAACCATGGGTTTTTTTGGTCAGACCTTTTTCTTCAGAACATAAGTGGTGAAGATTATTCTGTGTAAAAACATTCTTGGTGATGCATAAATGATGTTTTGTGAGACTTAACTTACTTTAGGTGACATGTGATGACTCTTAAATGGTACTGCTATATCCATATAGTGAATCTTCTTTTTAATCAATTCATCTTAAAATATAAAGATATTGTCTCTTCTACTCTTTTTTTTTTTTCTTCTACTCTTGTTACAAGAAGAGACAAGCCCTGTTCAGGCACTACAGATGGAGGAACAAGTGAACTCTGTGTGGTTTTCCTTTTAGGGGAATGCCTGTATGTTCTGACGGTCTAATTGGCCTTCGGTTTCTCATACTTGCTAACTCACTGGTGCTTTCAAAGTGAGACTGAATTTAATAGGTGTGGCCTAAGACAGTTTGAATGATATCTATTGAAATATGAGAGAAAATATCCAAAACAGAAAAATTAAGCTGCCACCTAAGGGTCATTGAATTATATCTTCTATAATGCCTCTTTTCATCCATATTGAGAGATTGCTAATGTATATCATTCAGATTGCTAGAGTAATCTGCCCGTACTTTCTACCAGCATTTCAGTTAATATAGAATATAATTCTAGTTAAAGTTTGGTCTTTATTTTTCCACTTAGAATCACATAAAAAGGTGTATTTTGGTTGAGGATAGGCTATTTCATTTTGGTGCCTAATAATTCTGATATATATTTTAGAATTTTAAAAAATATCACCTGGATAATGTTTGCATATGTGTCTAACTGGAAAATGAAAGGTTATCAAGGTGTTCAGTTACTAATTAGAACAAAGGATGAAACAGTTTTTGCTTTATTTTTTAAAAATTGAGTGTTCTCTTTTGTTTTCAGTATTTTACCTATGATGGACATCCTTGAAACCAACATGTTGAATTTTCCAGTATTGAACATAGCAATCATACTAATTTTTCTTTCTATGCATAACGTCAACTCTTAAGAACCAGTGGTTCCTGGGAGTTACAGCGCTTTCCTGAAGGCTGGCTGTTTTGCTATCCCCTTAACCTCCATCACAGGAAATATGACAGCTGCCCTACAGGCAGCTCTGAAAAACCCCCCTATCAACACCAAGAGCCAGGCAGTGAAGGTGAGTCACAGATAACACGCGTTCTCTGCTGATATCTTAGCATTCTTCCCAAAATCCTCTGAAGCGTCACACAATCAACAAATATTTTAACTATTTACTATCTTTGACATAGAAAAGCTTACAATGTAGTTTGATAGGTAGAAAATTTATATATGAAAAAATAGCACTCTAACATTGAGTTGTGATAATCCTGCATGGTAGACACACTAAGTTCAAACATTGGAGAGATCTGTGTGTTTTTAAATTTGCTTAAATTCAGGTTGAATTTAAGCAAAGCCTTGAAGAATAAAACTTTCACAAAATAAAGAGTTTCTACTTGCTTTTTAAAGATTTTTTTTAATTCTACCATTTTCATAGAATTAAATTCTAATATTTAATTCTGTTCAATATTATAGAAAACTCAGAAATGTGGGGGAATAAAAAAGTAATCATCCATAATCCCACCGCTGACCCATAGATAATGATTACTTTTTGGTGTTGCTATATGCTTATAGAGTTTTTCTATGAGTGTTTTTTTTTTTTTAATGAAAATGGAATTTTATAACCATTTTCAACTGTATAGCAGCATACATGAACGTCTTTACTTGGAAATAAGTTTGTTTCTGCAGTATCTTTTTTAATGGCTGCATATAGATAATGCTGCAGTTTAGTTATATATAATCTTTTGTCATATATTTAGATAATTGACCTTTTTTTCTGTCATAAACAGTACTGAAATGAACAATTTTTGGTAAATTCTTTGAATAAGTTTCTAGAAGTGAATGCCTGCATTTTAGACGGCACATTTTTTTAAGGCTTTGGTATATACGGTATTGCCAAATTGCCCTTCAGAAAAGTTGTATAATTATATTCCCTGTAGCAGTCTTTCAGTAATTCTTAGGAACCTATTTACTTATTTATTGTTTAAAATGAAGCCCAGAGCATTGACCCCACTGTCCACAGCTATTCATACATCCTAGGAGCCCCAAGAATCTTCTTAGTTGAATACTAGTAAGTAATAACTTAGGTAAATGCATAATAATTATCTAGGCCACATAATCTTTTATAAGGGGAAATATTTCCTTGGTTTTTAAAAGTGAGTAATGTCATTGAAATTTCAGTTTTACCACCTTCTGCTTTTATATGGGTGGTTTTTTATCATAGCTTTGGATGGGAGGGTATAGCTCTGGGTGCAAGGATATTTTTCTAAATAGGCTAATTGCATAGTCTTTAAGCTGAAGATAACAATAGGTGGTAGAAACATACTGTAAAATCTGACCAGTTGGAATGCTGAAGGTATCACTTTGTGTTGAATAGAAAGAGAAACGTTGAAAGGGGAAATGAAGTGTTCCCTGTGCTTGGCTTGAAGGGTAAAAAAATAACTTTGCTGTTGGAGCAGCCTTTTATCAAAGAAAAAAGATCATTATGAATGAAGATCACTATATCATATCTATAGTCAAGTGACTATAGATATGAAACAAAATAAGTTTTAAAAACTTAAATTTTTGTTTATTAATAACATTTCTGAAGGATGGTTGAACTGCAATTTAGTTTCCTCCTTTTTTGTTTTGTATTTTTTTTAAGATCAAGAAGTGAAATGTATTGATTTAATAAATTGATAACTTACCACATCTGTCTGTAAGCAAATCCTTTCGGCTCTACCCTCAAATATATCAAGAATCTGTCCACTTCTGACCACCTCCACTGCTACCATGCTAGCCAAAACCGGCCTGTCTTATTGCAGTAACTTCCAAACTGGTCTCCCTGCTTCTGCGTCTGCCTTGTCTCCTGCTCTCCCCGCCCTCCTCCAACCCCACTGCCCCCGGCTTATTCTCAACATGGCAGCCAACTGGTCCTGTTAAAGTGTAAGTCAGATTATATCCCTGTTCTTCTCAGAACCTCCCAGCATCTTCTCATCTCTCCGACAGGAAGCCAAAGTCCTCACAAGGGCCTGCAGGGCTTACGTGCTCTGTCTTCCCACTACCTATCTGACTTCCTGTCCTCCACTCTGCTCCAGCCACCTTGGGTCTTCTTGCTCTTCCTTGAACACACTGAACACACACTAACAGCAGTTATCCTTTTCTCTGTCTGAAATACTTTCCTCAAGTACGCCACAAGTTTCCTCTTTCCTTCAGGTCTTTACTCAAATGTCACATTCTCAGTGTGGCCTTTCTAAAACTGTAACCCCACACGCAAAAATGAGTCTAAATGATGTTACTTATTTACCCTCAGGATCGAGCAGGCAGCATTGTCTTGAAGGTGCTCATCTCTTTTAAAGCTAATGATATTGAAAAGGCAGTTCAATCCCTGGACAAGAATGGTGTGGATCTCCTAATGAAGTATATTTATAAAGGCTTTGAGAGCCCCTCTGACAATAGCAGTGCTATGTTATTGCAGTGGCATGAAAAGGTAAGTTATGAATTATACACTTATATGACTGATTCCTTTGTAATAGAGAATAACAATGACAGCCTCTCACCTAAATAACTATTTTGACTTTTTGGTTATACATCTTTGCTATTACAAATAAATGCATGAAAATGAAAGTTCAGAGTTACGCTTACTAGCCTTGGTCTTAAGAGACGCTGATATGCAACACTTAAGTTTATTCAGTAATGATTATTAAACACAATCTTGAACTTTGAACTAAATCAAAACTTTGAAAAGAAAAAAATAAAATCAAGAGTTCTTTAACAATGGCCAAAAGGTGGAAACAACCCAAGTGCCCATCAACAGATGAACAGATAAACAAAATGTGACACATACATACAATGGAATATTATTTGACCAAAAAAAGGAAGTTCTGATATATGTTACAGCATGCATGAACCATGAAAACATGCAAAGTAAAATATGCCAGACACAAAAGGACAAATACTGTGTGATTCCACTTATATGAAATATCTAGAATAGACAAATTCATAGAGACCAGAAGTAGATTAGAGATTACCAGGGGCTGGGGAGAAGGGAGAATAGAGAGTTATTGCTTAATGGGTACAGAGTTTCTATTTGGAGAGCTGAAAAAGTATTGTAAATAGATAGCAGTGATGGCTGTACAATATTTTGAATGTAATTAATGCCACTGAATTTTACATTTAAAGATGGCTAATGTGGCAAATTTTATGTTATATTTTACCACAGTTTAAAAAAATGAAATCAGAGGTGGGATCAAGAATTCTTACATTTTTTTTCTCTTTTCATGCATTTTGTTTTGCAGTGTAAGCAGATGCTAGTATACTATCTGCCCCACGCCCCCCAAAAAATAATGGCTAAGGGGAATTTTTAGCTTCAGGTAAAAAGTTGGTAAGGTAATCTTTAATACCCAAGTCTTATATTATATTGGTATAGATATAAGCAGTGTAACATTCAAATAGAACCAACCACAGGTAAGGTGTATATTCGCTAACATCTTACGGTTACCAAAACTCAGTTTTTCAGAAGCTGTTATCTTGGTATCTGAGTAAAAACACACGTGTAAGCTATGAATAGGTAGCAAAACTTGCTGTTTTACCTGGATCAAGTTACTTTATTCCTCATACACTGTCAAATATAAAGAGCTAACATTTATGGATAGGATTATCATACCTCCCAGTTTTCCCAAGACAGCCCCAGTTTATGCCTGTTGTCCCAACATAATTATGAATAGTTCCCTTTTACTCTACAGCGTATCAGTTTGGAGAATAATTGATATAGTCATCCTATTCATGGAATACTTTTTATTCACCAGCTGCTGTACTTTTGGTTTATGTTTCATGTGATCCTTACAACAGCCCTATGAAATATATAAATATCTTTATCATCCTCAATTTACAGATGAAGAGCCAGCATTAAAACCTATCAGCCTAGTTTCAGTATAGTTTCAGGATTATAGCAAACATTGACTGAGCAGTTACTGTATTCTAAGCACTTTATAAATATTAACTCATTTAATCCTCATAAAAATGCTAGGACGGAATGCTTGCTATTTCCCTTTTGTAGACTGGAAAACTGAGGTGTGTGTTAAGTCTTCATTTCTTCCTAACAGTCACCAGTTTTTGACAGTCTTACCTCCTACATACTTCTCAGATCATCCACTCAACCATCTCTAACATTTTGTTGCTATAGTTTCCTAAACTGGTCTCTTGGCTACCAGTTTTGCCTCCCTCAAATCTGTTCTCCACCCAGTTGCCGTCTCTAACTTCCAAATCTACCCTTGTGAATCACCTGCAGAATCAACTCCAAGTTCCCAGGTCGAGCCTCATCTTCCATGTTGTTCTTCCCCTTATGCTCCAGCAGTAAGCGTAATAATGTGTTTTCCCTGAACACACCATAATGTTTCACACCTCTATGCCTTTGCTCATGATCTTCTCTCTGCCCCAGTGCCTCTTTACCCTTTATGTCAGTCTGTCACCTACTTATCCATTTAATGTATCGTTTTCTCCAGGAAGCCTTCCCTCACCATTTCACATTCCTCTATGCCCTCAGGTTGGGTATATGCCCCTCCTTGTGCTTTTATAGCACCCAAAGCATAGCTCTGTCATTTCATGTATTATATTGTATTTAAATGATTTGTTTATATTGTCTGTCTCTTCTCAGTAGACTCGAATGCTGTATTTGTTCACTTTTGTACCCCCAGCATCTAGCACAGTACCCAGTACACAAAGGTATTCAGTAAGTGTTTCCGACCACAAGTAAACGAGGGCTTCAGATTCCTAATTCTTAGTCATGACTTCCAATTTTCCAAGGCGAAGTCAAAGTTCCTAAGTTCTTAGCTATTAAATAGTATTTTCTTAACTTGCAGAAAGAAAAATCTGACAAACTGACTAGTCTAAACGGAACTTAAAATGGTTGATCCCAGTTTGAATTTCTTCCTGACACTGCTGAGAGCAGAATGAATGTCCTAAATTTATATTTGAGCACCTGTTTGCGGCAAAAACATCATGCTACAGATCTTTAAGAACATATTATTATTTGAAAACAACACACTAGAATGTAAACTAGGATCTCACTAGAATGTAAGCACCTGAGGGCAGGAACTCTTAAGGTTTTTTTCTTTTTTAATTACTGTATCCCCATTGCTAAGAACAGTGACTGGCCCATAGTAGGTGCTCAAGAAATACTTGTGAAAATTAGTGAATCCAAAATCAATTGCTGCACACATTCTTCCTTTAAGAAAAATGTTTTTGGAAGCAACCTAAGGGTCCATCATCAGATGAATGGATAAATATGATGTGGCACATGTGTACAATGGAATATTACTCAGCCATAAAAGGAAACGAAATTGAGTTATTTGTAGCAAGGTGGATGGACCTAGAGACTGTCATACAGAGTGAAGTAAGTCAGAAAGAGAAAAACAAATACCGTATGCTAACACATATATATGGAATCTAAAAAAAAAAAAGAAGGTTCTGAAGAACCTAGGGGCAGGACAGGAATAAAGACGCAGACATAGAGAATGGACTTGAGGACACAGGGAAGGGGAAGGGGAAGCTGGGACAAAGTGAGAGAGTGGCATGGACATATATACGCTACCAAACATAAAATAGATAGATAGTGGGAAGCAGCCGCATAGCACAGGGAGATCAGCTCGGTGCTTTGTGACCACCTAGAGGGGTGGGGTAGGGAGGGTGGGAGGGAGATGCAAGAGGGAGGAGATATGGGGATATATGTATACGTATAGCTGATTCACTTTGTTATACAGCAGAAACTAACCATTGTAAAGCAATTATACTCCAATAAAGATGTTAAAAAAAAAAGAAGAAAGAAAAATGTTTTGCTTGGTGTGAGAATTGAGTCTTTATGATTCTGCCAACATTGACACTTTGGTTTGTGTTTAGGCACTTGCTGCTGGAGGAGTGGGATCCATCGTTCGAGTCTTGACTGCAAGGAAAACCGTGTAGGCCGGCGGGAACGGATATCTCCCATGGGGTGGGAGTTGCTGGTACAAAGACCAAAACAACCAAATGCCACCGCTGCCCTTTGGGTAGCATCTGTTTCTCTCAGCTTTGCCTTCTTGTTTCCTTTTCATATCTATAAAGAAGAAAATTACATATCAGTTTTTCTTTAATGAAATTGGGATAAAGTAGAAGAAATGTTTCAACAGGAATGTCTCATTCTCTCAAAATGATTTCAGTGATGTGTATACCAGTCTGTACATAGCGTAATTTACATTCAAGTTTAATTGTGCAATTGTTAACCCCTATTGGCTGGTGTGGGGGGTTTTTTTGTTGTTTGGTTTTTGGGAGCGGTTTTTTGGTTTTGTTTTTGACTAATAGTGAGAAATTTAATCAGAATTTGAGGCCGGTTTCCTAACTCATTGCTAGCCAGGAAATGATCTTTATAAAAAATTTTTGAGAGACTGGCAGCTATTAACATTGCAAAACTGGACTATACTTCCCTTATTTAAACGAAATGTGTTTCTGGAACAAGTGGTGGCTGAACACCACAACCAAGTTCCAACTCTGTTTCTGCTTGCCGCCAGATTATGTGAGTTTAAGTACGCTTCTTCCTCTCAGCATCCAGTAATCGTGGCCTCTTGATTTCTTTGTGGTCACCCAGGGTACAGAGCAAGGAATCTTGCTCTACACAACTGTATCTGTAAAATGCCAGACCCTGTTTGGCATGAGCATAAAATTTTTTTTCTAATAATATGGCCCTATTTGGGGAAACTACTCCAAATCAGGAAGGATATGGAAACTATGATGTAGTTGAAACTCTGGGCAGCCTCTGAATGAAATGCTATTTTCTTTAGAATTATAGTAGCTGCCTTCGACATTATGAGGTATATAACTAGTATTTAATATGGCCTATAAATGTCTTCAGTGTTTTTCAGAGTAATTATTGGGATCTCAAAAGATTTGGTTAGGATCCAAACACATACACATTCTGTATTTTAGCTCAGTGTTTTTTTTAAAAAAAGAAAATGCCACACATCAAAAAGTATTCACTTTGTTGGACAGACCAAATTGGTTCTCAAAAAATGACCGGTGCTTATGTAAAAATAATTATTCGGTAGCTCTAAAACAAATCACCTGAATGCTTATGACCATGAGGGAAATCAGACTGTATCTAGTATTTACATTAGACACCAGTGTCATAATCACTGACTTGTGTGGAAACTGGTGCAGAAATTCTGTAAACTCTTTGCTGTTTTTGATACCTGCTTTTTGTTCTGTTTTGTAAAAATGATAAACTTCAGAAAATAAAATGTCAGTGTTGAATAATTTATTTTTCTCTTACTTTAATACTTATGAATGCATAGTTAATGAAGAGGAAAGAGTTCCTGTTTTACCACCAGGTTATTATACTCTTTGACAACTAATTTTGTGTAGAAGGTTTATAAAACTACTTTATTCAAACATAAGGTAGTAGAGAAGAGGAAAGAGTCATTAATAAATATTAATAATGAAGCCTCTGCAGTGATTCCGTAGCCCTCTGGATGTCCGCTGAACACCTGTAGTGTCACTGCTCAGAGACGTAGACTAGACTGTGCAGATGAGTCCCGCAGCTGCAGTCGTTTATTCCCAGCTTCTGAACTCTTTCTTACACCTCACATCTACTGTCCTTACCTACTCAAGGCAACCTCTGCTTGCCTTCCCACTGCACCTGGCTAGATTCCCACTTTAAAGCTTTAGAAACTTGCAGACAATTCAGAGGGCTATGAGTAAGAAAAGCTAAGCTATAGGTATTAGAGGTGGTCAGATAGGTATAACATAACCACATACAAACTTTCAAATGAAAACAGAAGTGATATTGCAGTACTTTTTCATAAAATTCGTCTTAACATGACTTTCATGACTATAGTGTTGGGGAAAATTCCGGAATTCCATATTTTATAGTCACAGGAATGGGTGTATTCGAAATTTGCCAACAGCTTTACTCAACGGAGATAATTAAAATATGTAACAGAACAGCACAGGGGCTGAGTCAGAACGGACACCAGCTGGAAACAAGTGGCTCAACTGATGCATCTCGGCTAAATGTCAGCCCAGGTGATACTAACTGTGACACCGCACCGTCGTGGTGGAGAGAGGGGGTATAGTCAGCATGAATTGTGGAAAACAGATGTAAATGCTAAGGGACACTCTGGACACCCATTCCTTTCTACTTGAAACTCAGTGGTTTGTTTTTAACTACTGCTGTGTGTTTTGTTTTTGCCACTTTTAAAGGGGAAAAAATGGCACACGTACCCTTTGTTGGTCATTCAATAACAGTACCGTTTAGGTAACTGTTATCCAATGTCATACTTGATAGTAAGTATGATGATGTGTTACAGCATTCCATCAACACACAGGTGAAATTCATCTGTAGATGGGACAAATTAACTGAATATTTTTTAAGCATGAACTGTGTTCCCCATGATCACAAAGGACATAGTGGAAAAGTAACTGATCTTGCTCACAAGTTGCTTTCAGCCTAATTGCGAAGTAATTAGTATTTGTAAGTGCAGTTAATCAGTGTTGAGGCAGTAGTGAGATCAGGGTGGACTAGAATAAACTGAGACAGATCAGTCAACTAGGTCGTGCACAGGCAGAAGGGGCAGGTCCAACTGAAATGGACAGAGTAGAAAGAAGAGAAAGTCGAAGTAGGTTTTGGGGTTTTTTTTTTTAGCAGTACGCGGGCCTCTCACTGTTGTGGCCTCTCCCGTCGCCGAGCACAGGCTCCGGACGCGCAGGCTCAGCGGCCATGGCTCATGGGCCCAGCAGCTCCGCGGCATGTGGGATCTTCCCGGACCGGGGCACGAACCTGCGTCCCCTGCATCGGCAGGCGGACTCTCAACCACTGCGCCACCAGGGAAGCCCCGAAGTAGGTTTAATTGTCACTGTCCTTATGGTTTTAATGTTTTTAACAAAGTTATAGACAGTGATATTTATTAAGAGGATTAGGTTGTGGTAAAGTATCTCCAAGGGACATTCAAGAAAGTCATGAGCTTTTTGACAAAAATTTTTAGCTGAAATAGACATTGATGGTCACTGAGTTTCACCCCTTTTACAGTAGTAAAAGAATGGGAAATTTAAATTTTATAAGAAAGAAAGTAATAAAGAGCTTCACTTATAAAAAATGGATATGAATAATTTTATCCTTTAAGTATTTTTGATCATTTCTTAAAACATCAGTTATGTTTAGTGTTCATTTAAAAGTAGTCTGAAACACTGAAACAATATCAGGAGTCCTGCATAGGTCCATGTGGCCCAGAGTTACCCAAGCTTATGAGATATAACACAAATAGATATAACACAAATAGCAGGAAACCAAAGGCGTAGTACCCCCAGCGTGTGGTAGTAATAATGGCTTTTAATTTCCGAAGCAAGATTCTGAGTGAGAGTAGGTGGACTAAAACACGAAAGCCACCCTTTATTGAGTACTTAACTATGTGTCAGTCTTATCATACTTTATCTTCAGAACTGAAGCTTAGAGAATATGCATAAGACACACAGTTTGCAGGAAATGAATTCCAACTCACATCTGCCTGACTCCAAGGTTGTACCACACTTGTCTCTCAACTCTGGTGCTTGGGGAACACAGGTGTTTCCAGGACAGATGAGCATTGGGCTTTCTCTAGGAATCTCTAATCTTGATGCTTGAGCGTTACTCTTGAGAGGTAAAATCCACTCCGGAGCCCTTAAATGAAGCAAAAGTTGACAAGCAGAGAAGTCAAAAGAAAGATTTGGAGAAGTGCTGCTACGCTAGAGGCATACTCAGTAGCACACAAAGCGTAGCGTTGCTATTTTTATATCGTGAGTTTTACTTGCCTTTTGATGGTTACTAAAGTGTAAGGTAGAGGCCAATTCCCAAAACATACATAACTCCACTACAAGAAAGTGACTGAGGGTTGGGTTTCTCAAAGCATGCAGTTTCTCTTGTGTCTTGCGCTTTACCCAGTATTTTTAATAGGTTCCTCTTTTCCATGTTTTCATAGATGATGTCTTTTAACTAATGAAGTTCTGTTTTCATTAGTTTTTGTCATAATTCCATTTAGCAAGAACCAGAGCTGCAATCTCTCATTTCATTAGCCAAGTTAAAGAGTTTATTGGTCATAAACTAAAAATTATCTGCTTAATTGATCCTAGGAATCACTTTGGCCACCTTCAATATAATTGCCTGGTGTTCCATTTTGGAGGTACCCCAAATTGGAAGCTTATTTCTGTCCACGCTTCTGGAGTGCCCTCACATTCCAGTTTCAAAGCCAGCTGAAGATTAGTTTTGAGGAGAAATCCTGGGAAATGGGAAATTCCTGAGATAACTCTGGGTGTGAGGAAATCAGGGTCAAAATCACAGACTGCATGGATAAGGAACCAACCCACCATTCACCAGGCACCAACCCAATAGCAAATATTTGACTGTGTTCCTCGTGCATGGCGCCATTACATGTTGGCCAGCCTTGGGTTGGGTTTGGATAAATTCTAACCTGCTGTTGTCTTCTCCACCCTTCCCACTTCTTGTTTTCATTTGCCTTGTATCCTTTCCTTTCCCTAATTCTTTTCTTCTCTATTTTATTTTTCTCTTTCTTCAGTCCCTGCATCTACTGCCTTCCTTCCCTCTCTTTCCTCTCTCTACCCTCCTGCCTCATTTTTCCAATTAGTTTATCTTACACTCATGCTCAGGTACTCAGAATCATTTCTACTAATTAAATATGTGGTTCTCAGGCAGATTAAGTAATGCCCTCCCACAATTCCCCAAAATATTTGAATTGCTTATTTCTAAACTGCAAAAATGCTGATTTTTATTTCCATAGATTGCTTTGGCCAGCAGTTGAACAAATAACCCGAAATCTAGGACCAATTTTTAAATACGTTATTTTCCCTTTCGATTTACGAATAACTTAACCTTATAGACAAAAGGAGTACAAAAGAGCACCAAAGTGATTAGGAATGGGAAGGTAAGCCCAATTAAAAAACAAATTAAATGAGCTCAGAACATTTTAGAAACGAGTGCTCTAAAAGAAGGCTTCTTTTGTCCGTATCCCTGCCATGGATTTTTGCCCCCCCCCCCACCTCTCCACCTCAGCCCAACATCACTGACAGAATAGGTGAAAACCCCAGCATTAAAATGTTCTGTGTACTAAAATGCAGTTGCCTCTTATACCAGCCCGTCAAGCTACAGAAAGAAGCCTGGGACGCACAGAAATACAGCATCTCATCAGCCTCAAGGTGGTGCTACTTCCCCACACTGATGAACCACAAGCACCAGAGGACCCAGAGTTCACGCTTACATTTCCTTTTTCCTTCATCATTTATGTTACTTGTATGTTTAAAGAGAATAAGCATAAATTATCTATGTTTTCATCTCTTTCACTATGAGACAGTTGTGTAAAGGCCGGATACATGAAATACAAATTGAATGGTATGTGACTCACCTACTGAATTCCACAGTCCAGCTTTCTAAGACTGAACACATTTTCCAGCTGAGCATTTAGCTAATGTTTCCCAGGACACCCTCTTGACCTTCCTATGAGTCTTCCAGAAGACTCTGTGGCCTTCCTGGAGTCATAGTAGCCATGTCTTACTCATTCTCCACAATCCCTTGACATAGTTGATGCTCAGCAGATATCTATTAGTTGCATAATATTGATTGAGCCAAATCATCTGACTAAGATATCTCCAAGTTCTATGGAATAGGAGAACATATTAGAAGCAAAAATTTGAGAGCTATGCAGAGAGTAAAATCCTCCTTAGGTTCAAATAGCCTAGATCCAATCAAGTTGAGTCCCAAATTCAATTCACTTCAATGTGGACATTTAGGCAGAAAATTTATCAGCCTTAGGTGGAAATTAGAGCCATTGTGGGTAACGTGTGCAGCCGTTACAGTGTGTGGCTCTGCAAGTTACCAGAGAAAGTGACCGAAGGACAGAATTCCGGCTCACATCTGACTGCCAGTGGCATCAAGGGAATTTACAATGGACCAGCTTTCATTATTCTGTGGCATCACCTTCTAAGATCGGAGATGTGTCCCAATACTTCTTGTTTTCCTTAAAGATAAAAATTATCAAATAGCATCCATGAACTTATAACCGCCTTTCCTGACTATTTATACTTAAGGTTTTCCAATCATGTCAACGCTTAGGGTCATGAATGCTGTAAATGGACAATGCTGCTGAATAACACAATGCCTCCTTTTGTTTATCCAAAAATTGAATCAAGATTCCAGAAGTACCTCTAAATTAAGCTTTTCTTCTATTTGATGTCTGAGTTAAAAGTCAGTGTATTTTATCTTTTTTAATTTACTTATTTATTTTCAAATAAATTTGTTTGTATTGTTCAATATCCAAAAGACAAAAAAGATGTACTATGGTTATTTTCCCCTCCCCCACCAGTTCCCCTTTTAACAACCAACTAATATTACTAAATTTTTGGGCATCCTTACAGATATAGTGTATGCATTTATAAGCAAATGCCTAGATATTTCCGCCTTTGTTTATATAAATACTAGCATACTATAGTGTTTTGCACCTTGCTTTTTCGTTAAGTATATTTTGGCAATAATTTCCTGTCAGTACCTAAAGAACTCCCTTATTCTCTTTTATGACTGTGTAATATTCTATTGTATAAATAAATGTACCATAAGTTACCTAACCATTTCCCTACTGATTTAGGTGGTTTCTGATCTTTTGTAATTATAAATGATGCTACGATGGATTAACGTTTAACAACATTGCATAAACCATTTTACATATGTTCAAACCTATTTATAGATAAATGTCTAAAAGTGAAATTTTAGGTCAAAGGGTACGTATTTATAATTTTGATAGATTGCCTTCCTTAGAACACCAATTACACTTCCTCTGGTGATGTAGGAGAACGTTTGTTCCCCTCCGCCCATCTTCCCTATGTGTTTGTAATCAGACATTTATATCTTTGCAAATCTCATAGGTTAAAAAAAATGATATCATATATTTGCATTTCTTTTCATGTAAATGAGGTTGAGCATCTTTTCATATGTTTTAAGAGCCAGTTTTCTATTTCTATATTTCCTTTGCCCAATTTGATGGGGTTTTTTTCTTTTTGATTTGTGGGAGCTCTTTTTATCATAGGGATATAAGCCTTTTATTTGTCACAGAAATATCAAATATTTTCTTGCAGTTTGTCTTTTGACTTTATGATGGTTTTTATTATGAAGAAAAAAGTTATTTCCTTTTTCTATAATTGAGTTTATTAATCTTTTCATTCATAGTTTTTAGTGCTCAAGTCATACTTAGAAAGGTTTTCCCAGCTCCAAAATTAAAATTTAAAATTTTCTAAAGTTTCCTTTATTGTTTTTATGATCTTCAATTTTAGATTTTTTTATTTGAAAACACTGATTTTTTTTTTTCTTTCTCAATAATTACAGTTCCAAATTTAAGGATCCCAGTGATTAGTTTGTCCTCAGGCAGAAGTCCCACAGAGTTCCTAATTGACTAACTTGCTTGCCTTTTTCAGGACTTGAAGGTAGTTTTCTTAAGATGGACAGCTAACCCTACCCTAAGTATTTCACATGTTAAGGTACAATTCACTGTCATTCAATCAAGTATCCATTGGGTTGGCCAGAAAGTTCGTTCGGATTTTTCCATAAGATGTTACAGAAAAACCCAAATCAACCTTTTGGCCAACCCAATACAAACCAGGGTCTACTTGGTGTATGTAAGATTCAATCCTTATTTTTCAGGTATTAAAACGAGTTAATTAACTGATATCATGGTATCACTAAGTGATTGAACATTGGTTCCAATTTTCTTAGTCCTCAGACAAAAAGCAAAAGATTTCCTTAATTTGGATATAATCCCCAGTGTTTGTTCTAGCTAGAGGGAGAAACATCTGCTGCTGAGACAAAGCCATTTATGAATGACATGCTACAGCTGTTGGATCAGGAAGTATATAGGCAAGGCACATGCTGCTTAATGGTGACTGGAGTGCTGTGCTGAGTAGGACATGTTGGGAGCCAGCAGGAAGGCGAACCACGATCATTAGTGATGTCTGCATTGGGTTTTAGAGGGGTGAAGTGACAGTACGCGTGCCATTCAATTATATTCAATACCTGAGTTATTCGGTCCTGGCCTTTATCTACAGCCCCATCTCCAACTAAAAATAGGACTGTCTAATATCACAACTCCCGGGGACCCCATTCATTGGGGTTGCGTTCTAAGGCATGCCACTCATAGGAAATCAGCATAAATGGTGCTACCCGATGCTGTAGAACATGATATTAACTAAAGCTTTGCTTAACCTTATGTGCCTACTACCTAAAACTGATACCTACATTTCTCTGCAGGTCTGCTCCGTTCTTATTTTTATTACCAACCAGCTTCCTCTCCTTTACCAGTCAAGTGACAAAACGTGTCCATCAGAAGCCCCCCAAGTTTTCCATCTTGAAGTTCAAGCACCCAGACCAAGACTGACTTCTCTTTCTCAGTTCAACTTCCAAAGTCGCAGAGAAGGTTTCTGATTGGCCCAGCTTGAGTCTAGAACCAACCTCTGGACCAATCAACTGTGAGGAGTCGTCTGGATCTCACTTTACTAACATGCAAACTATCACAGTAACTCCGTGGATGGAACATAAAGGAGAAAAGTTTCAGAAACAGGGGATTCTTCTTTCAGAAGACAATAAATATGTGTTTCATAAATAGATTCTTCTAAGGCAGAGTCCATGGATTATTTATCTCTGGTCACTTTATAAAACTTGCATGTAATTGGGGTCCCTCATATATGTTATTGAAGGACAAGGCACCTTTTGTTGAATGATGAATGCATGAATATTGGTATAGTCCCCATTTTCATGAAGTTAGCTTGGAGAATTATATCGCCTAGAGAAATATATACATTACAGTGATCAACTAGAATTTAAGAGTTTGGTTATAAACAAAACTTTTTCCACTACATGAGGGACTTCAAATGGAATATTATAAGAAATGCAGGTGATATGGTGGAATAAAACAAGCTTTTACTTTGGAACAAACAGACCACACAAGCTATGTGATCTCTGTTAACTTTCTTAACCTGTCTGAGCCTGTGTATTCATGTCATCAGCATGAAGTTGTTATGGGGCATAAATCAATAAGGGGTGTCAAATGTCTAACATAGCTATTGGATTTTCAAGGAATGTTCGTTATATTTTCTTTCTGTACTAATTGACTGATTGATCTCGGTCTTTGCTGGAGTTACTTCTCAATTTTCCAGCTATCTTATATGTCTGCATGTCATCCCATTTGACTCTACCACTGCTGATTTTTTACATGATAGGCTCCGAGAGGCCAAAAATTATGTCTGTATAACTCACTCTTTGTAAAGAATACTAAGAAGAAACCTGACTGTGCTTGGGAAGTGTAAACATGCTATTTGATGGTAACAGTACCTGGATTACTGAAACAACCTTCTCACTGATCTCCTCACAGATGCCTTTCAATCCATTCTCTACACAGTCAGATTTAAATAAAAGATTTTAAAATCAAAATCATATTATATTTCTCTACTTCTTAAAAGGCTTCAAAGGCTTCCCATTGCTCTTAGTATAAATCCAAACTCCTTAACATGGCCACAAAACTCTGTGTGGATTAGCCTCTGTCTCTGAGCCTCGTTGCTCCTCCTCAATCTCTGAGCCCCAACCACAGGGCCTTTGCACATGCTGCTTCCTCTGCCTGGAATGCTCTTCTCTTCCCCTTCCCATTCACCTAACTCACTCCTCATTCAGTTTAGTTCCTCAGGAAAACTTTTCCTAACTCCATCTGATCTAAATTAGGTCCCCTTCATAGCCCTGAGTAGCTATAGCCCTTTTCTTGTGTAGCACTTGACACTATTGTAATTTATATGAATTTATATGATTATCTTTGTCACTACTAAATGGTCCACTCCATGAAAACAGGCATTGCGTCTGTTTTTGCTCACCATATTTCTCCCCTGTCTAGCAGTTACCCAATATATAGCAGATGTGCAGAAAATGTTGGTTGAATAAATGAATGTTAAACAATAAAGATGACCAAGAATGTAGTTACTTATTGCCACATAACAACTTAAAACACAGTAGCTAAAACCAACAATAATCATTTTTAAAATTCTCCATTATGGTTTATTACAGTATACTGAATATAATTTCCTGTGCTATACAGTAGGCCTTTGTTGTTCATCAATTTTATATACAGTAGTGTGTATCTGTTAATCCCAAACTCTTAATATATCCTTCCCCCACCCCCTTTCCCCTTTGGTCACCACAAGTTTGTTTTCTATGTTTATGAGTCTGTTTCTGCTTTGTAAATAAGTTCATTTGTATCATATTCTAGATTCTACATATAAGTGATATCTATGGTATTTGTCTTTCTCTTTCTGACTTATTTCACTTAATATGATAATCTCTAGCTCCAACCATGTTGTTGCAAATGGCATTATTTAATTCTTCTTTATGGCTGAGTAATATTCCATTGAGTATGTATACCACATCTTCTTTATCCATTCATCTGTCGATAGACATTTAGGTTGTCTCCACATCTTGGCTATTGTGAATAGTGCTGCTATGAACATTGGGGTGCATGTGTCTTTTCGAATTATGGTTTTACCCAGATATATGCCCAAGAGTGGAAAGGCAGGATCATATGGTGGTTCTATTTTTAGTTTTCGGAGGAACCTCCACACTGTTTTCCACAGTGGCTGCACCACCTTACCTTCCCACCAACAGTGTAGGAAGGTTCCCGTTTCTCCACACACTCTCAAGCATTTATTATTTGTAGACTTTTTAATGATGGCCATTCTGACTGGTGTGAGATGGTACCTCATTGTAGTTTTGATTTGCATTTCTCTAATAATTAGCGATGTTGAGCATCTACTCGTGCCTATTGGCCATCTGTATGTCTTCTTTGGAGAAATGTCTATTTGTCTATTTGGGTCTTCTGCCCATTTTTGATTGGGTTGTTTGTTTTTAAAACTATAATAATCATTTATTATCTTGATTATCTTTCACAATTCATGTGGGTGAGGAATTTGGTGGTGACTTATTGAGTATATGTATATATATATTTTTTTTTGCGGTACGCGGGCCTCTCACTGTTGTGGCCTCTCCCGTTGTGGAGCGCAGGCTCCGGACATGCAGGCTCAGCGGCCATGGCTCACGGGCCCAGCAGCTCCGCGGCATATGGGATGTACCTGGACCGGGGCACAAACCCGCGTCCCATGAATCGGCAGGCGGACTCTCAACCACTGCGCCACCAGGGAAGCCCTATTGAGTATATTTTGCTTTGAGTCTTTTATGAAGTTGTAGTCAAATATAAGCAGTGCTACAGTCATCTGAAGGATGACTGTGGCTGGAGATCTCAAGGCTGGCAAGTTTTTGTTGACACTTGGCAAGAAGCCTCAGTTCTTCTCCATATGGGCTTCAGAGCAGGGCTTCTTGAGCGTCCTCATGACATGGCAGCTGGTTTCCACCAGAGAAAACTGTCCAAGTGTGCAAGGCAAGAGCTGCAATTTTATGACCTAACATTGGAAGTCACATACAGTCATGCCCTCTGGTGGTCTCATGGGTCAGCTCTGACTCATTGTGAGGCTGCACAAGGACGTGACTACCAGGAGGTTTGGATGATTGGAAGCCATCTTGGGGGCTGGTTACCACAAATACTTCTCTCCAACATTCACATTTGAAGACCCCCAATGTATGAAACACTTGTACAAAGAGGCAGGGCATCATTCCCCAAGACATCTCTACCTTCCCCGGAAATACCCTTGTTTTCCAAATTCAGAAACGCTAGTGAAAGTCTTAAAAGGTGACCTTCTCACACAGGTAGAGTAAATTAACAAGGTACTGCCCCCTCCCCCAAAGACTCCGCCCCATTTGAGTGAGTAGGAGGTCACGTTCGTCTCCCTACTGTATCACTTCAAAACTTATCACAAAACTGAGAGGCTGAAAACGGCACACATTTATCATCTCACAGTTGCTGTGGGTCGAGAATTTGGACACAACTTAGCTGGGTCCTCTGGCTCAGGGTCTTTCTCAAGGCGTAGGGCTTGGAGGTGCACTCAGCTCAAAGTTCAACTAAGGGGGTGATCGGTTTTGCACATGTTGTTGGATTAAGGGCCTCAGTTTCTCACGGGCTGTTGCCCAGAGGCTGTCCTTTTGGCCACACTGGTCTCTCAGTCATGTAGCTCACAACATGGCAGCCGACTTCATCAGAGTGGGTGAGTGAGAGAGGATGAGACAGTGCTAGCAAGACGGAAACACAGCCTCTGTCACCTAATCTTGGACGGGACATCCCATCACTTTTGTGGTATTCTTTTTTTTTCTTTTCATGTTTTTTCAGTTTTTAAAAATTTTTTTATTCCTCCTTTTTATTTTAGTTATTACTGGCTTATTTTATTTGCTGTGTTCTGTTCACTAGAAGCAAGCCAGTAGGTCCAGCACACATTCAGGGAGAGAGGATTACACAGGGGTGTGAACACCAGGAAGCGGGGATCATGGGGGTCACTGGCTGCTTCCTACACCCACCAGCTCCCTGAGTGAAGGAGAGTCTCTGGGCCCAGCAGAGACTTTCATTGCACACTCCACCCCAGTTTTACTATTTCCCTCCCCTTGGGACCCATTCTGTAGATAGACTAACCTGGAGTTTCTGGAAGCAGTCATGGGAAAAATTCTGTCCTCTCACCAGTATTAAGACTTCTTCCTTTATCTTAAAAGAACAAAAAAAAAAGTTTTTCATATTTCAAAAGTAATACAAGCTCATTGTGAAATTACAACAATCCCAAAATATAAACGTTATAAATAAAAGTCCCCTAGCATTTCTCCCATATCCCAGAGATAACCAGTGTTAATCCTGCAGTCTCTCCCTTTTTCCAATACATGTGCTAATATCATATTCTTATTAATTTATCAAAAAGGTATGAAACTCTCCTGTAGGTTTTTGTTTTGTTTGTGTTGCTTTATTTGTAGTAGCTTGGCCATCTTTCAATATCAGCACATGTAGATCGACCTCATTCTATTCCTGTACACATATATCATAATTTACCTAAGCACCTCCCTGTTGGCGGTGGCGTAGCTTTAAAAAAATTCTTACCTATTATACTCATTATAAACATTGCTGCAATGTGTCTATGTGCTGCGGGGGAAGGGTGTATATTTGCATTTGCATATTTCCGCAGAACAGATTTCTTGAAGTGGAATGCTGAATAAAAGTGTATCACAAGTATATCCCAAGGTGCTCTCCAGAAAGGTTGTACCAATTTCAACTTTTCCAGAGCTGACCGTGAGCATCTTTCAGAGTAAAGTCCCTGGAGGAATTGGTCTGTTGTCTTATGAGGGGACCCAAGATCCTGTTAATTGTGGGAACATCTAAAAGCAGTAGAGAAAACTTATCAAAGGTCATGGATGAAATCAAAAAACCTCAGATCTCTTCTCAGCTGATAGCCTAGTCCTGATTCTGCTTCGTGGCTCTGTGCTAGTACTTGACCAGGGAATGCAGCTGTGTGGGCCTCACCCACAGCTCAGCCCACACCACAAGCAGGGTGACGCTGAGATGCTCCCAGAAGATGTAGTTCCTCATCCTGGGCAAGACATTCACATGACTGATGAGTCTAGAATAGACCCACTGATTCTCCCATCTGGGGCTTTGCAGAGGTCAGTCGGTGACAAGTTCCTTCCCCAGCAGGTTGAGAGGACCCTGCAGGGCCTCTGGGTTGGGAAGTTTCCTTGGTGGAGCCTTTCTGACCCAGCAATCTGAGCTGGGGCGGAAGGAACTGAGGAATTCAAAAGCCACAAACCCCTATAAACAGCTGGCACCCAAAGTCAGACCATTTTGTGCACAAATTCAGGCTGTATTTGTCCCAGTTGCACGACTACACTCATGATCTCCCATGAAAAGGAAGCAGCACTCTGGTGGTGATGACACACACAGGTAATCATTCACTTAGCTATACACTTAGCATGTGTGCATTTGACTACTTGTAAATTATATTTCAAAAAGAGAGAAGGGAAGGAAGGAGGGAGGGAGCATAAAAGAGAAAGAAGAAAGGGAAGAGAAGGGAAGGGAGGGACAATAGGGGACAGGGTCCCACATCTGCCCATCCAAGCACACCTTGCCTCAGGTTGCTGGGAGAGCGAGGACCTGTGAGCCCTGTGCCCTGAGTTCCAGCCTGGACTGAGTGAGAATGAGCCGCTATCCACTGTTGAGAGTCAATAGTAGAAGGGGTGGAGCTTTAAAGAAGAGCTTCTCTGCAATAACAACTGCGATGATGATGATGTAATAGTGTGGAGTGTTAATGGAGGATTATGTCCCTCACCCTCCCTTTCATTTTGTGACCTTCCCCCAGATTCTTGTGGAGAAATAAGAGGCTGCCATTTGTCTCAGAGGAGAAGTGTCATGGTGGAGCCAGAGAAGAAAGACAACAGATTTTTGGCTTTTAAATTCAAAAGCAATGGTCCTAAGTAACACTGAAAGATAGGGTGGAGGGATGGAGAATGTTTGCAGCGGTGGTCTCCTCTGCTCTCCACCGTCCTCCCACTTCCAAACCCTCTCCCCTGCTACCACTCTCCCCACCCCTGAAAAGATAAAAAAGGGAGAGAGACCAGTTGGATGGGTACCAATAAGAGAGACGCGGAAGGCCAAGTAACCCAGAAGTAGCTAGTTTCAAAAAGGAGGGAATGACAGATGCCTAGAAAAGTTTGGAAATTTCAGAGTAGGGAAATTTGAGTAGGTTTAAACTTGAAGTGTTTGAGTATGCCTGGAACTGAATGAGATTATGTTTTCTGTCACCAGAAGAAAAAGAGAGCTAAAAATAGAAAGTTTGGAAAAATACAGACTTTTTTGGCATATCCTTATTGGTGGGAAAATGAATATTTGCCACAAAAGTACAGTTTTTTGGAGTGAATGTTTTTGCTTGTCTTCTGCATCACCCTTATCGCAAAGATGCATTTTCCAAGCCTAGAAATCACATATGTGCCCTAACTAGGACAGATAAGAAGAGAAAAGGAAAAAAAAGAAAAAAGAAAGGATAGTTACAGCTCAGCTCTTGTCCTCTGGAGATTTTCATCCAGAATGTCAGTTCAGACACCGAATGGGAAAATAGAAGGCACTAGATTTCCCTTCTACCCTTGCCAAGAAATATATGTTTCCCAGGCCCCTGTGCCCAGGCCTGCCAGACCAAATTAGGAAAAGAGAACCACATGACAATGAGCCTCATTTCACAGCCCCTTTTACTTCCTCATTCCTGAATATGACTCAAGAGACACCCAGGAACTGGGTGAGGGAGAAAGGGTTCGGGTTATTGAGAACTGCCTGATGGCCAGCTATGGGTCAAGCAAAAAGAGATACTGTGAATAAGGGCTTCTGCAGCCTGGATCCATCACCTGGACATGTGGACCCCCCTCCCCCTCGTCTCCCCACATCCCAGCCTAACACCGGCCTCCAATAGAAGTGGAAACATCCCCCTGATTCACCCTTGACATGCGGGTTTCAGTCCTAAGAGTTAAACTGGAGGACCAATTGGCTAAAGGTAACAGGTGAGCCTTTTTCAAGTTCACAGGGAGCAAAAGAACCTAAGATTCTATGGTTTCATCTCCCCAAATGGGTTCTTGGTGAACAGAAGCACGGAGTGCAGCTGAAGTGCAGAAACCCCACTTGGGTGCTTAAATGGTTGGGAAATCGTTTCTGAAGCAAGAGCAACAATGATAACCAATCAAACACTAGCTCGAGGTTTTGCAAACTGGTCCCAGAGGAATCATTTGAGGTCTAGACAGGTGGTGTAGTTTCACACGTTATAAAAAGCACAGAGTATCTTATTGAAAGCTAGGTGGCTGAAAGACAGCCAAAAGAGAAACAGGAATCCCTTTTGTTCATGGGAGATGGCACGTCAGAGCAACCAATCTACTGAAACACTTGAATTCTGGAGGAAAGAAGAATTAATTTGAATACATTTGTTCAAAGTCCTAAGAACTTAAGCATAAGCCATTTCCATCTTCTGGGCATGGCTTCCAGCCCACACACCGTAGAGCATATTTTCAGCTGAACTGGTATTGTCCCTGTCGTTTTATTCTGGTTCTTCTTATCAGCCCCAATCACATGTAGGGTCTTTGAGGACAAGGACCTTGAGCCAGCCTTTGCTTAAGAGGGCACTAGCGTATGCAGATTGGGAAGCTTGATATCGACCTTGGATTTCAATTCTCCATTTCTTTTTCACAGTTAAAACGACAAGTATGAAGATTGATAAGAAAATGATCACAATGTAGTTTAGAAAACAGCTAATTCAGGGGTGTGACAGTTTGCCTGAACAAAATGAAAGTGAATTGCTGGTCCTTGAATTGCTAAATTTAAAACGTGAACATTTGACTTAAAAACATAACCAAGAGCCAATTTGTTAATCATTGTCCTGGAATTGAGCAAAAGAATCTGATTTTTAAAGCTAACTTCATGGTCAACTAAACACATTTTTTTATTCCTCAGAACTCATCTTGAAAGAAAAAAAAAAAAAAAAGCCCTCTGCAAAAGGAGACTTCCTGTTTGTCACCTGTTCAGTGCTTTTCCTCAGACCTGGTAAGCAGGGCGCTGCTGGATTTCAGGTCTTCCAGCTGGTACCCAGGTTGCTACGGAGATCCAAGGAGCAGAATCCAGAGTGAGCGGTTATCCGAAGAGTCCCTGCTTGGGGCCTGAAAACAGCTCAGCGGGAGCTTCAGCAGATGACACAGATTTCTCCAGAGTTAAAATGAAAGCCCTGGGGAGCAAGGATTCACCTGCTTCTTTCCCCAGGCAGAGAAAATCTAGTTGTTTAAGAGTCTGTCTCAAGAGATAAGCATTGGTGAGAGGATGGAAAAAAAGAGAACCCTTGTGCGCTGTTGGTGGGGATATAAATAGTTTAGCCACTATGGAAAAACCGTAGAGGTTGCTCAAAATATTAAATATAGGACCATATGCTGCAGCAATACCACATCCTGGTATATAGCAAAAGGAAATAAAAACAAGGTATCAAAAAAAAAAAAAAAAGAGTCTGTCTCCATTTGACTTTAGCAAATGACCTCAGCAGTCCTTTATTTGTAGTTTCACAAATCACCTCAGGAAAGCTAGGAGTCACCAAATCTCCAGTCCCGCCAGCAGGGACAACCTGCTTCCTACCCACCTCTGTCAAGGTGCCCCAGCCAGAGCCAGAGAAGAATTCTAGACCATTCAAGGGGCCCCTGTGGGATCAGAGAAGGCACCTGGGCCCAGGGCAATGGCTAAGGGAATGGACGGAGCTGCAGGCCCGGTTTCCTTCAGCTAAAATGTGCTCGAGGCTGAGGCCCACAGGGCCAGGTCCCTGGGGGACACAAGCACCGCGAGGAAGAGCACAGGACTCTGCCAGGGAGTCCAAATTCCAGATTTCTCAGACATTTGTTATATTTCTGGCTATTTTTGTATTTGTTTTGATATTCATTTACCTTTATAGAAATTTGTTTGAGGTCACAGAGGAAACATTTCCAGTATATTTGCAGCTAGGAAGTCAAGGCCATGTTGCAGAATCCCCTGGTGGCCCGTGTGCTGATGGGAGACCCCGCCTCTCCCACTCCCAGCCTCCTCTTGCTCAGCTGCTGAGATGTTGGTGGGGATCTCAGATTTATGCCCTGCAGAGACAACATGGCCAGAAGCATCCTTTGAGACTTATTTGTACAAAGCTATGGGAGCGGATGGATGACCTCTCCATCTTCTCCATTTCCTGCAGCAGCCACTCTGGCTGGAAACACCAGGGGCTTCTTTTTTTTTTTTTTTTTTTTCCAGTACGCGGGCCTCTCACTGTTGTGGCCTCTCCCGTTGCGGAGCACAGGCTCCGGACGCACAGGCTCGGCGGCCATGGCTCACGGGCCCAGCCGCTCCGCGGCATGTGGGATCTTCCCGGACTAGGGCACGAACCCGTGTCCCCTGCATCGGCAGGCGGACTCTCAACCACTGTGCCATCAGGGAAGCCCCACCAAGGGCTTCTTTATCTTTGATTCCTCTTCCTCTTTATCTCCATGTTATTTTTTTGCTAAACTTTATCTTCAGTTATTGACAAGGTTTTAGGGATCATACTCACAAAATCTTTCAGTTCCTGGGACTTAATGAATCTGGATTAAATAACTGGAATTTCTTTAGAGCAGCTATCAGCTTCCTCACCATCCTCAGTCTGGGTCTTCATTCCCTGTGTAACTCAGGAACAAAGTAGAAGCTGAGGAGTTCTGCTTTTGGACATCTGTTGATATGACACCATCTGCACCGAGCAGCGACCCTCCCTGCTCTTCCTCTGACACTAAGAGCTCTTTGTGTTGTCCTTGGTGTTTTGTGCGGCCTCAGCTCACTCTGGGCTTCAGCTTTCCCTGTACTCTGCCTTTGATCTCTGCCCAGCCTGTGGATTCCTTCTTGGTCAGGAGCCACGTCTTCTATCATTTGTGTGTGTCTGGCCCCCTGAGAGAATTCTCGGGGGGGGGAGGGTCCCGTTGCCTCTCCATTTCCTTTATCTCTAGGATCCCTGTGTCCCAGGTGGCTGTGTTCACCTCTGAGAATCTCCCATCTCTCTTTAGCAATCTATTGTTTTAGAGTCCTGGGCTGGGACACACATCTAGTATTCATTTTTTATTGGCCAAGGCTCTTTTTAGTTTTCATTTTTAAAAAATGTTTGATATGCAACAAAACTAAGTAGAGCAAACTGAAGCAAACCCTGAAATTTAGAATAAGGGCCTACAAATGTCCATCAGAGGATAAGGGTGGGAATTCAGATGGGCCTCAGGAAAAGCTGGAATCAGAGGCTGGAAGGTAACTGAGTTTCACTGTCTCTGTGTCCCTAAAGAAGGAGGAGGAAGAGCACAGCCTAATAGGGATTTACTCCCCATTCATTCATTCAGCAAATCTTTATCATATGTCTGGACACCGTTTTAGTTGTTAGAGACACTTACAGGGGAAGCAAAAGAGAATCTTTAAGAATTATATTTTGCTAAATGGGAGGTACATTTCTAACTCTCCCGTACCCCTCCCCTTTTTTTGTATTATGAGGTGGTCAGTTTCTAAACCTTCTACACCAGTCACTGTCTTGCTTAGAACAGCATTTCCCCTTAAACACTTACTGACTTAGGAATATGCTTACCTGCGGGGAATATGTTGAAGAAACACATAAATGAATTATCCAGAGACCTGACCTTCCTGGAGAGAAAGACCCATGGAGTATTTAAGCACATCTAGGAAAGATGCAAACCACATTCCTGGCTCTGTGGCTAGATCACATTTAGTGATGGATACCGTGGAGAGAAGACACAGGACTGAAAAGGCCAATTGCATCCAAAAAGAGAAAGTTACAAGATGTGTAGGACTAGAATTAAATCAGATTAGCCATAATTATTTTTTTAATTTTAGATCCGTGCATATTGATTAAGTTTTTGATGTAAGATGTTAGATGCTCGGTTCTGTGGAAAACGTAAAGAAATGGAAAGCATACTCCATGCTTTCAAAGAGCTTACAGGTCTTCCCTGGTGGTGCAGTGGTTGAGAGTCCGCCTGCCGATGCAGGGGACACGGGTTTGTGCCCAGGTCCGGGAAGATCCCACATGCTGCGGAGCTGGTGGGTCCATGAGCCATGTGCGCCTCCGGAGCCTGTGCTCCGCAACGGGAGAGGCCACAACAGTGAGAGACCCGCGTACCGCAAAAAAAAAAAAAAAAAAAGAGCTTACAGCTAGCTGAAAAGATGAGGTAGAAAACAGATAATGTAGCATAAAGTGCTTGTGTTTTGACATTTGATTATAAATGCTATAGGAATTCAGAAAAATGAAAATTGTTGAGACTAAATTAGGTGAGGAAAGGCTTCGTGTAGAAGAGTCTAAGCTCGGCTTTTAAAGAAGGGCAGGATTCATATGTGCAGAAAAAGTCAAAGAGCCATTTTATACTGAGAAGCCAATGTCTTCACTTGTCCTACTCAGGGTTCAGAGCTTCAGTCATTATGTGTTCCTTCATTAATTCATTCATCAAACTTTTACTGAGTGCCCAGCAATGTAGGTGCTAGATATATTGTGTATAAGGATTCATGTAACCAACCAAACTAAATCGTTACAGTGACTTTAAAAGCACCTTCCACACCATTGATATTTAGCACATATTTTGAGAGTCTACCATGTGATAGGCACGAAAGATAAGACTGGAAAAATCAGATGTAGCTTACTCCTGGAGCTTACAGTCTAGTTGGGAAACAGTCACTTAAACGAGTAATTACAATCATGAGCAGTTGAACACGTGGTTGGAGAGGTGGAGAGAGGCTGCTCTGAGGGCACAGGGCAGGAGTAACTAACCTCACTGGTGGGTCAGGGAAGGAGAAGACTGTAACCCTGTAGTTGTGGTAGGCAGAATTCTATGACCCTCAGTCCTAAGATGCCCTTGTGTAATCCCCTCCCCTTGTGTGGGCAGGAACTATGACTTGCTTCTCACCCACAGACTATGGCAAGAGTGAAAGGACTTTGCAGAAGTAATCGAGATCCCTAAACAGCTGATTTTAATCAAAAGGGAGATTATTTTGAGTGGGCCTCACCTAATCAAGCAGGCCCTTTAAAAAAGGGTCTAGAGATCAGAGACTCAGTGAAGGAGAGACCCTCTCTCCATTGCTGGTCTTGAAGAAGTAAGCTTCATAAACTCTATAGCTACATGGCAATGCATTCTGCCAACAACATGAGGGAGCTTAGGAGAAGGTTCTTCCCCAGTCAGGCTTCCAGGTGAGATACAGCCTAGCCAACACCTTGATCTCAGCCTCCTGAGACCCTGAGCAGAGGACGCAGCTGGGCCATGCCTGGACTCCTGCCCCACAAAAACTGTCAGAGTAAACGTGTATTATTTGAAGCCACTAAGTTTGTGGTGATTTGTTATGCAGCAATAGAAAACGAACACAATGGTAGACTAGACAGGACTAACTTATGATGTCTTCCTGGAGAAGAAAGACCTTTAGCACTGAGGTTTTCAACTAGCATTGCTGAATAAGGAGACCCATGCTGAGTTTTCTGCATCCTCCCTGTGAAATCCAGGCCCAGTTTATATGTAATAAACAACGTCTCCCTGCCCACTTCCTGAGCATTTCCTGTCTGGTAAGCTTGAGGACACACAAAGTATTCCTGGCTATTATAAAGGTACCTCACTTTATGCAAATAAGGTGATACTGCCAAACTCCATAAAATTCTATTTTTTTCAAATAGGGTTGTATTTGCTTAATTTTTGTTCATTTGCTCAATTAACAAGAGCACCTGTCATGTGCCTAGAACATGAAAGAAAGAGGGAAAACTGAGACCTGGTCCCACCCTTTGAGGAGTTTGAGAGAGAAGCTTCATGTAGTAGAAGTTAAAGAATGATGAAACGCTGAGCTCTAAAAGTGGAGAGGAGGACATTATTGCTGAGTGCCAAGGAATAATGAGAATAATAAGTGATTTCACAGCCTCCTCCCTCAGAAAAAGGAAAGCATTAAGAATGTTCTTAGCTTCCCACTGAATGAACGCATCCAACAGGGGCTTGTGATCTGTTCGCAAAGCAAACGTAAATCTTGCTTATACAGAATTTTGAAATAATTTTGAAGACTTTGAGATATCCAACCAGTGTCTTAACAAAATTTATTCAATAAATATTTTCTGGGAGACTTCCCTGGTGGTCCAGTGGCTAAGACTCTGCCCTCCCAGTCCAGGGTACCCAGGTTTGATCCCTGGTCAGGGAACTAGATCCCACATGGTGCAATTAAAAGATCCCTCATGCCGCAACTAAAGATCCTGCATGTGGCAACGAAGATCCTGTGTGCCGCAACTAAGGCCCAGCACAGACAAATAAATAAATACTAAAAATAAATAAAACGTTTATTTATTTATTTATGTCTCTTATTAGTCAACCATTTTACACACATCAGTGTATACATGTCAATCCCAATCTCCCCCCAAAAAATGTTTTCTGAACACCTACTATATCAAGTGCTTTGCCAGGAATCGAGAATACAGTGGTATATCTGTTAGAATGTTTTAAACGATAAAGAACAGAAAACACTATTCAAACGGCTTAAACAATAAACGGATTTATTATTTCATCAACAAAGAAATCCTGAGTAGATTAGCTCCAAGATTGGTTAATTTAGGAGCTCATCAACATAATTAAGGATCCAGGTTCTTCTTAGTTTTTTCTTCTCTTTTCCTTAAGACAATGGCTTGCTCTTAGCTGGCTCTCCTGATGGTCATAAGATAGCTGCCACTGTTCCAGGCACATCTTCACACTACTGTCTAGGAGAGAAACAAGTACTGTTTCTTCCCATGTGTCCTTTTTTATCAGTAAGGAAAAAAATCTTTCCCAGAGATCCTCAGCAGACTTCCCCTGATGTCTTATTAACTAGAATTCTATCTCACACCTGTGGCTAAACCAGTCAGAACCCCAGTCCCTGGGGCAGTGTTGGGAGTTCACCTCTCCTGAAGCACATGGCCTCCAGAGAGCAGAGACTTGAACAAAACGGGGGTTCTACCAAAGGAAAAAAGGGGAATGAAGAGGGCCTGAGAAGGCCATCTACTAAGAGTATCCATGACTATTGTAATCAAAGACAGCAGTACTGACTGTTTCTGCATTGGGGTGCAGAAACAATCTCACAGATGATATACAATTACAAATTGTGACAAATGTCATGAGCTGAGAGAACCGTGTGTTGTGAGGGAGAAAGCAGGATGATCACAGGGAGGTCATGGATCAAGAAAGGGCATCCAGGGCTTCCCTGGTGGCGCAGGGGTTGGGAATCTGCCTGCCAATGCAGGAGACGCAGGTTCGTGCCCCGGTCCGGGAAGATCCCACATGCCGCGGAGCGGCCGCGCCCGTGAGCCGTGGCCGCTGAGCCTGAGCGTCCGGAGCCTGTGCTCCGCAACGGGAGAGGCCACAACAGTAAGGGGCCCGCGTACCGCAAAAAAAAAAAACAAAAACAGAAGGGGCATCCAGAGGAACTGAAAGATGAGTAGGAACCAGCTGGGCAGAGGGTTGGGGGAAAAGCATTCCAGGCAGAGGAAACCATCTGAGAACAGGAAAGGAGACTGGTACCCAGGAGCACTGGAGGGACAGATGGGAAAAGGCGTGGCATGGGGCTGGGGCGTGGAGAGGGTCCTTCCCGCACCATGGGAAAGAATTTGGATTGTATCCTAAGAGCAATGCTAAGACACTGAAGGTTTTAAAACAGGGGCATGATGTGATCCAACCAGTGTTTTTAAAAGGTTCGTCTGGCTACTCTGTGGGAATAGATGGATGAGTGAGCAGAGGTTAGGAGACTATACGTTCACCCACAAGTTGATGGTGGCTTGGGGACCGGAGGGAAAGTGGACAGAAATGTCTGAACGTCATTGCTGGGTCTCTGGGGGATACAAGGATGGGGCAGTCCTAGGACATCCCCCCTGCCCGGGCAAACAGTCTGTTCGAGGGGCTAAGACACACGTGCACACTTTAGTGAGAGTGATTTTCACGTGGGAGTTCAGGAGAAAGTAAGATCACGGGTTTGGAGGCTTGAGGCTAGGCCTGATTTCAGCATAGCTTCCAGAGGAAGGTGATATTCGAGCAGGACACCGAAGGGCGTGCAAGGTGAGTTTGAAGGTGCACATATGGGAAGGGCAGCCCAGGGAGAGGAACCAGCATGAAGCAAAGCAGAGAGGCAGGAAATGAAGGCCCAGGGGGAGAGGACAAAGCAGTCGAGTTTGTAGGGAGTTTTGAAGGACATTCTTGGAAATAAGGCTGGAATAGTCATGGACATCAGCTTAAGGAGTGTTCTCTCTGGCAGACTCTGATAATAAAATAAAAAGGGGACTAGACTTAAGTAAAGTCTATGTTAGCTACAAAACCACTTGGTTTTCCTAGGAATACTCAATGTGCTAATTGAGTTTTAATTTTTTTTTTTAACACAAGCAAATAGTCCCTTTCCCCAATAACTGAAGTCTTTTTTTTTTAAATTTATTTCTTTATTTGGCTGTGTTGGGTCTTTGTTGCGCGCAGGCTTTCTCTAGTTGCAGCGAGCGGGGGCTACTCGTTGTGGCACGCAGCCTTCTCATCGCGATGGCTTCTCTTGTTGTGGAGCACGGGCTCTATGTGCACAGGCTTCAGTAGCTGTGGCACACGGGCTCAGTAGTTGTGGCTCGCAGGCTCTAGAGTGCAGGCTCAGTAGTTGTGGTGCAGAGGCTTAGTTGCTCCGTGGCATGTGGGATCTTCCTGGACCAGGGGTCGAACTCCTGTCCCCTGCATCGGCAGGTGGATTCTTAACCACTGCACCATCAGGGAAGTCCTGAGTTTTAATTATTTATTCACTGGATGGAATAGCACTATCTCTTCCTGCCATCACTGCTACCTGCAGGTCATTTGCCAATTTCTAACTTCTTTTTAGAATATATCCCTTCATCATTTATTGAGTATTAGTGCTGGGGATCCTAGAATAAAAAGGCATGGGCCCAGCTCTCAAGGAGTCTAGGAGTTTGGGCAGATGAAAAGAGAAATGGCAACAAATATAATTGTTTGGGAAGAGGTGGTACAAAGGAGTGAGAAATTCTCTCTACTACCTGGAGTGTGGAACTAGATTTCAGACAGGTGGTGATATTTAATTCGGCCTTAAGGGTTGAGTAGGAGTTTGCCAAAAAAGTGAGGTGGGAAGGCCTTCCAGACACAGGGTGTGGTCTGTGCAAAGGTGTATGCACGCACGTCTTCTCAATTCTCCCATCTTCGATCCTACAAGCTTTATAGAATGGACACTTTTAAGTTTTATTTTCAGGCTCATAGGAGAAGTTTGATGATAACTGGCAGGTGCTTTCAGTAACTACAGAACAAGAGTTGGCACCTAAGTATTTGACCCTCAAAATTGCATTTTACCTTAATGCTATTCTGGTGGAGAGCAATTAACAAGAAGTCAGAATTTTAGTAAATCAAACTGGTTATACCCTCTACTCCCAATTATTTTACTGACTTTTACTTTTCCAGGGCAGCAAGGGAAAGAATCATAAATCTGTGTTTTGGGGGACTTAGTAAACACATTAGTCACCAATGAGACCCCTTGTCTCTTCAGTTTTCACAGAAGGATGGGAGAAGTCACAATTCACAGTCATATCTGGCTCCTAATTTTGCCATTTGCAGGAGACTGGTTCCCTCTGAGCTTCCTAAGTGTTCACAAAAGTATCTCAGTCCCAGACAGACACCCAAGACCGTCCTGCTCAGAAATTTGATTGCCAATTTTAGCTCAAGATAAAAAAACCAAATATATCAGAACGGTCTATGAGGGTGTGAGAAAAGAGCTATTTTGTCATCCAACACCCTCATTTGACAGGGAGCTGGCCAGAAGCTGCCGCCCACAGATGGGGAAGGAAGACAGAGAGGAAGGGCCGGGGGACAGAGCAGAAACATTTTGGGGAACTGCTGCATCACGGGCAGTCTCTGATGCACTTCCTCTCTCCTCCACCCTCCGCCCCGCTTGCCCTCTCTCTCCTTCTCTTTCCTTTTCTTTCGCGGTAGGCTTATGCGTCAGTTGCCGAAAGGTGGGGACATTTCCTGCCGCCTTTGCAACACTAAGGTGTCTTAAGGGAGGCTGTGCCCCATTCTGAGCTCCAGGCCGGTAAAGTGAGGGCCAGGGCAGCCCTGCCAGGGGAGACACCAGCTCACTGCCTCCCGGTTTGCACCTGACCATGTCCCTGGCCGAGACCATCAGCCTCTGGAATGAAGGGGTGCAAGCAGCCGACAAGAAGGACTGGAAGGGAGCCCTGGACGCCTTCTCCGCTGTCCAGGACCCACACTCCAGGATTTGCTTCAACATCGGCTGCTTGCACACGATCCTGGGAAGCATGCCCGAGGCGGAGAAGGTGAGTGGAGATGCCTGTGCCCGTGGCCTCCCCCGGGCCTTTGTCATTAGCGGTCCTCAGCTCGGCTTCTCTTTAGAAACCTCTCAAGAGCTTCGGAAGCACAGAAGCTGCCCAGGCCCAACCCACCCCCAGAGATCCCGATTCAATTGGCCTGGGGAGGAGCCTGCGCGGCCACAGTTTTGAAAAGCTCCCCAGGTGGTTCTAACAAGCAGCCGGCTGGGAACCCTTAGCTGTGGGTTATGCTCTCCTTTATTCTCCATCTATTACATTCAAATCATTCTGGAAACTTTCTTTAACACCTTTTTGAAAGCCTCCCTACTTTATGTTTTTTTCTATCAGCTGCTAGCCACAGAGTTTCCATCTCACTGCTTCACACCTGATTTTAAAGCACTGATTTTGGCTTTCCGAGATGTTCCTGTGTGTGAGCTTTGCCTGCCCAAGAGATCAAGAGAAGGTGCTTAAGAAAAATCGGTTTCATCTCAAGTGACAATTCTGATCAATTATGTGGTGCATTCTTTTAAGGATTCTGAGGCCGGTGGAAGGAAAGCAGACGGTGATTGATTAATGATGTCTGCCGAGGACAAGTTGTGGGATGTCATGGTAACCTTCTCAGTTATTTTTTCTCTCATCTTCCCTAGTATGGGACTGAGCATTCTCAACAATCACTTTTTCAGATTGGGCATGGTAAGCTGGAAACGGTATGGCGTTTGGAAGCAGAAAATCTAGGATCAAACCCCAGCTCTGCCTCTCTCTGGACCTTTGGTCTTCAGGAAGTCAAGTAGACTTCTGGCTCTCAGCTTCTGGAGAGGTTAAACATCATGAAGATTGAGTGAGGCACCAACTATTTTTTTAAATTAATTTTTATTGGGGTATAGTGGATTTACAATGTTGGGTTAGCGTCTGCTGTACAGCAAAGTGAATCCGTTATTCATATACGTATATCCACTCTGTTTCAGATTCTATTCCCATATAGGAGGCACCAACTAGTAAAGTGCTGTGTAACTTCACACCACTGTGTAAATGTTAGTCCTTATTTTTACCTTTTACTGCAAGTCTTTGCAAGGTGGTGTGGACTCCTGGCCCCTTGAAAGGGCTAGTTGCTACCACAGCCATTCTCACCCTGACAAAGAGGGAGAGAGAGGCCGCTTGGAACACCTGCAGAGACTGCCAAGCCTGCCTCCGGCTCCAGAGTGGGCAGACAGGAGTGCAGGAGGGCCCTGCATCTGGCTGGAGGGAGAGGGCCTCCACCTCCTCTCCGGAGCCTGCCCAGGGGCTGAGCAAACGGCACCGCAGATGCACTGTCAGGAGAAGAGGTTGGCAAAGCTCGGCAGCTGGTCTGGGTGCAGCTCTGCCAGCAGGGGCTGTTGCCTCCGGCGTCTCGGGGCTCCTGGGCGAGGCTGTGCGGCCCAGCTCACCTCTCGGCCCGCCCACTCCGCCGTCCACCCTTCGTCTCCCTGCTCTAGGTTTCTCTTTGCTTTCTTCTGCTTGGGCATCTCATTCTTTCTTTGGTTTCATACTTGAGTCCTCACTCCTGGCGTTTTCTATGCATTCTTATTTGTTATTATTTAAATTGTATAATATTTCAAAACAGTGAACAAAATGGCCATAAGAACACACATACTGATAATTACCTTAATTGCATAATATTTCTGTAATACATTTATAAAATAAATATTACGCTGTATGTAACATTTTAATTAGGTTATTTTCAAATTTGATGACTTTTATTATTTTAATCCTGTCAGTAATCTTGAAAGGCAGATATGAATATCCCCATTTTACGGAGGAGAAAACTAAGGTTCAAGGAGATTAGGTAAACTGCCTCATGCTATGCCACTAGGAAGTGACAACACAGGGCATTCTGACCCCTCAGCCTCCGGTCACCTTCAAGACACGAACCATTCTCGTGACACTTCCTGGCTCACCCTCTGGCTCATCTCACACCTCCTCATTGCCTGGCTGTTCTCCCCACAGGCCTTCACCAAAAGCATTAACCGAGACAAGCACTTGGCAGTGGCCTACTTCCAACGAGGGATGCTCTACTACCAGATGGAGAAGTAAGTGGTCCAGTGTTGCACAAGCTGGAGAAGTGCACAGAGAAACCCCGAGGGGGTCTTGGTGATGCCAGACCTGGTGTTTGAGCAGTATCTCCCCAGCCTCTGTTGGGAAGCATGACTGGACCTTCTCTGGGAAGTTATGCAACCAGTCAGCAAGAGGCAGAAGCCCTCTCCGGGGAGGGAAAGCAGGCCTGCTGCCCAGTTATGGCCCACAATGAGCCTACATAACCACCACAGGCGAGGTGTGGCACCCCACCAGTGTTCCTGATGATGGGTCATAGCCCAGGTGGTGATACCTTGTCCATCAAGGGAGCATCCACGTTGGTCTACTACTATGTGGTATTGAGCTGTCACACAATGACGATTGTCATGAAACCACATCAAAACCTTCCTTCGTTCCCGCAGAATGGGTTTTCAAACACCCGGTTTAATCCATTCAATGAGATATAATTCAGCCACCAAAGTGAGAGTATAAGCAACATTATATGTACAAGAATATATTAAGAAAAAAAAAAAAAAAAGAATATATTAAGGGCTTCCCTGGTGGTGCAGTGGTTGAGAGTCCGCCTGCCGATGCAGGGGACGCGGGTTCGTGACCCGGTCTAGGAAGAACCCACATGCCGCCGAGCGGCTGGGCCCATGAGCCATGGCCGCTGAGCCTGCGCGTCCGGAGCCTGTGCTCCGCAACGGGAGAGGCCGCAGCACTGAGAGGCCCGCATACCGCAAAAACAGACATCTAACAGGGGGAGTCCCACCCCGTTTTAAACACAAAGCAAACCTTTTGAATAATGTCAGTTCTTTCTTTCTCCCTCCTCCTGGGCCCAGATCTTTAACCATCCTGATGGGCAGAATTATGAGGAGGATTTTGTTGGGCTCATTCAAGCCCAGGGAGACACAGGCATTGTTATTTCACAGCTGAAACTCAGCAGCTGAGCCCGCTCGCCAGAGAGGCAGGAACACCCGCAGGTTAGTGGTGACAGAACCTCACGCGTGCCCTCCGAGAGGACCTTCCGTGCTCTCACAAACAGGCAGTGGAACGTGAAACAGGACACCTGCCTTTCCACCTGCCTGCTTCTTGGCTCAGTGAGTCGGAAAGAACAGAGATGCTTACCTCGCCCCGCTTCAAGGGAATGCCTTGAAATGCTTCTTTCTTCTTAAGGAATGACCTGCCTGCTTTTTTTTTTTTTTTTTTGCGGTACGCGGGCCTCTCACCGCTGTGGCCTCTCCCATTGCGGAGCACAGGCTCCAGACACGCAGGCTCAGCGGCCATGGCTCACGGGCCCAGCCGCTCCGCGGCACGTGGGATCCTCCCGGACCAGGGCACGAACCTGCGTCCCCTGCATCGGCAGGTGGACTCTAAACCACTGTGCCACCAGGGAAGCCCTGACCTGCCTGCTTTTAACAGGTTTTACAATCAGCTTTATTAACAAGGATGTGTTAGAGGAAACCATCCTTCTGTTTCAAACGCAGGTCTCCTGCTGCTGTTCCTCCTGCAGCCCCTGCAGCTGTGGGACTTCCTTCCAACCAAATGATGACAGAATGTCCAGCTTCCCTCCCCCCACCTTGCCGCTACCCTGGGACCTTTTGGCCAGCCTGCCCTCCTGGCCCTCTCCAGGCTTCCCTGAGATCAGTGTTCCAGCTTCTACAACTATGTATTTTTATCTCCTGATAATAGTTAATACAGTATACGGTGTTCAGTAAGCATGTAAGGAAAGATTGAGATATGAATTTAATTGCCAGTTTTAGAGCTGGACCTATAAGTATTAATAATAATAGTAAATTATTATATATATTAATATGTAGATTATATTACATATATATATAAATAAAAATAGTAAATTACTGTGTGTGCCAGGTACCGTCCTAAGCACCTAAATGCTTTGTGCTATTACTATTCTCTAATTCTAAAGATGAGGAAACAGAGAAGTTAAGTAACTTGCCCTTTGTCACTAGATAGTAAGTGGCAGAGACAGGACTCCAGTCTAGGTGGGTGTGACCTCAGAGGTTAGCCCCAGGAACCTCAGAGGTAGCCAGCTTCTCATGCGCTATGCCCCTTGAGCATAATACACTCCTTGTAAACAATGCACTTCCTATAATATCAGCATGGAAGCTGAGGCCGGGGAAGCAATTTGCCAGGGTCTCCCAGTTAGCGGCTGGGCTGGCCGCAGTCTCTCGGCCCCTGTCCTAGGGAGCCTCCTAGGGTGCCTTCATTACCCCACACCACCTCTCAAGGGTCCCCGCCAGCCTGTGTCCAGATCCCAAGCTTGCCTTCAAGAGAAGCCACACGTGGCAGTTCTGGGTCAGACAGTGGCCGGGGGACTTTTGGTTCAGTTGCCTGCTGGGAGCCACCAGACAGCCACATTTGTTCCTGCCAGGACAGGGGCTGGCGTGGGGATGGGGAAAGCTTGATCTTTGCTGCTTCTACCCACTGCTGTCTGGCAATGGCTCCCTCCCACCAGGGCATCTGTGGAGGTCAGGGGCAGGCCAAGCAGGTCTGGTCCAGGTCCTGCCCACGCCCCCATGGGCACTATTTTTTTAAGTGGTTTTTGGGTTTTTTTGTTTGTTTGGGGGTGTTTTTTTGGCCGCACTGTGTGGCATGTGGGATCCTAACCAGGGATCGAACACCGTGCCCCCTGCATTGGGAGCCCGGAGTCTTAACCACTGGACCACCAGGGAAGTCCCGCCCATGGGCACTGTTGATATGGTCGGCCCTATTCTCCACCACGAATCCAATGACAGCCGCCCTGATTCACCTTGAGCCAGTCAGCACAACGCCAACCCAACAAAGCAGAAGGGCAGTGCCAGAAGTGATAGAAATGCTGTCTGGCTTAAGTGATGCTTTCTGTTTTCTTTTTCCCAAAGCGTGTGGAGGGGGAGGGAGGGGACAGGAGACTACAAAGGCCACAAAACCAGTAGCTAAGCTGGACTCAGGAGAGAAAGAGAAGAGAAAGAGAAGGCTCTGGGCAGGAGGGTGATGCCAGTGGCTGTGAGGAGGGGCCCCCTGGCCTGGCCTCCTGGTGGGAAGCAAGGCACAAGCCATGCTCTGATCAGCCCCGTGGGGACGTGGAGGCCAGCAGGTGCTGCTCTGCTTAAAGCTCTCAGGGGAGACTGAGGCTCTCTTGGGAAGTGACAGGCTGGTTGTCAGAAAGGTGGGAGGTGTATGCAGTCAACAGAGACCAAAATACCTGTGGCTGCCTGAAACTGGGAGGCTGGCAGGGTTGCTGGCATGCACAACCCCAGGGGGCGCCGTTCACACTGGGTTCTGTGGGATGCTGGGGCTCAGGATTGGTGAAAAACTAGAGAAGGTCAAGAGAGGTTAGACAGGCTTCTTGTCCTAGTGAGACGGTTGTGCAAAGAGCAGCAGACACACATTTTATTCTTTACGCCTCCGTACCTTCAACTGGTTTCTTTCCTGCAGATACGATTCCGCCCTTAAAGACCTTAAGGAGGCCTTGACTCAGCTTCGAGGGAACCAGCTGATCGACTATAAGATCCTGGGGCTACCGTTCAAGCTGTTTGCCTGTGAGGTGAGAAGGAAGGGCCCAGCCTGGGCAGGGGTGGCTGCTGGCTGAGGGGCAGCTGACAGCTGAGATGCACGTCGATCTGTTGACACATCCGGGAGCCTGGAAAAGGCATTTCGCCTCCCCTACCTTAGGACTCAGATTTTTCCCTTAAGAAAAGACTCAGGTCAATTGCTTCGGGCTCCTCATGGAGTCCTCAGTTACCTGAGTGCATGGATTTGAATAATGTGAGACTCAAAGAACCATGTAGAAATGAGTTTGCTGGGTTCTCTGAAGGGAGGCTGGGCTGTACACGAGTATGTTGGCCTGTGAAAGTTGTCACAATAATTTGTATAATTCAGGTGAACAGACAATTTTCTCAGCATCATACTGACAAATCCAAAATCACGGGTTCACTTGCCATACAGAACCTGTCTTAACCCCGTGCAGTTCCCAAGTTCACGCTCTTTGCGATGCGTGGTCTGGCCTCATGTACTTGGTATATACCCAAAGAGAGAGTGAGGACAATTTAGCACCAAGCTGTCCCCTCCTGGTCAATAGAACAGCTCAGAGCACACAGTTAGGAAAGGTCTCCATAGAAGGACAACTTATGTTCTGTATGACCAAGACGGAGAGGCATGTCTGGCTGTGACTTCATAGGTTCATGTACTTTTTCCAACCCACCCTCTGCACTCCCGTTCTAAACCCCAAATATATACCAGTAGCTTTAAAACTAAAATTCATGCAAATATCATAGATCTTTATTTAGAAGAATTGGTGAAAAAATGTCCCCTTGTTTTAGTTTCTCAGACAGGAGAAGCCAAGTGTCCCCAGGGTCACTCAAGGCTAATAATAGAGTCCACAGCTGCCTGGGCCCCTGGGGACACACGTCTCCCCACAGGCCCGTGACAGGATAGCAACTTACTTCAGTTCTCCCACACTAGGGAAATGAGGCTTTTCGGTGGGAATTGGCTGGCATTTGGCCGGCTTCTAGAGTACCGTCTCTCAACTGTGGTCCTTTTGATACGTTGGATCAGCTCATTCTTTATTGTGGGGACTGGCCTGTGCATTGTAGGGTGTTGACCAGCATCCCTGTCCTCTACCCACTAGATGCCTATAGCACCCCACCCGCAGTGTGACAACCTGAAACGTCTCTAGATATTGCCAATTACCCCTGATTGAGAATCACTTACACAGAACCGCTAGAGAAAGAATCCTAGAATGCTACTATCAAAGCAGAATTCCATGCCAGGAACGTTCCCCCTCTAATTGGAGTTGAAATGACTAGGGGGCAGGAAATACTGGCTGTATGGGCTTCTCTGTAAGTGAGGCTGGACTTTTCAGGGTCCCATATACCACATGGGACACTCCAGTCACTTCCCTACTTATAAAGCCACCGCTTCCTTCCCACCAGGGTTCTGAGAAATCACACCATCCTTTTTGAAAAGAGTCTGGGGCTTTTCCAGTCATGGAGTCATAAAAACCTGTTGCTAGAAAAGGTCTTAAGAGCAGGTGGCTGAGAACCAAACTGGAAGTTTTAAATGACTTCGAGCTCTCCTTTCTTCCTGCACATGTGGGCAGGGTTGGGCTGGGCTGGCCAAGCATGTGTATGCAGAGGGCAACAGCTCATTGCTGCTCAGGAATAGCCCAGGAAGGGAGCCTAGATCTCTGTGTCTGGGCCTGGTCCCTGTGTCCATCATTCAGCACCAGCCACTAACTCTATGGAAAAACCAACCATGCCTCCATCCATACTTGCCTTGATAAACTGTCCTTTTTAACTGGATGAGGCCCTGGACCAAATCACAGTGTGGGTGACAGGCTAGTATAGAGACGTGTATTAATTATCTGCTGTTGATTACCAAATTGCTCTACAGCTGAGTGGCTTAAAACAATACTGTTTATTCTCTCACAGTTTCTGGGGTCAGGAACCCAAGCTTGGCTGGGTGGTGCTGGCTCAGTGGCTCTCATGAGGTTGCAGTCCGGATGTTGGCAGGGCTGCTGTCATCTGAAAGCTTGGCAGGGGCCGGAGGACCTACTTCTAAGGTGCCTGGCAAGTTAGTGTCACTGGTTGTCAGGAGGCCTCAGTTCTTTGCCACATGGACTTCTCCATAAGGCGGCCTGAGTCCTGTCATGACATGGGCTTCCCCCCGAGGAAGTAATGAACCAAGAGAAAGTAATATGGAGCCTCAGTGTCTTTTATAACTTAGCTTCAAATGTCACAGCCCCCTCATTCCCATAATATTCTATTGGCTACACCTGTCAGCTCCCTTGGATGTGGGAGGGTGAGAATCACGGGAGCCATCTTGGGATCTGAGAGACAGGGATCAGATCCCTGCCCAACACTTACTAGTTGTATAAACCTAGGGAAGTCATGTGTCATTTATTAGCCTCAGGTTCCTCATCATCTGTAAAGAAGGGCTGAGTACTTACCTCATACACATTTGCTAATACATTCACTCGTTTTTGCGTACATTTCTAATGCCTGCTGGTGTCGGGCAATGGAGGTCCAGGAGTCCACAAGACAGTGTCAGCTGCAGAAGCTCATGGTCACGTGTAATGCGAGGTGATAAGGTTAGGGCAAGAGAAGTGCTAGGGAAGGACTATGGAGGCACGGAAGTGAGGCCCCTACCTTGTATGGTGGTTGTGGGGTTAGAGATAATGCAGATAAAGTGCCTGGCCCAAAGAGGCGGTCAGTAAATGGTATCGTTGATGACGGTGACGATGATGATAAAGACAATGACAAGGACAGGCAGCACCGATTTCCAGGAGCCCCAAGTTCTTCGTCGATTTAGCCTTCTGACTGCAAACACAAAGAAACCCCAGATGGCATCAGTCTGCAGGCTCGGCCCTGTGATCTTCCCCCAAACCACGTGGGCTCTCCCCGAGAAGGCAGGCGAGACCTCTTTGCTCAGCCTCCTGGCAAGTCCCGAGATAGTTCCCCAGATAATAGTTAATGAGGGTAAAGAATTCAGCACCTAGTGTGTGCCGAGCAGTTGAACTCAGTGCTTTGTGTGAATTATTTATTTCTGACAAAAATCTGGAGGCAGGAAGCATTACTGTCACCATTTTATAATGAAGCCGAGGCCACATACTAGCAAACAGTCCTGGGGTACCTCCACTGCACTGCCTCCACATGTTACAGCTTGGAAGGCCAACAATCCCCTTCTCCAGCCGGGCCTCAGTTGACCAGCTCTACCTCCTCTCCGAGGCCCTGGAGAACTGCCCACACCCCACCCCGGGGCGTCAGGCTGTGACTCCCATCACTTTCACCTGTGAAAAGCTTGCAGCATCTCCTGGCTGTTTAGTCGTGCTCCATACATGCTGCAAGGAGCCCTAAGAACTTGCTGCATTGTCGTTAAAAAGAAGTAAAGTAAACCCTACTTGTTAGCTGCCATCTTGATTTTCTCCCACCCCAGGTACAGTGCTGCCCTGGGTTTGTATCGAGCCTCTTTCCACCTCCAGTGGACTTTTGCCCGTAGAGTTTCCTCCTGCCCGTATGACTACATCACAGTCTTATTACTCCTGTGTTCTGCACAGGGTTCTCTTGGTGCTGATGCCGAATGGTGCATCTGGAACCCTCTCTCTCTCTCCATCCCACACCTGTCCAGTCTTTGAGCCCTGGCTCAGTGGCAGAAGCTGGTCTGGGAGGCCCCAGGCCTGTATTTTATTCCCAACTCTTCAAGGGGCCTTGAGCACATCACTGTTCTCAATACCAAAACCACACAATAATTCTAGCCCCCTGCTGACCTACCTGGCTGTTGAAAGAACGCACACGATGTTGGATGTGTGCATTACGTGATGTTTTCTATACACCGTCCTTGTGCTAGATATAACTCAGGAGCAAGATTGATTGTATTTTGGATATTCCCAGGACAGCTGGGAAAGGGAGAAATGTCACCAGGCAACATTCCGGGAACACACGTGCAAGCTCTCCCCCGCATGGACTCCAGATTCCGAGCGGCCTCAAGTTTTATGTTGCGGTCTGTGCTTTTCTAGGTGTTATATAATATCGCTTTCATGTACGCCAAGAAGGAGGAATGGAAAAAGGCTGAGGAACACTTAGCATTGGCTGTGAGCATGAAGTCTGAGCCGAGGCATTCCAAAATCGACAAAGCCATGGAAAGCGTTTGGGTGCGTGCGCTGGGGGAGCGGGTGGCAGGGGGACTTGCTTGGGTCTTTGTGTTTGTTTTACTGCACGTGTAGATCGGGAAGTCGTAATCGTGGTGCTTTTACCTCCTCTGAACTCTGGGTAACACTGATCTTGGGGCACGTTTCCATGTGGTATGGGACGGCAGGGCCCTCCTCATGCCCCTCTGAGGGGTGCCTGGTGGCAGCCGGGGAGAGGGAGAGGCTGGGGGCTGGGGCCAGCACGCAAGGGCAGAGGCTGTGCCCGCTTGCTCACCCCTGGGTCCTCGTAACCTGGCTCTGTGCCAGGCGCATGACAGCTCTCAACAAAAATGCATTGATTATATGAACGAGTGGTGCAAAGTATCCATAGTTTGAGCACAGCTGGGGATGAAGCTGGTTTTAAATAAGATTTTTAAACACCAGGAACAAGGGGACTCAAGTCAGTCTGTACCTGCCTATCCATGTCTGCGGACACCGGTGCCAAGAGAGCACTGTCGTGGGCCTTGCTTGGGTCAAGGGCCACCTTTGTGGTTGTGGTGCCTCCCGGGCCGTGAGTGACAACCCTGCCTGAGCCACACAGAGTGGGAAAGGGGCAGCTCCCCTAGGAAAAGAGCGTGCTGGGCAAGCAACACCCACAGATGTCCTCGTGGCCTCTCGGTGTAAGGCGACTGTGAACCCAAATGGTCCTACCTTAGACGTCCTGAAATAATAACAAGTCCGGCCCTGCACGTTGAGAAAAAGTGCTCTTGTGAGGTTATCTCAACAGATCCATGCAGCCATTCATTGAGGGAGGCAGGACAAGCATCCTTAACCCCATTTCACAGGTAATAAAAGACCATGTTCCCTGTGTTTTAGAAACAGAAGCTGTATGAGCCAGTGGTGATCCCTGTGGGCAGGCTGTTTCAGCCAAATGAAAGGCAAGTGGCTCAACTGGTCAAGAAGGATTACCTAGGCAAGGCCACGGTAAGTGAGGCCACTCAGCGTCCCCTGAGATCCCTCCGGCATGGGCCCTGCGGAGCAAGGGGAGAGGGACTCTTGGGAAAAGGGCACCTGCCTTGTGGCTCTGCCCTGGCAGAGCAGCAACTTCTAACCCAGAGGGTCAGCAAGCCCATCCTTAGCTGCCCTCCACTTCTGTTCTTTTTTTTTTTTGACGTACGTGGGCCTCTCACTGCCGTGGCCTCTCCCGTTTGCCCTCCACTTCTGGAACCAAGTACCCACGAGAACAGATCCAGGGTGTGAGAAAGGAGGGAATCTTGGGGAAAACCACAGAAGGATGGGGAAGCAGTGCTGACCGAGCCCTCACACCTTCCTTCCTCAATTTCAGGTCGTGGCATCTGTGGTGGATCAGGACAGTTTCTCGGGGTTTGCCCCTCTGCAGCCACAGGTGAGGCGGTCCTGTCCTTCTCCACGGATCGAGGTCTCCAGAGCTCTCTGTGAAACAGCCAACTGGGGAGAATATTTGTGCTGAGCTGCCTCGTTTTAAGGGCTCCTTCAGCTGAGCTCTCAGTGCCGCTGAGGGTGTCTGCATGACCATTCTCTGTCACGGGTCCCATGACTGGTGGGGGAATGAAGCAGTTTTAGGCTTAATCTCAAGTACTCAGGAACCAACACTCCTGCTTCTCCCCAAATGCCAGGCTTCACTTCTCTAAGTTCTAAGAGAGCTCTGGTGTGTATCGTCTCTCCCGAAGTCTTGACCGTTCTCTCAGGAAATTGAAACACAGCTAGGGAAGGCTTTTTCACAATGCCTCTTCTCAGACACAGGACACAGTGGCTGGTAGGGGACTCCCATGGGACCCGGGCCCTGAGGCCATGGCTCTTGTGGCTGCATCTGTCTGCCAGCGTGCACAAGATTTCCTCGGGAACACAGGTTGGGGGCCCAGGGTGAACCATCTTTCTGCTCAAGCTGGGCTCAGAGACACAGGTGACAGTGGGTCTAGAAATGTGAAGGCAGAGCTCCCTTATGAAGGGAAGAGGGTAGGGCTGGCTAAGGAAAATTCCAGCTCTGCTGCAAAAGAACCGTGATGGACAGGAGTGTCGGTCCACACTAGCAGAGGGAGGCGTTTCTGAGCGTCGCAACCACGGTCCAGTGTACACACACCCGGTCACCCTGAGAGCAGCGCTGAGAGCCTCCAGGGTCAGAGAGATGACCGCTGGCTCAAAATGGGACCGACACCGGGGCACTGGAGGGTAAGATGAGCAAAGGAGGAGAGCAAGAGAGGCACAATTCTTTGACCTCTTTCTTCACCATAAAGTTGAAGAAAGCCTTGCGGGATTCCCTTGGGCTTCAGGGCAGCCAGGGGACTCCCAGAGGGGAAGAAGCCCGGATAACTGGGCTCCATGCTACTCAGTGTAGAACAGGGAACACACCTCAAAAGGACAGTCTTGCCTGCTCAGTGGCCCTTGGGTTCATTTTTAAATACCCACGAGTGTCATGTGACAGAGCAGACAATAACTATAGAGCAGCGCTTTGGGAAACTGTTCCAGGAAGGGGACGGAGCTCAAAGGCAAAAGCACCCTCATGACACCGTGTTGCTCTGTGATAGCTGAACTCCAGAGACCAGGTGTGGCTCAAGATGAATTGCTGTGCTGGTGAAACCTGGGCCCTGGGAGCTGGTGGGAAGCGTTATTTTCCCGTGTTTAGTCAGGGCACAGTGTCCTCTCCCTAGACAGTGTTCTGATTGAGCCAGAAATGCAGTCTTTGATATTCTGGTCTGGAAGGAGGCTTAAATTACCGTTAACCGTCTGTTCTCTCTCCCCCTCCTTCACTTACTGTCCTGCCCTTCTTCATTTCTCCTGAATGTTCAATAGGCAGCTGAGCCTCCGCCCAGGCCCAAGACCCCAGAGATCTTCAGGTAAGTTAGATTTCGGCCAAAATGCAGACTACCCAAACTCCAAGCCTGAACTGATGGCAACAAAGGGCTGAAGAAGGCGAAGCTGGGGTCGGGGGCCAAATTCTGTGCAGTTTGGCCCAGCATGCCCGCTCCTCCTGCTTTCAGGGCTAGAAGGGAGTGATGCAGGGGACGGAGCCCTGGCTGTGGTGGGGTCGACATGGGGGTCTGGCCACAGCTGTGTGGTGGCCCCGCGTCCCCAGGTCAGGGTGCGCCCAGAGAGTGAGGGGTTGTTGCTGAAGTGCAGCAGTGTCCGTGGAAGGTCGCCGCTGGGGGGCCTCACGCCGACCTCAGGGTGGAGAGCTCTCTGCGGGCCGCAGCCCCCTCGGAGGAGGGGAGGCCGGGCTTCTGGAATCAGGCGAGCAGAGTGGTTCCAGAAGCTGGAACGGCGCGTCCTTTCCTGTGTGGGCGTTTTTCACTCCCTATTGGCACCCGTTTTCTGAAGAAGGAAGAGGAAGGACTCAAGAAAAAGAAGTCATGTTTCTGTAAGATGAGAAGCCAAGAATGACATAACCTACAGCTTTCTTAAGAGTTATCTCTAAGTGAGGAAACAAGCCCGGTTCCCGCGCCCGATAGGGAAGGGTGTCACAAAAGCTGAAAAAAGTACCAAAGCAACTATAAAAGTCAGGGGGCTGGATTCACTCATTCCTAAATTCTCCATGGGCTGGTGGGGGCAGTATCCCCTATATACATGAATCTGGTGTTTGGAAACAAAAGGAGGGGCTGGAGGGAAAGGCAGGAGCAGAGTGGGAGGGCGGGAGAACCAGCAAGGCCAGAGTGAGTGGAGGGAACACGGGCCTGCCTCAGTCACATGCTCCGAAGTGGCACAAATGGGACGCCCCAAGAGCAAAGCAGGCCTTGGGGAAACGGTAAAGGGGAAACGACATTGTACAAGGCACAGCTAGGCAACCTCAAAGCTCTTTACACTCTCCCCCAAGCCTCCCGGCTCATCTCTCCCCCCGCCTGGTGGGGGTCTCATCTCTCACCCCCGCCCTGTGCCTGACCCACCCCCATGCTGGCTCTAGGTGATTGCTCTTCCCCCGTCCCCAACTCATCTTCCTCACCCAGAGGGCTCTCACCCACCTTCACCTTGCGCCCCTCCTCTGATTGGGCTCTACCCAGGCTTCGGCGCTGGCTAAGCATACCCAGGAAACTTCCTCCTCAGAAGGGAAGGGAGGGCAGGGATGGCAAGGCCTCGTTATGAGTGTTGTCATATTTCTTTTACTCTTGTGCCACTTGCACGTGTGGTTACGGAACACGTTCACATGCAGTTTCCTACCGAGTCCTCTTGGGATCTCAGGCAGGCAACCTCCCTGCTCAGGGTCACCTGGGCAGTTAGAAGTGGAGTTAGAAGGTGCCTGGAGTGAGCCGGCTCCATGGCCATAGTTGCTGGTCCATAGCGCCACGGGATGGGATGCGGTCCAGGCTAGACGGTGGTTGGGATCTTGTATCTTGTGTCTATCCCCTCTTCTTCTCCCCGCTGCCTCCCCCTGCAGGGCTCTGGAAGGAGAAGCCCACCGTGTGCTGTTTGGGTTTGTGCCTGAGACACCAGAGGAGCTCCAGGTCATGCCAGGGAACATCGTCTTTGTCTTGAAGAAGAGCAGTGATAACTGGGCTACGGTCATGTTCAACGGGCAGGTATTCAGAGGACCAGGGGTGGGCTTGGGGGCACGGGATCCTGGCAGCACATGGAAGAGCTTCTTGAGGAGCAGTACCTGCTACCCTCTTTCAGCTGTCCACCCACCCCTCCCCGTGTCTCTGGGCTGTTCTGAGGTGTGGGCACTGATGAGCGCATCTCTATTTCCCACTTTCTGGCTCCGTGGTGCTGCACTGCAGAAGGGGCTTGTTCCCTGCAACTACCTTGAACCAGCTGAACTGCGGATCCATTCTCAGCAGAAGCCCCAGGTACTGTAGTGCCAAGGTCTGACCTGTTCCCCCCACTTGCCCCCCAAGCCCCCCCGCCGACAGACCACAGAGGAGAGAAGAGCAGTGCGGAAGAGGCGCTGAAGACACACTAGTCCGAGCCCACCTTGCGTTGGTACCGGCTGCCCAGAGCGGAACCTGGGCATGAAGGAAAAAACCCAGATGTGCTGAGTAGAGGCATTGGCAGGACCTACCAGGCCCCCACAGCTCTGTGATTCCTCCCGGTCAGGGGTGACTTGACCAAAGCTATAGCCTATGAATGTTAGGTCTTCCCAGAATGTCCTCTTCACCTGGAAGAATAGTCAATGTGTTGGCTGGTGAAATCCATTCAGATTTAGAAATCTGCTTTAAAACACTGAATGAGAGCAGGCCTTGCCAGCCACTGATTCTGATACTGCTGCCACCGCACCCTCAGCCCGCATCTCAGTGACCTGCCCTTCTGCCAGGCCTGGGGAGTGGTCTTTGTTAGATCCATGCAGATTTCTGATGGCAGTGGACCCTGTCTCTCTCTAGACTATGCAACCAGTTGTCCTCTGTGGGCTTGGCCTTCCCTGGCCAGAGTCACTATGTCCAGATGACTTCACAAGTTCTAACTGCCATGCAAATGGGAAGTGGAATGTTTCCTTTGAAGGGGCAAGATGTGGAGTGAGAGGGTGAGCTAAGACAAGACTCAGGGTCCTACCCCACCTCCAGTGGGTTTCCAGTGTGGCTCTACGGGGTGATCAGGCAGCAAGGGCCTTTTACCTGGGGGCTAGGATCCTCATTTCTACTGTGATTGGTTTTCACCAGGTCAACTTTGCATCCCATTTAACCAACACTTTCCTTAGTCTCCCCTGAACGTTACCACCACCCCCAGCTTTTAGGAAGTCGTTTGCATCTGGCTCCTTTCCATGGGGGTCTGCCCTGCCCCTAACTCCTACCCCTGCCTAAGAACTGTGTCTGAATGAAGGTTCTCACCCTTTCTTCCTGTTCCCTCCAGGAGGAAACCTCGCAGGAGCCTGATATCCCAGGTCCTCCCAGTTCCAGGGCTCCTGGGAGACCCCAGTTGTCACCAGGTTTGTGTCTCTGGAGCAACATCCCAGGGCTGGGTGTAGCTGCTCTCCCAGCCTTCCAGGGAAATGTGGTTTCTTGTCCTCCCAGCAGGCCACTCAGTTTAGGACCGCACGGCCCCAGAGGCCCCTCTCTCCTGTACCACTCACCACTCACCGACCCCAAACATAGGAAATCAATGGCCTTCCTCCCTGCCTGCTCCAGAACACTTGTGGGGCTTGGGCACATGTAGCTGCTTTCTAGGGGCACTGAGTGTCCCAGCTCGCTCATCAAGTACTGAGACCTCACCACAGGAGGAAAGTTTCAAGTAATTGCTTCACATGTTTACTGAAAAGGCGGATGCAGTGGCTCTTTTCAAATGTCTGAGGAACTCTGTCTGGAAAAGAAACTGCTCTGCAGAGCCCTGAGGGCTGGACAAAGAACCACAGGGCAAATGTGAAAGGCAGACTCTCCTGATGTGTGGAGATGGCTGCCCTGGGAAGTCAGGGGCTTTTTGTCACTGGTACAGATTAAGCCGATTCTGAGTAAGTGCTTGGCAGAGATGCACTGAATAGGTGGCCTGTCCAGATCCTAAGTCAGTGATTGTCATGCCCACCTGGTCATTAGAATCACTTGGGATGCTCCCCGCCCCTATTTTTATTTTGAAAATATCAAGCCTACAGAAAAGTTGAAAGTATAGTACAATGAACACCAGAATACCTTTCACCTATATTCAGTAATTGTTAATATTTTGGACCATATACTTGCCCTGCTCCTCTCTCTAATATAAAATGTCTTTCTAGTGGCTGAGCCACTTGAAAATAATTTACGGACTCATAATGCTTCACCCTACACTTCAGCGTCTGTCTCCTAAGAACAAGGACATTCTTCTGCATAAGCACCATATAATTGTTATATCTAAGATAATGTTAATATTATATCTTAATTATATAATATAAATTGTATATTTCATATTCAAATTTCTCCTACTGCCCCCCAAAATGTCCTTGATAGCTTTTTTTTTTTGGCATTTTCTGTCTAGGGGTCCAGCCAACATATTAACCTAGGAAGATTTTAAGAATTTGGATTCCTAGGCCTTTGATTCTGGTGTTTTAGGACTGGAATCAGCCTTAGGAACCTGTATTTCTAGAAAAAACTTCCCAAGTGATTCCAGTGATCAGCTGGGTTTTAGATCAGTGATCTTTTTTGATCATGTACCCCTCCCCACCATGGTGAATATCTTTAGACTATCTTTATCTTCTCTTATATAAATTATATACATACTGCTATATTAATATATTTTGCACATTAGAAAACATACACAAAAATAAAGGACAAAATGAAAATAAGTGGTTCTAATATTTCTTCTAGTGGCCCCTGGCTCATCTTACACTCTCTGATTTTCATTTCTATGGAGCCCACTGCTTTAACTGACCTTTGGGAGTCTTGAATGATACCACTACACCAGCAGCACTGCTGTTAACTGACTTTGGGGAATCCCTCCCTAACCCCATGGGTTGGTGAGAATGTGATGGTCCTTTGATAATTACCTATATCCTCCCTAAATCAGAGACTTGGTTCATCTGTGTGTTCGTGGCTTCGCCCTTCACATCACCCCAGTGATTTATCCTGCAGTTTATTACGATTAGTAATCATCCCAGAGGTTAAAGGATATGAAGTTGGGTGCCCTGTTCTAAGAGGTTTCCTCTTGTATATAGCAGGGGCTGGCCAAGAGTGTTCATTCATCATTGTCTTTTGTTTTATTCCTTACCTTCTTCATTTAGGTCAGAATGAAAAAAAAGAGCCCAAGGTAACTTTTTTTTTTCCTTGTACTATTTTAAGTGGTAGAGGAAGGAAGAGCTTGGGCTGCCCACTTAAGCGTGTCCACGGGTGTGTCTCCCTGGATTACAGAAAGAGACCCAAAGGAAGGGTAGACCAGATGCTACCACACATACAGGGACCAGGGACACCCTCGACAGTCCCTCCATCCTCCATGCACACACTGCCTACTGGCCCATGGCTGGTGGGCCAGATCTAACCCAGCAGGAATTCTCATCCAAGTGAGAGTTGGGCTGGAAGACAGAGCTCTGAAGGCCCTCTCGTGTTACTGTGAAGCCAGGTACTTCTTGGCCTCTCCCTGTCACGGGGTGCTCCCTGTGATCCGGCATGTTTCTCAGAGGAAGCCTCAGACACTCATGAGTTCCCTTTGCTTGCTCTCCCCACAGGAAGTCAAGCTCAGCATCCCCATGTCCTACACACTCAAGGTGCACTACAAGTACACAGTGGTCATGGAAACGCAGCCCGGGCTCCCCTACAGCCAGGTCCGGGACATGGTGGCTAAGAAGCTGGACCTCCTACCGGAACATACTAAGCTGAGGTGAGCTCCACGCAGGGGGCAGTGAGGGGGACAGCTGGGGAGCCTGCTGCTGGCCTGGTGGATGGCAGTGGAGGATGGTTCTGCACTGATGCTCTCGGACTTGATTCTTCCTCCTTATCTCTACCCAGCTATCGGCCTCGGGACAGCAGTGAGCTGGTGCTCCTTTCAGAAGACAGCATGAAGGATGCCTGGGCCCAAGTGAAAAACTACTGCCTGACTGTGTGGTGTGAGAACACAGTGGTGAGTGCGGTGAGCCCAAGGGGATCTAAGGCCATGTTTCTAATGGGCCGCTTCCTCAACAGCAGTTCAGCATTTACCCGGCACCTTCTGTGTGCCTGTCACTAGGCTTGGTGTTAGGGATACGGTGGGTAACAAGCCTCAGCTCTGCCTCCGTTCCATTGCATCCTCACCTGGGTTGCAGCCAAGAGAGGGTTTCCCACAAGAGAAGAGCAGGCCCAGGCGCCCAAAGAAAGCTTCTAGTCCCTTCCATCTGCTGCCACACCTAATTGTTTCAATGTTTAGACCCATCACTATCAAGCAAGGTTGGAATGAAGTCATAGCTTGAGGCTGAGCTCACAGCCATTCTTCACCTTAAGTTTCCACGGGTTAGAACACTTGGGAGTGAAAGAAAGTAGTGAGCATTTATTTCACAAAGAGATGCCTTGGATAAAAACCTCCTACTAATAGCAAAGCATCTATTGAGAACTTCCCATGTGCCAGGTACCATGCAGTCTGTGTATAATTCTCATAATCCCCATAACTCTATGAGGCAGGTATTGTTATCCCATTTTGTAATTTAGGTAACAAGGCAAAGGGAGGTGAACCTGACCAAGATTACACAGAGCCTGCCTGTTGTACTCTTGAACACCTCGCGATACTAACAGTAAAAGGGCAGGTTATCTATAGGACTTGAGGTCTGAAAAGAGTTAACTGACTTTCCAGTAAGAATAAAGGGAGTCAGGAGCAAAGTTCGAGGCTAAAAGTAGTAGCTACAAGTTATTACTCTTGGACTTTGTCCCTTAGTCTCTCAAGGAAAAGTTGCCATTTCTTTTCATTGTAGATGTTAATTTTTTCCCCCCAAAATGGTCCTTGGAAACCATCCATCTGCTTTCTGTCAACATACTTTTTTGTTTGCCTTTTATGTGATTTCACATTAGTGGATCATACAGTATACGCTGATGTATTCTTTTGTGTTTTAGTAGTCCATTCCTTTGGAATGCTAAATGGTATTCCACTGTATGGATACCACAATTTGCTTATCCATTCACCTGTTGGTGTACTTTTGGGTTGTTTCCAGCGTTTGTCAAGTGACATTAATTCTTTTTTTTTTTTTTTTTTTTTACATTAATTCTTCAACCAACATTTGCTGGGCTCTTACTGCTCTCTTAGATAGGCACTAGAGATATAGAAACTAGTTAAGACACAGGCCCTTCTTGGGGGGAAGACAAGGGCAAACAGATGACTACAAAGCATGTGTTAAGTAAACTGATGGAGACGCACGAATGCCTTACTGTGTTATATAAGCACTCAGGAGGGTATCTCACCCAAAGAGGCTGGAGGGAAGTGGGACAAGTCAGTAGCCTTCCTAGAGAAAATGATGCTGAAATTGTCTTGAAGCTTATCCTGAAAAAAGTACATAGAAATTGGCAAGGTGGAGGAGGTTAGGATGGATGTGTTACACAGATGGAGAGAACAGAGGGAAGACCACAAGAATCACCATAATGGGAAAAGGGGGCTCAGCGCTACTGGATGCAACCGGGACAGCGGCTGGAGACAAGGTTGCAAAGGCCACAGGGCCAGATCAGGGAAGGCGTTGTACACTGCTGTGCTAGGATGATGCTGGGAGCAGGGAGAAAATAGTGAGGCCTTGCTTTGGATTGATGATTCAAGGGGCATACGAGCAAGACAGGGAGCTCAGCTAGGCTGGCTGGTGGGCTTCCTCTGAGTACTCAGCTCCCCATCCACAGTCTGGAGGCTGGGGTGTCCCGACCAGAGTCCGTGAGTCTGCAGTCTCCACTGTCCAAAGCTGTTGTTGAGTAGGGTCCCAGTGACACTTCGGTTCTCCCTCTACTCACCTGTGTTTCCTGCTTCAGCATTTGTCGACTGTGGCATCTGCAGTTGTATCAGTCTAGGGGGTATAAAATTAAATAGTTCCTAAGTGAATCCTTGGTCAGTTACTAGTTTTCACGTGCAAGTAGATTTTGAGGCCATGGAAATGACCAGAGCGGGAAAGCTATTCCAGACCATGCAGGCCTTGGGCCCACAGTGGAAGGCAGAGTCCCTCCACCAAACCTGCATCCCTACAGCTGGGCAGGGGCTTCTGCTCAGTTAGGGAAGGGTCTCTTTGGTAGGTTCTCACTCAAAGGCAAATGTTCGATGGAAAGAAAAAAAATGAATGGGAGGGGAAGAATTAAAGAGGACGGGCCTGGAGGAAGGCCCTGTAGTAAACCCCACAAAGTAAACCTTGTGGTTATCTAAGAGTTCAGAAAATTGCCTTCAGGAAGTAGAGACATTGGAGCTGAGACGTCCTGGTGCCTCTGGCTGAGAGGAAAGGCCCAGGACCCTGAGGGTAAGTGCCAGTGCAAGGGGTCCCTTGAAAGTTTCAAAGGTCACTCTAGGTTTTCCAATTGTCTGTTTTTGGACTAATCCCTTCAGTTCTGTCTTTAAAGGATTCTGCTTAAAGGATTCTACTTCACTGAAAAGGGTTTTTTTTTTTTTAATGTTTGAAATCATTGTTAATTTCTGTAACAATTGTTAACTCCTGCAGGGAGTTTCTGATGAATAGATTTGGGATGGCGCAGAAAATTTGCATTTCTATAACAAGGTGCCCAGTGTTGTGGGTAGTGGGGAAAGGGTGTTGGATTTGGGAGTTAGAAACCCAGGTCTGACTTTAGGTTCTGTCACTTACTTGTGACTCAACCTCTGTTTCTCCATCTGAAAAGAAGTAACAATAGTACCTAGTCTACCTTTTTCAGGATTACCGTAAGGTTTCAGTAAGATTTGAAGACTATCTACAGTCCTGCATACCTTTTGGTTTCATTTATCCAACCATCCGGTGTTCATAAAGTACATGCCAGGTCTATGCTAGGTGCTGATCACAGACTGGCCTTTCTGAGTTTATAACCCAGGTGCTACACTGACATTTTGCTGACTGATGCCGACTTTAGTGATGTTCAATGTTCGCTGCAGCAAGTTAGGAAAACTAACAGGCCTTTTATTATTTCAGGGTGACCAGGGCTTTCCAGATGAAACTGGAGAAACCAAAAAATCTGATGCTAATAACCAGACAACAGAAGCTCAGCTTAAGGAAGGGAGCCAAGTGGTAGCACTCTTCAGCTACGAGGCTACCCAGCCAGAAGACCTGGAGTTTCTGGAAGGGGATGTAATCCTGGTGTTATCAAAGGGTAAGTGCTACTCCTGGATTTGAGTAACTAATTCACATGTTAGCAGGAATAAATTCAAGAGCAGAGAGAAGAAAACATCAATAAGCTACAAACTTTAGCCGATGTTTTCAATATCCTGCCTAGCTTTCAGCCAGAGGGAGCAAAACTGAGCACTGACCTTTCCATCTGATGCTCTCTCCTGGGCAGGGAAGCAACAAATGGCAGACTTAAATCACATTTTGATTATTAAAGGTTGTTTTGGAAGCCATGGATTCTCATACCAGAACTAATGAATTGGAAGGTGGTTAGAATCATTTTGCCTTTGCACCAAACCACGATACTGATCTTCTGCAAACTACAGTTCTTTGAATTGATGTACTTTTCGAAGATGAAGGAAGAAGGGGATAAATTTTGCCTTAAGAAGCAACTATTCAGAATTGCTCTCTCTGGCAACTTTCCTGGATGTTACAAATCAAACACATTTAGCATTGAAATAAGTGGAGGGTTCTAATTTAGTTCTTCTCAAACTTAAGTATGCTCATGCATCCTTTGCAGTTTGTGAAATAAAATTCCTTGGCCCAGCTCCAGAGATTCTGATTCGGGTCTGGGGTGGGGCTCACTAATTTGCATTTTTTTTTTTTTTTTTTTGTGGTACGCGGGCCTCTCACTTTTGTGGCCTCTCCCGTTGCGGAGCACAGGCTCCGGACACGCAGGCTCAGTGGCCATGGCTCACGGGCCCAGCCGCTCCGCGGCATGTGGGATCTTCCCGGACCGGGGCACGAACCCACGTCCCCTGCATCGGCAGGCAGACTCTCAACCACTGCGCCACCAGGGAAGCCCTGATTTGCATTTTTAACAAGCTTCTAGGTGATGCTGGTCTACTGACCACACAGAGGAGCACCGCTCTAACTCATGGTTTGACACAGTCTTATTTCTCTACCTGGTAACAAGCAAGAGTCACATCAAAAGCTTCATTCACATGGCTGAAATCTTGTGCGTTAGTAATGCAAAGTAGTGAAAACCGAACACTATTATCAATTATAACAGAAAATCTAACAGGTTAAGAAACGAGAGCAGGAGATTTTAAAGTTAATGGGGTAAAGAGTGAGTGTACGAGACAACGAGTGTACGTGGCAACTAACTCAAAATATGAGTAATGAAGGGCATATCTGCTGAAAGGGAGAATGGAAACTCAGTTGTAAGAGCTGGAGTTAACTCCCCACACCATTTTTAAAGTGTCAGTATCAACCAATCAGCTAAATTGTCCAGAAGTTTTTTTTCAGGGTTGGGGATAAGAAAAAGACAAGTGAACGCTCTGAAAAACCTTCTGGGTAGGTATGCAGAGAAGGTGGTGTACTCTTTACTGGGATATGTATAAAAGTCTAAGTTGGTCTATTTCAGAAAGTATCCATGTAATATTTTGATATTGTAACACTTACAGAGAAAACAGAATTCAGCATAAACATTGTGTGGGGCTGAGGGGTGAGTTCAACTGTATTCAACAGTTATGAGAGAGTTTCATTCCAAAAGTTTCTCAAATTTAAAATGTGAATCACCTGGGGAGCTTGTTAAAATGGATTCCGACTCAGGTTTGGGGTAGGACCTGTGATTATGGCATTTCTAGTATGCTCCCAGGATCCACGACAAACAAATGCTGATCCATGACTCACATTATAGGAGGAAGAATCGAGACAACCGTTTGCAATTAGAATCACCTTGAGTGAACTTTAGAAAAAACTCTGATGCCCGACCACACTCCACACTAATTAAAGCAAGAGTTTCTGGGGCCAGGATCCAAGCACCAGTGCTGCTGTAACATCTGATACAGATGTCTTACCTCCAAAGATGAACTTCTGAACTGGTTCTATGGTCTGGTAGATGGGCTTTGGAGTAGGTCATACATACCTAAGGTGTCTGATATTTATTGGCAGAATGACCCTGAACAAGCTATTAATCTCTCTGGGTCTCCTTTTCCTTAGTAAAACGGGGATATTATCTACAACTGAGTTATGAAGTCTGTGCCTGCACTTTTAGTCTCAAAATAGGTGCTATGAAAATTCTTGTATTTTACAAACATGGACTGAACCCATCACTAGCTCCAACTCTCAATTCTTTGATCATTCACCAGTGAACATTCATTATTAATATATTTAACCAATTGCATGTCCCTTTCCTGTAATCAAAACAAAGATTCCCAACAAAGCTAAAACTCTTTGTTAAAAAAAAATATATCATATCTGAAGATTCATTATTCAATTTCTTTCACTTTATTTCTTTGGTAACATTCTGAAAAGTCTAATTCATTCCTTTGCATTTTATTCCTCCATTATCATGTCTAAGACAGAAACCAATAATGAAATGGCTAAGTCCTATGTTTGCTCTTACCTCCATTTAACTTTCCAAAGCAGACTTTTCCCTGTTAGCACAACTGGGGGGTGAAGGACTGACAAAAGATCTGTGTGCAATATTCAGATGAGGTAATTCTCCTATACTCATTTTAGAAATTGAAGTATACTTTTCCTTTTATCAGTGAATGAAGAATGGCTGGAGGGGGAGTGCAAAGGGAAAGTTGGCATTTTCCCCAAAGTTTTTGTTGAAGAACGTACAACTGCAGACTTGGAAAGCACTCCTAGAGGAGTCTAGGATGTTTCACAACCTGCAAAGTTGAAGAAAAGGAGGTACTATCATTTGCAAGATTTAGCACGCCTCTGCAGTACACTGTACAGACATCGCTGTTTGGAAGTATTAATTCATCTACTTTTCCCTGTTAAAATTTAACCTATTAGACAGTGATGTGGAACTGAAGATGATGATTACCTTGGAGGTGGCGAGGGGGTGGTGGTTGGAAGAGTCTGGAAGGGCATGAGGGGGTCTTCCAGGGTGCTGATAATCTGTTTCTTGCTCTGAGTGCTGGCTACCCAGATATGTTCAGTTCGTGAAAAGTCACCGAGTTGTATACTTACTATTGGTACACCTCTCTGTGTGTGTGATGCCTCAATAAAAAACTTACAAAAACAAGATACCCAGAGTGCAGGCCCAAGACCTAAGTGTAATTACCCCCATTCCTGCACCATTACTATCACAGACTCCTGGGGCCTCGGGTTACTTTACAGGTAATTCAGAAGGCACGCGCACAGAGACACACACAAAATTAACATTTTGGGGGGTTAACAGTCTTGTTGCTTAAACAGAACCTAGACTGAGTTATGTACCCCTGAAATACAGCTTTTAATTCCACAGAAAATTAAAATACTAGAACTACATCCCTTCATGTGTTCTCAGGGAGGAACATTTCTTAAGAGTTCAATAATGAATGTGTGCCACTAATAAATAAGAAATGAAAAGCAGCTGTGTTCAGGAAGCCAGCTGGTTAGTACTACCCTACTAGGTAACATTTTATAATAAGTATTCTAGTAATATACATGATAGAATGCTATCGGTTTATTCTGGTTATCATTTAACCAAATGGCCCAGTTTTTCAGGGTTAACTTGGGTGAGAGTTTTCCATAAATACTAAAGACCTGGCCTTAATCCCCCCACTTCCTTTTGTAGAATACATGTGGCTTTGTTAACAATTTTTCAAGTGTGTAGGTGTGTGTGAAAAGCACAGTCAGGAACTGAAGTGTAGACTGAATCAACATCAAGGTGAAAGGGCAGCTGCTGGGCATGCACACACACACTGGTGAGCTGTGGTGCTGGCTTCTGGCACACGCAAAGGCCCAGCAGGCTACCACTGGAAATATGAGACACAACTTGAAGAAAGACAACACCAAAGCAAAGAGCACCAATTACTGTTGCTGCTCATCACACTTAGTGAGTTTACTGGGCCAAAGGATAAACTATCTCTGAGTTGCTTTATTAAGGGTGACAATAAGGATAAAAATGCTGAGCTGTTAAAAGAATTGACAGTTTCTTTCTACCCATCCGTTTCCATAATCCTGCATATTGGTTAGGAACATTACTAAAAGCAAAAATAACCCTGAAGCATATTTTGATTTTTGACCTTCTTTGCTTTCCCCTAGATGACTTGTAAGTAGTTCAAGTTTTTGTTTTTTAAGTTGGATTTTCTTTTAGGATAAAAAAGAAACAATCTATACACAGATCTGGTTGGAGAGAACATGGTTTAATTAAAGGCAAAGCTGAATTCAGCAGCTGCAGGTCTTGCACAGACAGACCAAAACAAAAAACAAAAACAAAAAAGTAAACACAAAAGAAAGTTTACTACACAAAACCAGTTTCTGATGTAGATTCTCCTCTCCCTCCTCGTTACTCCACACTGAGGATGATAAGGCGAGGAACCCCGCCCCAAGAGTCAGAAAACATTCCAAACACCAAATTCTCATGCAGAAATGGGGCTGTAGATGGGACGTGGGCACTACGTGGGACCGAGACGGTGAACCTGGTGAGCTTGTCAAGGGCGCAAGAATCCGTGACAGTTCAAACACTGGAATGTTGCAGCTGCCTGAATGCAGAGCTCAAACACACAGAGTGGGTAAAGGCAGCAGGGAAGGAGGCTTGGGACAGAGGGAAGGGAAGAAAGGTGGACACGGGGAAGGGGCTGGAGAGAAGCACAAAAGGTTTCATATTGCCATTGGGTGGGGGACTTCACCCTTTGGGACCTTTCAAAAAAAATAAAACAAAACAGAAAAAACCCCAAACACCATGTCAAACTAAAAGAGCAATAATGTAAGCATACAGGACTCCAACCACTGTCTCGGAAGAGCAATGAGCTTGAATCTCACCCCTTTTCATTGCTGGGGTTGCCCAGACTCCAGTGACGACCGGGGCTCCTGGATGTGCTTTGCTCTGCAGCTGTTTTCCAGCTCTTAAGTCCCACGCTAGCTCCACACACTCACACGCATCACCCCTCCCCTCTGGGGGAGCAGACGGGCATGTGCGCGCACACACGCACACTCACACACACACACACACAAAGGAGAGCTCTCCCAGAAAATAAACCCTACTGCTAGCACAGCAATTGGACATTTAGATTGTTTCCATAATTTCCCCTTAAAATATTACTTTTCCAGGAAATGACTATCAGTAATGCCGTCCTTCTGTTTCTACACAAGAAAATTTTCAGTCCTCTTTCCTTCTAATAAATATCAAATAAAAGTTTATCTTCCGTCCTTTCGCCTTTTCCAGAATGGACTTCCTTGTGTTTTCTTCTCTGCGTGACGCACACGTGTCCGCGTTGCCTTGAATTTCACTCTGAAAGTGGAGGCTGGGAGACTGCAGCCGGGCAGGGGCCTGGCCCCTCGGTGGGCTATGCAGACGCCGCTGCTGCTGCTTCCTTCTTCTCCAGACTGTCTTTTGGGCCCCAGCTGCTGGACCCCATGCTGTTGCTTCTTGGCGAGATGTTGTGCATGTTAGGAATAATAACGATTACTAGCACACAGCACAGGGTAGAAAAGGGGTGGAGGTAGGGACAGGAGGAGGTGGGTGGTAAGTAGGGTGGGGGCACAAAAACCAACCAAACAAAAAGTAACCACACTGAAAGCTTCTACCTATTAAAATGCGTCAGGCCATGAATGGACTAGCCTGCCTTCTGTGGGACTGCCTGCTCTGCTACCGTAAAATGTACAGGAATCAAAAACGTTAATTTAAAATCCTACAGCAGTTTGTCTGCAAGTCCAGCCCAGCACCACCACCCACGCTGCATCCTCGATTGGGGCTCAAGCACCTACAGAGTGAAGGGCATTTCCTGCTGGAGTCTCCAGGCCAGAGGAGGGCCCACCAGAACCTTCTGAGTGAAAGTTGAGGCCTTGTCCTCTCCCTTATGGAACATTTCCGCTGGCTGAAGAGGTCAGTTTCCCCATCCTGTCACCACCAACCTCTCACAGGAGCAGTGCACGGGGCTTTCTTTGCTACACACTGTCTAGAAGAAGCACATCCGTGTATGGAAGAATTCAATGTGATATCTTACTACTGAGAGTAATAACAATAATAAAAGATGTTCAGGAATAATTTCAACTACATTCTCAGTCAGCAAAGCAATCATTAATGGATTCCTATTTTACTCCCCAAAGAGGAAAAAAAGGACTGAGATGTTCCCATTGGCTTCTCCCATCTGCCTTCCCTTCTCAGCTTTCACTTCCCATGTGGCTGGGGACATGCACGATGGAGAAGGTGAAAGGCGGTGATATCAGGTAACTGAGTGAGACGAACAGCAGTTCCTCTCTCCCTCCGGAAGGCCCCGGGGGGACGGAGAGTTCCTGATGGTTTTTTCTTTTCGCTGCACTGCAGACATTTCGTGCACACTCAGCGGGCTGGTGGAACACTTACACCCTCTCAACAGCGAGAAACAGAAAAGAGGGCTGCCACCTGCAGGGGACTGTGTGGGCCAGTCCTGCAAACCCAACATGCCATGGTTTATGGAGCCTTCATTCCCAGGGTTGCCACTCTGGCCTCAGTGTGGAGGGTTCATGGTGCCTTGTCCCCGCTGCTGTTTCTGCTTCTGCTGCATTAACAGCTGCTCCAAAGCGGAGGGTCCAGGATGCATCATGGAACTGGACCAGATAGACTGAAAAACAGCCCAGAGCTTGTCAGCAGAGGTCAAATGCCTGGTTGTCTTTAAGGGATTTGTTTTTCAATCCCAGCCAAACATAAAGGCATGTATGCCCCAAGATTCCCAAACCCTAAAAAACCCCAGCTATTAGAAAAAGTTGCTGTAAGACCAGGTCTTCAAGACAGGTTAGTTCCCATTAAGATCATTTTAAACCAGAAAAGGTGAAAGTATGTTTTATATAAAGTCTTTTTGCTAAAACTCAGCTCCATGTGAGACCAGAGCATTTACCAGAAAGGTTTCAGGCAAACAAAACATTTCTGAAATTAGATGCCCTTCTTTGACTTGTTTAGAAAAGGCTTAAATGAAATATTCCAAGGTGAGTCCGAATTTTCTTAATCTTAGAATCCAACTAAGACCTTCATGTCTGTCCCCCTGAGAATACTGCTTTATCACTAGTGAATTCACAAATTAAAAAAAAAAAGTCCTATTCAAGAATCTTATAAGGCAGACCATGCTTCTAGGACTTTGCTAGATATGTGCTATGAATCAATCCTAAGGGCCTTAGGAATAAGATTAGCCATTTATGTGAATGAAAGCAGAGACATCTCTTGCGGTTCTTGCTCCTGATCCACTCACCTTTAGGCTTTCCATGAGGACAGCAGAAGAATCCTCCATGGATGGGCCATGGCCTGTCCAGGAGCCACTTGAAGTGCTGGCCTGATGCCAACTGCTCTCAGAGGATGATGTTGCTGAGAGATAATCAATGCCAAACCCACCCATGGCTAGGAATGAAGAGATAAGAATAATTCAAGATCTTGTTCTATCATTGCCAAATGCCAAAAGCTAGCGAAGGGTAGAGTAAGTTCTTTCACTTTCACTAAGCAATGAAGTCTGGATCTCACCTGGCTTATCAGTTTTCCACCGATCTGCCGTTCTCCTATCCCTGTTATCTGGAGTCCCAATGGGTCCAAAATTGGAGAATGGGACAGAATTGTGGTTGTGTGTCGGAGGCGAGCTTGGCAGGCTGCTTGGGTTGGAGGAATGAGGAGACTGGCTGGCTGGTGTTGAATGATCTATGAAATGACAGCAACGCAGGGCATTGAACAAAGATGTTTCACAAACATGCCAAGAATGAAAGTTTCCTGTAGGTCTGATCACTTAAATTCTGTTAACAATAGTCACAGGGTTTCAGGAGAGGCAAATAAAGGCCCCAAAAGGGATCCTGCCAAATGCACTGGTCTGTCCTGCTGTGCATGCCTAAGGCACATTCCTTGCCTTACAACTAAAACAGTACACAGTTTTGTCAAATAAATGCATTCTTTTGGTGTGCCTCTTTCAGATAAGTATAACTGCTCTTCTCTATCAGAACAGAATTGCCTAACCTTAAAAATTACTATTAACTCTGTATTTTTAAAAGTGCAACTTTTCCTGCAAAGAACGAATATCTACAAATAAAACTAAAAAACAGCTGCAAACCTTAAGTTAAAACTCGTATTTTTCTCCCTTACAATTCTGCTCATTACTGAGGATGTAAAACAGCTTTTTAGTGTCATTTATCATATGAACCAGTGCATCAGGCTTTTTTTCCTATTTTCCTTCAGAAGTTACTTTAAAAACAAACAAACAACAACAAAATACAAACAAAAACCACCAAGACACAATCATACTATCTCTTAATCAACTTGAGCGTACGGGAAATGCAAGGTCTATAATTTAAAGACTAGTCAATACCTGAACTGGCAGGAAGTGATGGAGACCATGGAGTCCCTTCAAAAAGGGAGTACAATGATGTTTCCTGGGGGGCCATTGAGGGATTAAGTTCTGCCTTAGAGCTGGTTGTCAGGTTTTTCCCATATACCTCGTTGAACACACTGTTATTTGGGTATCTTTCCTGAAAGACAATGACCACCAAGTTAACAAACTCACGCCAAAGAAAGAGATTTAAGAAAATGCAGTGTTCATGCTCATGGATGCTTATCTTAAGCCTTTCTTTGCAAGACAAACTTTTGAAGGCTTACTTCTGTTTCTTTCAGCTTTCCCGTTTAATTCATTTGCCTTTTGTTTTCCCTCACCCTTTATTTTGCTCTATGTAAACCACCTGGGTTAGAAAGTATGAATAATTTACTTGCTGAACAACAGAGCCCCAGAGACTTTAACATTAATGAGAAGTTAAACAATTCAAACTTATACAAGTCTCTAGTGTACCCTAATCAAAGGGGGGTGGGGAATAAAATCAAATACCTGGAAAACACCAATATATGGAAGAGAAAGAAAGAGAAAAACAGACATATTGAAATAGAACGGGAAAGAAAATACTAGCCCACAATAAAAGCACAAAGCAGGATGCTTCACTGTTTACGCACCTGATTGAGAGAGAATCCGGTGAGCGACAGGAAAGAGGATGAATGTGACATGAGCTCTGAGGGCTTCTCCAATAAGGATTTCTTCACAGTCCCGGAAAAAAAGGTAGTTAAATTATGCCTTCCATTTTCTTAACATTAAGATACCATGCAACCAAAAGACCACAGTTTAAGCATACTTGTACTCACCTATCTTGTACAATTTAAAGCTTAGAAGATATAAATTCAAATCCGTGAATACCATGACACCAGATAAGTGCCAGTTGTCACAGGAGAGACAGAGCCCTCCTGATCAGCACCTCTAATCTAGCGCAGAGATCCTGGCAGGGACCCTGGAAACTGGCAGTTTGGAGCGTTCACTAGGCAAGAACCTCAGGAATCCCTTTGTCAACAGTTGCATTTGAAATACTCTCAAAACAAGAAGGGGAACTGATCTGGCACTGTTTTCTCCCTAAAATTTTAAAACACTGACATTCATGACTTTTAAAAAGCCTTTATATCCATTTGACAACTGGTTTTGTTAGCATGGTTCCTAACAACTCTATTTGTGGTACATATTAAAATAGTTGCTGAAGTCAAGCTTACATGTATTGGCCCTAAGAAAGTTATTAGGGGAAAAAAAGCTGAATCTCTGATGCTCACTGTCACTGAACTGTTGGTCAACAAAGCATTTATTAAACACCTGCTACATGCAAGGCACTTTCACACACATCATTAACGATGTTAAATATAAGAAGGGCTACCGTAAGGTTTTTTTAAACATGAAAAAAAATCCACTAAAAGGCCCCCCTCTGCTTGTTCCACCATCAGCTTCATTTCCGACGGAAGGGGCAAGCACAACAGGAACTAAGAGATTAGGAAACTAGTGTACAGAGACGTGCTCCCCTGCCTGTCCCTCAAGCCACCCCAGCAAAAAAAAAGCAGCAAGAAAGGCAAACACACAGAGGCAACAGTTTAGTATCTGGACATTCAACAACCTCTAGGCACTGCCATTGCACTACGCCTGTTCAAGTGTCTTGGGGATCTTTTATTTCTGCTAATTTTAGTGGGGGAAGTGAGAGGTCTCTGTGGCCACTCACTCAGGAAAATTCTTAAGGGAACTTCAAGTGCCAGGGATGGCAGTGTGTCACGAGAGCCATTAAGCAGCTTTCAGTTCTCCTAATACTAAAATCAATGCACTTTAATCTTACGAATGTCTTCTTGCCCCGCGTTTATGGGAAAGAAACAGCGAGAAAGTGGAACTCAAGAATTGTTTTCTGTTTTATTAAGATGGCATGAAGGGAGTGGGGGAAAGACCTCATAGCACACATCTTTCTTACAGTCCCCCCACCTTAGTAAACTATCTAAACAATAGCAATCTTTGAAATGCACACTGGGTTACAGAAGGTTATTTTTAAAAGATACCACTAATCAATTCTTAGACTTTATTTTATGTCATTCTAGTTATTTATCACTGTGTTCACTCACTTATGGTACTCCAACTATGTTTATAAATAGAGGCCTTTTCATCTGCACTCATTCTGCTTATGAATCTGGCTCTGAATTTAGATCAGGGCTCTTAGTTAACCAAACAGAAAAGAACCACATACTGTTCGGTACAATCAATCTAGAATTTTTTTATTCAGTAAAACATCTAGAACATTATTTCATTTCATATTTTGAATACATGAGGAAAAATCTCACTGCTCCTAAACAAGATTAAATGACACCTAAAACTCCTGGGTCCAGGTGGAAGTGATACCTGAAAAGTAAGTTAACTGGCCAGCATCACATTCTGTGTGTGACCAGCCCTGCAGGATGCTTTCTGGATAACATGTAACAAAGCTATAACTATAAGATTTGGGGAAACTATGGAATCAGACATGTTTTGCTATGTTCTACTACCATTTGAAGGTTAGTTTGGGCAATCAGGAAATAAGTTTTAAAATTCTATAAAAAAGGAAAGCCCTAGAAAGAAGAAACCACCTATGCCAAGTACTGCAAAATCTCAGAAAAGAAGTTGAGGTTAGAGCAAGAAGAATTATGTAAAAATACATACAAAGAGGCTTCGTCCAGGAAGAGAGGCGAGAGGCCCCAGCAGAGCTGGGTAAAGATCAGGAGGGTTAGAAAAAATCAGCTCTTCCTCTTCCTCCAAGGCAGCCAGACTCTTTAACAGGTCCGGAGGAAGTAGAGGGGAGCCCTTGGGGTCCTAGTGACAGAAAGGATCACAGTGAGATGCAATAAGGGATGACAAAAGCACAAAGGAGTAGTGGCATGATTGCGGGGGTGAAGGCAACTAAAGTCAAGGAGGAAGAAGTAAGGAATAGTGAGACAGTATTATGCAAAGAGGAAAAGGCTCTGAAACACCAAAGCAAAGTGACACAAGAACAATGGTAGAGAAAGATCGAAACAACAGAAAGAAGCAAAAGTAGTGACAGAGCAGAACATAAAAGGTTAATGTGGGAAGTGAGTAAAACAATGCAACGGAGCAAAGTGATTAGCCTATCTTGTGCTAACAAACAGAGAAACAGCTTTTTTAAAAGTTACAAAAACATACCCGTTTCTCAAGAATAAAAAGCGCAAGTACAGGGGACTCCACCATCAAAGATAACTGGCTTTGTTCCTCTCAGAAAACAATTTGTTTAAATACGCAATAAACCTATTTTTAAACTTAGATGATTCAGCCCAACTGAGAGGAGCTTTGTCTCAGAATTCTCTAACATGCTGTGTTAGAGATTTCTGCACATGATTTCTCTGCCAGACCATCAAAGGTCAAAATCAGGAACAGAATTCTTCAGCTCCCCCAAATCAAGCATACTGTGCAACTGTAAAGAGGAGACCAAAAGCTGCACCCATTTACTCGGCAGCATTCTGCGGCACTAATGAAGCAGAGTGACCTTTATAAACACCTACTTGAGAAATTTAAAGGACATGCATCCCCAGACCTAACTCTGAAGTGCCTGGTGATAGGAAAGGACACACACCTCAAATGGCATCCTGGGCACAGGATCCTGCTCTGGACGGAAGACTCCCGGTGACCGTTTGCCCCTGCGGTCCATGTTGGCTTGCTGTGCCATTACAGCTCTGCTATCAGCCATGCTGTAGGAAGAATCCCAGTAGAATTCTGGGATCTTGACTTCTGAGGAATTATGGTTATATGGCTCCATGGGAAAAGGCTTCATTTTTTTCTCTAGAGGCTGCTGCTGCATTACAGGAGGTTGCAATGACGGCTCAAACAGTTTTATGGGGTCTTGGGTTTGAAGGTAGTAGGGCTGTTTCACAGGCATGATTTTCCCTAATGGGCCTTGAACCTGAGGGGGATTCCACAGCTGTTTGGAGGCATCTGCCTGTTGATACTAAAAAAGAGATGCCTGTCACCAAGATGAGGATAAAATGCAATGTTACTTACACTCAGTACTCAGGAATCACAGAATGAATCTGAGAGATTTTACCACCAACAAAACTCTAGACAATGCAGTTTTGTTTACTCTTTAAGTTTTTCAATACACAGAGCTTTCTGGGAACAGATTAAGGGCACTGAACTCATGTTCTCTTTCAGTTCCATTATTTAAGAGGTTTAACAAATGAGGGTGTGAGTGTGGGTGGGCGTGCACACATTTCTCCTTCTGCTTCAAGTGCTGTGGGATGACAAATTATTTAAGACTGGTATCATTAACACCTCATCAAGATTACGATACTATTTCCCTTCTGTAGTTTAGGTTCAAATAGAGGAAATTATTTACAGAAAATCCTTTTCTATAAAGCTCATAAGTAGTAGCAGCAAAGAATGGTAGTTAAGATCTATTGTCTTTTACAAAAGTAAAAGGGAGAACACCTGAACTTTCCTAAACAGCAAAGAGAAGACTTACGTGTTCCCATAATCATTACAAGTCTAAGCAAGAAGTAGCTGAATGCCTAACTAGTATTTTTAATTAGCCAAACACAGAATAATTTCAACCTTCCCCTCTCCTTACTTCAGCTGGATAGTACACACAACTGTAAATTACCTGCTGGAATCCAGAGTGGTGAGGAGGGCTTTTCCCCAAAGCCGGCACAGCTTTTGTAGGGGATTGTTGCTGCTGAGCTAGAGCCTGAACCTGCAACTGGCTTGTAGACTGTGCTGTTGGCTGAGCTGGTAAAGATGTAAGGGGTTGCTGGGAAGGTGGCTGTGGTTGTTGAGGTCCCTGGTTCATCGGCCCTGGTCCAGAGGGCCGTTGCTGGCTGTAAGGAATGTGGGACTGTTTCCCAGCTTGCACCTGGTTTCCTGCTGGAGAGTGAGCTGTAGGCTGAAGAAAGGTTCCCGGGACAGAAACACCAGCTGGGAAGGTGTAACCTGAGCCCATAGAAAATGCCACAGGAGGGGGGATAACATAGGTTGGGGGCGGGAACCCTTCAAAACAGAAGAACATAGCTTTAGTTCTAAGGAAACTTAGCAAAAGAAAGACAAAAAAATAGTATAGTCATTTTGGGCTGGGGTGGAGAAGAGGTCTTCTAATAAATTATAAAAGACAGGGATCAACCGTCAAGTAAGACTGATCAAGTGTCAATCTTTAACCTGATTTCAAGAATTAAATATAGACTATTGGCTGCTACTTCTATCCACGGAGGTAACTGGAGAATCCTAAAGGCAGTTTCTTAGATGTCATGGTTAGTGACAGGAATTCCTTCATAATAACAAGCATACACTTGTACATAAACTACAGAGAAATGGCTCAAAAAACAATTTCATAAACATTAGGGAAAAGAGAACTAACTCCCTTATACCTTTTAACATTATGGTTTAGTAATGTCACTCAAGAGTCTAAAATTTCTCAGTGGGTTATTAGAAACTCCTACACAGATGGAATTCAGCAGAAGAAACTACAAAACATATATTTTTACCTGGCCGGCTGGGAAGAGGAGGAAAGGCTCCAGGGTGATGAATGGGGATGAACTGGGAGTTACTTGCTTGACTTGGAGCTTGAGTTACAGGTGTTTTCCTGGCTTCAGACACTGGAGTCCTTCTTAATTCTGTCTGGGATTTTACCTATGACCAAGCAGAAGCAAAACTATCTATAATAATCTGAAACGCAAACATGTCAGAAAGCAGCACCTACTCTCAGAAAGTATTTAAACTCCTACTATGTCCCCCCCCCCAAAAAGTATATGCTGCAGTTATTTCACTTCACCTAAATTAAAAATGGGAAAGTCAAATTATTTAATTGCCAAAAAAAGTTATAAGGGCTTAGTTTTACTTGTCTAATTATTTTGCTTTCACAATATCATAAAAGTACGAAATATAGAAAAGACCTGAGAATTCATTTGTTTTACAAACGAGACACCTGATGCCAACAGGTTTAAAAAGCTGCCTATGATCTTAAGCCACTGTTATGGGCCCCATGGCCCTGTATTCTCTTAATGTACATGAATTATGAATGAATAATGACCACTAATCCACAGATAAGACACTTTTGGCCCTCAGTTTAACTTCATCTGGGCAGCTTTAAGGGTATCAGTCAGGCATCCACCCTCTACCCTGCAACCCTACCACCCCCAGAATAAATAAGGATACTTTCAGCAGTAAGAAACAGGCCTGAGATCCTACACATGGAGCTGGAGAGAAGTAGATGCCATATGCACTGCTCAAGTAATGTAAAGATGAGTAAAGTGAGTAAAAATAGGTAGCATTTATAGAAAACTCAGGATGAGGTACAGAGGGCGGTGATACATTGACTACTGTCAGGTTTTCTTTAATCATCAATAGTCAGATTTAAAAAGGATGAGACCAGAAAAGAGATTTTATTTTCCATCTGGACCTTTTGGGGAGGCAGTTTCAGAGGATAGAGCCGGAGCAGGCAGGAAATGCTGAACTCTTTATCCCTAAAACACTGGTCCTGCGGCCTTATAATTCTTTCGTTTTCTTCCTTGCCCTTCCCCAACACCTCTCACTTTCTCTGTGCCTTTCCTCAATTTCTACCATGTTTTTCTCTGTTTCTTCCCCTATTATTAACCTTAAAACAGAACTACTGTGTTCTTATTTCTCCCTTTCCCTGCAAAAAACTGTAAGGGAAATGCACTGAAGGTAATGTTTATTTGCAAGCAGACTTCAAAACTGTAAGATTCCTCATGCCTACTGTAAATAAATACATTTGCCAAAATGTGTTAATAATCAAATGGCTACAAACATTAGCGGTGTTAATAAAACCAGCACAGAGTAAAGACCCTTTTGTTTATATGAAATCATCTGTATCTCCCTGGAAAGGTGTGTGTGTGTGTGTGTGTGTGTGTGTGTGTGTGTGTGTGTGTGTGTGTGTGTGTGTGTGTGTGTGTGTGTGTTTAAAAGAAAAGTCACAAATAACTGAGCAGTGTTTATCCTTTCCCAGCAAGAGACTTGGGTTCTTGCTTTACAAATTCCCATGAGCCAGGATAACACTGAGGTTATATAATGCTACTAGCTGGGGCCAATATAAATGTCAAGGAAAATAGCCTCATCTTTCCCCAAGAATATATTTTATTTTGTATAGTGAATCTGAAAAACAAAAAACAGAAAACCACCGTGTAAGCCTTAATATACTTGGTTCTATGGGATCTATAAAAGAACCCAAATTTTCCACTATAGCATTAATAAATCACAATTATACCTTCCAAAGAAAATGTAAGTCTTTGTGAAATTGATAGCTCTGCAACTGGTTATTCCCAGCCACTTAAACTGGAGAGAACTGACAAAAATCAGGTTGAGATTTTTTTCACTCACATTACAATTCCTGAGAGTCGGTGGAGTACCCATCTACCATAGTTCTTTACATGACCTTACTATGCAGCCTTCTAAGAATGCATTGAAGCTTCCAGAATAGTCAATTCTCAAGGCTTTAGGAACAAAATGAAAAATCTTGCCTTTTGTGTGAGCCTTCCTCTACCTGCTTTATAGTTCAAATACAGCTTACCTGCACTGCCACATTCTGCTTTCCTGTTTCCTGTAACTTTTCTAAGGTGCATTTCTTGGTTTCTGTTTTCCTCTTGTTGTTGTCCTTCTTTCCATCATTCTTAGTTACAGTTATTCCTTTGCTATAGTCCCTTCTCACCTCTTTGGGAGGAAAACTTCTTCCTTGGTCTCTGTTCACTTCTCGTGGCTTAATGTTCTCTTTGAAGGTGACCACTGGTTTCTCTCCTGTGTCACAGTTGTTGCTTAGATTTCGGCCTGTAGACAGCACTGATTTCAGTCCTGGGTTCCCATCCACAGCCAGTGACTCTATGATGGTTGTTTCTTGCAGAATGAGGTTCTCTTTGGCTTCACTGGGGTCTTCCAGTATTAACTCTGGGATTTCTGTGATAAACAACAATTTCCCTACCTCATTTTCACACTGAATCAGCCTAAAAAAGTAAAAATAAATCCACATATGAAAAACACAAATCTAAAAGACAATAACAACTGAACTGTGTATGGGTCCCACAGCCTTAAAATGTGGGAAAGAGCAGGGTATAACGGTGTGGATTCAGGTAACATAAAAAGCAGTTATGTAAACTCAGATTCTCATTATCCCACTGAACATCACCACCACACGTTCCCATGCCCTTTTAACATTCTCTAATAAGTACAGCTACATTTACTCAGCATGTTTTAAGCACAAGACACTAGACTAGGCCCTTGAAGTAGCTATAATTCCTGTTTTATAGGTATGAAAACTGAAGCTCAGAGGTATTATGTTTATTCAAATATGCAACCATGTGAGTGGCTTACAGTATAATATGAACCTGAATACAAAAATGAATATGAAACAGTTACTGACTTTGGAAAGGTTATAATCAACCACAGTGATCCTAAGGACACACACTTGGGGAAGTGGCAGAACTAGACACTGAATTCAAATCTATCTGACTCTAAAACCTATGCCCTGTCTATTACACCAACTACCATACCTGCTTTATATTTAACTAGCACCATCTTGGTCTGTCTTGACTGAAACTGACCACCATGCCCCTGTCAATACAACTCACCATAACTGTGAACATACAATTTAGTTAGATTTATATAGATGTTTATAAATTGGAGAAAAAGCTCATGAAAAACAGTGGCGACAAGGCAAACTCCTCTAAAATAGGCAGTGTAATGAGAGAACAGAGGTTAAATAAAGAGATACGTATGATCACTAGGGTCATAGTTTGATGCTGTGTTACCAACATTTTGACTTAAGAGTTTACAATCAATAGCATTATACCAAGTCTAAAACTCATGTGGGGGCTGTGTGTGTATCCGATGAGGAATACCTTGGCTGATTATCTGCAATCCATTTGCCTATAGAGATCAAGCGCTGCTGTCGTATTTGTCTTTGCTGACCCTCTTTGTCTCCTGTAATACCCTGGTGGCCTTTGGAAAAATCCAAGTTCCTAAAATTGATATAAGCAAATTATAGAAAATTAAACCTAATGAACTGCAATGGCTTCAGATTTTTCCATACAGGTTAGCTATTTAATGTAAGCAACTGCATTTGTTTGAATTTATTTACGCTCCCAAAGACTGTAAATACAATGAAGCAAAGTAGAAAAGACAATATGCAAAATTCACTATATTAATATGATATTTTTACTTATATTTCACTTTCTCACAGAGGAGCTCAAATAAATCACCATCTTTTATTGGGAAAGATTCTTTTATCCTAAGAATAAAGTTTTCATTAACACTAACCTTGCATTATAAGTAACTTACTTCAAATGACCATGGCAATGCTAAGGGTCTCTGAAATGCCTATTCTAACAAATAGTAGTAATCTATACACTTTCAGGTGGCCCAATCTAAATCAGAAAAAATGTATACATATCATAAAGTACATAGAGCAAAGAACTAACTGACGTTAGAAAGGTAAGTCAACCTAAAAAATAAGGATTTTTCAGATTTCTCATTAAGCTATCTTTAAAAAAAAAAGAAGCAGCATCTAAGAATTGCTAGGCAGTAGGTCAGATACTAAGGATACAAAGATAAATGAGAAATAGTCCCTACCTTAAGGAACAAATAATTATGATTTAATCTGAAGAAATAAAAGCTAAACAAAGAATAAGAGAAGCATAATAAAGAAGGGTTAGTTTCTTCCGATAAGCTTTGAAAAGGTTTCACAGAGTTAAGTGATACCTGAGCTGGACCTTGAACAGGTATGGTTAAGTGCTAACAGGTTGGTAAGGGAAGGGCAAACGAGGAAGTGGGAATGTTCTAGGCATAGCATGAACAAAGTTTTGGAGGAATAAATATACAGAGCTATTCAAGTACAGGACATAGTGTATGTATGATATGTGTAAGTACTGGAGGGGAGGAAGGTGAAAGTGGCAGGAAATATGACTGAAAAACTAAGCATTTGGACATTAAGCTTAAAAAGATATTATAACAACTGGGGATGGGTAAATTGAAGTTTTTGTATTAGTAATGGGACATCATCAAGCCTGTACTTTAAAAATATAATTGCTGAAGCAGAGTAGAATGGACTTGATTAGGTTGATTAGGAAGCTTTTTAATATGCTAGGTAAACAGTGATAAAAGCCATCTACCTGAAAGAAGGTCTCAAAGCCAAGAATCCTTGTAACTCGAACTCCTCTGGAAGTGGTGTAGCTACAGAAGGGCAGAAAACAAGATTTGTAAATACCTTAATTAAAATATTGTCATTCAGCAGGATATTACTTCTTAAATTAAAAAAAAAAAAGAGTATTTTTTAGACAGAAAGAAACTATAATGCTCATAGTTCTCTGCTCTTCTTTATAGTAATCTTGATAGAATAACTTACCTGTCAAACCCCTGCATGTTCCTTTGGGCCCTAGACATTGTCCTAATACTCACCTACTACTCATTGCTGAGGAGGATGGGTACAATGTACTTTTTTTCCCCCTAGCAGCCTTAAAGATTCAAAGCCTCGGATCCATTAATCACAATGTTTAGGTTATCTCCTTGTTAACTCAAAGTATTGAATACCAACACTTGGGAGCTTGTAAGAAATACAGAATCTTGGGCATTATCCTAAACCTACTGAGTCATAAACTGCATTTTAACAAGATCCCAGGTGATTCATTTGCAAATATGATGCTTGAGGGGCACTGATGTAATGGAAGAAAAATAATCAGAAAGGAGTCAACTACGGATTGTTCAGTGCAGGATTATTTATAATGGGGAAATTTTTTAAGCAAATGGACAACGATAAAATAAATTATGGCAGAGCCACAGGACGGAATATTAAGCAGCCTGTAAAAATCATGTTCCAAAATGTTTAAATGACAAAGGAAAAGGCTAACAATGTAGTGTTAAATTATAAAGCAGGTACAAAGTTGTATCTGATATCAATCACATGCAGGTTGTGTGTACGTACACATAAGTAAAAGCCACAAAGAAAATACACTATCATGTGAATAGTACAGAAAGTATCTCTGTATGAGAGAATTAAGGGTGACTTATGTTTGTATGTCCCAAATGTTCTATGATAAGCAAGTATTACTTTGAAAGAATAATGTTGTTCACATTAGTTCCTTAAAAAAAACTACTAAGAGTGAGGAGGAAAGGAAGATGGAAAGAATCTGAAGGTACTACACTCTCTGGACTCCTATGCAAATGTAGCTAAACAGGAGAATAAGCTGCTGAGAGAACTGGAAGAACATTACCTCTATTTCCACCCACTTAATCAATATAGAGCTCAAAGTCACTTCTGAGTTACTACATTTAAAGTCAAACACTTAAGAACAAAACCCTGTTTTTCTCTGGCGTTAAGCCCACTATTAGTGATGGAGAACAATGTCAGTGACACAAGGTTAAGGTAGCCCTTACCATTAGTACTTGAAAGATCCTCTTCATGGGGATGGAAACTATTCAGAAGAGAAATTAGCCAAGGCCAAATGCTGTAAATTAAACAGATAGTTCAGACTTTATTCTTGCATGAAAAACCAGAACACTAATAAGCCATGAAAGTGTTACCTATAGGAACGTGACTATGTATTTTTCCCTTGCTTCAGCATTTTAAAGGCTGTATGATTTCCTAAAACATATTTCCAAATGTGTCTAGATAAGATACACCAAAAGGGCCAAATTTCCATGATAGAGACCTACTACTGCAGATCGTTTCCCAGGCTCCTAATTTTAACAATTAGCAAAATTAACTTGTCAGTTTTAAACATTGGTATTTACTGAGAAAACTTTGACCAGAGAAATAGCACATTATGTTTTTATAGTTTTCACATACATTATCAGTTGTGGAACCCATTACTAGTTTTTAATCTGTGATGGGGGTGTGGTTACATCATAGTCAAATCACATTCTCTGTTCAAAGTGATGACTATGCCTTTTTATGATACAACAAAATCCACACATTGCTGTAATATCCTTACCTCTGTTTCCTAATACAAAATTTTTGCCAAAGTTTGCAAAATATTAAAAAATATTCTTAATATTTAGTTAAAATATTAAAAATAATCACGATCTACTGAAGGTAACATTAAGGTTTTCTTGAAATATTTAACAACCAATGTTGGTGAAAAGTTGGTTTTAAAAAAAGAAAGCCCAAGGTGAGTTGCCCAGGATAGAGAAATTGGATGTGCATCACCACATCACAGAAAAAACCTGGAAGCTGACAACTATTTGACAGTTTTACACTTTGATATATGGGAATATGCTGCTTAAAAAAATATAAATGAATAATATAGAAAAAATATATAAGGAAATAAACACTGAAGAATAAATGTCTGCTACAAGTCTTTGGGGACGTAACGAATTACGAGACAGTTGAAAAAGAAGGTTAATAACCCAAAAAAGAATGTTAGACTAGAACAACGTCTTTATGCAACAAATATGAGATCTCAAGAAACAGACTATAGAAAAAGAGTGTGGGAAATGATTTAATGATATATTGCTTTACCCCACTGTGGGTTACTTAAGTCTGACTTTGCTTTCTACAAAGGAAAAAAATACATCACTATTTCATGCATTTGTTAGCTTAAGATAACATGCTCTCAAAAAAAGTACAGAGGAAAACAAGTTCTAGAAATTGTAAAGGCCCAAAAGCAAGAAACTGAAGGTTATTTGAATATATATAAAACTTTGAGTTCACAAAGAGGAATTGTATTTTTCATCATTTAAAAGATATAAATGAAGATTATTACACCTTGATATATCAGACATATAAGGAAAATCTTCAGTTTTGGAGAAATACCCCACACTAGCCTAAAATGAGTAGTAACATAATTTAAGACAGAATGAAATACCTGCAAGGCCATAATTCTAAAGATCCCAACAAATCTAAGAGAAGGAATGGGGAAGAGAAAATGATAGGGAAGAAAAAGGAAAAATGTTTGTAAATAAACTATTCCTTCTGGCTGAATATCCTTTGCAACGATAAGAAATGGGAATGCACCGGCAGTTCCCTGGTGGTCTAGTGGTTAGGACTCGGCGCATGGCCTGGGTTCAGTCCCTGGCCAGGGAACTGAGATCCTGTAAGCTGTGTGGCTTGGCCAAAATAAAATTAAAAAGAGAAAGGGAAAAAAAAAAAAGAAAAAAAGAAAGAAATGGGAATGCACAGAATGGGCCTAAAAGATCACTGTATAGGAACAAAAAACTGAATAAAAATATCAAAGCTTCTTTCACAGCATTACTGATATAAGTTACTGAACCAAACACAAGTTCTAAAGTACACACGGGAAGGAAAAATGTATACCTCTGGTCGAGAAATGAAAACCCAGTGCAAGAAAGCAATGTCTAAAAATATGTATGACTTACTAATACCTACATTGGCACAGAAAGGAGATGTGTAGTATGCTGTACTATGTTGCTAAACTCCATTCATGACAATGTCAAAAATGAAGGTGCTTAAAGTTAGGTTTGAGGGGAAAAGAGGAAAGAGAAGTATGCAGTAAGAGGGATCACAGGGTCTTAAACGTGGCTTGGACATTTTCTAGGTTGTGACCTTGGTCAATGTGTAGATACTGGAACACAAAGCAGATATTTCAGAGACTCTCCTAATATCCACCATCAAAATATGCAGGGGAAAAAAATATATGCAGGGGAGGAACTTCCCACTCACTGCAAAGCCTTACTGGAAATATTTATTCCTATAATCAAAGGTACACTGAAAGCTTTCATTTGTCACTGTAAAATGAATAGTTCCTAAGAACTGTCAGAATTATTCTGAGTAGAAATTACAGAGAAAATAGTGAGAGCCAAAATAACTTCCAATCTTCTATGCTTAAAACAAATATAACTCAAATCGGGTGTTACTAAAAGGCAACAAACAGCTTATGTACAGAAAAGAATGGAAGAAGTAAAAATCTCTTCCCTTCAACTCCTAAGCATAAAATTGGGGCATATTATAACGAATAAGAAACAAACTGGTTTTATTTCTATTTCATTTTGAAATGTGAAAAATGCCTTTTCCCCAGGATGGCAACCAGGAACAGGGGGAGCACACAGGGAGTCAGAAATCCTTAAGATTGTGCCTCACATGAAGAATTCAAACAAATAAATAAAAAGCATACAAAGAAGTCTTCAGTTCAATTTCTAGAGAGTAGGTGGAAAATACAAAGTCTTCCATTATTCCAATACTGTTTTAGAAGGCAGTTTCTACATATCTGAATATCAAACAAACAAAGCACACAAGCTAACATGAAACTCTGAGACACTTACTACTGTCTTTCATCCACCACTGCCTCCTGAAAGACCCTGGGTCTGAGTCTCAGCCAGTCCATGGAGACCTTGACTGCAGGTAGGGGATAGGCATTGTAGGATTCCTCCTGAGACTTGTTCTGGAGAGGACACTTGCACAGGATGCCAAGAAAAGACACTGAAAGAAAAAATGTGTTCAGAGAGCATAAGATATTTGAAATTGTGTACCAGTCCGAATTAAAATATTATTATGAGCCTCCTGCTGTACCCTACTTAATACTTAAAATATCTTACAGCTTCTTTCTAAAAAGGCATTTTCTTTCCTATGTTAAAAATGTTATAGATACAGTTGATGAGGGGGTGTCAGGAGATAAAAGGACAGAACTTAGGGTTTAGGCCTCCTGATTCGATACTAAGAAATGTAGGACACTTTTTAATGTTACTAATGCTTTGTTATAATAATGAAAATGCCTAAGATCATGCTTTCCAAAGAAGATGGCACAGAAAGTTAAATGCTTTAATACTCACTAAAGAGGGCCAGCAACTGTGTCCAACACAGCTGCTCATCTTGGCTATAACTATGCTGTTCCGTTTCATTGCTAAAGTCACGAAGGTGATGAAGTTGAAACAGGTTAATGACAGTGACGTGAACTAACTGCTGAGAGTTGAAAGCTTTTTGGAATAGCAGCCTCTGTAAAAGAAGACAGGAATACTGAATATATTATCAAGAACAGAAGCCATCTTTGACACAAGAATTAAACTGGCAGTCTGCATTTAAAGCCACAAAGGTAACATTTATAGATGAGTATTTTAATTGAGTCTGACATGGTCTGATGTTTCTCATGTTGACTTTTTGCCTTGAAAGGATTAAACCCAGACACCACAGAGCTGTTTGAGCTGTTTTTTTTTTAAACAATACTTTTTTCCATGAGAAACTATACATTTTATAATTTTAAAAACACATTTACTTATTTATTTATGGCTGTATTGGGTCTTCATTGCTGCGCATGGGCTTTCTCTAGTTGCAGTGAGGGCTACTCTTCATGGTAGTGCATGGGCTTCCCATTGTGGTGGCTTCTCTTGTTGCGGAGCACGGGCTCTAGGCGTGAGGGCTTCAGTAGTTGTGTCACATGGGCTCAGTAGTTGTGGTGCATGGGCTTAGTTGCTCCGCAGCATGTGGGATCTTCCCAGACCAGGGCTCGAACCTGTGTCCCCTGCATTGGCAGGTGGACTCTTAACCACTGCATCACCAGGCAAGTCCCTGTATATTTTTTTAATATGATCTGAGACAAACATTCTAGGGGACTATCAATAAATTTATACATCTTAATCCATTAGAAGCTGTTTTATAAGAGATGCAAACATACTAAAATATTAAACTGGGACCAATGACTAGAAAGTAGGTGCACAGAGTGAAAATCAAAATTTCAAATAAAAAGACTCAAAAAATATGTTTTGAACTCTTGGCACATAATAGGTGACTTAAAGAATTTGTCATAAGATTTACTCTTTCAAAGGCTTGACACATTTAAAGAAACTTATTTATTTATTTATTTATTTATTTTTTAACTTATTTATTTTTAATATTTTTTTATTTATTTAATTTTTGGCCCTGTCAGGTCTTAGTTGCAGCATGCGGGATCTTTTGTCGCGGTGTGCAGGCTTCTTTCTAGTTGTGGTGCGCAGGCTCCACAATGTACAGACTCACTAGTTGCAGCACGTGCGCTTAGCTGCCCTGAGGCATTGTGGGATCTCAGTTTCCCAACCAGGGGTTGAACCCACGTCCGCTGCATTGGAAGGCGGATTCTTAACCACTGGACCACCAGGGAAGTCCCAAAAGAACTTATTTATAAATGAGAGAGACAGCAAGAACATATCTGGAACACAGGGTAAATGGTAAACTAAAGCAATCATTAACAAGTGTTATAGGTGCTTCAACGAATTATTACACTTACATTTTCCCCCTATTAGAGAAGCATGGTCTTCATAATCAAATTTCTTTTACTTAATAACTAGGTGTTCACAGTGACCTGCTAATAAGCACTATACGGAAAAATTCACCTACATGCTCTCAGTTAGCCTTAACTTCATCACCCTCCTACCTTAATATCTACAGAAATTTAGATTACTCCCATATAAAATATTTTTCAAACACAAGTTCCTAACAAAGTTGATAGCTATTAGAGATAATACCTGGCTTTGCCCTACACTTTAGCATAGCCAAGTATTCTCCCTCCCCAGGGAAAATTTTTGGAGAAAGTGGGCAATTCACTGTCACTAGCCTTATGGTGGGAAATAGAAAACTACTTACAGTTCTACCAGCAGTGACAAGAGATCCTACCATCTCAGAAATTTACAGCTGCCTTTGTTTAGCCTATTCTGAGATTTTTTTTTTTTTACATAAAGAATCTGAAATATCCAGAATAAGTTCTATAATTCTATTAATAAGACCTTTCACGTTATCATTGGAAAACAATACAATTCTACTTTTCTTTAACTCTGTTCTATCATCTCTCTGTTTCCTTGTCATCTGTCTTTCCAGTATATACATCAAGAATGCTCACTCCTTTTCTAAAGATATCGACCATTTTTCTTTCCTCTCCTCTACTCCGAATGTCCTGAAATGCTATCTCTTCTCCAGAGTTCTCCCACAAAACTTCTCCTTCAATCTCTACATCCAACCTTATAGATCAAGCTGATCGTTTACAGAAATGCATAATATTAGCATGAGAATATTAATTTGTATTTTTCAAAAAGCATTTTTTCCTGTAAGTATAGTTTATAGCAATGTATCCCTTGTATCTATAAATCCACTGGCATTTATTTTAGAAGGTGATGTCCTACCGAACAAATCCTAGCCCTTTAAAAAAATTTTTCTTCTGTGTATGCACAGAAACATTAAAGCATATGAGTGCAGCCTAGTACTAGCAAATGATAATGTAAGTTCATGAACACACAGACTTTGTCTTGTTCTCCCCTGTATATCTCTAAGAGCTTCAGAAAAGTACACAGTAGACAGTAGGTACTCAAACACTTAGTGAAGGAATAACCCAGACCTTTAGAAGTAAATATGTAATTATTCAGTTGTAATTTCGTAACATTTGGATTGTATTTTAGTAAACAAGAGGAGTTCCCTGGGAACAAAATCAAACCGGAACTGACTTATTGCTCCTCAAAGACACTTTCAACAGCAGTTGAGGAATATACTGAACTAAATACCATTAAGAAACAGCACACATTTAACAGATAGAAAAAGCCTTGTATCTCAATTCCTAAATCCCAGGCCTTAAGTCCTTCAACGAACCTCAAGTTGGTACACGTTTCTGCTTAGTAGCTAAAGACTTGCTAGTTAGACAGATACACTGATGTTGACATGTGGATAATACTAATTATCTATAGAGGCTTTAGAAATACTTACTCAACTATACTAAAATTTCACTCCAACAACTTTCTTCTGACATTTCAGTACTGGGTGAGGTTTAAAATAGATCTGCCTCATACTATGTTTAACTTCAGAGTGTTGGAATGATATTTCAAAGTGTATTTTAGCAACTGCCCACATACACCCACCAGAACTTCACATTCAGAAATATATCTGAAGAGAGTATTAGTATTTGAGGTTGAACCAAATACAAAATTGACTAGATTCTATACAAGAATAACTTACATAGAGAAGATCTCACTAAGGTAGGTCCCCCCTTCCTCCCCATTTAGGGAGTGTATCTTTCACAGAACCAGAGCTGGAAGCAAGATCAAAACGTCATCTGGTCCAACTCCCTGCTAGTTAATCAGACTGCATCTAAACCATCCAAGAAAGATGGCTGTCAATCCGACTCTTAATCTCTCAAAAGAGAGACCCCCCTCAGTAACCCCCTACAGTCTTTATTTAAATTTTAAGATTTTATTTCTGACCTCAGGAAGACAAAGGTGAGTTATTTTAAAATAATCCTTCATAGAACTGAAAACTTATAATGAAACTATTTAGCCTTGTTTGTTCTTTCTAGGCTGAACAGCCTAGGGCTTTAAAAAGTTGGTTGTTTCTTTCATGTACCCAACTCTATAAATCATGGGCTAAATTTAAATAGGTCACTAAGAGAAGCGAAGAACAGAAGGGGACTCTAGAAGCTTATTTTAAAACAAACTATGTCTATTATAGTTATTTAGTATGATCTCTTACACATAAAAAGTATCAACTAAAAATGACTATCTGTAAAAACTATTTCACACTGACTATATTTGGCTAATTTATTATCTCAACTGTCTAAGTTCAACAATCTCTGGAATGTGAAACTTTTGTAATACTTATAAAACTGTAAAGTAGTTACAGACAATTCCCCAAGTGTATAGATACTCAGAAGTAACCAAGAAATATAAAATGTTCTTTGAGACTGTCTTGTTTACTGTTGATTCTAGTGACTAAAACAGTGACTGATACATACTAGTCAAATATTTGTTGAATAAATGAACTAAAAATAAAATTAATACTTAATTTTGACTCCTCCAACATTATATAAATTATACTACATTTAAACTGCCAATTTAATATACTGGTAAAAAATTATTTTCATATATATAAATAGAACAAAGGTTACTTAATTTTATCTCCTTATACAAATTAGTACAACATATTCCTGTTGAATGAAACTCTCATTACATTCCTGCAATCAACCACAAACTCTGACAGATCAAAGCACAATGAGAACAATGCGCTCGGTTTGCAGAATGGGATTACTATCTATGAAGAAGGTAACAGAATCATATCTAAATACAGAAACCATCAAATGTAGGACTTCCAAAACTGAGAAAAGAAAGGTGCTTGGTCTGAGAAGGAAGGAGGAAAAACTGTTTTTTCCCACTATGATATTTTCTGCCAAATGATATTTTCAGCTACTTAGTGAAAACACTGCTGCTGTATTTCTTTATATAGACAGCACCTCAGTTTAAACTGAAGGAATGCTGTATGCAAGAATTTCACATGCTTTAAATTTAGTTTTTATCAACAGTTTGCAATTAAGTAATGACATAAAAAGTGGGAGTAAGCCTCCTCCAAATCTTACGCTTCCTCATTTAGACAAGACAAAAAATTCTCTATTTAAAAAAATCTAACCTTAAACTGTTCTTCCAATTTCTCTCGAAGAGGGCTCAACTTTTCCAAGCTCTTACTCAGGTACACATGACCATGGAACTTAATAAAGGCCTTGATGAAGTCAGAAACACCCCATTTGGTTTTCACCTCATCCCGGCTGAAACGAAAGAAAAACTTCCATGAATCTTAAGCAACAAAATGGCGAAAACCTCTTACAGGAGACTTCGATTTGCAAAAACACATTACTTGAGCACCTATGACTCAAGGAGAGAATTCGGCAACTGACTGACTTTTCAACTGCAACACACTCAGATGAGTCAGTACTCAGCAGCCTGTACTCCTCCACTGGGAACAAATCAGAGGCTGACTGGTTGAAATTCAGTGATGACTACATGCAAAACTATTGTAATGTATATGTTTAGAAATTAGGCAAACCTAAGAGAAGAGAAGCATAGGTAACTGGCCATTATTTCTTACATGCCCAAATTTGAGGGGTGAAGGCTACCAGGTTACAAAGTCCTCTTGGAAAAGTCAACCCTACCTTTCCAGTGCTTTAGAAAGTGCTTTTTGTAGATTAGTAGAGGCAGCTGGGAAAGGGAACTTCACAGCAATGCTTCTGCAGTAGTAGAAAATTGTGGTCAGATGGTCTCCTTTGGAAGAAGCTAAGATAGCCAACTGATTGTAAGGCTGACCTAGAGGAGAAAGTTAAGATTCTAAAGCAACCCAAAATGCATGAAGTCTTGCTATCAGAACATAGAGGGTCAGTTTTAAAATCTTTATATTAACAATGGGGAGTATTTTATGAAGTAAATCTCATGACTACCTCATTAAAAATGGCATAATGTAAAACAGCACACTTCAGCTATGGTACATATTGTATTTAGGTTGAAAAGTCACGTAATTAGGATGAAGAGCACAGTAAGTTCAAATAAGACTTCAGAAAGGGCTAGACAATAAATATTTTTGGCTTTGTGGATCTAAGAGTCTCTATCACAACTACTCAACTCTGCCATTGTAGTGGGAAAGCAGCCACAGACAACATGAAATAATTTGTCCAACTGCCATCCCTGCCTTCAAGCGGCTCCTTTAGAATTTAAAGGACTTTCAATGTGGCTTAACAAGAATGTAGATCACCAAACATCTACAGTAATTTAATTCAAGAATCACTGCTAATGCCTATCTTGGGAGCCATCAAAGGACAAAAGCATTATCTTTTAGTAATAAGAGAGAATTTTTCTAGAAGGGAAATGATGGTATTAAAAAGAAAATTAGGGGGCTTCCCTGGTGGCTCAGTGGTTGAGAGTCCGCCTGCCGATGCAGGGGACGCGGGCTCGTGCCCCGGTCCAGGAGGATCCCACATGCCGCGGAGCGGCTGGGCCCGTGAGCCATGGCCGCTGAGCCTGCGCGTCCGGAGCCTGTGCTCCGCAACGGGAGAGGCCACAACAGTAAGAGGCCCGCGTACCGCAAAAAAAAACCCAAAAATCAGGCACATATTTTTTAAAAAAAAGAAAATTATTCTATAAGTAATTAAGGAAGCCAGAGTTGTTGAAACAATTTTAGATCACATTAGGAGATATTCTATTTATATTGCTTTGCTGACAATCATAATACTAGTTTAAAAAATTTATTTCCAATTACAGAGAATGTACAGTTAAAAGGAAAAATATAATAATCAATACCAAAACTCAACATTTTTTTTGGTTTCTTAACACTTGAAAGATAAGCCTTGAACTATTTACCATTTTTCTATATCTAGAGTAAAGTGTCATAATCCACCACAAGTTGACATGGCCCACTCACCATTAGAGGGGACAAGCTGAGCCGCATGCCTATAGTAGGACTCTGCCTGGCTGGTCTGGTTTCTGTATCGAGCTGAGAGGAGGAAAAAGAAAGTTTAGTTTAAAAACAAACAAACAAACAAACAGAAAAAACAAGCATGAGGGTAATATTTCCAAAACAGCTACAGTTTAACAATTTAAAATTAATAAACACATTAAAATTAAATTAAGATGATTAAAGAAAAAATATTTTAAAACAAATTAACTATAGGATTATGTGTGAAGTGTCTATCCGGCCTTCCCTATTTGGGACATTCAGCATGTAACCAATTTTAAAGCTTACCTAGCCCCCTTTTTCAGGTCCTCTAGTGTCATGCATCACCAGCTCCCACTATGGACTATGCTGGTGACCTGGAGCCGGCCCACAAGAAGGGGTGAGTTATATGGCACTTAAAAACAAAACAAAACAAAAAACACTATACAATATGATCTGAAATTTATGTATTTCTTCAATATCTTATAAAGTGACTTTGAAAAATACTTCATACCAGACTTCCCTGGTGGCACAGTGGTTAAGAGTCCACCTGCCAATGCAGGGGACACGGGTTAGACCCCTGGTCTAGGAAGATCCCACATGCCGCGGAGCAACTAAGCCTGTGCACCACAACTACTAAGCCTGTGCTCTAGAGCCTGCGAGCCACAACTACTGAGACAGTGTGCCACAACTCACACTGTAAAGCCCGCGCGCCTAGAGCCCGAGCTCTGCAACGAGAAGCCACTGCAATGAGAAGCCCGTGCACCACAACAGAGTAGCCCCCGCTCGCCACAACTAGAGAAAGCCTGCGTGCAGCAACGAAGACCTAACGCAGCCAAAAATAAATAAATAAATCTTCTTGAAAAAGAAAAATACCTCATACCTATTGCAACATTATTTATGTGTGTGCAAAGAATACACTGAAAGCAAAACCAATCTAAATATACTACTCACTGAATCTCCCTATAGAAATTTTAGTGCTTACTTTCATGTGACCTCTCATGAAGTCAATGATTTATGACATCAAGAAATCTAAAATCTTTGAACTTAAAGCAGTAATGCTCTCCATTCCTTGTTATTTGAGGACAGCCAAAACATAATCCTATAGTTAATTTGTTTTACAACCCTTTTAGGTCACCTTAAAGGAATGAACAAGAATAAATAAGTTATATAACATTCCCAGATAAAATATATAAAATGGAAATACAAATCTAACTGTAAAGAGGAAACAATTAAAAATGAGCTTCTAATGCACTGGTAGGAAGGAAAAAAAAGTCAATCTAAGCTTCAGAATGACTAATTTTTATAAACCCCACAATTCCAAAGGAGTATAGACTTTAGAAAATATTATGGTACCACTCTGAAAAATTTAGCTTTGGTTACATTTTTGCTGGTTTATTATTTGCCTACATCTGCATAAAGTCTGAATATGAAAGTTACTTCCTTCAAGATCCTTTGCCAATCCCAAAGCATTCCGAAAATCTAGGTTCCTTAAAATACATTTTATAGTTTCCTCTTATGACAATTTAAGTTGTGTGTGTATTTTTAAAGGAAAATAATTTCTTTCTGTGACTACTCCAAAGAAAAGCATGAATGCATTATCAATTCCTTCACACCAATGGCTCACCAATGTCTCCAAGGTGGACGAGGCAGTGCTGGCAGATATAGGAACAGGAGCTAGACTGTGGCTTCACTATGGCGCTGGTATGCGTCTGTTTATTGCTGATAATTCCCAATTGGGAAGACTTCACCCGGCATGGTAAATCTACATTAAACACTGTACACAGTTCTTGTAATAACTAAAAGGAGAACATAAGCAAGATTTAGTATTGAGTCAGAACTGGTAAGTCAGAAGTGCTCTAACAGTAAAGTTTGCATGTGTAACTAATATCACATACTACTGACACCTGAGATAGGATAACCTTTCATAGGATAACTAGTAACATTCATTACAAATCACATCTTTTGAGTTCTCAAGTATTAGAGCAATCCAAGATGTACATCTAAAAGGAAAAGCAGCATTAAAAAAAGGACCACTTAAGGAGGGTATTCGGACTCATTCAGCAAGCAACTCCATGAAATTATCTATCTATCTATCTATCTATCTTCTTTTCCTCTTAGAAACAAACAAAACCCATTAAACACTGGTGGTTGGTTACAAATTTGACTTAAATACAAACCAACATATTTGGCAGACTTCAGGAGTTTCTTGAGACTTATTTTGTTAAGCCCAAGGTCAACTTGTGCCTTTGCATACACAAAAGATCTCATGGTACTACAGATCTGGAAGGAACTTCCGATATTATGTAGAGCACCCACTCTTTCTTCCTTTCTTCTCTAGTCTTTTGGTATAAGAGGGTTCCTCTTCCCGTTCAGAGATAATTTCTCTGCCTGAGCATGCTATTTCATTCTTGTCTGCCTCCTGCCTGTCATCCTCTCATTTTTTAAATCTACTTTCAACTTCTCAAGCTTCTTTACTGTGGCCTATAAAGTGTTGCCCACGAAATATAAACAATAAGTATTATTATAAAAAAACCCACAACACACAGAATGAAAGCACTTTCCCTTGACTCTAGATTTCTCCTTTAGCAGCCTTCTAATGTCTCTTCTTCTTCTCAACCAAATTCCTTCAAAACAGTCCACGTGTCACATCTACTTTCTCAATTTCTGTTCACTCCTTAGTCCATTATGATCTGACTTCCACACAACCCCTTCTCTCCTCATTCCAACATCCACAACCACTCTACTGAAACTGTTGTCTGTATGACAACTGGCTATAAATAAGCAAATACAATGGACATTTTCTAGTCATCATCTTACTGGATCTCTCTGCTACATTTAAAACAGTTGATGTTATGGTTGATCACGGAGCTTTTCTAGTTCTTTTTATCTTGCCAATCATTTATTTTCAGTGTCCTTCATTCAAAGGCTTTTTTCCTCCCACCTTAATCCCCTCAAGGGTTTCATTCTTGGCCCCCACACAGCTCTTCACATTCTATTCTCATTCATTCAAGTATTTACTTACAAATATAATCATTCACATATTTGATTACTGTATCACACACCATGGTAAGCAATAGAGACACAGAGATGAGTAAAATAAAATTTGTGTCCTTAAAGAGTTCATAGCTAAATGAGCAAGACAGGTATATAAAGTAGGGAGGAAACAGCAGGAGAGAGGAGGAAGGGAGGGAAAGATACCAAACATGACAGCATAAGCCAACAGAATATTCTTCATTTATAATAAACTTCATTCCCTGGGTTATTTGATACATTTGTCTCACTTTCTCCTTGTGATAAACTGGTAGCAATACAGTATGTAGATATGAAGCTCCACTTTTTCAGATGGGGATATGAAAACAAAAATATCGAGTCATTTGACTAAGGTTACAGAATTAGAAATATCTTGATTCTATCACCACTCTAATATGTGCAGAATTCACAATACAAAATAAAACACCTTGAGCACCCAACTCAGAAGGAAATAAAATGTCCCACCGTTTTCCTAATATAAAAACCACCTCCATAACCAAATATAAAATCCTGTATTCCCTTCTCATGAAGCATAGTAATTATCTACATCTTTACTTATACCTGTACATTTCTAACGGGCAAGAAATTTGCTGACATAAAACTGAGTAAACAAAATTAGTGCCCAGAATGGCTAGAGTCTGGAAATATAAAAAAGCAAGAAGTACAAGAAAGGAGCAAAAAATGGAAGAAACCCAAAAACAGATGATTGTGGAAGATGGCAAGAAGAAACATAACACAGCATAAAGAACTGAGTTCAACAGGTACTTAACAGACTGGAAAATTAGGCAAGGTTGAATATCTATCAAAAAGAAAAAAGAAAGTTCATGAAAAGTAAATCAAGCATCGTTGAAACTTCATGTGAATGTCTTATAATAAAATTTTTGCCAGAACCCAGGAGTTGTAGGTAGAGATACCAGAAAAGTTCCTGCTGGTTCAGGATTCCAGGTGAGAGAACATTAGTTTAGAGGCAGAAACGAAGTGGAACTAAAGAAGAGAAACACATGTTTAATAACATGTGTTTCTCTTCTTTAGTTCCACTTCGTTTCTGCCTCTAAACTAATGTTCTCTCACCTGGAATCCTGAACCAGCAGGAACTCTTTCTGGTATCTCTACCTACAACTACTGGGTTCTGGCAAAAATCTTTATTACTAAGACATTCACATGAAGCTTTCAACGATGCTTGATTTACTTTTCATGAACTTTCTTTTTTCTTTTAATTTTTTTTTTTTTTTTTTTTTTTTTTTTTTTTTTCCAGTATGTGGGCCTCTCACTGTTGTGGCCTCTCCCGTTGCGGAGCGCAGGCTCCGGACGCGCAGGCTCAACGGCCATGGCTCACGGGCCCAGCCGCTCCGCGGCATGTGGGATCTTCCCGGACCGGGGCACGAACCCGTGTCCCCTGCATTGGCAGGCAGCCTCTCAACCACTGCGCCACCAGGGAAGCCCTACTGTTCTGTTCTTTGATGTTTTTAAAAAAACCCATACTGCGTGATGTTACATCTTTACTTCGATTGGGAGTTTGGTTCTGGCTCGAGGCATCATGCTTTTATTTATTTATTTATTTATTTAATTTTTATTGGAGTATAGCTGCTTTACAATGTTGTGATAGTTTCTGCTATACAGCAAAGTGAATCAGTTATATGTACACATATATCCACTCTTTCTTAGATTTCCTTTCCATTTAAGTCACCACAGATCACTGAGTAGAGTTCCCTGTGCTATATAGTAGGTGTTCATTAGTTATCTATTTTATACATAGTAGTGTATATATATCAATCCCAATCTCCCAATTCGTCCCCCCCGAACCATGCTTTAAATAGTTAACAAAATATCTAAGGCAAAATCATCTTCACAGGATAACCATGTATCATCAGTCTCTTGTCAATCCACTCCACCCAGATTTCTATCTCAAGAACTCTACTGCAGTCACATTTCATCAAATCCAAGATACCATAAGTTATAAGATGAACTATTATTTCCATAACATTGAGGGGAAAAAAACCCAATGCCAATTAAATGGTGACTGACCACCTTTTGTAAACTTACCCCTATCTCAGAGGTGTTAAAATATGAAAAAGTTTTAGAAATGAGGAAATATGGTATTCATTAATGTCACCCATGACTTCCATATTGTCAAATCTAATTGATCACTTTTAAATCACCTTACTTGACTTCTCTGTAGCACTCACAGAGTTGATCACCCCTTCCTCTTGTTGAAATGCTTTTCTCTCTGGCTTCCAAGGCACCACTCCGACTTTCTTCTATTGCAATGTGGCTCCTCCTGTGCCAAACCTGTTCCCACCTAGTCCCATGGGTTTCAATGCCAAACACTAATGTCTAAGTCAAGGTTCTTTATTGTAATCATAAATTTTACTCTGGCCCTGCCCTTTTCACTGAGCTCCAAGCTTATCTAATTACCTATTTGACCCCTCCTCTCAAACAGGCATCTCTCTAATGTAACATGGATAGAGCTGCCTTCTCCTCAGTGTTCCCTATCTCAGTAAATGGTATAACCAGTCAGCTAGCTGCTCAATCTGATAACTCAAGTCATCTTTGACTCTTCCCTTACCCTGATTCCACACATCCAATCCAAACCATCAGGAAGTTCTACTGGCTATACTTCAAAAATCCCTTAATAACCTTCCATTACTACAGCAGCATGCTAACTACCTTCCATTCCTGACCTGCTAATTCATTCTCCACACAACATCCAAGGTAATCTTTTAAAAATGCAAATCTTATCATGGTATTCCCTTGCCTACTTTCCAATGGCTTGCAACTACACTTAAGATTAAAATTCAAAACTCATCTTAGTCTATAAGGCTGTACAATGACTTGGACTTGGTGTACTTCCCCAATCTGGTAGCTTAATCTGCACTGCATGTCATCAAAAAAGATGCATGAACATTACTGTTCACAACATCATTAACTGTTTCAATTATCAAGCCAAAATAACAACAACAACAAAAAATGCAAGCAACGAGTCCTATTAATGTTGAGATCTGAAAAAAAGTTTATTGCTGCTCATTCTACAACTGTTGTGATCACTCAACCATTGCCTATGGAATGCAGTGGGGAAAGATCAATGCTTGATTATAAAAATTTTTTAAAACAAATTTCAAAATTAGATTACTTGTATATTTTTCTTTATAAGACAATATTTTGAGACATTTGAATGATTTTATTACTGACTTGCTTATAAAGTGTTTTTGCAAATAACACGCCCCCTCAACAAAAATGATGATTCTTGCTTTACTTGTCTGGATTTATCAATGTCCAATCAAACCCTCGGAAATGTGTTACATGTATATCACATCATAAAAAAAAGGTTAAGAATCATTTTTCAAGATAACAAACAAGTCTGTGTAATGGCTAATATAAAAATGTACTGCAGAAAGTAGATGCTTTCCCTCTACCTCCACCAGGGCCAGCTGCAGCAAGTCCCTACTACCCCTGCCTCCCTACTTCAGTTGTGTTCACAGTTTAAATTTCTACTACATGAGGGAAGGAAGCGATTTAAACTGGAGATGAGACTGGAGTTTTAAAACTGGACTAAGTTTAAAATCCTAAAAGCAATCAGAATGGTACAAAATCTGTCCAAGATGTTATGACGGGAATCCGGAATTCAACAAAGCATAGTTGAAAGTAGTGAAGTGGGGGTGGGGGCTGGGATACCATTTCTGTCAACACCCCACTGAGCTAAGGCTATTCAATTAACATGTAGAGTCAAATGTACACATAATTCTACATCATGATTTTCACTTAATAATAACAAAATTTCCTCATCTTAAAAAAAGATCTTCATAAACAGGACCTAATTAAACTTAAAACCTTTCACAGAGCAAAGGAAACAGTCAACAAAACGAAAAGACAACCTACTGAATGGGAGAAAATATTTGCAAGTGATATGACTGATAAGGGGTTAATATCCAAAATAATATGTAAACAGCTCATACAACTTAATATCAAAAAACAACCAGATTAAAAAATGGGCAGAAGACCTGAATAGACATTTTTCCAAAGAAGACATACAGATGACCAACAGGCACACGAAAAGAGGCTCAACATTGCTAATCATCAGAGAAATGCAAATTAAAACTACAATGAGGTATCACCTCACACCTGTCAGAATAGCTATCATCAAAAAGACCACAAATAAGAAATGCTGGTGAGGATGTGGAGAAAAGTGAGCCCCCATACACTGTTGGTAGAAATGTAAATTGGTGCAGCCACTGTGGAAAACAGTACGGAGGGGTCTCAAAAAAATAAAAACAGATCTACCATAGGACCCGGCAATTCCACTCCTGGGCATAAATCCAAAAAAAACAGAAACACTAATTCAAAAAGATACGTGCACCCCCCAATGTTCACAGTAGCATTATATACAACTGCCAAGATATGGAAGAAGCCTAACTGTCCATCAACAGATGAATGGATAAAGAAGATGTGGTGTGTGGCGCTGTGTGTGTGTGTGTGTGTGTGTGTGTGTGTGTGTGTGTGTCCCCACATACATACATACACAATGAAACACTACTCAGCTATAAAAAAGAACGAAATTTTGCCACTTGCAACAACATGGATGGACTTGGAGGATATTATGTTAAACGAAATAAGTCAGGCAGAGAAAGACAAATGCTGCATGTTATCACTTATATGTGGAATCTAAAAAACCAACAAAGCAGTGAATATTAAAAAAAAGAAATAGACTCACAGATATAGAGAACAAACTAGTGGTTACCAGCTAGGAGAGGAAAGGGAGAGGGGCAAGACAGGGGTAGGGGATGAAGAGGTACAAACTACTATGTATAAAATAAATAAGCTACAAGGATATATTATACAGCACAGGGAATACAGCCAATATTTATAATAACTATAAATAGAGTATAACCTTAAAAAATTGTAACTATGTTGTACACCTGAAACATAATATTGTACATCAACTAAACCTCAAAAAAAATCTTCATAAATACCATTTATAATAGTTTCATAATTCCATTTTTCAGATAGGCTATAATTTATTTAACCATTACTCTATTGCAGGATATTGGTATTGTTTTCAAATTTTAATATTTGAATTATAATATCTATTTGTTCTTTTAAATATAAGTATTATTGTTAAATATCTACTAATCTATGGACAAAGAAAAAACTGTACTGTAAAAACAAAAACTATCTGGTAACTTCTGTATTTCAAAAAACTTTAAATAAAATGAAAGAACAGAATAAATTGGAGAAAAAGATGTTTGTCAAAAAAAAAGGAAGAAAAATAATATCCCCTTATATAGAAAAAGCTCAGACAAATCACCATAGAAAAAACTAGGGTCTGAACAATGAAAGGGAAAAGTAAATGAATAAATGATTTATATAAAATACAAATATGTAATAAAATATAAAAGTTCAACATCACTAGTAATTTAGATTACATTAAATTTTAAATGAAAAATTATTTTCCGTCTATCAAGTATAAATTATTCAATTAATCATTCATTTGCCTTTATTAAAATATTTAACACTGGTGAGTGGATGTCAAGACAGACACTTGCATACACTGCTGATGGAAATACAAAGATATAAATGATAACCTTTTGGGAAAACAATTATGTGTATCAATGTAGTATTAAAGCTCCACTCATCCAATGATTTAATTCACCATCCAATGAAGAACCTATCCTCAGTAAGTAATCCAGTATTAGAGAAAATGCTTTATAAACAAAGATGCTTATCAAACTGTTTAATAATACAAGGAAAAACTTACATTATGTTTATAAAGCTGATAAAAGAATAGGTACAACCATGTACGAAAGTATAAAAACACTAGAAACATACATATTAAAAGTGGTAATTTATCCTGAATGAAAGGGTAATGAAAAATTTTTGACTTTTTATAATTTTCAAATCTTTTGAAATTAGTATGCATGTTTTTATAATCAGAAAGCCAAAAGAAACCCTATATCTATTAAATGTATCCATCTCCTCATTTAGACTGGACATTCCCTTGAAAGTTAAAGATGGTCTCTTTTCTCTCCAATTCTCAGTGTCTAGTATTGTGCCTTACAAAGAGTAGACTTTTAATAGCTATTTGTAGAATGAATTAATCTTTAACATCTGCTAATAAGGATTAGTTAGCAGCAAACCACAGTTCCCCTCTCCAGAAATATCAACTTTTGCTAAAAGGTGGCATCAATTTAAAAATGAATTTTGAGAACAAGAACCATACTTGAGTTCTTTCAATGATGAACTGTGATGAATGTTTTAGTCTAAGTAAAACAAATAATCTCTGTAAGATGATGGCTATTTGATATCTTTTAATAGTCTTCTTTCTCTTCATTCTAAAAAGCAGTAAAACCAAAATGGAGCCAAAATACAGGTAGCAATGGTCAAGTAGCAGCACAGAGAGTAGGTTCTTGAATTTCTTTCGGAGCAAGATCTGCAAAACCTTGTCTTGTCATTATAAGATGAGAATTTATACACATGTTATTAATTAAATTATGAATGCTATTACAAGTGGATGAGATGATGTTTTCTAAAGAATTCTGTTTAAATAAAATTCACTGTCCAAAAAGATTTATCCTTTTACCTCGCCTGATTCAGAAGTCATATCAAGATGTAATTAAGGACAAGGAAAGTCTCTGAGGACAATAAATAATAGCTTACTATTCAAACTGAGGAAAGGCTACTCTATTTCTTAGGTAGTTTAATAGCACTGAAGCTCCAGATAAATTCTACTGTATATATAATACTATGAAAACTCACTTGATATCACGAATTTTGACTATTTCTTACCTGGCAAAACATAGCTGTTACTTTCACAATGACTACACCCATACATTTACATTTGCTCTACTACCACCTGTAACTCACTACTTCTGCTGTTTCACTAAGGCATTGCTCTCATTGCCCTTTTTTTTATTCACACAATTATACCTCTAACCTTTAAGCTGAACCATCACCTTTTTAAGAGCAGAGTCTTTACTGTTTTAAAGGTCTTATGGTAAGTAATTTCAGACATTTTGATTCATCTGAGATTATAGGTGATCAACTCCTGGATGGACCATACAGTGGGTACCCCAAGTGCTTATATGAACAAGATGTGTACAAAGAGAATATTCACTACTAATTTTAGGAAAATTGGTATACAGTGCAGAACTCACCTGAGTATAGAAGCCACTAGCTGCCTCTAGGAACAGAGAAAGGTTTGCCTGAACTTCACTCCGATTCGGGTTTGCTCGATTCTTTGCCTGGCCTTGTAGTGTTGTGATCTGATTCTTAAAGGCATGATTCCAGCTGAAAACAAAATGTAATTCTATTTGGTATAGCAGTGACTCACTGGGCAGACACTGGTCCCCCTGAGAACAAGAAAGAACTGTTTGTTATAATTATAACACACTAGACAGTAAACCTGCATTAAAGTTATTCACTTAAATAACTTTATGCTCCCCTTTGAACAAGACTAAACAAGCAGTAGAATGCAACTGACCTTAGTAAACACTTACCAAATGTTCGAATAATCAGACTGTGGCTTCAGTTATTAATCTTTTAGGGCTACTAGACTTAGAACCTATTTAGGAATCCTCATACAAAATTAGAACTACAGTGGCAAGACCAAAGTAAAAGCAAGCTATTAACAAATTTCCATACATTGCACCATTGTGTCAAAAAATATGTGAGTGTTCTGTATCAAGTGGCATGTCTGGGGGTGGGGGTGGGGGAGATTTTTTTGTAAATATTAAGCCATATCTCTTATTTCTCTAAAACTTATTTCCCACAGCACTCAGTTCTAGTTCTATTTAATAGTTTATTTCTCTTGGGGTTAATATTTTCGTTAGAGCTTGAAATATAAACTCACTTTGACATTTCAATTTTGGCTATTCAAACTAAGAAACAACACAATGCTGAAATATGGCACACCAAAATCCTGTTATAAAATGCCTTTCGAATTGTATAGAGAATCATTTTAAATTCAGTTGTGGAGAAATACAGTCACTCCCTAATTTGGAAATCACAAAGAAACAAAACAAAAAAAGGGAACTAGGATGGAGGGAAGATATTACTGGCTGAAGGAAGCAAACACAGATAGATAGAGGGTTTACAACCTACCTGGAAAGTACCTAATTCTTTATCAACAGCAGCTTTTGAGGCTCTTTTGAAGCACTGGGGTTTTTAATGATTTATGAGGGCAATCAATCACTCCCTCAGCATTTTTGATGCCATCTTATCCATGACTCTAATATCAAAAATATGGGTTTGAGTGGTTGTGATTAAGCTCTATTACTAGATCTCCTAACAATATAAAGGTTAGGTGTGCAATACAGGAAAAACTAATCTTCACCACTACTTAGGGCAACAGGCATTATTAAAAAGAATATTCTTGATTTTTAATTTTCCACCAGGCTAATGTCCTTGTTCCAATTTACAAGGCAAGGTCTTCCATGAAAGACATTTATTTACTCAGTTGGGAATCTGGTCATCTGCTATTTCACCCCTAATAGAAAGAATGAGTGGAATAGCCTAAATATACAAAATCTTTCTTCAGTCTTATTAGGGGGGAAAAAAAGGAAACACCTATTTATTGGATTAAAAGGAAGAACTTTCCTTACAATGTAAACACATTTTCCTTTGGAAGACACTTATAGAATCATATTTATCAAAGAAAGCCTACTTCGTATTTCTTTTTTTAAATCATGGCTCAAATATAGGACTGAATACACTACAGAGAATCCAAACACTGTCTCTTAGTACTTGAAACACATACAAATTTGTTTTTATGATACGCCCTGAAGACCTTAATAAACCTCAACTCTAAACATTTCTCCTCTTGCTACCTAAGACTGTATCTAAAGTAATAACAATGGTCAAATATTTTGTTCAAAAAGGTCACAAGTATTAGAATTTCTTTCCTTTTTTTTTCATTGAAAAAGCTTACTCTGAAATAGGTTAAAAAGAAACAACCAAATTGTTCTCTTCTATTCTAAAGTCTTGGTGAGATTCCTGATCTTACAGGGACATCCCAAATGATAGTACTTACAGATCCTGTTCTACTTTCTTGTCTAAAGCATATTCCAAATCAGTAACCAGCATCTTCTGGTACAGGTCCTGCAGAGCCTGCCTGGATGTCCAGACCTCGGCTGGACCCAGCTTAGAATCTGAGTAACAAAACAAAAACAGAACAGTAGACGATAAACAGATAGTTAAGACCATTATGCCACACCAACAATTCCTTCACTCTCCATTCCCCAAAGCAAAAACATGCTTTAAACAGATATCATAGATAGCTGCAGAAGTTTTATACTACTACATCTCAGATGACTTTCACCTTTTGGCTAATGACTACATCTGTTTCAAAATGCTTCTGTATTTGTCTTTTAGTTTTGAAATAATGCCATGAAATGAAAAAGGCTTAAAAAAAGAGAATGGTTCACCCTTTGATCTTGGTTTGGATTTCTATGCATTCATACCATAGGAAGCCATATGCCTCATAATAAGTCACCCCATTTGAAATGATGGACTGCCAAGTTGGTCTGTTTACTCTCATAACTATATCTCTTTGTCCAAAGAAGCTGTTCTCTTTTTCTTTTGAATCATTTTCACAATTGTCCTTACAGAATCCTCCTGTCGGCTCACAATCCAGCAGCTGTTTGGGCATTCTGCTATTACTCCTACTCTCCTATGTATGTCAAGCCAATAAAGTCTTGACAGTGAGTGTTATTTTAACCATCGGTAAGACTGCTTGCCAAGACACTTTGTGAGCCATACATACTTGCTATTTAATGTAAATGAGGACCAGTAGCAGACAGTGATTAAACTGCTCAAGAGGCCAAATGGGAGACTGGGTGCAAGATGAAATCAGAAAGTCAGGCTATAACTATATGTAATACCAAATTGGGGTCATATTGTCTGCCAGAGTCCTACAAGGCACATTAGCCTTTCTGATTACTAGGCTTATGAGCGCAATAATTGACAGTGAGCTGCCTCAAGAGAAGAATTTAATAATGGACTTTGCAATTATATATCTCCGGCTGCTAGTTAGCCCGTCTGGTTGCGTTTAGTATTTTGCCGCGGCACAATGGCATAATCTTCACTCTTCTTTAGGTCTGCTATTAGTATCTACAGCCAGCATAATCCTATTCCACATACAGAATCTCCCAGACAACAGAGTTAATCCTTACAAGAGTTTGCTGGCTACTAAAAAATAGGGCCTATTTTTTGGTATCAGGTTCTCGGTCCCTTCCTTATTAAGCTTTTAATGACTAAATAAATAGATTTATAGATTTATTCAACCCTGCTTCAATTCACTGATGGCAGGAAAAGGAATGTAAGGGATCATTAACTCTGACCTATCAGTGAGACTGTCATTTAAATGAGCAGACTTAGTATCTTAAGGACAGGTCACCTTCTGGGCAGGTCAAATGTCCCCTACAAAAGTCAAACCCTCAGCCTACTTACTGCGGATGTTCAAGAGTTAAGAAAATGTAAAAGGTATATAGATGGCTTAACATTGTTCCATGCACAATTTCTGTCACGCGATATAGATTATGCTTACAATGCCAATACAAGAGCATAATACAGTAGCTCAGAGCTGACATCAGAATCCATAGTATGGAAGATGATGACAGTTATGTTAATAATGGGAAGAACTATAAACCTATAAAAAGTGTTTTTGGTTTTTCCATTATTTTTCTTGAGCAAGATGACAATGAGATTATCTAAAATTCTTAGAACATTAGCCTGCAATTCTAGAGGTTGAGAAAAAGAGATCTAAATAGCCCATTTCCTCTTGGTTGTAAATTTTGGCAGGTATGCTGCTTACAAGTTTAACTCTTCTTTGCAGGTTTCACTGCAGAACTAAAATCTTCAAAAATGAGGATGAGATCCATTAGCACTTATTGTTTTTTTAAATTTTAGGATGGTTATAGAAAGCATATTGTTGTTATGCTGTTATAGAGAACATATTGATCACTACATAGTTATTGCCATGTATTTCCTTATTTTGGAGTTAAATTCATCTGCTCCTTTTAGTGACTAATTCCAGTTATTCTTTCAAAAACACCTTGGCTGTTATTCAAAACAAAAAAGGTGAGAAAAGAAAGAAAAATGGCAAGGTAGCTCATTCAATTTCAAGGACTTTCAATTCGCAAGAGTTTTCCTGTAAACATTTTTTTCTGAAGGTTTACCTACTATTCAAGTTTGGGGAATTATAAACACAAAGATATAAATCTAATACTATGAGGTATTTGTGTTTATATGGTATATGAATTATTTTTTCTGTATCTCTTAAGTAGCTGATAAATAGCTTGTAAAAATTAAATGAGTATATGCATTAAATTAAGTAATATTCAACTCAGTGTAGCACAGATTACATAAAAATTTTGACAAGCCATCTAAGTAAGAATTCAAAGTATAAAAACAATAAATATTTAAAATAAAGAGTAAGTTATCATCCCCTCTGGCAACCAGGACAGTACTACAAGTAGTATAATAAGATGATACACTTCCCTTAATTTAATGGTATAAAATAAGTTGTGAAGAACAGAAGAGCCAGCAAATACCTGTCATGTCAGCCTTCAGGACTTCTGCCTGCCTAAAAAAGGGAAAAAGAACCTCTGTTAGAAACAAACTAGGCTCACCCAACATAAGTAACACTAAAAGTTAAGTAAAATTATATATGACAGTAAGAATGTATAACAGCTCTATTTGTGGCACTGCAAATAGTGTCCCTGCTTTAATGTTTAGAGTAGCATTAGATCTTGGCAAATTGATGCCATTCCTTACAAGTTCACAGGGTCATCGCGAACTCTTCTACTGAGTAGAGTTCATTTTCTTACTGTTTACCTCCAAATTTTCCCTCCATGAGGCCAGGAAATTCTATGTTTCTCAATTCACTAGCCACTACAACTATTTCAAATCTCCATTCTCCTCAATTCTTTTCGGCAAAGGACAGCCCCATACCTCAGGAAAAACAATGCCCAGTTACTAAACACTTACAGTCAGAGAGCCCTCTTCTTTCTTACTCTTGTTAAAATACTAGCAGTACTGCATCTCTTACTTAAGACCAGTAATTACACTTAGTATGCTCTTTCTAACCTTTTTAAGGACTTCTGCCCCTTTAATTACCCTCTCCCCTCTTTCAATAATTTAAAAACTTCCCTCTCTATTGGATCCTTCTCACAGTATTTAAACATGCCCTATTCTCTCACAGATTTTAAAACCTTCTATCCTAGATTTTCCTCTAGCTGCTGCTTCTTTTCTCTCTCCCAAATTCTTCAAGAATTGCCTATATTCAAGAGGTCCAAAACTGAACTCGTGACCCATCCCCACCCCCATCCCTGGTTCTCTTTCTAGTGTTTTGTACCTAGGCAAATGTATCAAGGCTTTCCAGTTGTGAAAAGCAGACACCTGGAAGTCATCCATAACATTCTCTCAAATCCCTGGTAATCTATCAACTCCAAAAAATTTTACCTACCAAATACATCTTGAATCTGTAGCTCTCCCTTTACTTCCTCTTCAGTCACTATAATTCAAGTTACAACCATCCCTTGCCTGGAGTATTGCAAAGCCACCAAATTGTTTTCTCCACTTCACTCTTGTCTCATTTCATTCTGCTCTCTCCACTGCTACCAGAAGGATCTTTAAAAAAATGCAAATCTGACCTCCCCAACTGCGCACTTAAGACCCTTTAATGATTTTCCACTGCTTTTAGGGTAAAAACCAAGATCTTTATTAAAGTGGTCTACAAAGTCCTCTGTAACTGAATAGAGTCTCTGTACTCTACTTCTACCATTATTCTCTTCTCTCCTTGGTCTCTGTGTTCCAGCCCCTGGACTTCTTTCTGGATTCTCCAATGTGCTTGGCTCCCTTGACGCTCAGGGCCTTTGTAAAGAAGAGTCCCTTTGCTAGGAATACATCTTCCTCCTTTGTCTGGTTAATTACTCATCCTTTGTCTCAGTAAAGACATTACCTCCTCAGGAAGCTTTACTTGAACCCTGCATACATGAAGGATATTCCTGTTTTATGCTCTCAAAGCACTTGTACTTTTTCTTTACAGTGTGTATCACAGATTTTAGGAATGCTCACCATCACAACTTCTTTGCCTACACAGGGCATTCAATACATATTTTTTAAGTGAAGAAAGGAAAAAGGCTAAATTATTTTCATATACTCTAAAAAGGTAAGTATATAAACTTACGAGATTTCCATTTTTAAAAACAAAGTTTGACATAAAAGCTAGAGAATATTAGAGATTCTAAAAGTTTTACTGTAAATGCTTTATGTAATTTATTATTTGATAACAACTGAATTTTAGTTTCATCAAAACATAACATGAATCTTTTTGTTTTCTTAGCTTTTAAAAAGATATCTATATTTTTTAAAAATCAAGATTTCAAATAGAATCACAATACGTTGCTATAGAAACCACAAACCACAAGAACTATCAATATAAATGAACAATACCAAATAAACAGCTACACTTAGTCCTAAAAGGTAACATCACATCAAATTCCATTATCCATAAAGCCTAGTTTGAGTGTTAAACTTCAGCCGTAAAAAAAAAAAAAAAAAAAAAATCCTCACAAAGTATTTGATTTATGCCCTTAAAATCTAAGATCATACTTAGGAATAGCACACATCCTAACCTACCAACAACCTCCTCTCCTCCCCCACCCCAAAACCCTCCTAGAGTACTAACTTATGAACCTTATACTGAGACAACCAACCTCACTTATGCATCTCCACTGGATTCAATACCTTTCATTCTGAGCTGCCAAGTTACAAAGGACTTATTTCACAATGCTTCCATATGTTAGCTAAAAATACATACTCTAGTTTATACAAGATACACTTAGGATCATGTGTCTAATGATTGCTTTCTCTTTCCAAACAAGATTTGCTTGTAAAGATGAACAAATGTCATCTTGGTATGCTAACATCTGCCTAACGAGGATACTAATTTCCAGTCAAATGAAGATCATATTGAGCATATAACAGGAACTATTTCCAAATAATCTGCTTCTCTGATGGGCCATCAGTAAGAGAAGAGCTATAATTCTAACAGTTTCTGGAGCAGGCTTCTAGGCTTTGATAAACAAAGATCAAATTTTCACTCTACATTTTTATACACTATAATCTGCCCAAGAAAAATGTAAAACTAAAAATCCAAACACTAACAAAAGTGCAAAAATGCCATAAAAACTATCTGACATGAATGTTCAAGCATTTTGAAATTCCAAGAGTTCTGATTCCTTATTAACACAGGGGAAGAGATGCTCCTCTGTGCACAGTTCTCTCCTAGGTTCTGAAAGAGACATGTGTTAATGACTAAAATAACCTTGTTAAATTGAAATGATGAAAAGCTAGCTAAATGGAAAATGTAACAACCTTGGGAGATAGCTACTATGATTCCCATCCCATAAACAAGGAAGTTAAAGCTCTGAAATAATTTGTCCATAGTCACAAAGCAATTAGGTACAATTACGTACAAACTTAGTTCTTTCTGACTCCAAAGTCCAAGTCATTTCTATTTCTTTTAAATTAGAATAAAAAAATTCTATGACATAAAAAGCTAACGTAGACTTATCTAGGTTCAGTTTTGTGCTCTGTCGATTAAACCCTAACATTTAAGACAACTAGTCTAAATTTAAAAATCGGTTCAGGGACTTCCCTGGTGGTCCAGTGGTTAAGCATCTGCCTTCCAATGCAGGGGATGTGGGTTCAATCCCTGGTCGGGGAACTAAGATCCCACATGACGCGGCGCAACTAAGCCTGTGCGCCACAACTACTGAGCCTGTGCGCGGCAAACTACAGAGACCACGCGCTCTGGAGCCCACGTGCCACGCACCGCAACAAAGAGCCCACGTGCTGCAACAAAGGGCAACGAAGATCCCACGTGCTGCAACTAAGGCCCCACACAGCCAAAAATAATAAATAAATAAATTAAATAAACAGATATTTTTTAAAAGATCACATTAGGAAATAAATACCTGGGATTTTTATCAAAAGGACCACAAGAAGTAAAATTCACATTCTAGTGCAGTGGTCAGTCTGTGGATGAAATTCCCTCCTTCACACTGGATCAATTTTTATAAATAAATTTTATTGGAACAGTCACGCCCATTCGTTTACATATCATCTATGGCTGCTTTCTGCTACAAGAGCAGAGGTGAGTAGCTGAGACAACAATCACATGTCTCACCAAGCCTAAAACAGTTACTATCTGGGCCCTTTACAGAAAAAGTTTGGCTCTCCTGCTTCAGGGAGTACTTCATCAAAAATGAGAAGTCGAATATGTGTAAGTTCCCAAACCAAACAGTTTTCCCATATGAGGAATCATCAATAACAGTTTCCTCAGACTAAAGATCTATTTTTATTCGTTAATGTCATAATCTTGTCACAAAGAAGACTATGTTAAAATATAGTCTCATGTAATCAGAAAGTTAGTACTTGTAGGCCATGCTATATTTCTGATGGAATTAATTTGCAAATGGCTTAAAACATGGTTAGGTTTATATATTATTATCCACTAACTCTTCCTTTTTCTGTGTACCAAAAATACCCATTTAGATAGGTGAGAGGGGGCTTCCCTGGTGGCGCAGTGGTTGGGAGTCCGCCTGCCGATGCAGGGGACACGGGTTCGTATCCCGATCCGGGAAGATCCCACATGCCGCGGAGCGGCTGGGCCCGTGAGCCATGGCCACTGAGCCTGCGCGTCCGGAGCCTGTGCTCCGCAACGGGAGAGGCCACAACAGTGAGAGGCCCATATACCGCAAAAAAAAAAAAAAAAAAAAATAGGTGAGAGGGTTAAACTAAAAATTATCTCACAAGAAAAGGAATCCCTATTCTCCCACTCTTAGTTTTTTTAATAATGTATAATATACAAGAAATCAAATCAATAGATATGTGATCTTACACCGACTGCTTTCATAAAGATTAGCACAACATTGGCTATTTGATTATTTTACGTTTTTATAAAGAAAAAATACTACACCTCAATGACCTACTGGTTTTGTTAAAGACCAATATTGTTAAAGATTAACGTTACAATGCTTATATAAAGAGACAATAGTTTTTAAATGTTTCCTCTTGGCTTCTAGAAGGTGTGGCCACACGAGATCCTTTTTATTCTTACTTTAAGCTAAAGGAATTAATGAAAAGAATGAATGAATGAAGAATCAAAGAACTAAAATCATCATGCCTTCAATAATAAAATAGCACTATTAAATAGTTATAAAATATAAAGCTTTCAAAATACTAAATATATTGTCTCAGTTCGTAAATAATAAGGGAAATTAAGCATTTCTATCAAACACTAAAAGAGAAAGTCATTAAAAGACTGAATAAAATTTGAAACATTCAGTGATCATCAAATATGTTTAAAGCTAACCATCTGAAACAATACTCTTGGAGAGAACATGATCATCAAGATCTATAAATACATTTAATGCATTCTAATGCACTAGGTATATACTAAAATAGCTTACACTATATTTAGGACTTATTATTGCCAGACACTGTTCTAAAGTAAGGGCTTTCCATAGGGTAATCATTCAATCCTCACTATGTACTATTATTGCCCCCACTTTATAGCTGAAGAAACCCAAGGAGATAGAGATTAAGTAACATGCCCAAAGTCATCAAGTTAGCAAGTAGTAGAGGTAGCATTTTAACACCCTGATTCCAGAGGCTAACTCCTAACCATTGTATCATAGTTCCCGTTATACAAGACTGTAAAGGGAAAAAAAAATGGAATGTTTGATAGTAATTGCCCAAAGAATTGGGGTTTTCAAAGGTTAAACATTTTATGGTAATTTTTTAATAATGTCACTAGAGGAAAAAAACTAATTAATGGTTATCTTCTTTAACAAATAGCTTGATTATACATAGCACTGATATAACAATGCAAGGTAACAAATACAGGATAATCTCTCTTATGATCACACATTAATATTCATGGTTTAAAAATATAGGACATTTCCAAATCAGGGGCCGATACAATGAAGGATTCCTTTTACCTGGCCTTCCAACCCCCTTTCTCATATGAGCAGAACATAGGAATGTAAGCCAATATCCTCTAAACTCACAGCTGTTAAGGAAAGGTAAATCAGGCTCTTTTGTTCTGGGAGGTAATGCTAGAGCAACTTTTTTTGGAAATTTAAATAAAAGCCACAGCAGGTTTTATTTCAAGATAATTTACCTATTTCCATAAAGTACTACGGAGTATTTGGGATAACAGTAGCCAACAATTATGACCATAAACATAATAACCTAATGATAATTATTTGTGTTAAATAACAGGCCAGACAGTAGACACTATAAGGTGAGTGTGTGCTTACACATGCAGACACACATGCACATATACACTTAGATCTTTAAGATATCACCAAGTGTCATGGCATTAATCAGAAAAAAATAAATCACATCACTCTACTGTTGAATTTCACATAGAAAAGAACATCTAGGGAAGATGCTGCTCCTGAAGGAGCTTTTCTCAGTAAGAGATAATAAAAATACTAACTTGCTTTCTCTCTTTATGGAACGTTTTGGCACGAATTTTCAAATCTCCTAACACTCCACTGCTCTATATTACAACGTTCACTCTACAATCTATACAATTTGAATATGTGTACCTAGTTTTATAAAGGGCCATTTCTGGTCTGGGAATCTCAAAGTATGAGAAGGAGTTATTCTTCCAGGCAGAGAAAATATCACAACAATAAAAACAAAGCTGGGGTTCCCTGGTGGCGCAGTGGTTGAGAGTCCGCCTGCCAATGCAGGGGACACAGGTTCGTGCCCCGGGCCAGGAGGATCCCACATGCTGTGGAGCGGCTGGGCTCATGAGCCATGGCCGCGGAGCCTGCGTGTCTGGAGCCTGTGCTCCGCAACGGGACAGGCCAGAGCAGTGAGAGGCCCGCGTACCACAAAAAAAAAAAAAAAAAAAACAAAGCTAAGCCAGTGAAGGAGGTAGATTAATGGATCAAATGCACAGTAGGAAGCTACAGAAGATGAGCTGGAGAATCAAGGCAGAGAGCAAACTGTGAGGCCTTGTATGACATGTTAAGGAGCTCAGATTCTATCTTTTAACTACTAGAACAGTGCTGAGTTTTAAACAGGGGCACAGCATTGTCAGAATTGCATTTTTAAAAGACTACAACAACAAGATGCATGGAAGGTGGATTTTAAAAGGGCGAGACTGGAAGAAAGGCAGTGATAATACAGATGAACAGAAAAGCCTCGATTCAAGAAATATCTGGAAGTAAAATCAGCAGGAGAAAAATAAAGCAGAGGAAACAGTCTAAAATCATTCCCAGATTATTGGCTTGGACATCTGGGTATTTGACAAAGTGGGGGTGAGCAAGCAGACACTTAAAGATGAGTGTCAAGCACAGGGCAGACATCAAGACCAGGGATACAGTGTTGGAGTGATCAGCACAGCGATGGTAGTTAAAACCGTAAGAGTAAATGTAATTGCCCAGAAAGGCAGAAGGGTGGTGCTAGCTCCCTATCTTCATTTTTAAGTGGCAGATAAAAGAAAGACAGCCCATGAAGAACACCAAGAAGAAACTACAGGTGTACGAGAGCAAGAGAAGAGTGGTATAGGGAAAAGAAGAAGATAAAAAGGAAGAGTATTCAACAATCTCAAAGGCAGTGGATAAGTACTATAAGGATTGGAAGGTGTGTTAGATTTGGTGAAATAAGAGTCAATGATAGCCTTGCCAGACAAAGAAAAAATGTCAAATTGCAGTGAGAATGAGGAACAAATGAGAGGGAGAAGTTTAAGGCAACTCTTAAGACACCGGGCTGTGAAGAGAAAGAGAAGGGGGCCATGGGTAAAGAGACGTTTCTTTTTTTCAATGGGAGAGACTTGAGCATGTTTAGAATGAAGAAAAGAAGCTAGGAAAAAGGAATACCTTGAAGATATAGGAAAGAACAAAACTAACAGAGCATGATTCTGGAAGAGATGAAAAGACATGAGAATATAAAAAAGACAGGAGGCAAGACTGGCTTTGAAAAAGAGGCAGGATGAAATTGGAGGAAGGTAAGATTAGACAGAAATACGCTAGGAAAATTTGGGAGTAGTGCAGGGTGGAGAGATGTCCAGAGAATTCACTGCTACATTGCCTCAAATTCAGAGATAAAGTAGGAGAATCAGATCAGTGTCTGAAACTAAGAGGGAGATTAACTGAGGAGAATGGTAAATCTCTGAGCTAATTACAAAATGAATAGGCAAAAGAACCTGAGAAAAAGTGATGAGTGCCATATGGATTAGACACAATGGAAAAATGTGAGGAAGAAGGTTCCCTAACACAGAGAATAATGCCTGGTACGTCATAGTTGTTCACTAAAATGTTGCTGAATTAATGAATGGTAAAATGTGCATCATACTCAAGGCAATTTTATGTAACACAAAATGATACAGAATAAAAAAGACGTGGCCCTGAATCTGGGTTTCTTACATATTAGTAGTGCTACCTTGGAGTTTCTTTCCAAGAAACTTCAATTTCCTCATCTATAAAACAGGGATACAAACTCCCTTTCAGAGTTGCTATCAGGAATAAATAAGACAACAGGTAAGTTACATAAAAGAACATGAGTGATAACTCCTAGAGGGAGGGTTAATCTGACTATGACTTGAATACTTCAGTGACCACCAAATTACTTTTGCTAATCTAGTCACTGACAAAGGATCCTTTCTGAAGCAACACACTAGGTTGAAGAAGACAACATTCCAAGGTGGAGGTCAAAAATCCTAGATACCATCACATAAGGCTAAGTGACAAAAGAGAAACTGTTTGAACGTAATGACCGCATTCTAGTATGCACATAAAATAAAACCAGAGATTGATACATAAAAATTGCAAAGAATTTATGTTATTGTACTTTTTGTTTCTCCCCAAACATTAGCTTTGATTATATAAAACTTAAAAACTCACACAACTAGGAAGTGGTAGAACTTGGGTTCCACCCTGCAGTCTGGTTCCAAAGCTCATAAGCGTTACACAGTAAAGCAAGTCTTCTGGAATGGCCTGGCTATAGGTGTCACTGTCATAGTATCAACTTCTAGGGGCAACTAGCATTTCTCATTTAAAAGCCCCATCTCTAAAATCAAGCACCTTCACACTGTCATTTGAACTGATACAAGCTGCTGTGACAAGAGTTACCTGCAGAGGGCTTCTCTTATATACCATCATATACCTATTCTATAGGCACCTAGGAGGCTTGACTGCATCCAGGCTGACATATAGAACCAAGAACTGATGTTCCCTGCACTCAAATGAACTGCAATATATGTAACCCAAAACATAGGAATTTTTATTTTAAAGGATAATCTACAAGATAAAGTACATGTCCCTATGTTTATCATAAATATTCAGAGACCACATATATAAACATAAACATTTCTTAAATTTAAATGTTTAAAATTTTTCCTTGGACTATAAGATATAAACGCTCATGACAAAGTAAACATGCCAAAGTTCTTATGAAGCTACATAAGTTTAAAAAACAAACAAAAAACCCCAAACCATTAGCACTCCCCTCCCCCCATCCTGGCCAATATCAAATGCTTCAGAAAGCTTCTAATTCTTGTACTAGTGTTCATAGTATATGAATACTTTAACATATATCTCTAAAAGGAATACAAACATGTAGAAATCCCTTGTAATTTTCATCCTACCTAATATTACTTGATTTCAGATGCTCCTCTGATTTCAAGTTTCCGGTCCTCATCTGGGACTTAAATGAAACGTTTTCTCCCACAATGACTATCTGCAAGAACATCCAATTTCTCATAAGGTAGAATGGTTTAAGACATTCTAGATAGAGGAGAGGAGGAAAATATGAGTTAACCCACAATAACAGAGAACCCCCTTGAAGAAAGTTAAATTTTCTCTTTATTTAAAATGATCTAATGTCAAAGGCAAAGGGAAAATATCAAAGCTTTTTTTCCTTTTTATATTTAGTTTCTTTGGAATACACATTTAAAAATTCTGTTTTGTATATTTCTAAAATTCTAGTTTGGGATCAAAGTGTTATTCTAATCTCCCTCCCTGCCTGCAAGCTGAGTGATCTCTATAAGACAGAAACCAGTTACCCAGCAGGGCTCTTGCAGCACCAAGGTGAGAGTGCCCTGTAGAACACAGGAGCAGATGGTTGGTCCAAACTGGACTGCTTATGGAAGGAAAAACATGTAAAGTAATTAAACCACAATTATAGATGGTATAAATAATGCTTACATTCTAAGACCAGCTGAAAACGGCAGGTTTTAGATCTTCATTCACTCACTGAACAATGATTTGGTCATTTCTATGTACTAGATACGGTGTTAAGGACGAAGTATACAATGATGAACAAAACAGATTATAGTTCCTACCAGATTTAAATTCTAATGTGGACACAGACCAACAAGGAAAGAGGAAGCAGTAGAAAGTAGTGGTTAAAGGCATGGGCTTGGGTATCACGCTGCACTCAACGGCATGCCGGGAATAACTCAAGCCACAGGAAAGACATAACACAATTTCTTAGAGACATCAAGTTAACTCAAAGATCTGGACAAAATAAATTAATTATTATTGAATACTGATAACTGCTTACATTTAAAATTATTATGTAGCAGATTCTATGCTAAATGTTCTATACACCTGATCCCACAGAATGGGAATATAAAATGTAGTAAAGTACCTTATATTCAGACTGCCTGGGTTCTAACGATGCTCTGCCACTTATTAGCTGTATAACCTTAGGAAAACTGCTTCTCTATGCCCCAGTTTTGTCAGGAGTAAGAAGGAGATAATAAAAGTACCTTCTTCATTGAGATGTTTTGAGGATTAAATGAGGTAACAGAAATAAAACACCTAGGATTGTTTCTTGTTAAATAAGCCCTCAAAACTGTTAGCTACTATTGTCATTATTATCATTATAGGTATTATTACTCTTCCCAACAATCCTAAGATGTAAGTGTTATTATCCTCATTCTAAAATGAGGATACTGAAGCTAAGAATGCACATTAATCAATTCTAGAATAGAAGACAAAGTTATTCGTAATTTTTAACAATAAAACACCAGTCTTAAGAGAAATTTCAAACATGCAGGAGGTCTATGTGGACTTTGGCTCCATACTTCCAAAGCATGTGACTTTAGTTGTACTTCAGTGAAAAAGACTAGGAGAAAATACCTCATGACAAAACCCAAGCTCATTAGTATAGTCTCATGAATGCCATAGGGGTTTGGTTAAATATTATAAATGTTTAAAAGGTCCCTGAATGAAAGAATAAAATTTAAAGTGAATATATAAAGAAAACTAATAATCACTGGGGACCTAGGTAATCGACAAGTGGATTACATAAACCATTATCGATTTAATTTTCATAGCAACCTGAGGTAACTACTATTTTTCCAATTTTATAAATAAATAAATAAACAAAGGCTCAGAGATTTTAGGAAATTTGCCCCAAATCACAAAGATAGTGGGGTTCAAATCCAGGTGTATCAGAATTCCAGAACCTAAACTTCATTTATTCATTATTCCATGATGCAATACAGACCTCAATTTTCAACAATTATAGCCTAAAAAAATATAGCCTAGCCTCACTGTGATTCCAACATCACACAAAACCCACTTTTTAAGTTCTTTTTTGCTAAACAAGAAGAAAAAAAAAAACCTCTTTAGTTGCAAAATGTACAGTAAATAACATACAATTCTATAGCATATTAACAAAATCAAATTACCAGCTGACTTAGGCAACAGATCCAAAGAAATTAAGAGTTTATAACATATCTGGCTCATATCAATTACACAAAAAAATATCTGAAAAGTTAATGATGGAATATTTTCCAAATCTGATGAAAGTTATAAACCCAGATATCTAAGAAGCTCAATAAACTTTGAGCATTTGAGCACAAAAGAAAACCATACAAAGGCACTGTAATCAAATGGCTGAAAAGCAATGATAAAGAGAAAATCTTAAGAGCAGGCAGAGAAAAATATAAAGATAAGAATAATGGCAAAATTCTTATCAGAAAAAATGCAAGCCAGAAGATAATGGAATAATATCTTTAAACTAGTGAAAGAAAAAAAAAGAACAAACCCCAAATCCTATCAATCTATAATTTTATATCCAGCAAAAATATCCTTTAAAACTGAAGGTGAAACAGATATTTTTAGAAACACAAAAGCTGAGAAAATTTGATGCCAGTAGATCAATACCATAAGAAATATTAAAAACAAGCTCTTGAGGCTGTTAGAAAATGGTACCAGATGGAAACCTGGAACTACACAAAGAGATGAGGAGTGTCAGAAATAATAAACATGTAAGTAAATGTAACTTTCTTCTTCTGTTTTTTAAAAATTTATTTATTTAATTTTTGGCTGCGTTGGGTCTTTGTTGCTGCACACAGGCTTTCTCTCGTTGCGGCGAGCGGGGGCTACTCTTCATTGCGGTGTGCAAGCTTCTCCTTGTGGTGGCTTCTCTTGTTGCAGAGCACGGGCTCTAGGCATGTGGGCTTCAGTAGTTGTGGCACACAGACTCAGTAGTTGTGGCTCGCGGGCTCTAGAGCGCAGGCTCAGTAGTTGTGGCGCACCAGCTTAGCTGCTCCGCGGCATGTGGGATCTTCCTGGTCCAGGGCTCGAACCTGTGTCCCCTGCATTGGCAGGCGGATTCTTAACCGGTGCGCCACCAGGGAAGTCCTACTGCTTCTTTTTTTAACCAGGTATAAGGCACCATGCTAAGAACTTTTACTCTGTTATCTAATTTATTCCTTCTCAAACCCTAGGAAACATATTATTTCCATTCTAACACTGAGGAAACTGGAATCAAAAGGTTAGATAACTTACCCAAGATTATACACCCCGTTTTCAAACTCAGGGCTGCCAGAAAGTAAAGGCCTTACTCTTAAATCACTATACCTTTAAGTGCTGTGCTTGGCTAATGCTCATATTTGGAGTATCAGGCTAAACTTTCTGATAATATAGCTTCACTTTTGAAAGCAAAGTAACACACTGACAAGGTAAATCCCATGAGAGATAACAGCTTTCGATATAAGAATTATCCTGAACATAACAAGAAAAAGACAAATAGAAAAAGTACCAAATTCAAATAGAGTTAGAAAACAAAACAAAACAAAACAAACCAAGGAAACACATGAAGACAAAAACAAGGCCAGAGCAAAGAGTCATAACAGACATTAGTAAACTGAAATACATTCATACATGCTTTGAATGAATATTCATCAAATATATGCAAAGATTCCACTATGCATCAGGCACTGCAGAGGCCTTAGGGATACAAGTGTTAGCAAAACAGTCCCTGTCCTCAATTAAAAAAAGAGTCTTTGGAGTTAAAAACAGAAACCTTTGGTGACCTGACCGAGTATAGTTTCAGTGGAAAGGTAGGGGTAGAAACCAGAGAACAATGGGTTGAGGGAGTCAGTATAGACCATGTTTATAAGGTGATAAATGGGGAAGATAAATATAGAACAAATGCTAGGGAAGGACAGGTTAAGGGAAGCTTGCTCAAATGTTTATGACAAAGCTCCAATTAAGGAGGGAAAAGGTTGAACATAAAAAAAGTCTGTGGGCTTCCCTGGTGGCGCAGTGGTTAAGAATCCACCTGCCAATGCAGGGGACACAGGTTCGAGCGCTGCTGCGGGAAGATCCCACATGCCAGTGGAGCAACTAAGCCCATGCTCCACAACTACTGAGCCTGCGCTCTAGAGCCTGTGAGCCACAACTACCGAAGCCCGCACACCTAGAGCCCATGCTCCACAGCAAGACCGCAATAAGAAGCCCGCACACGCAACGAAGAGTAGCCCCAGCTCGCCACAGCTAAAGAAAGCCCATGATCAGAAATGAAGACCCAATGCAGCCAAAAGTAAATTAAAAAAAAAAAAAAAAAAAAAAGTCTACGAGATCCAGAGCAAAAACAAAGAAAACCACCTTAATAAGGAAGATGAGAAACTTTTCTTTTCTAAGAGCGACAGAGGCAAGGACTAGTAGAGGAAGGAACAGGAAGCAGATCAGTCCCACCAAAAGGTTTTTATTTTTATGTTCAAATAAAGACCATTTGCTAAGACAGTAAAACTTCAATAAAACAGCAAAAGTTTAACTAGTGTAAAGAAATGGGCAAAACTGGGGGGAAAATCAACTAACAGATATTGAAGTGGAAGACTGCATTTAAACAACTGGGCAGTCTGTAAGATTTTTTTTCCAGTGAGGCTATCCATAATACCCAAAGCAGCATATTTTCAGAATCATTCAGAGCAGATTTTCCTAGACAAGTGATCTGGGAGGACAAGAGGACTGAGGATACTGGTAAGACAGGTTAAAGTAATATATCAAAAAATGGGCAGAAGAGCAAAAACAGGAGGAGGAAGAAAAGAAAAGAGTAGGAAGTGACTAATAGCGAAAAATTTGGAATCTACACTGGAAGTCCTGAACAGAGAAGCAGCTGGATTAATGCGGATCAGGCTGTGGTCAAAATGGAATGGTTGAATGTAAGAAGACTTTAGAGGTAGAAGAATTCTGAAGAATGAAGTCTAAGATATAATATGGACATACATAAAGGTTAATATATTAAAGAGAAAGATTAAGAGAGAAAAGAAGAGAAAAAGGAGAGCTGCATTTTAAAGAGTGTTCTAAGAAAACATCAGTTCTATGAGCTGTGACATAGCTTTGGAAACACCAACCTCTATCTCCCTCTTGGAGGTTCATAATACACATTAGCATGTTACAAACTATGAGAAGTCTTAAATAAAGAATTCAGTCTAACCCCGTATTTTGAAATTTATTTTGCCTTGGATATACTGAGAACCCTAACATATATGAATTTCCCATGTTCAGCGGAATACACTCTGGGAAATGCTAGAGTATTGGATAGACTTGTCTGTGTGTAATACAAGACATCAAGGAATCTGCTTCAAAAAAAATGTGAGATCATGAGACCTTCAGTACTGATGAGGATGTACAGAAACAGGTACTTTTCAAACACTGCTAGGGCCAGAATAAACAGTACAAACTTTCTGGCAACATCTACCAGGCATTATTTCCCCATTGCTGCTGTAACAGATTACCACTAATTTAGTGGCTTAAAACAACACAAATTTTATTCTCTTACAGGTCTGAAAATCAGAAGCCTGAGTGAGTCTCGGTAAAAATCAAGGTATCACCATGGCTGCGCTGCTTTCTGGAGGCTCTAGGGAAGAAACCTAGTTTTTGCATTTTCCTTGTTATTGAGACTACCTGCATTCTTTGGCTTGTGACCCCCTTCCATTCCAACAGGATGTTATCCTCTGTGGTTCTTTTCTTTTCTTTTAAATTTATTTATTTACTTATTTTTTGGCTGCTTTGGGTCTTCGTTGCTGCACGCGGGCTTTCTCTAGTTGAGGCGAGCCGGGGCTACTCTTCGTTGCGGTGCGTGTGCTTCTCACTGCGGTGGCTTCCCTTGTTGTGGAGCATGGGCTCTAGGTGCATGGGTTTCAGTAGCTGTGGCACGTGTGCTCAGCAGTCATGGCTCTCAGGCTCTAGAGCACAAGCTCAGTAGTTGTGGCACACAGGCTTAGTTGCTCCGCAGCATGTGGGATCTTCCCGGACCAGGGCTTGAACCCATGTCCCCTGTATTGGCAGGCAGATTCTTAACCGCTGTGCCACCAGGGAAGTCATGTCTCTCTGGTTCTGATTCTTCTGCCTCCTTCTTCCACAGTTAAAGGATTCTTGTGATTACACTGGGCCCACCAAAAAATCCATGATAATCTCTTTATTTTAAGGTCAGCTGATTAGCAACCTTAATTTCTTTCCCCTTGCCATGTAACATAATATATTTATAAGTTCTGGGGATCAGGATGTAGACGTCTTTTGGGAGGCGTGTTATTCTGCCTACCACGCTTAATAAAATATTTTGAAATGTGCATATCTTGTCATTCAAATAAGCATGCACAAGAATATGTGTGTACCAGGATGTTCATTACAGCATTTTTTAATAATAATAAAGTATTGGTAACAACACACATTTTCATTGTTAGGAATTCAGTTTAGAAAATTACAGTACTCCTGTAATTTTCAGCATGCTGATGTTTCCAATGATGCTTTAGATATATAATTATGAACATGTCTTTGATAAAATGTCAAGTGACAAAAGAAAGATTACAAACTATATAAATGAGAACAATCTCAGTTGTTAAAACTATATACATACATATGTTTATACAAGTATGCGAATGCTAATATACATATAAAAAAATAACTGAAAGGCTACACAACCCTGGATGGTAGGGTGACTATAAGTTCCTGTGTGCCTGGAACAGTCCAGATTTATGCCTGATGTCCCAGCAATAATTAGCACTCTCTTTCACTGTTATATGATCACTTCTAAATTTTTCTGGGTTTTGTTTTGTTTAAAACAAGTATGTATTACTTTCCTGGATGCAGAAGTGGCAAGAACCAGATCTATATTACACGTGAAATTTTTAAAAACTAAAGTAATTTTTAAGAAATATGTTTTCTAATATATTAATCTGCAAACACTAATCGTGAATCATCTGAATTATATATACATATTATACCACTTGACAGCATCAATGGCAAACAGATACCAAAAGGGAAAATTTTTCATTTTTAAAAGCACTGCCCAAGTGTGTACAGTGGACAAGGAGGGAGCAGATTAAGGCCAATGCCAACTCTGCCACTAATGAGGTACTCATTTTCCTTCTCTACAAAATGCCAATCCAGTTATGTAAGGTTATTGGATAGAAGAACTTAAGAAGACAATTATATAAAAGCATTCTGAAAAGTATAAAGCACTAGTAAAATGTAAGATGATACTCTTGAGGAATAAACAGAGTTAAGACCTGTCAACTACCTTCTACCCATTTAAGGCACAATTGCTGCCAACCAACTCAAAGACTACAAGTTTTAAGGTATATATTCATATTCAGAAATGCAGAAAATGAAAACAATGCATAAATTAGGCTCTTTACCCACCTAGAACCATGGTGGGTTTTATATATACATCTTCCCATGTAATTCTCCCAATACTTCTATCATTGTCATTTTATAAACAGGAAAGTACAGAGCAAAGAGCTAAAACTAGAGAGGTTTAAGGTAACACAGCAGAGCTGGGATCTGAACTCAGGACAACCTAAATACAAATTAGGCCAATCTTAATTCAAAGGCTTTGCTCATTCAACTCACTACATTATGTCGTTTTCATAGGAAGCCAAAAAAAAACCCTGTATTGGTTTACAGACAACCTAATTAACATATTTTTAAATTAATTAACATATTTTTAATTAGCAAGTGACAAACATGTTAACATTTTCAGAATCTATGACCAATATGCCTTAACCTGAGGCAATATGCCTGAGTTGTGCTTCTTAATATTCTGACCTTTTTTCATGGAGAAGCAAAGCAAAACTAATGATTATTTTAGACAAATAATATTATTATTTCAGTTATCTAAACTAAGCAGAATTTTTTTTTTTTTTTGGGCCACGCTGTGTGGCTTGTGGGATCTTAGTTCTCTGAGCAGGGACTGAACCCAGGCCCTCGGCAGTGAGAGCACAGAGTCCTAACCACTGGACCGCCAGGGAATTCCCTAAACTAAGCAGAATTTGAGAAATATGTATTTTAGATATTAAAACACAAAATTTTCACTTTAAAATATCTACACAAACTGTATGTGCGCAGAAGTACAAAATTTTGCAGATGCCCTAAGATACTTTTTATATTCAAATTCATCCTGTGGTGGTTCTCTTAGCACTATGCTTTTTATCTTTTCCCACCAGCAATAAAAAAATTTTCAAGTAAGTATACCTCTAACTCATCTTTTCTTTGAATACCATCTTCCAATTCCATTTTACTCTGATTATCTTATACCTCATCACCACACAGTATCTCAAAGAAAATTTGGTTAGTTGTTGCCTGGTGAAGAACTAAATAATAATTCATGACCTTTCTAAGAAGCAGTATTAGTAAAACACATTCTAATATACTATATTCCAACTAATACAGCACTGAAATAGTAGGGCTTTGGGAAGAGGAGGGATGGAAAAAGGACTCAACATGGTCAGTGAACCCATGGAGTTTTTGGAAATAGACTGAGGATATTAATGCATCAATACAGCAATTCTTTAAATATAATAGATTTCAGAATCATGCTTCTCACTTAAGACAGACACTACAGAAGGGAAAATTGCCATCAAGAACTGTGGGAACAAAATGTTAATGATCAAAAAGGGTCTACAACGGTTTTTTTTCTTTATGGCAGATTTGAAAAAGTTAAATCCAAAGAGACTTCACTTAATGTTCTGATCTCATCCCCCAATGCTACAGAACTCCTTTCCGCACCTCCGCCTTCCATGTTTGATCTCAACAGGTGAGGGATTCTATAAAATAAGTCTATAAACTCAGTTATTTTCAGAATTTTCATGTATTCATTAAAACTCCCCCCATAATAATTTAGTAATGTTCCAAACAACTAATTTTTGCCTAAGATGAGGCTACTGTCAAAAACATGGAAAGGAAATTTAAATATTTATGTATCTTAAAGGAAATACTGGAGGCATTACATAAATTTCTCATCTCTTCATATTCTAGTAGAAATATATACAACAAACATCAGCCATTTAAGTATAAATTATTCCCGTAAGACTAATGAAAGGTTTATTGAAAGAGAACCTTAGACTCCCAAAGGAAATGCAGAACGAGATTTAGAGTTCCTCCAACACACAGTCCCCAAGCATTTACTCATTCTGCCTGCTACATTCTTCCCTTCTTTTTTTTTCCCCCCACTGGAAAATAACTTTATTGGATTCTACCAGCTGTATAATCTGTTCTGACATTAGGCCCCTTTTTCCTTTGCAATTTGGTCCTTCTTAAGTGGTCCCATGAATGCTTTCTTCTCCTCCACAGTCTGGAAGCAGCCATGGCCAAATTTGGAGGTGGTGTCAATAAACTTAAGGTCAATCTTCTCTAGGGCCCGCCGTTTGGTCTGCACCAGCAAGGACTTGCCAAGGGTGAGCACTTGCTTCTTGGTTCCCACCACGCAGCCTTTGAGCATGACAAAGTCATTGGTCACTTCACCGTAGTGGACAAAGCCACCCAGAGGGTTGATGCTCTTGTCAGACAGATCGTAATCAGTAAAGGCATTGTTCTTGATCAGTTTGCCATCCTTGATGAGGTAGCCCTGGCCAATCTTGTAGATCTTCTTGTTGATCTCGGTGTGGTGATGGTAGCCTTTCTGCCCAGCCTGAGCCACAGAGAAGGCCACCCGTGCAGGATGCCACGCCCCAATACAGGCAACCTTGTGCAGCCCTCGGTGGGTCTTACGGGGCAGCTTCTTGGTGTGCCAACGGCTGGTGACCCCTTTGTAGCCTTTGCCCTTGGTCACCCCAATGACATCAATCATCTCATCCTGCCCAAACACTTGGTTCACAGGGACCTGCTGCTCTAGCCTCTCTCGGGCCCAGTCCAGTTTTTCAGCCTCAGTGCCTCCGTTCAGCTGGATCTCCATGAGGTGGGCCTTCTTCTAGCATAGAGGAAGCAGGCGCATCTGGGTGTGGGCAATGACACGAATGACCTGGCAGTACTTCTTCATGCTGCTGAAGTCCCTCTCCAGCTGCTTCTTGCCATCTACATCCTGCCACTTCTTGCAGTATTTGGTGAAGGCCTTCTTCTTAGATTTATGCCAGTTCTTATAGAAGCGCGTTTTGCATTCATCACTGATATGCTCAGCAAAGATGGTCTTAAAGGTCCGGAGGCCTCGAGGTGTTTCCACGTAGCCCACAATGACCATGGGTGGCGTCTCCACGATGGTCACAGCCTCCACAACTTCCTTCTTGTTCACCTTGGACCCTGGCCTATCGACCTCCCTCACAATGTGGGTCATGCCAGCCTTGTAGCCGAGGAAGGCTGTGAGGTGCACGGGCTTGGAAGAGTCATCCTTGGGGAAGCTCTTCACCTTCCCGTGATGCCAGCTGCTGTGCTTCCGAGGCAGAAAGCCCAGGGACCCATGCCTGGGAGTGGAGAACTTCCTGTGAGACATCCTGCCGTCGGATGCTGCCGGTAAAGCTTCTCTTCTTTCTTTACCTGACTAACCCTACTCATCCTGTAAGACTGAACTCATGAGTTCAACTCCAGAAGCTATCTCTGAACTCCCAGGCAGTAAAAGTTCCACCTCCCTCAATATACTCATGGCATCCTTTGAAAACATTTACCTTGGTATTTACCACATTACAGCTACCCCTTGGTATCAGCAGGGGATTGATCCCCAAATGCTCAAGTCCCTTATATAAAATGGTATAGTACTTGCATATAGCCTTTGTACATCCTCCCCATCCTCCTGTATACTTTAAAGCATCTTTAGATTACTTATAATACCTAATCCAATGTAAATGCTATGTAAATAGCTGTAAATAAAATGTAAATGCTACGTACACAGGTGCCTGCACTTGGCAAATTCAAGTTTTGCTTTTTGAACTTTCTGAAAATTTTTTCCCCAATATTTTCCATCCAGTTGGTTGTATCCACGAATGTGGAACCTGCAGATACAGAGGGCCAATTGTATATTGAAATATCTGTGCAACATCTCCCTCAGGAGACCACTAGCCTAAGAAACATAAACCAGTTCATTTGCCTTTATGTTCTTAGAGCCTAGCACTGGCATTTGTAAGTATTCCATAAATGTTTTGCAAAAATGAAACAAAGCATGAAAACTCTATTCAACACCCATTATGTACATTACGCATTTAAAAGTTGCTGAGACATGATCTCTATCATACTCAGTCTAGCTGCAGAGATAATTCACTTATATAAAAAAAAGAGGTCACTACAAATTTAAGAAATTATAAGTACCAAATGACTGAGAGACAGGAAATGCTACAGAAAGTCAATGACTGCAGAAATCACCCGGGTGGACATGAAATTTTCCCACAGAAGGTGAAACTTAAGAGAGTGGAGGATAGTACCTCCTGCAGGGGAAATGGCCTTGGAAGACAGATTAAAGCAGGAGTGGATAAACCATGTTTAGAAGACAATGAGTAGGTTTCTCTAGCTAGGGCAGTTGACTCTTTTCAAGAGGTAAGGAGATATCATGTGACAGAGATAGACGAGGGTCATTTTATGGAAGGCCAAGAATGCCAAACTAAGGAGCTGAAGTGAGGGAAAGCCACATACAAATGCTTGTAAATAGAAGCAATGCAAAATTAATTGGCGGGGGTGTGTGGGGGGGCGACAGGTGGTAGAGTCTGAAGGAGAACCGGAATTTAGTAAACATATGTGAACTTTTTTTAAAGGCTGACCACAATTTTATGAGATCAATGTTCAATTTAAAGATAAAGAAATCATGGGCTTCCCTGGTGGCGCAGTGGTTGAGAGTCCTCCTGCCGATGCAGGGGACGCAGGTTCCTGCCCCGGTCCGGGAAGATCCCACATGCCACGGAGCGGCTGGGCCCGTGAGCCATGGCCACTGAGCCTGCACGTCCGGAGCCTGTGCTCCGCAACGGGAGAGGCCACAACAGTGAGAGGCCCGCGTACCGCAAAAAAAAAAAAAAAAAAAAAGGGAAAACACAGTACAGGGCACACTTGAAATTGTTAGCCATAAAGGAAAGGTAAGGACGGACAGAGCTTAAAAGGAAAACGGGAACAGGAAAGAATTTTTAACAGAAGGCTGATATTGGTCCACAAAAGAGAAGACTAGTAAACGGAATAATTAAAAAGACTAAAAGAAGAGAGACAGCACATCTGAAATAAGGTTCTGGAGGAATAATATATAAGCAAGAGCAGAGGTAAAGAAAGGCATTCTGCAGGACTCAACTAGCCAAACTGTTTTTCCCTTTTCGAGACCTATACCAGCCATCAAGTCTTCAGGAACTACCACTTCACATATCTCTAGTTCTCTGTCCATAACCAATCTTATGCAAGAAAAACTTAGAAAGGCCTGGCCTGAATTCTAATGTCATATATTAAATGGGAGTGAATAAAATTTTTAAAAATGTATTTGGAATAAAGGAGCCATGAGATGCCTGAAATGTCAATTTACCCAATAATCCACTTTTTAAAACTCCCATCCATATTTCAAAACCCAGATAAAATCTCACCTCCTCCAAGATACCTTCCTCACCTCAACTCCGTTGGAATAAAGTTCTTTTTCCCTAAACTTACACAGTACCTGTTTCTCTATCATATCACTTACCAGTTCATCCACTATTACAGTTACTTAAATGTCTTTCTCTAGTATCTTTGAGTTTCCCATAGGCAAAGCCCCTATATTTGTGCTCTGCATATAGTAAGTGCTCAATAACTGCCAGTAAAATAAAACACAACTTTTAAAAAAATATATTTAAAACTTGTACAAGTTTCTATGGGTGAAGTCTAAACATAGTAACTAGCCTACTACTACCTAAGAGAAAACTGCTAAGAGAAGCCTTGGAAATAATCTGTGGCTTTAAGGAGAAGAAAAAAACATGAATCTAAGTGAATCTGCACCCACAGGGAACTTCTGGCAACATGTGGAAACATTTTTGGTTGTCACAAATTGGGGAGAATGATACTGGCATCTAGTGGGTAGAGGCCAGGGATGCTGTTAAACAACCTGCGACGCACAGGATTGCACCCTGCAACAAGGAATTATCTAGCACAAACCCTGAACAACACTGTTACTTAGTCTACCTGAGATTCCTAAAGTTTTCTTAACGTAGTCACCTACTCTTTCCACTGACTTAAAAACTGGGTCTCAGGGAAGGTGAAAACAACCTGCCTAAGCAGCTCCACTTACATGTTAACAAGAAAGGAGTTGGTTACAAGTTCTCACTTACCATGTGACATGTTTGCCAAAATGCCATCCCTGTATTTTTCTGTAACTGTTGATTAGCCCTTCTTAGTTATATGTAACCTCCTAGATCACTGTTAAGTCTATCCACAACAATTCAGCAACTAAATTAAAATATAGCTTGATTACAAAACTTAAATGGCAATATGTGATGACCATCTGCCAAAATACCCACCTACAGATGAACAATCCACCATCCAAAAGATATCTGCTTAATAGTGTATTCTCTGAAAAAGATCAATCAGTTAAACAAACCCACCTAAACTTTCAGGTACTCATGCATGCCACCAATAACAAAAGTCTGAAAGGCTAGCCACGTTTAGAGATGTAGTTGGAGGCTGCAAATGGTATTTCTCCACCATAAAACAAACTATCCCTTTTCAAGGCTGAACTCCCCTTCACCCCAAAATTGCCTCATGACAAACTTGCTACACTAGTGGGTCCATATCTTATTATAACATATCTTACAAGACAAAACAAAAACTCAGCAAATGCTTCATCTACCATGAAGGTAAAACATAGCAGCTGTTAGAAAGCAACGAAACACAGGCTAGGACAGGAAGTATACATTTTGAATCCAACCGAAACCACAAGGGAGGCAGAAATTAACTGCTAAAATAATTTAGCCTGTTAATATCCAAGCAGGTAAAATGCTATTAACATTATTATAACAAAAAATAGACTTATAAAGCCTCAAGAGAGGGTCATTTTTTTTTCAAACAATTTTCCCATGTTTGGTAAATCGGCCATGTTTGGCTGATTTTCTGGGACCAAAGCTATTTTAAATCCTGGGCATGGGAGTGGGAAGGGGCTGGATGGGTCAGGGGGCGACTTCTCAACCATGTGAATTAATATCAGTGTGTGCTATAGGACTTCTTGAAGCTTCTAGCAACAGTGAATATCCAGTCCAGCATTACCAGATTCTTCCAGAACCTGGAGCCCACCCTATTTAGTATATTTATTTCTCCCAAATGATCCCATGACCTTGTTCGCCTCCCCAGGCTAGAATAAGACTCTGCTTGTTAATTTATCCAGTCTCATCCCCTCCCTTTACCTCCCTCTGTCTCAAGATTTACAGTGACATATTTTATCTTACAATATACTGGATATTTTAATTAGTACTTAAATGACAGCCATTTTTCTGCTGTCTCAGAAAAACAACCTTGTGGATGTTATATTACTTCTACTTCTGGTAACAAAGTTTCTGACAAAGAAATGTGCAACTGGAATGCACCTCTCCACCCATAGAGGTATCATGCAAAAAATTTCTAACAAAACAGACAATTTGTAGGCCTTTCCTGTCAGTGGTCTAACGCCAGGGATCAACTTCAAGTGGATCCCACAGGAAAACCTTCAGCATAAAAAGAAATTAAAGATAAAAAGAAGAGAACACTAGAGGAAAGAGGGAGGGGAGTATGAACAGTTGCCTCCCACAGTCACAGCAGATGTCATTCAGTGGCACCGGTGCCACCTTGTACCATCAGATTTGACCTGTTTGATATCCCCTATGGCTATGATTATTCCACTATCTCATCTTCCAAAACAACTTCAATGATACCTTTCCTGTATGGTACTTCAATACTTCCCCCACCCATTTTTCCAACTTCGACATGTTAATTTCCATATTTCTATTCTTTCAAGTGCTATTCTCTTAAAGCATGAAATTATACCTCACCTACTATCTTCTCTATGGCCTATTCTCACCCTTCTTCCACCCTTCTCAAATGAACTATATTCAATACACCCTATTCTTTTACTCAACAAAGATGTCCAAGTCTTTACAAATCTTTCCATTTTATCATAAATCAAAAGAGAAAACACTGAAATTTTCTTCAATCCGAGTATTAAATTTCCAATGTTATACAGTCTAGAAGCCCCAAATTTAAGACCATTTCTTATTTTTATAAAATACAAGAAAGTATTCTCAACTTAATCATTTGGATAGGAGTCTTATTGGGTCTCCTATTTCAAAAAATGACACTTCCCTTCTAGCAAAAAAAAATTTCATCATCCTTTCTTGCCCAGAACATCACCCATCCAGAGGATAGGTTTCCTCTCCTTTCATCTATGCTCTACTTCTACAAGTCAAGACCAATTCAGTCCCCTTGCTGTTGAATTCCCTCTTTCTTTGTCTTACTGATGCTTCTTACTGCACATCCTCATTTCTCACTCTTTTGAAACTGCCATCTTACCACCCCACCATTTCAACACCAGACACCCCAGCTCATTTACTCTAAGAAATTAATTCAGCTGAGACAAAACTAATTTTCATCTACATGAGGGAAGATCTGTAGCTGTGCAGTCTAAAAATTGCCCAGTCATGGTTGTGCACCGCTGACAAAGGTAGACAACAAAGCTCTTCCTAAAGTGAAAGCCACAGAGAAAAACTGCCATACCCCCAACCACGCTCACTCAGCAATACCCAGCATTCTCCCTGGGTTGTCTATAAAAACCAACGGTTCCATATGCATCAAAGAAAAGAAAGTGAACATAATGCTTCCCTGAACGTAGTCTCTAGTCTCTCACAGCAGACTTTATTTTTTAATACAATTTTTAAAGGTTACTTTCCACTTACAGTAATTACAAAATATTGGCTATATTCCCCATGTTGTATAATACATCCTTGAGCCTGTCTTACACCCAATAGTTTGTACCTCCCACTCTTCCACCCCTATACTCCACGCCCACTGGTAACCACTAGTTATTCACAGCACTTACTGGAATGATTATCTAAAGAAGAGAAAGAGGGAAATTCTGGCTGGTGCAAGCCTTACTTTATTATCTCTTCCCATTAGCCTCAGACTACTATTAGCCCTAAGACTTGCTTTATTTACTTAGGATAGATGAACAAGATTGAGAAAAGACTGGCTCTCAGGAATTTTTAAGTGATTCCACGTCCTATGCCTGTTCAGTTTTGCCTATTCAACTTTAGCTGGAAAATTTAGGCTAAACATTGTGTTCATTCTTATTCTTTTCTCCCTCCTTCAATGAACTAAATTCATCTCAAGGTGTCTACTACTGATTCCGCAACCTAAGGGTAAGTCTTCCTTACCATGCTAACTTTAAAAACATAAGATACATTAACACAGAAGCCTCTCAAAGCCAACTGATCTTCCCATTAAAAATACCACCACTCAAAAAAAAAAAAAAATACCACCACTCTCCCAATCTGCTTTTCATTATACCTTTCCAGTCCCACTGCTACCACCTTATTTCTAACCCTTAACTGCCCACTACACAGATTCATCTTCCTAATACATAGCCATGAACATGTGATTTCCCTTCTAAACAAATCATCTCAGATTCTCCACTGTCCACCCATTTTAACCATAAACTACAGACCATAATATTCAAGATACTCTCAAATATGGGCACCTGATTCAAATAGGCTTTCCCTGACCACGCTTGTTTATAAAAAACAGCACATCCCTATCTTGCTTTATTTTTCTTCCTAGTACTTTGTCACCACCTGGTAAACATATTTATCTGTTCATATGTTCATTTGTTGTATCCTTCTATTAGAAAATACTTTCCCATGTTCACTCTTTGGTTCACCACTGAATCCTCAGTGCCTAGAATACAGTAAGCTCTCAAGCCATACCTGTGAAAAGAATGGATGTCACACAGTATAGCTGATCTGGAGTTAGAAGACCTACATTTGAGTTAGAGCTTCCACAAACCAACTATATGATCCTCAACAATTTTAACTTCTTTGGGCTATACTTTCTTCATCTGTAAAAAGAAGGGGGTCAAACTTAATAAGATATGAAACTCTTAAGTTTTTCCATCACCTTACATTCTTGTTTAACTGGACTGAATACCTCCCCCAGCACCCAACCCTCCTTTCCATATATCTCTGCTCAGTTTCCTTACATTTGGATTCCTCCTTCTCAATACACACTTCTCACAATACTGTTTATCCTTAAGGTCCATTTTAAGTGCCATTTTCTCCTTGAAGCCTAACAAACTGTAAACTCTGCAAGAGGAGGGTGGAGTTCTCACTGTTCTACTCTCAGAAGTTATTATAATGCCTCCCATATAGGTGATCAACAAAATGACTGATGAATCATGTGTATGAATGAGAAAATAAACAAAGGAAATTTTCCTGATTCATCTCAATTGCTCAGGTAATCTCTTGCCTTTGGACTCTTATAAAACTGGCATCTTTCATGATCCTTACCATATTTTACTTTCCTAATATATACTAATCTGCAAATTCCCTAAAATTAAGGACTGTCCTGATAGTTTCCATATCTCCTCTCTATAGCATCTATCATACATCTTTGCCACAGTTGTATTTATTAAGCTTATCTGATATGTTAAACAACAAAGGGATAATAAAGGAGAAAAAGGACTTCGATATACAGGTATCATTCCAACTACCCACTGTACAGTTATTGAGCATACATGATGTGTGTTATTAAACTCAGGCATTCCACCATACTTGAAAGATCTCATCATTCCCTCCTCTACACACACTGCTTAATAAAACGATTACTACTTTCAAAAGCAGAATAGCTACCCTCATGTATCACCTAACTACAAACCTTCTCTTGAAACATACATGCAGGGATCCACTCACATATCAATAGTTTCACTTCACTAAACAGCTAAAGTGACTTTTCTGCTCATTTCAGACTTCTACCCCGTCCAATTCCCTCCTCCACAAGGTATGAAACCACTTTTAAAATCATTTTCCCATAAGCCTGCCCTTCTTAGTTCTGCTACTGAAAGACAAAAAGGACCCGTTTCTGGATCTTCCTTCCCCTTTTCTAAGCAGTGGCAACTCCCCAATTAATCCCAGGCTCTGACAATCTTATTTTTCTCTGTCATCAAGATTTTGACCCTCGTTTACCTCTACCTCCAAGCTCTTATTCTGCATCCATGGAACCTTCCTAGCTGCACAATAGCTGGTGCAATACGCTCTCGCCACCATGTACTTGGTTCCAATGTGTCTGCATCTTCTTCCTCCTACAATGTGTGTCAATCGCCCCCTTAACCCTCCCCAGATACACATCACATACTTTCTCACTCTGCACCCATACGTCACTCTACCTCGACATACAAGTTCCTTACACCACTCTAATGAATCCACACGACTCTTAGAATGGTATCTCCCGACTGCACTGATTCTAACCCAGTTTCTTCGGGGGAACCCAACCGCATCCGTAGTGCCTCCTTCTTTTCTCACTTCCTCACCCATTCCCTTCTTTATGCCCTCCACCCGCACTCCGCCAACTAACTACAGATGACATTATTCCTCAGTACTTCCAACCCCAGAATGAAGAACAAACTCCAGCTTCCTGCGGTCTCCCCCTCCTCTAGTCCTCCCTCCCCGGCCCCACACACACCCCAGGTGTGCAGACTTCCACCTTGTCTTCTCCCCATTCATCGCTCCAGTCAATCCCACACACCACGTTTCCCCGCCACCGGGATCAGACACCTCCACACCCACCTCCACTCCGGGTCGCCGCCGCCTCCCCCCAACCCTCACTAGAGAGCCCGCGACCCGGGGCGCGCGCACACACACATTCTCACGCTTCCCTAACCTCCTTCTCCTCACCGAGACTAGCCGGCTCCGCTGGAACTCAGTCCTGCTCGCAGGGGCTAGGCACCCAAGTGTGTGCCTGCTCCGCCCCCTCCCGCTGATCCTCGCAGCCCCCGCCTCCCTGCCCAGGAAGGAGAGAACACAGCAACTCCCCCGCCACCCCGGACATACCACCTCTGTGTCTGTTGCTCCATGCCCCAACCTTCGGCCCGCTCCCCGCTACGTACCGGGCCGGCCTCGTCACTCACCGGAGATACTGCGCGCTCTGCAGGCTCATCCTCCGCCGCCGCGTCTTCCCGCGAAGCCTCTGTGGGTCTCTCAGGCTCCTCGGAGCGGCCCCACGGCACCGCGGGTGCTGGCGGCCGCCGCCATCTTCCTCTCCTCCGGCTCCTCCTCGCTCAGCGGGGGTTGGGGGTGAGTGAGGCGAGGGGGAGGGAGCGGGGATAGCTGCTCTCGCTGCTTCTCCGGCCCGTGGGGCTCAGGGACACTCCGACCCGGGAGGGGGGAGGGGGAGGGAGAAGGGATAGGGGCGGGGTAAAGAGGAGGGAGAAGCAGAGGAAGGAAGTGGGGTCTCTCTCGCGAGATTTCAGCGGCGCCGGTCCCTCCGGGTGATTTCCGCCGCTCTGTTGCGCTCCCTCTTGGGATCAGTTAGCGGTGGGGCGCCTGTGCGGCTGCTGAGCGGCCCACTGGAGGCGATTGGCGGCTTCCGGCCAATCCACCCAGCTTCTCCCGCGCAAGGGGCCAACCCAGCCTCACCGAGAACATCGAGCTCCAATCAACCGGGAGTTACACTCAAAGTCTTCCCCCGTCTTTGCACTCCACCCGATTTCTCTCTTCCTTTTTCCACTCCTCCACTCTTCCCTACCGGAAACGACGCCCCTTCCTCCTACAGTTCCGGCCGCCAGTCCCTTGTCTCGGGCCTGCCCTCGCGCCCTAGAGTGAAGCTAAGGACCCCCTCCTCTTTTCTGTGGCCCCACCCCCTGCACGCAGGGAGGCTGTTGGAGGGGATAGGGTGGAGCCCAGGGATGAAGAGAAAAGAAACCAATCGGATTGGATAAGCAGCTGCAAAGGCAACTGGAGGCTGTAGTTGTATTGTCATAGTAACCAATGTGTGCAGACAGAATGACCCTCCCTTGGCGAGTGGATTCCCCGGAAAGTGCCCAGGGTTCCCCCTGGCTTCCCTTCCATCTAAAGGCCTCCCCCTGGTTGGGAATCCGGGTAGTTCTCCTGGGCGGAGAAGTTCATTTTCTCCTCCCTTTCCCTTTCCCGCAGCAATGGGGGAGACCCCGAGGCATTCACCATGGGCTTTTCCACCCGCCTGCGGGCGGGAACCACCTCCATAGTTTTCCTCTCCGTGCCGGGCTTGGGGAGGGCTGGGCCTACGCAGAAGATGCTGGGCCTGAAGGCTGGTGGGCGGCGGGCTGGAGCAGGCTAGGCGATGCGGCGGCGCTAGGCTGCGAGGCGGGCAAGGGGTTTCCCCACAACCGCCCCCGGCACTGGGAGGCGGGGTCCCGCCAGGACGGGGTCCCTGAGGGAGGAGAACGGCACACGACTGCCGAGATCCCTTTTCTGCTGACGGGGACATAGGACTTTCCCCGGCGGGTCGACCCCTTACTGAAATCCCCCAAACCCCACCCCACACACACTCTCGGCGACCTAGCCTCCTGCGAGCCCCCCACGCGGCCTTCACTAGCCACCTCCTGCCGCGAGGAGGCCAGCGTGAGAGTGGGAACTCATCTTGGAAGGCTAACAAGTGATTTTTCAGCACTTAGGGGACGTGGCGAGATGCTCACGACCGCCATCCCTCTGAGAGGCACCCCCCCAATGTGAGTCCCCCTTTCTTATCAAAAACAGACCTCCGAGTTCCTTTCTCCTTTGCAAACTTCCTCCTCTCAGGCGTTTGTAGTATTTTAGAACTTGTCACTATGTATCTTTTGGGTTGGAGAGGAAAACATTGGGTAAAATAGTATCAAGAAAAACCTAGATACTTGAAAGGCTTCTAGGAAAAGGATTTTCATTCTTAGAACAAATCTTTTTGAATGTTAATTATGTGTATTTTGTCTCATGTTTGAGGCTAAAAAAGCAGAATAACGTAAAGGCTCAATAATAATGAGTGTGTGAAAAGTAGCTGGAGAAGTCGTCGTGTTAGTGGTTTGAAAGAATTATTTGACATTTTACAAATTATATTTTCCATTCGTATTGTGGAGGCGTTTAAACAGCTGTCCCAAAGTACTTTAGGATGTATAACGGTATAAAGCCCTCCAGGAATGCAGCCCTCACTGGACAGTTAAAATAATTTTAATGGGCTATTTTGGTTTGGCTCGGTCGGGGTGCCTGATTCCTTTTGTCTTTCATGCTAGGTGAAAAGGCGCTATCAAAATCCTTCTCTGAGACCACACCTATTAAAAGACTGGGCCAACGTCTATGGGTAGGTTTGGAAGAAATGAAAGTACAAGCTACTTTGAAATAAATCCCAAGGACAGATTATCATTAACGACATAGAAACTGAACTATGCCCCTCGTGCTTCATGCGCCTACTGTGATGCAGTGTGACACGCGGTGATTGCAGCTGTACATTGCCCCGTGTCGTCCCTCCACCCACCGAGGGGCCGCCCACTCATGGGAAAGAGAGCCACCTAGTGAAAGATTGTTCTCATCTCTGGTTTAGGATCCGGCTTTTCTTCAACCCTGAGAGCCCAAGGATGGAGATTATGACTACATATTACCTAAAATACCTTAGATTTTCTTCCTGAAATTTATTGGTTAGATTTTTTAAAAAGATCTTAAACAGAATAAAAGTTTATGTTGTGTGAAATAACCACCCCCTTAGTAATCATCCTAATAACACTTTTTATGTCTGTGCCTTATATCTCCAGTCAACAGTATATATCATGTCCCACCTGATGATCTAGAAAACTATTAGTATCTTCTCATTTTGGAGATAAGGAAACTGGGGTTGGAAAAAATGAATCCTTTTGTTGTGTTGTTTGTTTGATAAACATTACTGAGCATTTATTGTGTTTCAGACACTGTCCAGGTTATTATGGATACTACCATGGAAGAGACATGGTCCCTGTCTTGGAGGAACCCACCTTCTGGTAGAGATACCAGAGAATAGAGACGTGATTTGGATGCAATATTATGGGTGCAAAAATTAAGGTAAGAACAAAGTGCTTTAAGTGCACAGATGAAGGTCAGACATATAAGCCATCTTTATATTTTATAGCAGCTTTCCTAATAATGCTTCAAGGTTCTTCAATAGCTTTAGTGTCCCTACAAACTAGATAGAATAGTAACATTTAATTTTACAGATTGTAAAACATTGATGCCCATCTTGAAAATACCGTTAAAAAATCAATAGGATTCAGAAGAATTATGACCCCCAATTTACATATTGCTTAATGTACATTTTCTAATCTCATCTCTTTCTACTAGAACCCATCAACAGATTTGTAGAATACAAGTACCTTTCTGCAATATTATTCACCTTTTCCCCCCTGCAGATAAAGATTACATCTAAACCAAAAGAAATTATAGATGAGAAGCTGTTTCATTTTGTTTAATCCTACATAATCTTAAATTTTTCAGTTTATGCCAAAGTGATTTTATTGAAAGACCATAAGCTAGGAGACCTGAGTGTGCATCCGAATTCTGCCATCTCAGTCTCTGAAGTTCAGTTTCTTCCTTGACCAAAATGGAAACATTACCTATTACAGGCTTCCTGTGAACTTTAATGATAATATAGGTGACTGACTATATGAGTGCCTGACATACAACACTGGTACTTGATGAACGTCAATTTATTTTTTGCCCTCTGCCCTTATATCAAGCTAAAACTAATAATTTAGAACTACTGCAGCATAAAATTATTTTTTTAAATAATAGTTTATCTAGTCTTTGTAATACTCATAAATCTGACCGCATACACAAATTTATTCTTATTCAGTGCTGAAAGATAGATTCTTTATCCATGACACAGAATACAGAAAAGCACACAATATCAGGACATTGTGAGTCAGATTCCAGAAGGTTGAAACTTTTTAAAAACCATTTATCACTAAAAGCAGCCTAATATAACCACATTTCTGCCCAAGTAAACAGAGTGACCAGTTTTCAACCTGGCACCAAGTACTTGCCGAGAAGCTACTCTTAACATTGCTATCAAATTTACCCAGAGCTTTGGTAGCCTAATAATTAATACATAGTAAACCTCCTCCCTTTTTATAATAATACACATCTCACCTGTTCCATGAAACCTTAACAAGCACTAATTTATTGTAATATTTAACCTACATATTCTGATTGTTTCCCAATCATGTGTACAGTAGGTACTTAATGTGTTTCTATTTTGATGAGAATGCTTTGTCAATTGCATTACTGAAGGACACGATGTATATGAAGCTGGCCCATGTTCTCCTCATTACTACACTTCAGGTGTGGAGCTAAGTGGTTGAATCAAGTAAGTAATTTATTCTCTTCAAATAGTGAGACAGATACAAATTGACATTAAACTCAGGTCTCCTGTTGCTCAAGATTTCTCAGACTAAGGGTCAGCAGCCTTTCTCAAACAGTTCACCAAGTGTGAATTTATTCATTCATTTCTAAGAAGGCGTCACTGAGCCTCCTCCAGAACGGTCAGGAAGCATTGCAGTCCAAGATTTAAGAGAAGAAACTTCTAGTTTGGGAGACAGTGAGGTGACAGAGAATGGTAGTCAGAGCTAGCTAGCTCTCCTCCACTCTCCTAATATTTACTAACAGAAATCTTTTTTTTTTTTGTGGTACGCGGGCTTCTCACTGTTGTGGCCTCTCCCGTTGTGGAGCACAGGCTCCGGACACGCAGGCTGAACGGCCATGGCTCACAGGCCCAGCCGCTCGGCGGCATGTGGGATCTTCCCGGACCAGGGCACGAACCCGTGTCCCCTGCATCGGCAGGCGGACTCTCAACCACTGCGCCACCAGGGAAGCCCCCAGAAATCTTATTAATCTTCAAGAATTTCTCTCAACTCCCAGTAAGAAAATACCTCTGGGAAAGAACCACACCTTAAAATCCTATCTACTAATTTAATGAATGCAGGCCATCTGAAGAAGACAAAAAGAAATGCCCATAGGGAAGACCAAAGAGTATTAAAAAAGAAAATTAAAACCTTAGCCTCTTACACTTTATATTGTCCAAAGGCCTTGGTGTTCATGGATCTCTTTACTACTCCAAGCACAGTACTACTGAAACCATCTCGGGGTCCATAGTCTAAAATCAATGTATTTCATGTCAAAATCTGTTGTATTACCCAGAAGCTGCCATATTTTTTTCTTAGAACACACCACTAAAAGAAAAAAAAAATCTTTCCCTATTATATAGTCTCTCCTTTCCTAATTTCTGCAGGGGAGACAACTATTTTTGAGCACAGAGAATGTGATACTGATATTGTCATAAATCTGCTCTTCTTCAAAGCCATAAGAAACCACACGTGGGCACACACGCTCATACACACATGCATGCCTTCCTCCTTTCCCTGCCTTTATTATTTTACCACTTCTATTTTCAATTCAAGTTAAAATGTGATATAGATGAAAAGCAAAGAAACTCAGGACATATGTTTCAAAGCTTACTTGGGTACTTATATGTACCCAAGTCCTGTTCTGCTTTGCTTAACTATCCTAGGGTCTTTTCTATTCACAGAAAAATTCTACATATTATAAACCTAGATAGTTTGTCCTGCATTTATAAAAATTCTTACTATCATTGGACTACTAGATATGAGAGCATATTCCAGAGCAAATTAGTGAATTAATATATTCTTATAGTCTACATTTTAGCTATTTTAAGGTTAAAAAATTTTTAAATTCCTGGCTTGAATTTTCCATTGGCTTTCCACTGCCCTCAGAATAAAGTCCCCAATCCTTAGGGTGACCTATGTGATCTGGTCCTTGCCTGCCTCTTCTCTAACGTTTCCTGAAGTCAGCACTCTAGCCACAGTGACCTTCTCTCAGGTCCTTGAATGGGTGGTGTTCTTTTCTACTCAGAGCCTTTACACAAGCTGTTCCCTTATCTACATAACTCTTCTTCCTTCTTATGCTTCAAGCCTAAACTTGAACTTCTCTGGAAAAATCTTCTCTGCCCCACCTCCCATCAAGCTAGGTTAGCTACACCTATTACATATTCCCATAGCACCCTGCCCATCTTCTTCATGGCATTTGTCATATTTGTAATTATTCAGTGTCTGTTCCCTCCAGTTGGCTGTAAGCTCTGTAGTGCAAACACTGTACCTGTTTTGCTCACTACTGTATTATCACTCCACTACCAGGGTTGCTGATACAAGGGTGCTCAATAGATGTTTGTTGAATCAATTAATCTTGGGAAACAAAGTAGAAATTTGGACCACGACTTTCATATAAATGCTTAAAATTTCTGAAGACCTTCCTATGGAATATAGAGGTCATTACTAAGCAATAAGAAAAGAACTCTGGGCCTTCAACCCATCCGAGGAATCTATTATATTTAACATGATGAAAGTTTTAATTAGATGAAATTTACTTAGGCAATGAGTAAAGAGCACACATAAGATTATGGGTAACTCATCAGTTATCTCACCACAAAGTCTCATACTTCAATGTAGGAAAAAAGTCTTCAGTGTCCAAGTCACTTTTATTTAACCTTTATGTTTTCTAATTTGGGAATAGGGGAAGCAGTTAACTCTCTTATTATGTGGCAAAAGAAAAAACACTGCTGGGGAAGATGGCAAGAGAGAAGACAGTTTATCAGCTAGGTTGGAAAATAGGATAGAAAAATTAGATTTAAAAATTCAGAGGGTTCTTCCCTGGTGGTGCAGTGGTTGAGAGTCCGCCTGCCGATGCAGGGGACACGGGTTCGTGCCTCGGTCCGGGAAGATAGCACATGCCACAGAGCGGCTGGGCCCGTGAGCCATGGCCACTGAGCCTGCACGTCCGGAAACTGTGCTCCACAATGGGAGAGGCCACAAGAGTGAGAGGCCCGCGTACTGCCAAAAAAAAAAAAAAGAAAGAAAGAAAATTGGATTAGAGTGTAGAATGGAAAGCTCAGTGATCTTTGTGTTTCTCACCAGAAAAGTGTTTATAAATTCTGGCCTTATTATTGTTATTTTTTTTCTCCTGTGATGAGATAGTGCTAAATAAATTTAATGTAAGTTTCTTAAAGAAAGGGCCATTTGCAATTTCAAAGTAAATGAGATATTTAAGTTATATTTCTGGAGGCAGGCATGTTCTCCAAGTTCAATTAGATAATGTGTATAACATACCTAGGCTGTGCCAGGCACTTAGTAGGCAGTCAACAGGTGGTGCTGCTCTTGTTATGCATGTAAGGTAAATTAGAGCTTCACACACTCAGCTTCATACTCTAATTAATGTAGATTAAACTGGTTTTTTTAAATAAAACACAGAATGTTGTAAAATTGCATTTGGAGAGAGAGGTACACAGCATGCTGCCTTAAAACTGTATGACTAGTTGTATCATGTGACCAAGTATAAACTGCCAAGAGAGAAAACAGCTTTCATCTACTTACAGAGAATGTCTCAGTTCACTAGGAGTTTTATACTTGGATGAGATGAGATCCAAGGTCTGTCAAAACTGAAGAAGATAAGGAGGCTCATGAGGAGTGAAACCACCTGCTTGTGCGTTCCCTGCCCTCTTTAAAACTGACATTTCTGGCAGGCTCTCTGGCTCACTCTGTCTCATTGTCTTGCTCTCTCAACCACTGTCTGCAAGCTTTCCTTTATGGTCTCCAAGGTGATCCAATCCTTTGTCCAAGAGGATGTGCATGGTTTTAGTTCTTTAATAATGGCCCTATGGCATGGTAAACCTATAAGGCATGCCAACTATTGGGCTGCCAACACTTCCAAAATGTAGGTGGCAGTGGCCTGGATGTTACAGAAGGTAATTAGTTTGTAGAAAGCAAAGTTGAAAATTACTTTTCTATAAATATTTGTGGGACAGCTAAATTGTAGCATTAAAGCACAATAGGAATTTTAGGTAAAGAGTTTAGGGTCTATAAGGAATGTTCAAGTGATGATCAATTCCTATCTTTCTCTGCTCTTTCAAGACAAATCTAAATCAATCCTGTACTTCTGGGAACCTTAATCTGGTTGTATCCTGATACTAAGGAGAAAGCTTGATGAGTTATGGATCGTCTAGAATTTTAGTATTCATTTACTCACTTTTTCATTCACTCAATCATCAAGAATATATTGCGAATTTTCTATGTATTGGGTCACATGCTAGTCACTGGGGTGCAAATGGTGAACAATACAGTCTTGCTGTCAGGGTTTAAAGCTTAGAGGAGAATTAAGGGGCAGTTATACTATAGAGTGATAAAGCTGTTAGAAGTCTTTGGAACCATTCCACCTGGAGATCAAGTGAAGACATGCAATCGGATAATCCACTTAAGTGTCCTGGTCAACTGCAAAGTCCTTTAGAATGAGATTTTGCAGAGTTAACTTTTTCAAATTCTATTTCCCAGCAGCAAAAGAAATATATATAGTTCAACCGCCAGAAAAGTGATGGAAAACCATAGCTGAAAGTATTCTAGACTAAAATATACCTGAAAGATACAAACTATGTAACTCTATGTCATAGTTATATTTAAGTTAATATAACTTATATAAGTTCTATACTGCAGTATATATAAAGTATAACTCTGACATAGAATTGCATAGAAAATGGCAGAAATACAATATAATACTAAGCAATTGTTTTTGTGAGGCAAATTATTTGTGGGTGGCTTTTATTTCTTATATTTTTCAACATCTTCCACCAACTAAAAAGCTAAGTAGATTTCACTGTTTTGGCGGTTGCTGTGGTTGTTGGGAACTTCATTGTTTGTCATTGTTTTTAAAGAATACCTGAACTATCTGCCAAGTTACAGAAGCCTGAGAGCAACATTGGAAACTGAATAGAAGAAAGATTAAAAATAGATGTAATAGCTTTTCACATACTGGTGATTGAAAAAAAAAGACTTCATCAGAGACAATTCCTAAGGCATTTCCTATGGCTCACTCTAACACAATATCAGGTACTGATTCTTTTGTACAAAAGCTGATGAGAGTGATCATCTTTGAATACATCATTACTGACCTTCTTTGGCAATTTTGGATCTACTGGGAACCATCATAGCCTGAGAAGGATGAAATGCCCTAGATGGGATTCACAAAAGAATCACTTTACGTAATAAAAGTCTAAAATCAAACCTTTACTTAACCTTTTTGCCTTCTCTTACCTTTATAATTCTCTTCTCCTCATCCCTCAACTTTAGGTCACACCTGACCCCTCCCAGTTGTATAACAGCCTGTATTTCCTCCTTTCTCTGGAATGTGACCAGTCAGGAAACTCAACATTTGCTTTTTTTTTTTTTCCTATCTATGGGTGAGAAAGAAAAAGGGAGGCAGGAAAACTGAATTGAGAAAGAAGGAAGAGCAGGGAAAGAGAAAAAGAAAACTATAAAGTTTGGAGGAAGAGAAAGGAGAGATGCATGAGCAAAGAAGCACACTGCCTGGTGGTAGTAATAGTTGTGTTATATATATATATATATTTTTTTTTTTTTTTTTGCGGTACGCAGGCCTCTCACTGCTGTGGCCTCTCCCGTTGCGGAGCACAGGCTCCAGACGCACAGGCTCAGCGGCCATGGCTCATGGGCCCACCCGCTCCGCGGCATGTGGGATCTTCCCGGACCGGGGCACGAACCCTCGTCCCCCGCATCGGCAGGCGGACTCTCAACCACTGCGCCACCAGGGAAGCTTAGTAATAGTTGTTAGACACTTATCTATTAGAACCTACTTTCCATGAGACGCTAAGAAATGACGAGATCCCCAGTCTGAATTAAAAACAAGAAAGGGACTTGGCGACCTCTGAAATATACTTTCAGACTCAGTAATCTCTATCTGCTGAATAGGACATCCCTGGTTCTTGCTGCCTGGCAAGTTCGAGATGATTCCATTTAATGATCCAGTTCAAAAAGGCTGATATAGACCATGAGAAACTTTGTATTGCCATTTTAAAAGCTGATATTCTCCAAAACAAAATATATCATATGAATTTGACCCGTGGGTACCATGCGAGTGTTACCCTTCTCTTACCTCTTACCCATATGATAAGAGTGAAAACACCAATTTAAAACAAATCATTACAAAGCAGTGCAGTCCAGACAGCTGTTAAACTGCTAGACACTCTGCAGAAAATCCTCTTTTACCCCTTAGGTGATTTTGAGATCACTAGGAACCTTCTAACTAAATCTAGCAATCTAACAATTGTAAGTTTTTATTCTTTTAAACTTTCTGTTCTATTGGGTAATACTAATATGTTTCCTTTACCAAAAATGTTTTTACCTTGAATCCAATGACATTTTAATTTTTTTTATTCTACTACCTTAACCTCATCTTTAATTCATTATGCTGCTATCGCTCTAGTGGTATGTAATAAATACTTGGCTATAAATATGCCATAAATGGAAATATAATGGCAGAACTTGGTCATTTATTGGCTGTGAGAGATGGAGGGGAAGAAATCAAGGAGACTCCCAGGTTTCTGCTTCGGAAACTGAATGAAAATAGAAAACATAAGAGAAGAAATAGTTTGGAGAGATGAATGGATGTAGAGATAATGATTTTGTTGTGGACATGTTGAACTGTAGTTGTCTGGAGTTGAGAGATCTTGAGGATCTGGAGAACTTGCTAGAAATTTGAGCTAGAGTTGTGAATTTGGGAGTCATCAGCATGTAGATGGTAACTAAAGATGCTTGAGTGGTTTCAGAAAGCTTGCCTATAAAATGAGAGAGCTAGGAGAGGTTTTGTCTTACGAAGAGGTGAGAGCCTTCAGCAGAAAAGATCCAGGATAGAAGAATAAGAGATAAGAGAGGCTGAGTAGTTAGGAATGTGGCTTCTGAGGAAATGGAAAGAGATAGACTTTCAGGACACACCAGCAGAGATGGAAATCTCTTTTCCGGTAGAATAATAATGAGATGGTAAATTGTGGAGTTTCTCCCCCCACCCCCAATGTTTTCTTTTATCCCTTGCCCTTTAGGATTTTAAAACTTCAGGTTACAAAGTCACATAGGCTCTGAAGAATTCAGGACAAAGACTGATGATTTAATGGTAAGGCTTTCAGCAGCAGAATATATTAAAAGTTCCTCAAATTCATGAACACAGAAAATCAGAGAGGAGAGAAAGAAAACAAAGGGACTTTGTGCTCTGCCTCCCATCCTTCGCCAGAAGCCTGAGGAGATTTATAGAGATTCTTAATAGGTTTCTGGCATTTGAGAACAGAAGAAACCTCAACCCCTATTACTGAGTAAAGCCAAAGAAGGTAGCAAGACCACAGAGTTCCTCACATCCAGAAAGGCAGAGGAAAATAGTCAGAATGGTATTGTGAGCTATGCTTTGAATTTCCACATCTTCTCCAAGAACTCCAATCACAAAAACTTTTTTTTTTTTTTAAATTAAGAGATGTCTCTGGGTTCATTCACAAGATAATCATCTCTAGGTAACAGAAATGAAAAAGCAACACCACTAGGTTAGTAAAGCTCTAGAGCTGTGACCCTGATGGTCTTCTGGGTCTGGAAGCAAGTAGAAGTTGGCTAGGAGTTTGAATTCCTCAGAGCAGTGGGGATCAACAGCACCCCATACAGGGTGTGGCACATTAGGCAGGCTCACTGTGAAACTGGGATTTGGGAAAAGCTTCCAAATGATTTCCACCCTGACCTAGAGTTTAAAAAACAAAATAAATAAACAAACAAAGCCCCTACCTATCTGTGGGGGTGGAAGGAAGAATAGAAATCAGTGCACACAGGACTTATGCCAGTCTGCTTTCCTGCCTAGAGGACAGATCTGTTATCTTCCCCAATATCGCTGAGGGTCAGGAGTCCTGTGACACCTAGTTCTGGAGGCTACACTAAAACAGCAAATGGAGTGGAATAGGTAGAAAGATAAAGCTACCATTTAAGATGAGCTGCAAATTACAATTCACACACAAGGCAAGTTAATGCTAAAAACATTAACCAACCTCTCAACTTAGTTTTGTTTAATTGATCTGTGAGTTTCTAATAAAATTATATTAAAACTTCCCAATATTGTTGTTGATCTACTTTTTTTTTCTTATAATTCGTTACTTTTTGTTTAATTTCATGGTTATACGGTTAGCTGGATAGAACTTCTTGGTGGTTTTTAAATTTTTATCATTTTTAATATAATTTTAATCATTATGTAATTTTTTTATCCTTATCAATACTTGCTTAAAGCAGTTATTTTATCTGATACTCGTATTCTACTATAACTGTTTTTTTGGTTAGCATTTGCTTGCTATAACTTTTTACTTTATTTTCAACCTTTCTATGCTATTTTGTTATTGGCACATCTTTTGTAAACAGCAGGTAGCTGGGTTTTCTTTTTTTATTCCTGACAGTCTCTGTTGTTTAACTGGAAAGTTCAATTCATATGAGTATGATCTATTTAAAATTACCTCTACCATCTCTACCATTTACTTTTGATTTTCTGTTTACAATGCTTTCTCGTTTTATTCGTTTGCTTACCTTAACTGCTTTTGTTGAATTGATAACTTTTCAAATTCTCTTACTTTTACCTCTGCTAATTTGGAAACTATAGATTATATTTTGCCTATGCCATAAGCAGCTACTCTTAAATTTTTAAATGTATACTTAACTATTTATTTTCCTAACAATTTATAGTTTTTAAAATACAACTATCCTTCTGCCCCAACAAGGCTGTGTTTTAGCTACCAAATGTATTGAGCAGTTATTGCTATCTAGAATTTTAGTTCCATATTTATTAGAACATAACATAAAAGTTACTATACAATCAATGCATAATTAGATTTATCAATCTAATTTATCAATTTTTGTGTTTACCACTTGTTTCTTTAATACCACATTTTCATTGTGAACTCACTTTTCTTTTTGCTGCAATACATCATTTAGTAATTCATTCAATAAAAATTTATGGTTGGTAAACTCAGGTTTTTTTTTTTTTTTTGTAAACTCAGGTTTGAAAGAAAAGTTTTCTATTTCACCATTATTCTTGAATTATAGCTTAGCCAGGTATAGAAATCTATGTTGCCAGTTATTTTCCCCTCAGTGCTTTGGAATTATTACCATGTTGACCTCTGGTATCCCTTGTTGGTGATGAGAATTCTGTTGTCTTAATTATCATTCTTTTATGGATAATCTGTGTTTTCTCTTTCGTGGCTTTTGAAATTTTCTCTTTATTCTCAATGTTAGGCATCTTCACTACAGTGCATCTGGAAATGAATTTCTTTTCTTTTTAAATTTTTTTTTGCACTTAATAACTGCTTTTCTTTCAAAAACTTTAGAAAATTCTTAGTATCATCTCTCCAAATATGACTACCACCATACCGTTTATTCTCTTCCTAAAACTACTAATTAGGTGCATCCTTCATGTATTCTATGTATTGCTGTGTAACAAACCACTCCAAAACATAGTGACATGAAACAATAACCATTTTATTAACCTCCAATATTCTGTATGATAGGAATTTGGATAGGTATTTCAGGGAGAGCTTGACTCTGCTTCATGATGTCCAGGGTGTCAAATGAGAAGACTTGAACAGCTGGTGGTCACTTGAATGGCTGTTTTTTTTTCATTCACATGTCTAGGCTACAGTGACAAAGGCAGGACTCTACTGGACCTATAGACTGGAGTACCTACACATGACTTCTCCATGTGCTTTGGGTTTCCTCACACTGTAGTGGCCTCATGGCAATCATACTACTTCCATGGCAGCTCAGGGCTCCAATAGTGACTATTCCAGAAAACAAGGCAAAAGCTACATAGACTTTTATTGTCTAGGCTCAAAACTCACATAGTATCACTTCCATCTTACATAGTCAAACCTGCCCAGATTGGGGAGTACAGGGGCTAGACCCATCTCTTAATAGAAGGAGTATCAAAGAATCTGTGGCTGTAATTTTAAACTGCCACAATACAGCTTAAAATACATGCTATAACAGGGAACTATATTCAATATCCTGTGATAAACCATAATGGAAAAGAATATAAAAAAAGAATGTCTGTCTGTGTATAACTGAGTCACTTTGCTCTACAGCAGAGATTGGCACAGCATCATAAATCAAATATACTGCAATTTTAAAAGATAAATAAATAATAAAATATATGCTATATTCTACATGAATTCCATAGATTAATCTTCTAATTCTTAAAAATAAATAAATAAATAAATAATTCTTGATAAACTGGGAGAGGGTAATCCCTTCACAATGTGTGTGTATATCAAATCATCACAATGTACACTTTAAATGTCTTATGAATTTGTCAATTAAACCTCTAACAAAGCTGAAATAATTCATTCTCTGACTGTAACGAGTTTAGAGTTTATGTCATGGAATATTTTTATCACAATGTCTGTTTTTCTATTTAGTTATTTTTCATTTTCATCTTTCCTTAATTTATATCTTCTTGTTGCTTAAGCTTTTATATTTTTTTTAGGTATTTTATTTTTTAACTCTTTGAATGCATTTATTGTAAAGTCATTTTAAGATTACTTGCCAATATGGACTTCTATTCCAGTGGGAAGGGATCATCTTCAGGGAACAGAGATTTCTATAATATTTTTAAAATTGAAATGTAGTTGATTTACAATGTTATATTAGTTTCAGGTGTACAGCAAAGTGATTCAGTTTTATATATATAAATATGTATTCTTTCTCAGATTCTTTTCCATTATAGGTTGTTACATGATATTGAATATAGTTTCCTGTGCTATACAGTAGGACCTTGTTGTTTATCTGTTTTATATATAGCAATGTATATCTGTTAATCCCAAGCTCCTAATTTATTCCTCCTCCCCTTTCCCCTTTGGTAACCATAAGTTTGTTTTCTATGTCTCTGAGTCTACTTTGTTTTGTAAATAAGTTAATTTGTATCATTTTTTTAGATTTCACATATAAGTGATATCATATGATATTTGTCTTTCTCTGTCTGGCTTACTTTACTTAGTATGATAATCTCTAGGTCTATCCATGTTGCAAATGGCAACACTTTATTCTTTTTTATGGCTGAGTAATATTCCATTGTATATATGTACCACATCTTCTTTATCTATTCATCTGTCCATGGACATTTAGGTTGCTTCCATGTCTTGTCTATTGTAAATAATGCTGCTATGAACATTGGGGTGCATGTATCTTTTCTAATTAGAGGTTTTGTCTTTTCTGGATATATGCCCAGAAGAGGATCATTTAGTAACTATGTTTTTAATTTTTCAAGGAACCTCCATACTGTTCTCCATAGTGGCTGCACCAGTTTACATTCCCACCAACAGTGTAGGAGGGTTTCCTTTTCTCCATACCCTCTCCAGCATTTATTATTTGTAGACTTTTTGATGATGGCCATTCTGACCAGTGTTAGGTGATACCTCATTGTAGTTTTGATTTGTATTTCTCTAATCATTAGTGATATTGAACATCTTTTTATGTGCCCATTGGCCTCCTGTATATCTTCTTTGGAGAATATAATATATTATATACCCACATATATAAAAACCCTCCACCTAACAAATAGAGAATTCACATTCTTCTCAAACACACATCAAACATTTATAAAATTTGACCAGATATTTTAATTAATCACTATAGTACAGACCACATTCTGTGATCAGAATTTAGTTGAATTAGAAATTCTCATATGTTTGAATACTTAAAAGCACATTCCTAAATAACTCATGATTTAAATAAAAAATTGCACACCATTTAGAAAAGAAAAACAAAGAAAATACATGATAAAACTTGGATAATACAGATAAAGCAGTCATTTGAAAGAAAGTTATGACATTAAATGCATTTATTAAAAATTATTTCAGGGGCTTCCCTGCTGGCGCAGTGGTTAAGAATCCGCCTGCCAGTGCAGGAGTCACGGGTTCAAGCCCTGATCCAGGAAGATCCCACATGCCACAGAGCAACTAAGCCCGTGAGCCACAACTACTGAGCCTGCACTCTAGAGCCCACGACCACAACTACTGAAGCCTGCATGCCTAGAGCCCGTGTTTCACAACAAGAGAAGCTACCGCAGTGAGAAGCCTGTGCACCACAACAAAGAGTAGCCCCCACTCTCCTTAACCAGAGAAAAGCCTACATGCAAAAACAAAGACCCAACACAGCCAAAAATAAAATAAAATAAAATAAATTTTAAAAAAATTATTTCAAGTGAATGAACTAAGCGTTCACTTCAAGGACCTGGGAAATGAATAGAGTCAACCTCCCCAAAATACCGTTGATCAATGAATCCAAAAGCTGATCCTTTGAGAACACCAATAAAACAAATTTCTAGCAAGCCACATTGAGAAGAAGATAGCACAAATAATATTAGAAATTCACCCCTGCACCTGGCAATTTGGCACCCATGGAATGGTGTGACCAGGCAGTATAACTCCAATGGGGCTGCATTTGCCTGCACATCTTCACCAAGCCACTCAGCCCCACGAGTGTCCAGCCTTAGGACCCATCCAGCTGTGGGGCTAGATGATGTGACTCCAGGTTATGTCACCACCTCTGAACAAATTTTGTAAGAATTTCTGTCTCGAGTTCACCCAACTCCTTTTCTGCCTCCGCTGCCACCATGTTGCCCATGAAAAAGCTTGTGGTGAAGGGGGGCAAAAAAAAGAAGCAGATCCTGAAGTTTACTCTTGACCGCACTCATCGTGTAGAAGATGGAATCATGAATGCTGCCAATTTTGAGCATCTTCTTCAGGAAAGAAAGCGAATGGAAAAGCTGGGAATCTTGGAGGAGGTGTCGTAACAATCGAAAGAAGCAAAAGCAAGATCACTGTAACTTCCGAGATGCCTTTTTCCAAAAGGTATTTGAAATATCTCACCAAAAAATATTTGAAGAATAATCTCCGTGATTGGTTATGCATAGTTGCTAACAGCAAAGAAAGTTACGAATTATATTACTTCCAGATTAGTCAAGATGAAGAAGAGGAGAAAGATGAGGATTGAAACTCAGTTATCTGGAGTATTTTGTATGAATTTTTAAATAAAATTTAGTAAACGAACAAAAAAAATTTCTCACGTTTTTTTTGTAATTTATCTTTATTTTTATAATGGAGTATAGCTGATTTTCAATGCTGTGTTTCCTTCTGCTGTGCATCCACTTGATTCACTTACAGAGAGACATCAATAAATTCTTTTTCAGATTCTTAAAAAAAAAAGAAATTCAAAGGGGGACATAATTAGAGATACAGTAGAGATTAAGAATATCATTGCTTATACTATACAATTTATAATATTGAGTGGCTTTATGTCAATAAATTGAAAACTGAGGTAAAACTTACAATTTACCAGAAAAATACAAATTAAAAAGTTGACTTAAGGAGAAATAGAAAATCTAAATAAATCAGTCATCAACAAAATAGATCAATAGTCCACAGTCTCTCAAACCCTTCCCCCATCCTTGTCAAAGAAACCATGCCAGGTGGTTTTACAGGTAAGTTTTACCAAATTTAATGGAACAGATAATCCTATATTATATAATTATTCCCGACAATAGAAGTAAAGATAACCCAACTTATTTTATGAAGTTACTATGATACTGATACCAAAATGGAAGAATTCTACAGGCAAAGAAAATTATAGATGAATCTCATTTTTTTGAACACTGATATGAAAATTATGTACAGTAATTAGGAAATCAAGTCCAGCAGCGTATACAGAAAAAAAAAACAAACATACAGAAAAAAAAAACAAACATCAAGCACAAATAAAGTTTACCTCAAATATAAAGGTGCTACTAAAATTTAAAAAGCATCTGTAATCTACTTTATTACCAGATTAAGGAAAAGGCCCATATGCTCATCTCAGTAGATACAAAAGAAACATTAGGGCTTCCCTGGTGGCGCAGTGGTTGAGAGTCCACCTGCCAATGCAGAGGACACGGGTTTGTGCCCTGGTCTGGGAAGATCCCACATGGCCGCGGAGCGGCTGGGCCCGTGAGCCATGGCCGCTGAGCCTGCGCGTCTGGAGCCTGTGCTCCGCAACAGGAGAGGCCACAACAGTGAGAGGCCCCCGTACCGCAAAAAAAAAAAAAAAAGAGACTATGTTCAAGGAGGGTCCAGTACCTTGAAACAAGGTTTAGCTGGGTAAAGGGATGGGGGCTGGAAGTGCTATTTTAGGTGGGATGAATCGGGAAGGCCTTCTGAGAAGGTGAATTTTAGGAGAGATAGAGAAATGAGGGAGCAAGGTCTATGTTTAAGCTCTGAGGAAAGTAGATTTCAGTCAAGAAAGCATGGCAAATACAAATGCTCTGAAGTAGAAATGAGCTTGGAACATTGGAAGAAAGAAAGAAAGCCCGTAAGGTAAAGTGGAATTAGCACATGGGGTAGGATAGAAAACTATTGCAGTAGTAGGAGAGAGACATTGGTGGCTTGGACTTGTTTAAAAGTGTTGAGAAGTGATTGGATTCAGGATACAGAACAGACAACTTGATGATGGGGATTTGAGGTGTGAGGGAAAAGTTTCAAGGCTGACTGAGGTTTTTGGCCGACGTGCCTGGTGAAGCCATTTACTCAGAGATAATTAAGGAGTAGCAGAAGGTGAAAAGGGGCAGGAAAGGATAGTCACTACAATTTCGTTGGTATTAATAAAACACTGGAAATACCCCCAAGAATGAATGTATAGGGTACCAACAAAGTATGGTATATTGATTTGATGAAATATAACTAGTATCAATACATGGATGAATCTTGAAAATACTCTGCAACATCAAATTGCAGCATATTATATTCAGTATGATACTATTGGTAAACTTTTTTTTTTAACATCTTTATTGGAGTATGATTGCTTTACAATGGTGTGTTAGTTTCTGCTTTATAACAAAGTGAATCAGTTATACATATACATATGTTCCCATATCTCTTCCCTCTTGCGTCTCCCTCCCTCCAACCCTCCCTATCCCACCCCTCTAGGTGGTCACAAAGCACCAAGCTGATCTCCCTGTGCTATGCGGCTGCTTCCCACTAGCTATCTATTTTACGTTTGGTAGTGTATATATGTCCATGCCACTCTCTCACTTTGTCCAGCTTACCCTTCCCCTCCCCATATCCTCAAGTCCATTCTCTAGTAGTTCTGTGTCTTTATTCCCATCTTGCCGCTAGGTTCTTCATGACCTTTTTTTTTTTTTCCTTAGATTCCATATATATGTGTTATATATGGTATTTGTTTTTCTCTTTCTGACTTACTTCACTCTGTATGACGGACTCTAGGTCCATCCACCTCACTACAAATAACTCAATTTCCTTTCTTTTTATGGCTGAGTAATATTCCATTGTATACATGTGCCACATCTTCTTTATCCATTCATCTGTCGATGGACACTTAGGTTGCTTCCATGTACTGGCTATCGTAAATAGAGCTGCAGTGAACATTGTGGTACATGATTTTTGAATTATGGTTTTCTCAGCGTATATGCCCAGTAGTGGGGATTGCTGGGTCGTATGGTAGTTCAATTTTTAGTTTTTTAAGGAACCTCCTTACTGTTCTCCATAGTGGCTGTATCAATTTACATTCCCACCCGATCTGTAAACTTTTAAAAAACAGATACCAGATATTGGTTTTGGCTACAAATATATAAAACAAAAGCATAACAACATGGAGTAGATTTGTACCAAATTCATGTTATTTGTTGTCTCTAGGGAATGAGGGAGAGGAGGGAGTGAAGCTGTGAAGGGCACATAGGGGACTTCCCCTTTACTGTACTGAAGGAAAAAATGAAACAGTAACATTTGTTCATTTTGGGTAATAAGTACATGGATGGTTTATATTATCAAATGTACTTTGAAAATGTGTTTTCACGAACAAAGGGCAAAGAAAGACTGAACAGTGTCTAGGAAGATGGGCCCAAGCCAGTCCCATGCTTCAGTGAAATGACTTCAGGAGCACCTAAAGGCCTGAATGAGTTGACAGCCCAGCAGCACCCAGCATGGGCTGACAGACGGCTTATGACGGTGATCTACTGGCTGCCAGTGCTAATAGACAGTGGCTGCAGTCTACATGGTGTGGGTCCCCAAACCATGTCCATACCCAACCCCTGCCCATAGCATAAATGCAGTACCCAAACTAAAATTTAAATACAACCCAGAGAAAGGGAGAAAATTGGTTAAGGTTCTATTTCTGCCAATGTCAGGATGGACATTGACTTTATGCTGTATTTTTATGTTAGAAAAGAAGAAAGCAGCACGGGGAACTCTACTCAATTCTCTATAATGGCCTATATGGGAAAAAAATCTAAAGAAGAGTGGATATATGTATATGTATAACTGATTCACTTTGCTGAAACTAACACAACACTGTAAATCAACTATACTCCAATAAAAATTAAAAAAAAAAGAAGAAAGCAAGGATGAATAGTGATTTAGATAAATTTCTCATTGGGAAGAAGACTGGGTTGTCTTGGGTTGGGAAGGATAGAGGCAGGGGGAGGTGACCTGATAAACTGAGAGAATATGTGTGGCAAGAATAATGAAATGAACTAGCAGGAAGCCCAGGAGCTGTGGTTCTGGTGAGAGGTGTGAATTTACAATTAGCGATGCTGAATGGCTCCAACTGGCTGTGACCACGGGACTAGGAGGGTGAAGGTGGAGACAGCTGGGGTCTCCCTCCTTTTCTCCTGATTTATATTTGGTGATCTATAAAAGAAATGTTTTCTCTTTATTTTACAAACTGTAATTGTGAATGCTGGTAATTAAAGTATTCTGTTCATCGTTTAATACTTCATATATCTGCAGAATTACAGAAATCATGAAGCTAGAAAACCCTAGAGAGGTTATAGTCTTCCCCCTACTTCCAAAGTGTCAAGGCCAGAATTAATGTATATATAAGGACCTCTTGGTATAAAGAGTCTTTAACTTTTTGAGGTAACCTACTTAAATCTCAATCACTTCTGATTTAAGACCAACTTATTATTTTAATCCAATACCTCTCTACTTAGGGACAAGTTCTTGAATTCAGTAAGATGAGGAGGGAGTTCCCTGGCGGTCCAGTGGTTAGGACTCCGTGCTTCCACTGCAGGGGACATGGGTTTGATCCCTGGTTGGGGAACTAAGATCACACAAGCTGCACAGGTGTGGTAAAAAAAAAAAAAAAAAAGTAAGATGAGGAATTCTGTCTCATATTGCAAATGGAAAAGATAGGTAAATGCCCTTTACACTTATCCTAAGTTGTCACTTCCCTAACTATCTTTGGTTCTCAGGTTATAAACATATACACAATTTTTCCCAATCAAATTGTCAAAGGTCAAAGCATTTGTTAAAATACTGATTTAATAGAGATTTAAGGAAGTAGCCACTCGTACATAGTTGGTGAGTGTATAAGGGATAGAGAACAATTGGGAAATAGCTTTCAAAAGTAAAAATGTACATACCCATAGACACAAATTGCATTTCTAGGTGTTTATTCAGTGAGTCTACTAATGCAGTATAGTCAATAATATGAAAGATTGGCAACAATATATCCCTCAATAGAATGATGAAATAAAATAACACAGGCATTCAGTGAACACCACACAGCTGTTAAAATAACCAAGGCAGTAGCTCTCCATATATTAATATGGAAGGATATTTAAGATATATTGATAAGAGAAAAATCAAGGTAGAAAGCAGTATGTATATTATGCTATCGTCTGTGTGAAAAAGAAAGTATGTGTATGTTTGTAAACACATAGAATATCCATGGGAGGATATTTAAGAAACTGGCAGTAATTGTTGCCTCTGGAGAGGAAAACAGGATCACTAAGGGACAGAGGAAGGAGAGAAACATCCTTTTAATGGTATGCTGTTTTGTGTCCTTTGCATTTTGTATCATGTGAGTATGTTATCTATTTACAAATAGACAAAAAAATTTTAAAAAAAATCCACAGCCATGCAGATAGTCATTTATTTATTTATTAAATGTAAATAGATACTCCCTTACGCTGAATGTTATTCATAAAACACTGCACCAGCAGTTCTTGGACTATTGAAAAGAAATATACCACACAGTCAAGCATGGCTTCTTCAAATAGAGCATCATTCTGCAAATTAATTTCCCTTCATGTAAAGGCAAGAGGTGACTTCTTAAGTGGTACAATCTGTGGATCATTAAAGAGCCATCTAACCCCAAACATTTTCTTTTGTTAACTTCCTCCAGTTATGGAAACCCCTACCGTGAACTTTCTTTTTTGGGATAAAGGCACTGCATTTTCAGCAAGCCCTTTTTATGTTGCAAATGCGTAACATGGTAACGTTAGGGTGGATTTATTCATAGTAGTCCCCTAGCAGAAAGCAGTTCCTGAGGAATGAGGTTGGTTTTGGTGGGAGGGAGTTAAAAAACAAAACAAAACTCTGATGCATGCAACTCTGCAAAGGAAAGTTTATATCCTAGAGATTTGCCAAATGATAGTTCGTGGGTAGTAACAGGCATTATAAAGGCACTGAGCGTTTAGGAGAAATGGAGAAAGCATGCATCTCTGTAGAAAGTGCAAATATAAACCCCACCCAGTTTTCATGAAGCAAGTATAGTAGTGTGAAGCCCTACACTGAAATTACAGGAAGATCAAAAGTCACAGTAATTGGGTATAGCTTGACAAATGTCGGTGTCCCTCAGTATGTTTTTTTTTTTTAGGTATAAGAGTAATATAACCTGTTATAAAATGGTTTCATACACATAATATACCCCAATATTAAACAATATGTGTTCTGAATAATAGTAGCCTCTTTGGATGTTAATAGATATTGCTAAATAATGTATTCTATCACCAAATAAGTTTGGGCAACAATGGTTTAATAGAAGTTTTTTTCTTGGTGAGACATCACAGACCCTATAACATGCAAGTATGTATTTCCCAAAGGGAAAAAAAAAATGCAATGTGTCCAAAATTAGCTTCCCACAGATCCTTAAAAAACAAAACAAAACACAGCACATCTTATGAACTAATGTTATGCAGGACAGTGGGGAATAGTTGATCCTTCCTATTCCTGCCCTGGCCTCCCATTTCTATCCTGATGATCTCTTCCATCTTGTTTTACCTTACCCTCCCCTGAATCATTACGTATGCTCCATTAGGATGTCTATACTTAGAAAATGTTGATGGCATCAAAAGTGATGATGACCTTCATGCAAAGTTTTCCTTACCACTTACTGCCATATTCCAATACATGGGTACAGTAGGAGTCTCTGCATTTTCTGACCAGTCACAATGTGTGTAACAAGACTCAGAGAGATCAGTGTCAGATTGGAGCAAGCCTGAATGTGACATCTCATTGTCAGTGAGGCCTGTTCTTTAGGTGTCATGGTGCTCTCTGTAGTCTGGTCTTGCCTTCTCTTAGTCCTCAAAGACTGGGTTTAGGGCTTGGCCTTAGGCCTCCCTAAAGCAGTCATAGTGCCTTTTTCCACTCTTCCATGTTTGGTCATCTAAATTCCTAAATTCTTAAAGGCTAAAATTAAATTTCATTAGAGTTAAAAACTCCAGACCATAGAATGCCACCCATCTCTGGCCACTACAAATGTGACATGACTTGGGAGTGGGATAGCTCTGGCCAACATATTTTCCAAGGGTAAAAGATAGCAGTAGTGGTGGCATTGCTGATGTTTTTCCTCAAGAGAAGCTGATTTTATATATATGTAAAATCAGAATAGGGCTTACTCCAGCCCTTAGTGTCCATCTGAACATTTTATCTCATTCAGAAGAATTACGAATCCATCTCTAAAGAGCTTTGAAAAATAATTTCTCTTTACTGAAGTCTTGAAGAGGTAGCAAAGTGGTGAATCATATAACATAACAAACAACAGAACTTTAAAATCCTCGTTTTTTGTTTGTTTCCCCCAAAACACCCACATCACAGAGGAACTGCTGTCAAAATGCCCCTTTTCAGCTTTTTAGTCATTCCCCTTATCTCTCACTTGTCTACTTTCTCTTTCCACTTCCTCTTCCTTCCACATGTTTTCCACTGCAAGTAATTTCTTACCTTTTAAAACATTAACATAAATCACTTTAGCTTCTCCTCCAGCTATTTTTTCTAGCTCTTATCACCCTTTCTTCCTCTACCTCCCCCCACTTAGCCCATTAACTCAACATGGAAGCTGGGGGAGAACAGAGGGAGAGAGAAGATAGTTCTTACATGTTACACTTTTCTTCTGTTATATACATATACACATAACATGTTATATGTTATGATACATATTTAATATGTTATATGTATTATATAATATATAACATAAAATATATATGACATATTTTATATACATATATATTTTTTTAATATATAATATGTGGAATGTCCAGCAGAGCCTCATTATAACACACTTCGCCACCTGTAAGGCTGCTAACTTAATGTACCAATCAGGTATTTTCTGATACTCCAGTAACTAGTTCTCTTTTCAAAGTTCATGCCCTATACTCAATTTCACAGTATAGTAAATGGCGTTCTAAGAAGTCTCTCCAAAGATTGTGTAATTAGGCTGAGTGTGATTAAAACAAATGGGCAGAATATCCAGGTATTGGTCATTTATGTAAATAAAGCCAGCCATCTGTCTATCTTGCTCTGGTCTCACGTGGGAAGACCCTCTGATGTTTTACCTGTGCTCAGCAAGATAAGGAAAGCACTAAGTAGGAACTAGGTCAGCTGCCTTCCACTGCCTATCACAGTCATCAAAGCAAATTTCTTGGGCTTAGAAGTTTCGTGTCTTTTAAATGGATTCTGTGTTCTCTTTTCTTCTATACAAACCAGAAAGGTATTTGTGAAACATCCCACTGTCAAGCAAGTTTATACATCACAGTGTGTGTGTGTGTGTGTGTGTGTGTGTGTGTGTGTGTGTGTGTGTGTGTAGGCTTGTGTGATTATTCTCAACTTATTTTTTGGCTTGCATATCTAATTATTTACTGAAAGAATGTTTCATATGTAAACTATGCAAAAACACATATCTAGGCTGAGTATAAGATTTTAGAATCAAAATTAAGAACTTCTTCAGAGAGAAACAAAACTTGAAAAAGAATAGAAAATGTTAGAATATACTTCCCGATCTTCCTGCCACTTGATCTTGGTCAGAGTGAAATCAGGATTCAGTGTTGAGGACCACATACTGTTGCCATGGGAATGATTGTGCTGTCACAAATTTAGTACTATGACTTCATGGTGAAAAGGAACAGATGGTCTGGAAGAGAATGAAGGCCTAGGGTTAGCAAAATTGTTTGGGGAATAAGCCATCTTAGATCCTTTTTGGAAGTAGGTGGGAGCATAAATAATAAGCAAAAACTACTTCACTGTAGTTTTACAAAAGCCACTGAGCAAGAAAGAGCTTAGCTAGGTAAAACTTCAAAGCTCATTTCCAATGGGAGAAAAAAATATTTTAATGTAGGATGAAGCACAGGTAAAACTTACAGTTTACAGTATTCCAAAGCTGCCTCTTCACCCTTCGCCAGCCTCTTACTTGACCACTGTTGAAGTTAGTAATATGTAGAACCCTTAGGGCCAGCAGTAAGGCCCATATTGGCCACATTTTTTTTACACTGTCCCATTTTTAGGTATTTCTGGCTTCAGTGTTGGTTTGAGTCTGGCATCCTGAGCCATACATTTCCAAACAGCCTCAAGAACACAGGCTTAGATAGCTGCGCTAGCAGGGTTGAGGCTAGCTGTAGGGGTGTATGTAGCCAGCTCATCTTACCCGAGTGGTCACGGGTCCAGACCTAATCTCCAGCCATGTTGGCACTCTGGAAAATAGTCTCCACTAAAATCATTCATCCTTAGAAATACAGTTTTTAACTATGCTTTTTAAATATAAATTTATTTATTTTTGGCTGCGTTGGGTCTTCGTTGCTGCACACGGGCTCTCTCTAGTTGCGGCGAACGGGGGCTACTCTTCGTTGCGGTGCACGGGCTTCTCGTTGCGATGGCTTCTCTTGTTGCGGAGCATGGGCTCTAGGTGCACGGGCTTCAGTAGTTGCAGCATGCGGGCTCAGTAGTTGCAGCATGCAGGCTTTAGGGAGCGCAAGCTTCAGTAATTGTGGCAGGTGGGCTCAGTAGTTGTGGCTCACAGGCTCTAGAGCACAGGCTCAGTAGTTGTGGCGCACAGGCTTAGTTGCTCCGCAGCATGTGGAATCTTCCTGGACCAGGGCTTGAACCCGTGTCCCCTGCATTGGCAGGTGGATTCTTAACCACTGTGCCACGCAGGGAAGTCCAGAAATACAGTTTTTATTTGGAGTAAAGGCAACAAGAGAGATTTCCCATCACTATCAACCTCTGGGAATGATTACCAAATAAATTAACCAAGAGAAGCTAACATCAGTTAGCAACTACTATGCGCCAGCCTAAGTGCTTAAAAATTCTTTGTTGCTGTTTTGAAATAACTTTAGATTTACAGAAGAGTTGCAAATATAGTTGGAGAACTCATGAATATCCTTCATCTAGCTTCCCCTAACATTAACATTGTTTTATAACCATAGTACAATGACTGACACTGTGAAATTAACATTAGTACAATACTATTAACTAAATTCTGATTTCACCAGTTTTTCCATTAATGTCCTTTTTCGGCTTTGAGACCCAGTCCATGTTAGACTTGGTCATTGCATCTAAGTTCCCTTAAATCTGTGATAATTTCTCAGTCTTTCCTTGTTTTTCGTGACCTTGACAATTTTAAAGACTACTGATCAGGTATGTTGTAGAATATCCCTAAACTGGGATTTTTCTGATGTTTTCTCATGACTAGACTAAACTTGGAAATGATATCACAGAATGAAGTGCCCTTCTGATTACATCATATCAGGGGTACATGGTATCAACATGACATGACTGATGATGTTAATCACATGGTTAAGCTGGAGTCTGCCAGTTTTCTGTACTGTAAAGTTACTATTTTTCCCTTTCCATGCTCTATTTGCTAGAAGAAGCCCAGTCCAGTCCATACTCAAGGAGAAGGGAATTAGGCTTCACATTCCAGAAGGATGATTGTTAAACAATTTGTGAACAAATGCTTAAACCACCGCAATAATTAATGTTCTTTTTTGGGGGGTGAGGTACTTTGAAGCTATGCAAATATTCTGTTTCTTCTTAGCTCCACCTGCTAATTTTAGGGGATCTTTCTTGATGCAGTTATCACTGTGGTGCTCTAATGGTGATTTTCAATTTCTTTAATTCCTTCTATATTATTATATGGAATTCTCCTGTAACAAAGATTTGTTTGCCACCCAATTTATTTATTTATTTATTTCACTTATTTATAGCAGTATAGACTCATGGATATCTATTTTATTCTTTGAATTATAATCCAATACTGTAATTATTTATTTTGTTGTTCAGATTGTTCCAATTTTGGCCCTGGGTCCTGTGTCCTTTTGATATACCCTGTGCAGGAAAGAGTTAACACAGCAGGCCAGAGGCTGCTATCTTTAGAAGGGCCTGCTTGCAAGGTTGCCCTTGGCTGGCATCTGTGAACTTAGCTTGTGAAAACTTCCCCACACTGATATGGAAAATTCTCTATACTGGTAAGGTTGTTTTGCCCACTTAAGACACTGAATACCTGTTTCCTTCTGAGAGCCTGGGATTTTGGTAGATGCCAGCCAAAGCATGCCTACATGACTAGTTCCCCCCAAATCCCTAAACGCTGAGTCTTAAATGGGCTTCCCTAGGAGAAACATTACACATGTGCCACTGCATTTTCACTGCTAGCAAAGGGAACACACCTAGCATGTCCTCTCCTGGACCTCTGGTATAGAAAGCCTGTGGGTGGATTTCTCCAGACTCTGGCCAATGTGTCTTTTTCCCTCATTTATCTGCTGTGTAACCTTATTGTGTCGTTGTGATAAATTTTAGTCATTAGTACAATAATATGTTGAGCCCTGTGAAGTCCTTCTAGCATAATACAGAATGTGTGAGCAGTCTTGGATGCCCCAAAGACTTTATCCCTTAAGGGACATGCCTTATCCTTTATTTTTTTTAGCACTTCCTTACCTTGTGACACTACAGGAAGCTCCAGACTTTTATTTTCCTCATCCCAGTCATAGAATCAGCCATTTATTCAAAGAGTCTTGGTTTCTTTATTGGAGAATGATAATTAGAAAGCAAGATCGGGGTGCTCATCACTAATGGGGTGCCATTGCTTCTAGGCCCTTTGAGCAGATAGAAAGGGAAATGTATGTATGTTTGCTAACTCATATGTACACACAAATTTATATTTATTTCTGTATCTTTCTACCTGTGTATACACACATGGTGAATTCATACATATAGAGTCAGTTTTAATCTAGAACTACAGGGTTCATTCTAGCCTTCTCTGCTTGTTTGTAACTTCTTTCTTTGACAGTGAGAAACCTGGCTTTCATTAGCTACAACTTATTTACTTATTTGTTCAACCCTAGTATACATGCATAGTAGTTTCAGAATTGCTAACTTATACCCCTGTGAGAAACAAATTTACCAAGGAAAGTAAGGCATTTATGTACAGTCGCATTTCCTTTAGCCTTATGATAGCCAGTCAAGACACATTTCCAAAATTACTTTGGTCAGCTCATTTTCTCCCATCCATTTCAGTTAGGTTATATCATATATTTGTAATACAGTTACATTTGTTAGTCTGCATTCCACCCTTACCCCCACCATCCTGGTTGATTCTGAAAATTTGCATACAGTAAATTTCACTTGGTTTTACAGTAAATTACACCTTCTTAGACTAGGTGTAACATTCTATGGGTGTTGACAAATGCATAGAGTCACATATCCACCACCACAGTGATTTCCAACACCTAAAATGTGCCTTGTGCCAGCCTCTCTGCAGTCAACCTCTTCCCAACTCCTGGCAACCACTGATCTGTATTTTCTGTCTCTACGGTTTTGCCTTTTGCAGAATGCCAGTTAAATAGCACCATACAGCATGTAGTCTTTTAGATCCAGCTTCTTTCACTTACCAAATGCAGTTAAGTTTCATCTATGTTGTTGTGTGAATCAAGAGTTCATTTTGTAAAAATTGCTGAGTAGTATTCCATTGTACAGAGGTACTACAATTTGTGAATCTGTTCACCTCTGAGGACATCTCAGTTGCTTCTAGTTTTTAGTGATTATGAATAGAGCTACTGTAAATGGTCATTAACAGACTTCTATATGTACAGGTTTTTCAATTCACTTTCATAATTACCTAGGATTGGGATTGCTGGGCCATATTATAAGTGTATGTTTTACTTTGTTAAGAAACTACAAACTAGCTGTACCATTTTGTATTTCCACAAGCAATGGCTGAGAGTGCTTGTTGCACAGCATTTTAACCAGCATTTGGAATTGTTAATTTAAAAAAAATGTTTAGTCATTCTAGTAGGTGAATAGATGTATCTTATTATAATTTTCATTTTCATTTTCCTAATGATTAATGACTTTGAGCATCTTTTCATATGCTTATGTGCCATTTGTATAATTTCTTTGGAAAAGTAGCTCATCTTTTTTTTGGGGGGGGTTGTTTTCTTGTTGAATTATAGCAGTTTTTTATACTCTGGCTCTAAGTCCTTTATTGGACATGTGAATTGCAAATATTTCCTCCAGCTCTATAGCTTGTCTTGTCATTCTTCTTAACCATGGTTGTTCGTTTGTTTGCAAAGCCAAACTTTGTAATTTTGATAAGACCAGTTTATCAATTTTTTTTCTTAATAAGTTTATTAATTAATTTATTTATTTTTGGCTGCGTTGGGACTTTGTTGCTGCCTGCAGGCTTTTCTCTAGTTGCATTGAGCGGGGGCTACTCTTCATTGAGGTGCATGGGCTTCTCATGGCGGTGGCTTCTCTTGTTGCGGAACACGGGCTCTAGGCGCGCAGGCTTCAGTAGTTGTGGCTCACGGGCTTAGTTGCTCCGCGGCATGTGGGATCTTCCCGGCCCAGGGCTCGAACCCGTATCCCCTGCATCGGCAGGTGGATTCTTAACCACTGCACCAGCAGGGAAGCCCAATTTTTTCTTTTTTTGGATTGTGCTTTTGGTGTTATATCTGAAAACTTATCACCAAATCCAAGATGATGCAAATTTCTATATTTTCTTCTAGAAACTTGGTATTTCTACATTTTACATTGAGGTGTATGGTCTACTTTGAGTTAATTTTTGCATAAGGTGTGAAGTCTGCGACATGGTTCTTTTTTTTTTTCCCTTTCTTTTGTGTATGTATGCTGAATTGTTTCAGTACCATTTATTGGAAAGACTATACTTTCTCCATTGAACTGTCTCTGCACATTGTTAAATATCAGTTGATGATTTCTCGCCTCTTCTGTTCTATTTATCTATGTGTCTATCCTTTTGCCAATTCCACACAGTCTTGATTACTGTAGCTTTATGCTAAATCTTAAAATTGATATATATAAGTGTATATATACTCTATAAATATAATGTATATATTGTATCCTGTTTAATTATAACATCTGAGTCTACTTATGATGATTGTTTTGTCTATTCAGGCTGTCAGCCTATTGTATTAAATGCATTATCTCAAAGTTTTCAAATGCGTCTAAGAGTTCAAAGAGGATTTTTTAAATGTGTTTATATTTTATGATCGTCTAAGATTATTCTCAATCTTGTCATATAATGTTAGTCTCCATGTTTGTTTCTAGGTGAGTTTGTAATGAGTAACCTAAAGTAACAGCATATAATATTAAATGAGTGGAAAAGCATGTCAGACTCCTATTAATTTGCATCTCTTAAAGTGTTAATAAGTGTCCTGCATATATGGCTGTACTCATATTGATTAGTTTTACCAGTTATGTGGGCAAAACTAGCTTTTTTAGTGATAAAATTAATTGGAAAGATGTTTTCACAGAAAAGTATTTTGGTTTAAGTTATTTAATAACTTGAAACTTTGATTAAAATTGATGAAAATGACATAGTGCCAACTAATGAGTAGCGGCTGACCTAATACGTAAATTTACTTGCATCATGTGAAGGATAAATGATGTCATGCTAATTATACAAAAGCAGTGCTTCTAGCAGTTTTAATAGAGGAGTAGGAGAATTAAGTAATCTGCACCATAACAGTTTCATATTGCAAGTGGTTATATTGCTTCGATATGGTTTTCATCAGCCCAGTTTTAACAGGTTATTGGCAGAAGTGTGGTAGCATAAACTTAAAAAAAGAATTTTGTACTAACTAGTATTTTCCCCAGAATTGTATTTTGGGGTACATTATTGAATAATGAAAAATCCAATATTGGATTTGGAGTTAAAAACAAATTCATTGTTTAAAATGAAGAGCAGCAACAATAACAACAGCCCAAATTTTAGTCAGTCAATCTCAAAATTATATTGTCTCATTGCTTTCTCCCCCTTATTTGGAATTGGCATCTGAGTCCTTTGAACAGAGGTAGCCCTCTGATGTGCTTAAGGAGGCAAGTTGGTGATCTATAATGGCATCAGGGCACTTGGCAAAGGAAACAAGTAGGACTTGAAATCCATCTAGAGGAAGAAGCGTCCTATCTAATTTACACAGAGGTGTCGAATGGGGTAATGGCAGCCCTACTTGAAGAATCCTTTTGTTTGCTAGGTCTGTTGTATCAGTCAGGATACATATAGTTGCAAATCACAGGACTTGTGACAAATAATGGCTTAAGCAATTAACACATTTATCTGGAGACAGATGGTTCCAGGGTTGGGAAGCAGCTCAATGATGTCATTGAAGATGTATCTATATATATATATATATATTTTTTTTTTTTTTAGTTTGACATCCTTGAGTGTTGAATGTTCCTCCTCAGATAGTCATCTCATGGTAACAGAATTGTTGCTGCAGCTGCAAGATCACATTTTCATACAATTGTATTGAATTCCCATCTCTTGTCTCTATCAGGAGTAAAAATCATTCCCAGGAGTAAATTACTCCTCCCACCCCAGCCTAATTTCCCTCATGTGTCTTTGGCCAGAACTGGGTCACATAGCCTCACTGGCCTCAAAGAGAGCTGGGAATGGCAGCCTAAAAAAAGGAAGAAGAGAACTGGCAAACAACAGTGTCTACCACACGCATAAAAGAAAAGTATCTTTCTTACCATCTGTCTCAAAGGCCACCTCCAGGTTTGGTGAGCAAAACAGCAGCTCAACCACCCTCTTCTTTGACTCTGGAATTTCTTTCTTAAATAACTTTGCAATCTCTATATTATCACACTCATTCAGACTAATTGGAAAGAAGATAAATTGAATTAGTTTGATATAAAAATATAGAATAATTTCAGTAACTTGTGTGTCTATCACTTTAAAGAGCACCTTTTCAGTGAGGACTGGGCTAACCAGAGAAGGCCAAGAACTAATCCTCCCCAGGAAGCGTTAAGCAATGAACACCAATCACCTGGGATAAATGTATTCTTTGTACCCAAATGGCTCTACCAAGCTTCTTAAACATTTTTTTCTGTGCTCCCCCTGCAGCCTGTTTAAGATGTGCATCTTTTATGTGTATGTAGAGGAGTGGCTAATCAAGGGAGCAACTAAAGGAAACTACGCTCATCCCCACAATTCCAAAATCAGGGCCAGATGCATCTGTGTTTATCATCATGCCAGTTACCCAGAGGACTGAGGACTGTCGTCCTATCACCACATACTGAAGTGTCCTCCAGGCAGAGGAAATAAATAGTAGAACAACTCCTTTTGATTCCCCTAATTGACTGCTTATTCATCCTTCCCTCTCCCACGCCACTTCTCAGTAGCTATTTGTACATGACTCTGCCCCAGTGAAGACATCTCTCTCTGTTCCCCAAGCAAGATCGCTTGCCTATCTTCACTTTAGAGTAGGACTGACAGAGATGATAGGAAGTATGAGAGCTGAGTGGGACTGTGTGGAAGGTGGACACAGACATCAGGGGCCCCCTGTAAAGAAGGCATCCCATTCACCATGAGGCACACCAGAGCACTCAAAGGGTCCTGTCTTTAATGTGACCTTAGAACCAAAACTTACTCTTACTTTGCCCCAGTGCCTTTCTCTATGATGAGTAATGAGAACTCAGCCAGACTTTTAAGCACAAGAATGACTTTACTATAGAGTATGGGAACATCAAGCCAAGACTATTTACAAAATGCCAATTTTACCTATGCAGCAAAGAGACTGAATCCACTTTGCTCCTTAACTCCACTGCCAGGCCACTCAGGTCCTACCTCTCAGGGCTTAGTGACTGGGAAAGAACAAAGAAAGGCACTTCCTAATTCTGAGTAAGGCAAAGGCCTTGATGACTGGGCTCTACAGCCTTTGTGTTCAGATTTAAAATAGCATGGTTATCATCCTTGACAGTCTGAATTCCTCAATTCTCCCTCATTCTTAAGCCAAAGTGATTTCTGTAGCCAGCAGCCTGGAGTAGGACACTGGAATTTGGAATCAAGGGTCTGATCTACTCACTTACTAGCTGAAACCTTGAGGAAGTCACTTAAACTCCCTGAGCCTTGCTTTCTTTCCACATATGAAAAATCCATAACAGAGCCTGCAAAAGCTTAGTTCACAACATCATTTATTACAAGAATCGAATAGAATAACATGTGTGAAAGCACTGTCAGCTCTAAATGGCTCCACACATATAAACAATTATTGGATCAAGTTCTTCAAAAAAACTGATTATGAATTCTGCTCTGCTATTCCCTTGTAGAACCCTAGGGTTCTGTACTCATTTTTCTCTCTCTCTTTTCCCAGTCATCATCTATCATTCTGCTTGATTCATCCTCCCCACCATCTCCCTTCCCCTACTCAGGAAACACACACACAAAAAACCTATAATTCTTTCACCCATTATTCTAATTCCTGTCAATCAATTTCTTATTCATTGCATATTTACATTTCCAAAATAACCTCATTTACATATAATTTGCTCTTGCCTACACAAAAAGTGGGTACAGCTAGATACAGCATTTAAGGTGATGTGTCATGTAGGTTTCAATTCAGGAAACAGAAACAACTCTAGGTATTTCAAGCAGAAAGGGATTAAAAACAAGGGACTCTGTGCTTAGGAAATTCTTTGAGAGTACTAAAGAAACTGAAGTTAGGTGCCACCACGTGACTCTAGATTTCAAGGGCACACCATGACAGCTGTAGTCCACAGGAGGCTGCCAAAGTGCCTCTCAACACCCATGACTTCGGTGACTAGAATTTAGGGGCTACTGGATGTGGGTCTGGCTTCAAATACACATCAACAGTGTTGCTTCACAGCAAGAGCAGTAGTAAGATGGCTTTCTCATCACTTTTGCCTTCCAAATCTCACACAGGACATCCCCTGGTAGAATGTAATTAGTATCCAGAAGTCTGACTGCCAGAGAGTCTGAGAAATGTAGTTTCTAACTTTTCAGGCCCTAAAGTTCAGGAACATACATAGAGGGCTTTGAAGATGGATGTCTACTTCCAGCTGACAATAACCTGTTCCAGGGTGTGACTTTATTCCTTCCAGAATGGACAACACAACCGTGGTCTAAAAGAGAGCTTGAGAGGAGGGGGAAGAACAGGCCCACAGATCTTATAGTTACAGATCTTATAGTTACAGGCCTTACTAATTAATACCTGGTAGGATTTATTTGGTGCAGTCCTTTTCTTAGTTTTTAAGACATCCAACTCAGAATAGGAGTAAAAATATTATGCACAGAGTGGAGCCAGTCATAAGGAAAAATCATTCCACATTTAGGAAACCAGTAGTTTTTGAGAAGTTGCTATGTGCCAGACTGTGACAGTCACTGGGGTATAACGGCGAACAAGATAGAAGCTGTTCCTGCTCTCACTGAAGTTTGGGGTGAGTTGGGTACTAGAAGTAGCAGGTTGACTACCCAGGTTCAAAGCCTGCCTCCCCCACTTATTAGCTGTGTGAACTTAAACAAGTTACTCGTGTAAGTCTCAGTTTCCTCGGCTGTAATGTATAATCAAAGAACCTATTATACTTAACTGAGATTCAGTGAAAATCAAATGGGATAATGAATGCAGAGTGCTAAGCACGCTGCCTGGTTCATGCTAGGGTCTGAATAAATGTTGGTGAAGAGTGTGAGCAAATCAGAAGGCAATCACCATGCAGGACACTGTGATAATGCTGTGATACAGAAAAAACCAGCACCTATGAGGAGAGGCATTAACTCAGACCTACGGGGCTCACAGAAGGCTCAGGAAATAAATTAAGTCGATTTAGGTTTGCGTTTGCTGGCTAAGAGAGCATGCCACATTTGATGCCTAAAAGTAGTTCATTGTGGCTGGACTAAAGGGAATAGGGTGAAGAGAGGGGGCAGTTAGGAGCCAGATCATGAGGGGACTTGTTAGACTTTTAAGAGTTTTGGATAGTATTCTGAGGACCGCAGGAACCCATTGAAGGATTCAAAGCCAGAGAGTGATACGATTTGATTTATATTTTAGGGAAATATCCCTTTGGCTGGAATATGAAAAATGGCTTAGGGAAGGGAAAGATTACTGGCAGTAAATCCAGCCAGAATTCTTCGGTAATTAAAGAGAGAGAGAAAGGTGGCCTGAAGCTGAAAAGTAGCAGAAAGATACAGAAAAATGGAACAATTCTGGAGATATTTAGGAAGTAATTGGCTGGAAAGTAAGGTATGCGTTTTTTTCCCCCACTATCCCACCTCTTCCCTTTGTCTCGCTTTAGTCACTTCTTTTTTTATATAAATTTATTTATTTATTTATTTATTGGTTGCTTTGGGTCTTTGTTGCTGCACGGGCTTTCTCTAGTTGCGGTGAGCAGGGACTACTGTCCATTGCAGTGCACGGGCTTCTCATGGCGGTGGCTTCTCTTGTTGTGGAGCATGGGCTCTAGGCGCACAGGCTTCAGTAGTTGTGGCATGTGGGCTCAGTAGTTGTGGCTCGCGGGCTCTAGAGTGCAGACTCAGTAGTGGCGCATGGGCTTAGTCGCTCCGCGGCATGTGGGATCTTCCCGGACCAGGGCTCGAACCCGTGTCCCCTACATTGGCAGGCGGATTCTTAACCACTGTGGCACCACGGAAGTCCCCTATTCACTTCTTTATTCATTTAAATTGGGAAACAACAATTCTTTAACAAACTTATTTTCTTAGGGAACAGATCAGTGCTATAATAGTGGTCTTCAGATGCAGATACCCCATGCTAGTTATTTAACATAGTGGAGACATTAGTATTGCAAATTTAGGGCCACATGGAAAAAAAAGATGGAGTGGGGACTGTATTTGCATTCGGCTTTTGCTTTGGTGACCCTCACATTCTGCAGCGTCGTTTAGTGATCACCATCCATTCTCTTGTTAGGATAGTCTTTTTTTTTTAAATGAGGTGTCATTGGGAATTCCTTGGCGGTCCAGTGGTTAGGGCTGCACGCTTTCACTGCCAACGGCCCAGGTTCAATCCCTGATCAGGGAACTAAGATCCCAGAGGCCACATAGCATGACCCTAATAATAATAATAATAATAATGTGTAATTGACATATAACATTATATTAGGGAATTCCCTGGCGGTCCAGTGGTTAGGACACCTCACTTCCACTGCAGGGGGCATGGGTTCGATCCCTGGTTGGGAAACTAAGATCGCACAAAAAAACAAAACAAACAAAACCCCCCAAAAAACATTATATTAGTTTCAGCTGTACAACATAATGATTTGATTATATGTATGTATTGCAAAATGATCACAATAAGGCTAGTTAACATCTGTCCCCATACATAGTTACAAAAAATTTTTTTCTTATGATGAGAACTATTAGGATGTACTCTCTCAGCAACTTTCAAATATGCAGTACAGTACTGTTAACTATAGTTACCGTGGTATTCATCATATCCCAGGATAATCTTTTGATCTGAGCTACTTCTCTAGAGCCATTGTAGAGGTAATAAAAGGTATCATGTCACACCATCTTTATCATTCCTCCTCTAGTTCCTGGGCCTGTTTTTCATGGGGGAGTTTAATTTTGGGGTGTTCAGGGTATTAGAAGTGGAACCCCAACTGCTTTCTACATCTTCTATGTTTGAGAAATGATGGGATTGAAATTCTAGGTTATATCTGACTTAACCAAATTGTGAGGTATTGATGTAATGGAAAAAATATTTTGTATTTTACATTCCCTATCCTTTATTTAATGCTCCCTTGAACCGAATGTGTTTTCCATTTGGGTGACTTAAAGGAGGGAGGCAGAGATATTCTCAGATGCCATTTCAAGGAATTATTTTACTTCTTAATTAATTATACTTCTTGCTAGGTCTGTTAGAACTGATTTTTCTGTCTCTTGGGAAAAGAGATCTTTGGTCTCAAGATGAAAGTAATGATTTGTACATGCCCCTCACCCTATTATCTGAAAGAAGTCATGATAAATAAATCAGCAAATATCTGAGTTAGTTGAAGAAATTTGTTATTTTTAATGGTATACAATGCTTATTGGTTATAAAGACCCATGTACTTTATTTCTTTCACTGTGGTGCCAGCAAAATTGGCATGTTTATAATTGATAATCAGGTTCTAAAATTTGGAAGCATCTTTCATTTTTGAAATATGATTAGATTAATTAGAGCAATCATAAGTTTGAGTGAGACTTGGGAGATTTAGAGCTAGAGGAAGGAGGATCTTAATCTTGGGTACATTTTTTTTTTTTAATCTTAGGGACATTTTTCATCCCACAGATGTAAAAATATCTCCTTGGGGGGAAAACGGGAGAATAATGCCCATCACTTTAGCTGTATCCCTGAAGATGTTTATCTTGAAGAGAAGCGGATAAAACAAAGGAGAAAGAACTATACAAATGTAGAGAACTGAAGAGAATCCCAAGGAGTCATGGTTTTCTCAGAATAATATTTTTTTCTCAGAATCATTTTTACCAGGAAACATGAAATAAATATTCAATACCTGACTTGATCCCAGGAACTGGGGAGCCACATTTGTCTGTGTGACTTTGTGCATTTCCTATGAAGGATGATCTCTAATATTATTTTGGAACCCAACTTCATAAACATGGAATAGTTTTACCCTGGCTTGTGATGTAAATGGATGATTAATCCGGACTAGGTAAATAGGGAGATAAGTGAGCATACATACCCACACTGCTAGACTTTACGTAGGCACCTTTCAAATCAGCCCCAATAGACACTTAAGCCTGCCCATCAGAATAGATATTTATTGCAGGGAAGGTTCTGGGTTGGACTGTCTGCCTTGAGCCATTTGGAAACTGAACTGGCTGGAGCAGATTGCAAAGTTTAGGTTGTGGGAGAATGACTCAGGCTTCTTTCCAGCCTAAAGCAATTAACCAGTTGTTGGAAACTTGAAATATTGGACCAAATTATATTACCTAAGTTAAAATAAGCACCCCTGAGAATAGATCACGGTATATATTAAGGTACATGTATTATGCAAGGGTTGACATTCCTATTTCTATAGCTTATGGACCAGCCTTGGAATCTTCACTGAGAATAAATTTGTTGTTAGTACGTTTTTTGGTATTTGTTTTCATTGGTTGATATATATGTACACTATTAGCACATTCCCAAAGCCATTACCCTCTAAGATTGGAACTGCCAGAAACATCCTTGACAAACTCATCAATAGAAACACTGAACACTTAAAAACAGTAGGTATTTTGTATGGAACAACTGTGAAGTTTGACCTAAAGCTGAGGATATGCTTTAAAAAAAAAAACAAAACTCATTTACTCACACATGGTCTTATTTGATCCATATAGGACCCCTATAAAGCACACACGGTATGTATTATGGTATAGTAGTCCCCGCTTATCAATGGGGGATACGTTCCAAGACCCCCAGTGGATGCCTGAAACTAGGGATAGTACCAAATCCTATATATACTGTGTTTTTCCCTATACGTAAAAAACCTATGATAAAGTTTAGTTTATAAATTAGGCACAGTAAGAGATTAACAACAATAATAATAACATAGAACAACTACAACAATATACTGTAATAAAAGTTATGCGAATGTGGTCTGTCTCTCAAAAATTTCTTCTTATACTCTATCACCCTTCTTATGATGTGAGATAATAAAACACCTACATGATGAGAAGAAGTGAGATGAATGACATAGCATTAGGCTACTATTGACATTCTGAAGATTTGTCAGAAGAAGGATCATCTGCTTTGGGTGATCCTGGATCATCCAGCCATGACAATGTCTATGGTTAGATATCACAAACAGATTATGTTGGTGGTTGGGGGTCCCAGGCAGGATGGAGGCAGAGGATGTGAGATTTCATCATGCTAATCACAACAGCATGTAATTTAAAACTTATGAATTGTTTATCTCCAGAATTTTCCATTTAATATTTTCAGACCGAGGTTGACCACGCATAACTGAAACCTCAGAAAATGAAACCGAGGATAAGGGTGGACTACTGTATTTCCAGTCTTAGCAATAAATGACTTGCCCAAAGACAAACAATTAGCAAGTGACAGAACCAAGATTTCCTTTCAATGTTTTTCTATTCCAGTTCCTGAGCCCTCTTTGGGGATACACAAATTAGAGATAAGCACAAATAAATTTACAAGAGACAATTAGAATCACAACAAATTAATCTAATCTATAGAATTTAAACTGTTACTTAAGAAGACATAACCTACAAGACTGAAGCTTATTTATTGCACTGTGTTACAAATTCACGTTTCATTGTTACTCTCTCAGCACTGGGCTGGTAAAAAAAGAGTTTTGTACTTGATTCATTGGTAAATATTTATTGACCACTGTTCTGTGTGGGAATGTTGAATTGGACATTTTTCTTTCTTTCTTTTTATTAAAATTAACTTGTAGAGTTGAGTGAGTGTCCAGTCATTCCAGCAAGTTACATTGAATTTTGTTGCCTACTTTTCCACTTTTCCTGGGTAAAGGAGGGAAAACCTGAACACTTGGTATGGCAATTCTCAGTCTGTTCTTCAAACCTCTGCTACAAAGTTCCATTCTCTCATTTATAAAATAGGTATCACTTATTGACCATCTATTATATGCTAGATGTTCTACATTACTGGTAATCTTCACATCTCTGTGGTTTGGTGGGTATAGTTATCCTCATTTTTATGACTGCAGTTGGTCCAGGTATACCTTGGAGATATTGCAGATTTGGTTCCAGACTACCACAGTAAAGTGAATATTGTAATAAAGTGAGTCACATGAATTTTTTGGTTTCCTAGAGCCTATAAAATTTCTGCTTACACTATACTGTGGTCAATTAAGTTTGAAATAGCATTATGTCTAAAAGAAACAATGTACAGGGCTTCCCTGGTGGCGCAGTGGTTGAGAGTCCGCCTGCCGATGCAGGGGACATGGGTTCGTGCCCCGGTCCAGGAAGATCCCACATGCCGCAGAGCGGCTGGGCCCGTGAGCCATGGCCGTTGAGCCTTCGCGTCCGGAGCCTGTGCTCCGCAACGGGAGAGGCCGCAACAGTGAGAGGCCCACGTACCGAAAACAACAACAAGAACAACAGTGTACCTACCTTAATTTAAAAATACTTGTTTGCTAAAAAATGATAACCATCATCTGTGCCTTCAGTGAGTCATAATCAATCATTTGACTGGTAGAGGGTCTTGCCTGGATGTTGATGACTGCTGACTGATCAGGGTGATGGATGCTGAAGGCTAGGGTAGATATGACAATTTCTTAAAATAAGACAGCGATGGAGCTTGCTGCATCAGTTGACCCTTCCTTTCACTTGAACACTTAGAGGCCATTCTAGGGTTATTAATTGGCCTAATTTCAATATCACTGTGTCTCAGGAAATAAGGAGGCCGAAGGAGAGGGAGAGAGATGGGGTAACTGCTGGTCAGTAGAGCAGTCAGAACACATTTATCAATTAAGTTTGCCATCTCATATGGTGTGGTTCATGGTGCTCCAAAACAATTACCATAGTAACATCAAAGACAACTGATTGCAGATCACCATAACAAATATAACAATGAAAACAGTTTGAGATACTGTGACACAGAGACCCAAAATGAGCAAATGATATTGGAAAAAAAATGGTGTAGATATACTTGCTTGACTCAAGGTTGTCACAAACCTTCAATTTGAAAAAACGCAATGTCTGTGAAGCTCAATAAAACAAGGTATGCCTGTATAGCATAGCAGTGAAACAAGATGAAACAGTAAGCTTGGATCAACAACAGGGCCTTCAACCAAAACTACCAGGGTTTAAATTTGAATCCATACTTACTAGGACCAGGTATTTCATTTCTCTGTTCTCCCTTATGCTCATCTCTAAAATGGGATAAAATTATTGGAACTCATAGAATTATGGTGAGTGTTAAATGAATTAACATCTGTAAATGGCTTATAATGCCTGGGCTTCTACTGATATTCAGTGAATGTTAGCTACTGTTGCTAATTTGGTGTGCCCCGGGGCTGAATCTGAGGGCCTCTTTTCTTCTATGTATATATATATATATGTTACTCCTTAGGTGACCTCATTTAATCCTTTGGTTTTAAATATAAAACTATACTGATGACTCCAAAATTTATACTTCCTGCCAGAATGGTACTTTTCAAATGTAAGTCAGTTCATGTGACTTCTCTATTCAGAACCTCCAGTGACTTCCTATCTCTCCCAGTGAAAAAGCCAAAGCCCTCACCAGGGCCTATGAGGCCCTATTGATCTGTCCTACTTTTCCACTTGCTTTCTTTTGTGCAGCCACATGGGTGTGCTTGTCGAAGACTCTCAAACACTCTTGCTCCTCAGGCTCTTTGCACTTGCTGTTCTGCCAGGTATGTTCCTCCCCAGATATTCAAATGACACATTCCTTCACTTCTTTCAGGCCCCTGCTCAGATCCCATCCTATCAGAGAGGCCATCCCTGACCACCTTGAATAAAGGAGAATTTCCCTTTCCTTTTCTTCTCATCCAGCTTGATTTTTCATTATGGTATCTGTTACCATTATGTTTATTTTATTTTATTTTTCAATGGTCTGTTTTGCCCTCTAGTATGAGAGCTGTATTAAAGCAGGGACTTTGTTTTGTTCACAGCCTCTAAATCAAGTATCTGGCACGTGGCAGACACTCAATAAATATTTATTGCCCAGCTAATAAGTGTCAGAGTTTCCTACCCAAGTCGGGCTCCCCTCAACATCTCCTGCTCTTCTGTCCCACTAATCTGCATCCCCTGTGAGGGAAGATACATCAAATTACAAATATACATCAGTTCTTAGGACTTATCTTTAAACTGGAAATTTTATGCATATTAGGATCAATTTGCTGTTCAGCATAATTTAACAAATATTTACTGTGCACCAACTACATGCTCTTAAATAAGAAACAATGACCAACCCACTAAAATAGGTAGAAATTTATCCAAGAATCTTGAAGCCCAAAAAAAGTAAATATTTGTACTTGTGGATCTCTAAGTTCAGAATCATTATGTGTACCTAAAACTAATACAATGCACATGTCAGTTATATCTCAGTATTTTGAAAGGCTATTTAAAAAAAATCTCAAATTATTAGGTTTATTTATTGTATCAGAATAGAACATTGGTCATCCCTGAAACTTCCTTTCTCCATCTTTCTCACTCTCAGTCCACTCATTTACTTAAACCAAATTTCTAGACATTTTCCTAGATTTCTCTTTCCCTCATCCTTCACATCCAATCCATTTGCAAAGACTGTAAACTTTATCTACAAAACTTATCCTGAGACCCTTTGCTTCTCATCAGTTTCACCTCTATAAAACCTAGTCCAAGGACAACTGCACCTGCTTAGACTACCAGGAGGATTTCCTAAATGCTTTCCTTGCCTTCCCATTTTCCACCTAGCAGCCAGAGTGATCTTATAAAAATGTGAATTACTTACCACTTCTCTGCCTAAAAGCTTCAGTGGTTTCCTTTTGTTATTCCTCTCTAAGTTATTCCTCTTAGAAAAACATCCAAACCCTACCCTAGCCTACAAGCCCTACTTGATTTGGTCCTAATCACCAGTCCAATCTTCTCTCTTAGCATTTTTCCCATTATTCATGCAGTCTGGTCACACTGGCCTTCTTTCATTTCTAGGAGCACAATGAGCCCTTCCCTGTCCCAGAATACTTGTACTAGCAACTCCTTGTCATTTGGGTCTCAGTTTAAATTTCACCACCCCAGAGAGGCCTTCCCTAACTTCTTCATTTCAAGTGGTCTCCTCTTCTCCATTCACCCTTTGTTGTGCCAGAGAGTGAACTGCATTCACTTATTGTGCATTGCACAATTGCCTCTAATATTTCCTTCTGTTTGTTTTGTTTTTATTTTTTGCGGTACGCGGGCCTCTCACTGTTGTGGCCTCTCCCATTGCGGAGCACAGGCTCCAGACGTGCAGGCTCAGTGGCCATGGCTCACGGGCCCAGCCGCTCCGCGGCATGTGGGATCCTCCCGGACCGGGGCACAAACCCATGTCCCCTGCATTGGCAGGTGGACTCTCAACCACTGCGCCACCAGGGAAGCCCTGCTATGTTTGTTTATTGTCTATCTCCTTCCAGTAGAATGTAAACTTGATGAAGACAGGGACTTTGCTTTATCAGCAGTGTTTATAACAGAGCCTAACACATAGTGGGCACTCAAGGAACACTTGTTGAATGGGTAAATCTTTGTCTCAATTTTGATAGCTTATGTAAGATCACAATAATTTTCTAACACAGCTTTAATAACTCTGTCACATCCATGTTCTCATTGCTTCAACCCACAAAAGGAGCAGTATGCCAGGGGAAGGATTCAGGTTCCCCCTATTTCTTGGCAACCACTAGGTCAACGTCTGGACTCAGTTTAGTAGTTCAAAACCATGAGATAAGGGGGGGAAAGACGGGCAGAAATGAATACTCCTGAAGTGACCAATTGTCATTTCCCCACTTAAAATTTTGAGGAGAGAAAGAAAACAGTTCTTAAAATCGAACACTTTTAGAGTTGGAAATGTTCGAGAAAGTAGGTGTGGACAGAAAAATGTTAGATTGAGGGAGGAAAACTAATTCAGAAGGAGGTAAGAGAAAGAGCTCACACCATGCTGATGGTTGCCTGTCAGTGTTCACGGTTCTGGGCTTGGGTACCACAACTTGACTTATAGGTAAACACTAAGGAAGAGAGCGTGATGGGGTGGGGTGGGGGTGAGAGAAAGGGAGGAGAGGGAGACCAGGGCGAGAGGCGTGAAATAAGCTAGAAGGAAAAGAGGACGGAGCTTAGCGATACAAAAGCAGCCTCGGATCCTGCCGGCGCTGCAAGCGTTAAGGGGAGGCGGGGAGTGACGCGGTTTGCGTCTGGAGCGGCTCCTTGGAGTCCCCAGCATCCACCGCCGGAGCCTCGCCTTCCTTTCTCCCTCTGCAGACGTATCGAGACACAAAAAGAGAGGCGACCCCTGGACCAGCGCGAGGGACCCACCCGCACCATGACCGAGACCACCAAGACCCACGTTATCTTGCTCGCCTGCGGCAGCTTCAATCCCATCACCAAAGGGCACATTCAGATGTTCGGTGAGTCCTCCCGCCCACCCCCGGAGACTGCTTCCGCCTCTCTCCTTTCCCCGGCACCTGTGTTTCCCAGGGCGCCTGACGGTAAGGCGAGTACCCATCTGGAGAGGTGTGCTGGCTGATCCAGCTGGTGGGAGGTCAGCCCCTCTATTCTGGGCTCCTGGGAGGGGACGCAGACTGTGCTTCCGAGGCGTCACTCGCTCGGGCCAGACCCTCGCTGGGGGCCAAGGGGTGGGGGAGGGGAGGGGCCGGAGGGGAATGTTGGTTCGGATTGGTGGGAGGTCGAGGTTTGAGAACTGGGGTGCGGTGGTGCGGCGGTTTGGCTACTTGGCCGGTGAGGATTGGGATGGGGGCAGAGGTTGGGGCGCGGAGAAGGGAGAAGGGGGTTAGAGATAACGTGCTGTTTGTTTAGGTTGGGCCGAAAGCTCGAAGGAGTTAATGGTGTATATGCTTCAGAGACACAAACACACACAACACACCAGGAACAGGGCTGGGCTTCAAGGAGATTCGTTTATGGTTTGGCTGCTGGTTCGGGGCGGCCCGGGGCAAATGTTTGAGGGTTGTGGACAGTGGATTGCGCGCGCGAGGTGGATGGCTTAGTGAATGTGGAGGTGGGGAGCAGGGGGCGGGGGCCTGGGCTTGGCTGCCGGGACCCACCGCCTAGGAAGGGGAGAGGGCGGGGCGGTTGCTGCGGGCTGCCCTTTGCGAGCCGGTGTTAAAGGATGGGGCCCAAGTTGGCTGAGGCTCTGCCCCGGTTGGCGATGGCTCCCACAAGGTTTGAGGCGTGCGAGTGTATGTATGACTCTGTGTGTGTGTGTGTGTGTGTGTGTGTGTGTTTGGGGGCTGGGCGAGGCGAGGGCGCATCATCGCGCGTTTTTTTCAAGGAGGCTTTGTGGCGAAGAGAGAGGCCGAGCGAGCGGGGGCTCCTGGCTGCTGGTTGGGATTGAGAAGTGGTAAGGGAAAGGTGATCGTTGCCTGACAGAGATCTCGGGCCACCGGTGGGTAAACGGCGGGGCTTCGCTGCTGCTCCAGGAGGACCCAAAGGCGCGGGGGCTTGCGTGTTTAGACCCTGAGGGAGGCACGCGGAGGTCACTTTTGAAGCAGGAATTGAGGAGAAGTTAGAAGTCGGGATGCTTTTCTTCTGGCAATGAGAGAAGCGAGAAGAGGAAAGCGAGTGGACTAGGGAAGGATGAGTGAAGGGTGGGAGGCCTTGCGCCGGCCGGCCAGTGAGGCGCTATCCAGAGACAGCGGTGCTGAAACGCAGGGCGAGCTGGAGCCGGCTGCAGGCACACGTGTTTACCCGGAGCCTGAGGATTGCGTGGGCCGTCCTAGGGCTGTTTAGTGAAAGCCACATCATATCGGTAAAGACTGGGAGAGGTGGCTTAGAATAAAAATATTCCTCTCTTAAACCTAAAAGGTGAGTTGAACTGGGCACCCTTATTAAAAACCTCATGGAAAGAATATACTTTGAGCAGAGTGCAGATCACATAGGCACATTTATAGGATCCAAGGAGGGTGACTGAGGTAGCCATCCCTTCCTCACCATACTTTCACTTTTAAAAGTGTGGTATCAGGAGCTGGTGCCAACTTACCTATTAAATAAAGACTTTTGTTCTAGCATCAAAGTAGACTAGAGCATCTCATCAGCCTTCTAAGGGAATATCAGTGCCCTGAAAACACTCTCCTTTCACTTTCTTTTGATTCTGGTGTCTTCACCCCTGTCCTTCTTTTCTTCTCTCTCTGTATTTCCTCTAGCCATTTTATGTGGCTGTACTTTATTCCTCTCAGTTGCCCAGACAGGGAGGGACTCCCCTCTGGAACTCCTTGGCTCTAGTAATCTTTAGTGGGCCAGCAGGCACTCCTCCTTTCTTCCTGGGACTAAGGATGTACCTAATTCCACTTGTTTTGGATTGCAGGAGGGGTAGATTTAGATTGAGAACCAGAGATTTTGTCTTGCAGCTAAAGAGAGTTTAGTAATGGTGATAAAGGCTTTTGTTAAGTTGATGCTGACCTGCCAGTTCTCCATGAGTTTAGAGGACAGAGTATATGGAAATAGGTATGGATTACAGCAGGGAGGTTTAGACATAGAATAGGTGAAAGGAGACTTTGACAGTAGTGACTTTTGCTTGTTATTGGAACTGAAGAAGAGGAGAGAATATCAACAAAGACTTTTGAGTGTCCATGAGTTATGTGTAATCCAGAGAGCAACATGGAAAGAGGATACGGTATGCTCACTGTGGCTTTAAGGAGCTTATAACCTAATGAAGGATTTAGCACATATACATTGAAAAGGAAACAGGAACAAGAACACAAAATACATATTAAACAATTTTTCTTGTAGAATCTCTTATGGGAATCTTTGAGCTAGTGATAAGTTTTGTAATTTATTTTTGTAGAGCAGCTTCTGATTTACAAGGCATTTTCATCGTGTATGTCACTTATTCTTAATAAGAAGCTTACAAGAAAGGCATCATTATCTCCATTTTACAAATGAGAAACTGATGTTCAGAGGCTAAGTGCCTTAAGTGGCTTAAGTGACATGGAGCGTGGGTGGCAGAATTGAGACTGGAACCCCACATTTCTGATTCCTCTTGAATAGGCCTTTGCACTGTAACAAAAGCAGAAAGAACTGCTCACTAATCTTCTGACTGAATAATTCCATGAACTCTATTTCCTTCAAACATATACTAACAGAGATGAGAATTCAGTTGCCATCAACTAAATGAGATTCCTAAATAGGCATTTCCTTAAGAGCTCTTTCCCATCTCTAAAGAAACCAGGCATCCATGAACTATTTTCTCCTTTTAAATGGCTTTAAAAATTTTTTCCCCAACAATACAGAAATAATTAATGCAATAAAATTATCAAACTTTTAAAAGATGCCTGCAATTTGTAATAGAAAAAAAGTATAAAGATGCAAACAGGACTTTGAAATTAGACACCTTTAATAGAGCTTCTATATTTTGAAATACAGTTGCTTACCAAAGAAAAAAGAGACTATAAACAAAACAAAACAAAAAAGTGTCATTCAGAACTAAAAACTCAGGCTTCGTCTCTATAAAGTAGTATTTGTCCAGTTCTCATTATTCGTAAAATATTTTAGAATGAGCTTGTCTTTTTATTCTGAAAGGGGAGTTGATATTATTCCTATTTGTGGCTATGGGAACATATAAGAAAAAACTAATATTAAAATTTATTTATTTATTTATTTTTGGCTGTGTTGGGTCTTAGTTGCTACCCGTGGGCTCTTTGTTTTGGCGTGTGGGCTTCTCTCTAGTTGTGACGTGCGGGCTCCAGAGCCCTGTAGTTTGCGGCCCGGCCTGTGGGCTTAGTTGCTCTGCGGCATGTGGGATCTTAGTTCCCGACCAAGGATCAAACCCGCGTCCCCTGCATTGGAAGGCGGATTCTTTACCACTGGACCACCAGGGAACTCCCCCCAAAATTAATATTTGTGATAGAGGTATTTGACAGCTATATACTTAACTGTGACTAAAATGTCTTCAGGACTTCCCTGGTGGCGCAGTGGTTAAGAATCTGCCAGCCAATGCAGGGGACATGGGTTTGATCCCTGGTCCCGGAAGATCCCACGTGCCAAGGAGCAACTAAGCCCCTGCACCACAACTACTGGGCCTGCACTCTAGGGCCCATGTGCTGCAACTACTGAGCCCACGTGCTGCAACTACTGAAACCCACACGCCTAGAGCCCGTGCTGTGCAACAAGAGAAGCCACCACAATGAGAAGCCCACGTACAGCAATAAAGACCCAATGCAGCCAAAAAATAAATAAAATTTAAAAGTAAAATAAAAAATAAAATGTTTTCAGGAATGAGTAAAAGTTTTTGGCAAAGCAGACCCATAAACCAACCGTGTTTTATTTCATGTCTGCCTTATTACATACAAAGGTAACATGAGGCTAGAAGGTTTTTTTTTTACATGTAAGTTCGTAGTTATTAAACATGTAGAGATTATATTTCAGTACAACTTTCTTTGCATTTGTATTGCCAATATTTATCAATAAATATACCACTGGTAGATCTGATAGTAAGTTTAAACAGGAAAGTAAGAAAGGTCTGATCAGATTAACTTCTCCATAAAAAATAAAGGAATTGAGGGACTTGATCATGGCAGAAATGTGTCCTATTTTTTGATGATTCCAAAGTAACTGGATTTTCCAGTTTTTCTACTTCGAAATATTTTTGGTTTGAACAATTGGGTTTTTTTGAAAAACAATTGGGTTTTTTGAAAAGAGACATAATCTAATTCTGTTTCTCTTAAAATGTACTGAAGATGGCTTTTTACTTGTGAAATTGGAATTGCAGCTCCTGTTGCTACAACTACAAATTATAAGAAAGATGAATTTGTGTTTCTACCAATATGTAGAGAACAGTCGAAAACTGAGAAACTGTTTAGTATGCTTGAAATGCATATTTTTAAAAGCTCATTCAGTGGTACTTATACTTTTCCAACACTATCTCATTTGATTCTACCCTGTAACCTAAACTGGGTGATATTATCACCACCCTTTTACAAACAACAAAGCAGAGGTACAAGTAAGAGTAAGTCATTTGGTACAGTCATAAGCAAAAGTCAGAATAGAACTAGTTTCCTGATATCCAGGCTGTCTCTCACCAAAGATTTTTTTTTACTCCTTTAATTGCAACAGCATTTATGAAAGAAAGAGCCACTGAACTTAGTTATCAACAAAGGGTAGTGAGATGGGGCTTCCCTGGTGGTGCAGTGGTTAAGACTCTGCCTGCCAATGCAGTGGACACGGGTTCGAGCCCTGGTCCGGGAAGATCCCACATGCTGCGGAGCAACAAAGCCTGTGCGCCACAGGTACTGAGCCCGCGCGCCTAGAGCCCGTGCTCCACAACAAGGGAAGCCACCGCAATGAGAAGCCCGCGTGCCACAACCAAGAGTAGCCCCCGCTCACTGCAACTAGAGAAAGCCCGCATGCAGCAACAAACACCCAGTGCGGCCAAATATATATATATAAATGAATAAATTTTTAAAAAATGGGTAGTGAGAACTTTATAAATTGTTTTCCTTTGTGACACAGGCCATCAACAAAATATATTCAATAAAGATACCTGTTCCCAATATCTTATGCTTATAACAAGGGAAAGCTATTTCTTTTCTTAGTACTCATATATTTTCCATTTAACTATGCCACTAGAACATTTATTCCACCACTCCCCCCGCCTCCTCATCCTCCTCCTCCACCTCCTCCACTCTTCTGCTACCACAACTAGCTCCTACTCATCTTTCAGATTTTAGCTTCAACAGTACTTCCTCAGGGAACCTCCAATGACTCCTCAATTAAGTATGGTTACCCTTACTGACATTTGATCCCACATCACCTTATACTTTCCATACCATAACTCTAATCTTATTCTGTGTTTCATGACTATTTGCCATGCTAGACAGTAAGATTTATTAAGATAGAAACCATGCCTGGTTTAATCATTGATTTACTTCCTAGTACCTAGCATGGAGTAAGCTCTCCATAATAGTATACTCTAATAATAATTGCAAATAAAGAGTCTTTATTTATTTAAACATTGTAGCAACTGTAATTTTCTTTTTAAAGTAGTTATGTATTCAGTATTTTATTTATTTAATTTTGGCTGTGTTGGGTCTTGGTTTCTGTGTGAGGGCTTTCTCTAGTTGTGGCGAGCGGGGGCCACTCTTCATCGCGGTGCGCGGGCCTCTCACTGTCGCGGCCTCTCTTGTTGCGGAGCACAGGCTCAGTAGTTGTGGCTCACGGGCCTAGTTGCTCCGCAGCATGTGGGATCCTCCCAGACCAGAGCTCGAACCCGTGTCCCCTGCATTAGCAGGCAGATTCTCAACCAATGCACCACCAGGGAAGCCCTAAAGAGTCTTTGCTTCATAATAGTTGCTGAATAAATAAAAAATAAGTGAATGTCATTCCAGGTGGAGGAATCAACCATGCATAAAGGGCTGGAGTGATGAGACAGAGAGCCATGACATTAGAACAAAAAAAAATTCAGGATGACTCAAGGAGGAGGGGATTGAGAAATAAGACTGGGAAGTTAGATGGAAATCTGATCAATTATGAAGGCTTGTAAGTCATATTAAAGAATTTAGATTTTATCCCAATGGCAGTGACAAAATATTGCCTTTTTTAAGTAAAGGGATGTCATAATCATATTGTTAAGATTATGATTTAATTGAATTTTGAACGTAAACTGGTGAAGGGCAAGGATGGAGATGTAGCGAACAGATGGGCACCTATTTCAGCAATACAGAGTTCAAGTCAGAGAAGACTGTCACCTTGCTCAGGTTGGTGGCATTTGGGATGGAGAGTGAGTGTATTTGAAAATATTTAGGAGGTAAAAGAGATCCTTATTTGGTGATTTGATGGGTGGGTGATGGCAAAGTAGTCCAGGGTAACTGGCAGGTTTCCATCCAAAGTGGATGAATAGAGAACATTGGAAGAGAAGCAGGTTTGGGTTTGGTGGGGAAAGTGAAGCTTCATACTTCTTACTCTAAGATTTTGGAAATAATGTATTCTAACCAAGTACTAATGCAAAAGAAGGTAATACCTAAATTCAAAGTCTCTTTGTAACCTGGGACATCTGAAACTTCTAATGAAAACTCCTAGTAGGTTTTATTTGGATTATTCAAAATTCTTCATGCAAGAAATATATTGAAATTCATTAACATTATGGAAATAAAAAGATAAAGAATTTGCCAGCTTTTTTATAAACTACGAGATGGGAGAAAATCAAGGTCCTAAAGTTGACTCTTTTATAATGTTGAGGATGTGAGATTGAAAACAGTTGATGCAGTTCAAAAGACCATTCCAGAACTTGCCCATCACTATGGTGATGGCTGTAATAATATATTTAAGTGGACGCTTGGGAATTCTAATTCACTGATAAGTTGAATGTCCTCTAATGGAAACTCATGGATCACTCATGGAAGTTTCACTGGCGAGAGCTGTGTCTACTCATGACGTGAGAATAATGGCTGAAAAAGAAAATTTAGATATTTTTGTCCACATGAACAGGTAGTTTGATTTACTTTCTCCTGCTGAATTGATTGACTGAGCCCCACAATTGGACACAATTATGCTAATTACGATAGGCAACTCTCCCATCTAGAATGCATCCCAGACCAAGGAACAGGATATAACCGAGAAGGTTGATGTACTATGAATTTTGAAATGAAGAAATATTAATTTTCATATTCTCTTCTCTTTTTGTTTTCCTTGATCTTATTCTACATATCCAACCCTTTATGCTTAAAACTATCAAAATTAAGAGATTCATATGACTTTTAAGAAATAGTTCAGATTACTGCTCAGTAGGAACCTCCTTTAAAATGTTATGAGTCTCAAGAGAAACACTTCTACACAAATTTCCAGTTTTAGACCAAGTCAAATGAACAGCCTAAAATGCAGAGGCAAACTAAACTAAAAACATAACTGGCAAACCCTCAGGTCTGGATCTCTGTCTGTTTCAGAGAGATCCTCAGACAAGAGAGGAAAATGCAAAACTAGACAGATAATCTATATTTTCTGTTATTTTTCTATTAATAAGTAATAGTTGTGAAAGTAGTCTATGCATGACTAGGAAAGAGAATGAAAACCCTGTTTTGAAAGTGTTTCTTTAAAAAGATTCAAATCTAAATATCATTGTCCTCTCAGCCACCAATACAGTGTTGTATATGTAGTGGGTGCTTAATCAATATTTAATGATACTATGAAATACACACTTTCCAGTAGAGTTCTTGTTCATTTCTAAAGAGTTTTCAGATCATCCTGAATTGCTCAAGAAAGATCCTAAGGGCACAAAGGAACTCATTAAAAAGTTTTTAAACACCAGTTTAAAAAAAAACAAAAACACTCAACACACAAAATTTTGGCTAAACAAAGGCATTTAAAATAACTCTTAAGGATCTGATCTAACAAACTAAGAACTGGGATATAGGAATGCATTTTATAGAGAAATGCACAACTTTATTTACGGATGTGTTCCATATCTCAATATATGTAAATGCAGCATCAGTTTAAAAAGAACAAAGTTTTCCATCGCCAGAGGTTTTCCAATCATAAGCATTCAAATGCATGGAACACATTTGTTTTTTAAAAAAAATACAGTTTGGCAGATAGCCTCAGAAGTATTTTAGCCTAAAAAAGATGTTTGGTGGCTTACAAGGTGTGACTAAGGCCATCCTCCCGGCTTTGGCTTCCTCCTCCTTTTGCACAATACCTCTATGGTTTATGAACTCTGCAGCAAAGGCAAATATTATAAACACTACCAGCATCATCACCTTCCCCATGATCATTTTAATAATGGAGTTAACCTTATTTGAGCTTCTTTAAAATCTACTACCATTAAACTGTTTTCCACTAAATCTATGGCATAATTCTCTTTAGTTCTGAACAAGTGAGCCAACAAGGAAAATTCTTGTAATTTGGGGGATAAGGGAGTAAGAGGAGGAGGCAGAAAATGAGCAAGACTCAGAGGCTAACCCCAGGAAGCAGTAGCAGCTAAACAGCACTCTTTCTCTGCTCTCTCTCTTGCATCATGTCGCCTCCACGTGGGTCACTATGCTGCTACATATTGACCTCACTTAATACTTACCAGACAGTAGGAGGGTGAGTGAAGTATAGCCCCTAGATAAGGCTAAATGCTTATAGTTTTTCTCTTATTCCAGTTGCTTAGGTCGAAAACCTTGGACTAATGCTTGATCCTTCTCTCTTTGCACATCCCATCTATGGCAGCAAATGTTTTTGGATCTATCTTCAAAATAAAACTAGGACCAGTCACTTTTTCCCATCTACAGCCCTGATGTAAGCCACTGTTACAGTTTGATTACATCATTGCAATAGCTTCTTAACTGATCTCTCTGCTTCTACCCTTGGCCCAATACTAAATTCTCAACAAAATAGCTGAGTGATCCTTTTAAAATGTAAGTCAGATGTACGTCAGATCATGTTGCTCCTTTGCTCAAAATCCTCCAATGGTTCCCTATTTCATTCAGGGTCAAAGTCATTTTAATGACCTACAAAGGCCTCCATGATCTGCCACCTTTCCCCCTTCTCCCCCTACCTCATCACACCTCTTTCCAACCTCATTCTTAGCCAACTTCACTGACCTCCTTGTCTTGGCCTTAGAGTGTGCACTGAATGTTCTCGCTGCCTGAAATGCCCTTCCCCCATATTTCCCCATGTCTAATTGACTCTCTAAGTCTTTGTCCAAATGCAACCTTCTCACTGTCTACTTGGCAGGTCCTACTCCCCTGATCACATAGTTTAAAATCACAGCTCACACACTCCCAGTCCCCCTTGTCATGCTCTACTTATATCTTTTCCCCTTACTTCTTATCCTCTTTTAACAAAGCATGTTATTTATCTGTTATATTTACTGTTTAATGTCTGTCTCCCCAGCTAGAATGTGAGCTCTTCAATGGCAGGGATCTTTGTTTACTCGGCTCACAGACGTTTCTCATGCTCCTAGAAGAGTTCCTGGCACATAGTAAGTGCTCAATAAATGTCTGTTGAATGAGTGAATGAATGAAATGTTAGAATTACCTACCACCCTGACCTTAAGTCTAGATTCTGTGGTAGGAAGGGTAGAGTCTTAAAAGGACTCAGTATGCGTTCATTCATTCATTCAGCAAATGTTTATTGAGTTACGAATGTGCCTCTGGCACCATGCTAAGCCTCAGGGATATGAAAATTAAAGGCATTCCTTCTTATGCCTCAGGGAGATCATCTTCTGTAGAGGAGATAAACTACACATAGCAGTTCAGGTCATAGTGCTGTAAAAAGAGGGGAGGATGAGGTACAGTGAGAACATAGAAGAAAAAGTGATCATTCTAGACATGGTGGGAGGATCATCGGGGCATGTATTAGTGAGAATGAGCTTGAAGGTAGGAGCTGTCCAGTGGACAGGATGGAGAATGGCATTCTGGGCTGAGAGCTGGGTACGTGTAAAGACCCCAAACATCATGGCACATTAAGGGATCTCCAGGGAGCTTGTTAGATGACTGGAGTGCGGGCGGGGACAGGAAAGGGCAGGAGACCAGAGAGCCAGAAAACAGGTTTTGGCAGGGGTGGAGGGTAGGCACCAAAGAGTTTAGACTTTACTCAGCCCTTTTAGTGATGGGCAGAGGAGTGCATTCCAGATGTGGGACCTACATCCCAAATGTCAGTGTTCCCTTTATTAAGGCTCTGACACCATGATTTTTTTTTTTTTTTTGGCGCTTACGCGGGCCTCTCACTGTTGTGGCCTCTCCCGTTGCGGAGCACAGGCTCTGGATGCGCAGGCTCAGCGGCCATGGCTCACGGACCCAGCCGCTCTGTGGCATGTGGGATCTTCCCGGACCAGGGCACGAACCGTGTACCCTGCATCGGCAGGCGGACTCTCAACCACTGCGCCACCAGGGAAGCCCCTGACACCATGATTTTATCTAAATATTTTAAAGTTATTATTTCTGTATCACTTTTCTAGATATGGAGGGCTTTTTTCCCCCATGATTTTAAAATTTTGTTTATTTATTTATCTATTACTTTCTGAAATGGAACCATTTGTCCATTCTACTAAAGGAATAAATAAGTGGGGAATTATACTGCTGTACAACCCACCTAAGCAAATAAACAACCAACCAACCACCTCTCTCATAGGAAGTTGTTCTCACCTAGGTTCTAAATGTAGCCCTTCTGCACTTCAGTGGGATTGTTACAGGAAGGGGGACCCCTTCGAGGGCCCGAGGGTGGGCTCTTGTCTAACACTCAGAAAGACACATGTGTGTGTCTGTGTGTCTGCTGACAAAGCAAGAGACTCTATTGGGAAGGGGTGCCTGGGTGGAGAGCAGCAGGGTAAGGGTACCCTGGAGAACTGCTCTGCCACGTGGCTCGCGGTCTCAGGTTTTATGATAATGGGGTTAGTTTCTGGGTTGTCTCTGGCCAATCGTTCTGGCTTAGGGTCCTTCCTGGTGGCATGTGCATTGCTCAGCCAAGATGGATTCCAGCAAGAAGGATCCTGGGAGGTTGGTAGGACTGGCATCTCCTCTCTTCTTTTAACCTTTACCCAGTTCTTCCGGTTGGTGGTAGCTTGTTAGTTCCGCCTCATTCTTTAACAGGACCTCCTGTTGTAAGATAACTCATGCATGTGGTTACTATGATGCCAGGCCAGGGCGGGCGGTTTTGGTCAGTTGTTCCCCTAACAGTATGGCACCTCATTGTTGTTAGTATTTTCAGATTTGGTGAACTCAGTTCACCCTAGTGTGATCTTCCTTGATTTTTAAGCATTTGTATCATGCGCCTGTTCTCTTTCCCCTAGGCTTAATTGTCTGAAGAGTGAGGACCATTGGAGATCCTTTTCTCTGACACTTGTTTTCTGCTCTAATCCTTTCAGGATGTCTTGAACAAGTATACTGTATATCTGCTCTTGCTATAAAGCTCTGAGTGTCCTTGACTTTGAAATTTACTATATCATTTTAAAGCCTCAAATAAGTGACATTCCAGTGGGGGGTTGGGTTTCCCAGTGCTTTATTCTTCAACATTTCTTCAACCCTTCATCTTGGTACCCACAGAGAGGTGGAATCCTCATTCCATGGAGCACTGAGATTAAACTACATCAATAACTGTTCATATGTCTTTTTGAGATATTTATGTGCTGATAAATATTTAGCAGTGTGTGTGGTTCATCACAAAAACTACAAGATCTTCAAAATAAGGCAAAAATTTTTTTAACTTAGAGACTGTCACCCATTATAAATTAAAATTAAGAAAGACAATATAGTATTGTACATATAAATTTAAGCCATAATTGCCTCATTTACCATGAAGCAATCTTGCTAAGCACAGTTTAAAAATTATTTACTTGTTATGCCCCAGGGAGTCAAAGTTTATAGATAATACATGATTTTCCCACCCTGTGAAACATGTTGATAAAGAGTGGGTAAATGTCTCAGTTTTTCTTATTGCTTCATTATTTCTCTCATTAGTTCCATTATATATGGAATTTAAGAAACTGAATTGCTATTGATTTGAGAATATACTTAGTCTCCTTTAACCTTTGTTTTGTCATCTGTAAATAGGGTGATTGATATAACCCAGGGATCAGCAAACTACAGCCTGCCAGCCAAATGTGGCATGCAAGCTAAGAATGGGTTTTACATTTTTAAATGGTGGAAAAAACATAAAAGAAGTAAAATACTTTGTAACACATGAAAATTTTCTGAAATTAAAATATGAGTATTCATAAATAAAGTTTTATTGGCACACAGCTACACTCCTTCACGTGAAAACTGTCCATGGCTATTTTCAAATTACAACAGTAGAGCAGAGTAGTTGTGACAGAAACTGTTTGGATTGCAAAGCCTAAAATATTTACTACTTTCTGGCGGTTTGCAGAAGAAGTTTGCCTATCCCTGATATTACCTACCTCTAGGGGTTGGAATGGGGAGTGAATTTAAAGGGTTCTAAAAATATAAAGTGCAGTTGAAGTCCATTACCCAGAGGAGCTCTTTAATGAACAATTTTCAGTCTAAACTAAATCTCTAAAAAGACTCATTTAAGCAGCAAATGTAGTTTCAATTTCATAATTGTAATTTTTCTGGCTGACTGAGTAAATGACTGTTCACAACTGGGATGATTTTCTGGTGTTTGGTTTACATCGGACATTGATTAGCCCCTCTGGCTAATGTTGCACGTTTATCTGCTGCTGAATATTTGATGTACTTTCCCAGAACATCCTTTACCCCAGGGGTCCCCAACCCCCGGGCTGCGGACCGGTATGTATCCGCAGCCTGCAGCCTGTTATGAACCAGGCCGCACAGCAGGAGGTGAGCAGCTGGCGAGTGAAGCTTCAGCTGCCGCTCCCCACCGCTCCCCATCACTCGCCTTACCGCCTGAACCATGCCCCGCCTCCCACCGTCCGCGGGAAAATTGTCTTCCTCAAAACCGGTCCCTGGTGCCAAAAAGGTTGGGGACCAGTGCTTTACCTGATTCACGGCTGCCTCCTTCTTTCAATCTAATATTTTGTATATTTTATATTTGAGGATTTTTTAAAAATCAGCACATCAATTGCATCAGGCTTTTACAGGCTGCTCTTGCAGTCACATTGCGGTTTTCTGCAGGATCTCGCCTGCCTCTGAACTCTGACAGCACTCAGCTTGTACCTCTGGTATAGCCCTTAGCACATTGTGCTGTGGGTTGTAGCTATTTCAGTCCATGTTTCATATTCTCTATCAGATTTAGGCCCTTGCCCACGTCATAGGGCTCTTTGTACCTCCTACAATGCCTAGCACAGTGCTCTAGGCACGTGGCAGTTACTATAAATATTTAGCAAATGAATGAATGATTGAACTGTTAGGAATATTCAGAATCTCAAACTTTAGGCAAAATAGGTGATTAGAAATCAGACAAGAATTTGGAAACCAGGAAACACAGGGAAACAGAAATTCAAGTATGACAGACTCAGAAAACAGGACAAATAGCAAACATTTAGGGACTTCAAAACTGAGATGGATTGTTACCTCAAGATAGGAAGGCTCATGTGTTATAAGAAGGGAACCCTATCCCAGAGTACAGCCTTTCCAGGCATCCACAGGGGAAGCGGCAAGTCGTGTTTGGGGGCTATTAAGTTTGTAGCTTGGCAGGAGTAGAAAATGTGGGTCAAGGATGAAGGTGAATCCTGAAACTATCCACTGGGTGCTTCAGTCAGATGTCTGGTACATCCAGCAGTGGTTTCTCAGTGAGGCAAAAGTAGGTTTGGGGATGACAAAGGAGTTAAGTTTTACTTTTATTTATTCATGGTTTGAAAAAGGTTTTATGTACATGGCACCTGGCACAGGGAAGCTTTGTGTATTATTTACTCTACTTCATACGAACAAAATGGACAAAAAACCTTGGTTTGTCCATTGTAAGTTTTCATTTCAGAAATCACAGTATCTCCATTTGGAGGAGACTTAAAAAATCACGCAGATCCTCATCCAGTCCTGAAATCTGCTTTAAAACATCTTCGCAAGTGTTTGTCCAAACTCTGGCTTGAGATCTTCTAGAGCCAGGGAACGCATGATTTTCCAAAGCAGCCGAATAGCACTTGGCCCAGTTTTACTTTTTTCAAGATTATTTCTTTTATTGGGCTGACATTGACCTTCCTGAGACTTCCACGTGTTGGCCCTAGTTCGTTTCCTTGAGATCCATAGAACAGGTCTAATTTGTCTTCCTCTGTTTGTGAGACGTTCGTATAGCTGAAGACAGCTACTCAGCCCTCCTCACCAGTCTTCTCTGTAGGCTAACAAGTTCCTTCAGCTGGACATCTATTACTGTTTCTAAGTCTTCATAACATCCTGGCTCATCTTCTTCAAACGTATCTTCATTGTCTACATCCCTCTTTAAACGTTATGTCCAGTTTGTGACGCAGCATTCTGATGTGGCATGATGTGTGCTTTCTTACCTATTATTGAACGTAGTTTATTGGATGTTCCCCTTATTTGTGGCACTGTGTCTCTCTAATTGAATCAGGTAAGGCAACCTATGGCTAGCTGCATGCTGAAATGTCCTGACGTTCTGAATAATCAATCAATTTGATGGACTACGCTACTAAACTTAGTCCAATTTATTTAAAAATCTGGCTGGTAAAACAAAACTGATTAGTATACTGCCAAGATGGGTATCTTCTGGAACTTTGAAGGTCAATGCACATGCTTGGTTATATGACATGTAACATGCTGCCTTCAGAATAAGAAAGAAAATTTTCAGGTTCCGGGACAGGGCTGACACTAGAAGTCTCTAAATTGTTGAATTATCAAGTTTCTTAATATTTCATTTCAGGGGCTAGTTTTTTTTTTTTTTTAAATGGGTTCTGTTGAGAGCTCCAAATCAACTCTTGTCCATGTTTAAAAGTCCTGGTTTTGAGACTGAACTCTGAACCTTCTTCCTATCTTGTCTAGCTTCTCCCTTCACAATTGTGCTATTAGCACTGCCCTATTCCCAGGGCTCCCTTGAGAAATGCTCTTATTCCCTGCAATGATGACTTTGTCCCAACAGAGGTGGTCAGTGTCACATTTAAATTGGGCAGATGGAATCCTTAAGAAAGCAAATAACAAAAAAGTAATTTTCCTTATGGAAATTTCCAAATATGCAAAAGTAAACAGAATTGTATAAGGAACCCCAATGTACTTGTCACCCAACTTCAGTAATTATCAATTCATTGCCAGTCTTTATTCACTGGTACTCCTACCCCTACCCTGCCCTATATTCTTCTGAAGCAAATCCCAGACATCCTATTGTTTCAAGGTGAGATCCTTTCAGCTAGTGTATATTTGCTTCTCTGTCTATATGACCTCCATTTACAGACTGGATCTTTCTCCTTTTCATTTCATGTTTGCTCGACAGTTTGAGTTGCAGACAGGGCTGGTATGGGGACAATGTCTAATTTCCATCTTTGAGTAGATATAATCATACCTTCACCCCAGTCAACAGTGGGTGACACAAGCATCAGCATTGCCTTTACTGCAAGGGATTTATGGTCTTTCCCATCTTTCTTGCGTCACATGGGGCTTCCAAGGCGCCCCTCCAGAGTGAAACTCCCACTGGACACAATGGGCCATTCTTCCATGGCATGCAACATTCGGCTCTTTATTCCTTGTCATTCAAAGCCGTGAATGTCTGTGTTAGATGTTCCTTCCTACATCAGTGGTTCCCAACCTGCGGACTCTGAACAACCAGGGTTTCTCATAAATCAGAATACGGGTCTGAGAACAGTTTCCAGTATCTCTAAGCATATGCAATCACCCTCAATACGGCACAGGCTATGTGTCAAGTTTCTGGGCTTTTGCTTGCATTATTATTAGTTTGGTGAGATAATCTCATATTGCTCAGGAGTCCTGCTTGGTAGCTATAGATATCTTTGATGAGCCAAAAAAAAAAAAAAGAATTTTTTTTTCTTCCATTTCTTCATAAGAAGAGCAAAATAATTAAACAAATTCTGTCTGGGGGCAAGGTTGGCTCCTGCCAACCTTTTTGAATTCTGGACTTCTATTTGGCTTGCCTTTAACCTCTGTAGAAAATTAGAATAAAATCCTTCTTATTGGTCCCTTAATCCTTCCCTTGTGTTGTTTTAAATCAGCTTTTCAAAGTGTATTGTCATGCAGTCGTGTTATCATTTGCATTTAAATGTAGTGAATAAAGATCTCCCTGTTGAAGCCCTTGGGGGATGTCTAAGCCCAATATCCCAGTTTGCCCAGTAAATCTTATGGCTCTGAATATTGTACAAGAGGCTTGAATAACTTCTCCATATGGAATTTGCTCTTCCCAGCTGCACTTGTTTTGTAAAGATTGGTTTTTCGTGGTTTCATTTGTGGTTGTATTGAGCTCTAACAGTGGATGGAGAAGGAATGAAGGGGACCTGGTAAAGACAGTCTCCTGAGTGGGGCCACCCATCACGGCCATTTAATGTAGTTCTTCTGGCCTGGCTCCTCTTCACTTGCTCCCATTCCCCAAGCAATACAACCCTCAGTAATTTACACATACACATTTCTTTTAGATGCAAATTTGGTTAATTTCAGTCTATTGTGATCATAATTTTTGTTTGTTTGTTTAAAGAAATGCAGAAATACATTGTTTGAAAAGGCTGGGAAAGGGAAGAGGAATAAGAAATGACACTGTTTATGAGGAATCTCATTTTATTGTATGACTATAGCTGTGGGGAAAAGTTTGAACTTTAGAAATTAAAGACATGGGGAACAGAAAAAAATCCAGCTTGAAAATTAGGTGATCTCTCAGCTTTCTTTTCCTTTTCCTTTCCATAGACTTGAACTATCTCCAGAGGGCATTTGCCCAAAGGCCTCTGTGGGAAATGGAACCACTGATAGACACTCTGGCCTGTGTTTTGACCAACTCCGTTCATCTCCATCCAATACATAATCATTAAAAACTAACACATGGGGCTTCCCTGGTGGCGCAGTGGTTGAGAGTCCGCCTGCCGATGCAGGGGACACGGGTTCGTGCCCCGGTCCAGGAAGATCCCACATGCCGCGGAGCGGCTGGGCCCATGAGCCATGGCTGCTGAGCCTGCGCGTCCGGAGCCTGTGCTCCGCAACGGGAGAGGCCACAACAGTGAGAGGCCCGCGTACCGCAAAAAAAAAAAAAAAAAAAAAAAAACTAACACATGAGCTAACATTTATCGAGCACTTACTTTGTGCCAGGCACTGTTTTAAGAGCGCTCCTTGCCTTACCTCATTTAATCCCTACAACAATCATATTATCATTCCCATTCAGCTAATAATCAGAGAGGTTGGGTAACTTGTGTCAAGCCACACAGCAAGTGCATGGTGGGCAGAAATGTAGACCCACATGCTCTGACTCTGGAGATCACTGGTTTAACTACTGCAAAACACTGCCTTGCTTGTTTGTGTGAAAAGGGACCCTCAGCACTACATTTGGGCATGTGACAATGCAGAAACAGAGGCTAGGCCTCCTCTAGCGCTTGCATCTACTATGTGGGCCAGAGCCAGGGTTTGTGGGCAGAGAGGCTGGCACTGCTCTGGGGATCCTGCCCAAGGCAACCAAGTGTGGTTGGGCTAGAGGACTCTGCAGACCACCAAGGAGACCTGTGGACAGTCCAGAGGACAGAGTGAGGAGCAAAGAGAAGGACCTGGCCCAGAACCAGGAAGCACTGGAGGGAAACAGGAGAAGATTGGGAGCAAATCAAGAAGGGCCTGGGCAGTGACGGTGAACAGAGTGAAATAGCCCTGCTCACCGTTTTGCTTACTTACAGGCACAGGGTCAGAGTGGACAGATATAAGTATAAATTCTCTCCCTTCTTTTACATTGTAGTTGGCAAGAACATCTACAGATAATTATTCAGTAACCTTCCTCCCCCCAACACACTGTAAAATGAGTATAGTAATACCTACCTTTTGGGGCTGTTGATTAAATAACATAATGTGAATATATTGTAATACCACCTTTTTTGACCACTTGGCTCTCACCTTGGTCCCCAGTGCATTATTTTTTTTTTTTTTTTTTTTTTTTTTTTTGAGTTACGCGGGCCTCTCACTGTTGTGGCCTCTCCCATTGCAGAGCACAGGCTCCGGACGCGCAGGCTCAGCGGCCATGGCTCACGGGCCCAGCTGCTCCACGGCATGTGGGATCTTCCCGGACCGGGGCACGAACCCGTGTCCCCTGCATCGGCAGGCGGACTCTCAACCACTGCGCCACCAGGGAAGCCCTCCAGTGCATTATTGCACACGCTGAAAAAGCACAGATCCAGTCTCTAGGTACTAAGTGATATAGATTTTACCAAACATTTTACCAAGAGATAGCAGGGGTTACAATGTAAATCACCAACAATTTCCAAAATATTTCACGCAACTTTAGGGAGAAGAAATTTGGTTCTTCCCCGTATGGCAGCAGGTTCATATCTCTTCTTCCAGCAATTTCTCCCCACCTCCCCATGTCCTTCCCACAAAATGCCCTCGGTCCCCCTGCCCTCACTTCCTTGGCCCAGCTCCCCCTCCATCCCCTCCATCACCTTTCCCATGGCTCTAAGTCCCTTGGCTGGCCTATCCCACTCAGCAAGTAAAAGCCGCCACCACTAGTCAGACTGTGCCCAGCTGTAGTTCTCCAAGTATGTCCCAGCCACATATATAAAGGATATAGTCCATCCTGCCACATACAGAGTTTTTAGCAAACTATCTGGCCCACAGTAAGTGATGGATAAATGGGGGTAATAGTAGTTGTTGCCAGTGTCTGTCCCGTGATGTCTTGCCTGGGCCAACACGCAGTCACCCTGGAGGTCTGGTTGCCAGTGTTTGTGGAGGATTTGGGAAATGGCTGAAAGGCCGAGGAGGGTAGGTGATTGCCATCCAGGGACGTTGTGAGCGGGTGGGGATCTCCAGAGGGACTGCCTCCTGTCCAGGACAATTTGTAATTCTCCTTTCTGTAATCACTGGTGGCTTAACTGTCAGTGAGAATAGAATGACTGGCGAAGACATCCCACCCATTCCCGCTGGGCAGAGCACTTCATTTAGACGTGAGTCCTTGGTAAGTCCTGCAAGGTAAAGCTAGGATCGTCTGTACCCCTAGTCTCCCTGCAGAAGAATCAGCTTTGGCTGCTGCTGGAAGGATCTAGGGCCAACAGTCAGGTGACTGCTCATCCTCTAGGAGAGCTGGCAAGAGAACTATGGTTTGGGGCCACATTTTTGTTCCTGTCTTCACCCTATTGACCACTGGAACTAATGGTGACTTCGGGTAGAGAGAGGCTCCACAGAATGGGGAATAATCAGATATGCGGTTGGAAGAGGCTCCAGAGGTCATTCAGTCTCTTATTGGATACTTTTCATGACAGGGAGCTCATTTTCAGGCTGTTTGATTGCTGGACAGCTTCCTTTGTTAGAAAGTGCTTCTGTCTTGAACAAAATCTGTGTTCCCAAAACTTAGGGTTGACTGTCCTGATGCCATCTTCTCCAACTGTCAACCAGGCTATTTTATTTAGCTTTTCTATCACCCCCATTCCCTAGAATCTAGAAAGAGAATCTTGAACATTTTTATTTTTCAAATGTATAATGATACATTTTGTAGTATTTCCATCCAACATTTGGAAGCACTGTCCACCCCGCTGACAGAGGAAGGATTTGTGGGTAGCATGTTAATAAGTTATTACTGGGCATCTCTAAATAGCTGATCTTCTCCATTCCCCATCAATTTCTATTCCTTTCCTCATCATAGCATTATCACCCCGACATATTTTAGGAGGTGTTTGTTTATTGACATCTCTTCTCTAAGAATATAGACTCCATGAGAGCATAACCTTGTCCTGCTCTGTATTATCCTGTACTGTATTCCCAGTGTTTAGAAAAATGCTGGAACATAGGAGGTACTCGATTAATATTTGTTGAATTAATCAAGAGCCAAATTAGGATAGTGACGGCCCCAGATCCTGTCAGGACTCATCTGAGTACTCCAGAGAAGGACAAGTTGTTTCTTCAAAAGTCTATAGCAACAATATAGTCCTAATCCCGGAGTCAGGGGAACAGCGCTCATCCCACTTTTTGTACTTATTGCCTGGATAACCCTTAAGGGCACATTTAACTGCTCTGGGGCTTATCTTCCTCATCTGTAAAATGGGATTGACACTCTCTTCCCTGTTCAATTTCAGAGTTGTCCTGAGGATAAAATACAACTATATGGGAGAAAGAATTCTGTAAACTGGAAGGCACAATATAAGAGTTATAACTGTTATTATGATTGTGTTTGATGCTGTATAATCTTATGTATCAAAAGTATATTTAGCCTGAGAATGAATTTATCTTCCACTTGAGATGAATTAATTTCTGGAGCAGTTAGAGATTATTTGTTTTCCAGAGTTGTTCTTTATGAGTTTGCTTACCACCACCACCAATACTTTTTTAAGTGCCTGCTATGTGTAGGCAGTAGTCCAGTTGCTGGAGGTACATCGGAGAACAAAACAGACAAAGATCCCTGTCTTTGTGGCATTTACAGTCTAGAGGAGGTGGGGAGACAATAATAATTGTGTAGTATATTAGGGTTGTAAGTGCCAAGGAGTACAACAGAGAGAGAGGGGGAGATGGAAGAATAGGGAGTACCAAAGGTAGAGGTTGCAATTTTAAAGGGTGGTCAGGGGAGATCTCACTAGATGCTGACACTTGAGCAAAAACTTGAAGGCAATAAGGGACTTGGCCATATGGATGCTGGAGGAAAAGCATTCCAGGCAGACACAACAGCAAGTGCAAAAGCCCTAAACTGAGCGCTTCCCTCAAATGGCTAAGGAAACCAGTGTGTCTGGAATAGAGGGAGGGGGAGTGGTAGACGAGATGGGAGAGATAATGGATGGCCAGATTGTGTAGGACCACACAGGACATTGTGAGGACTGGATTTTACTCTAGGGGAGAAGGGGAGACATTTGAAGGTCTTGAAGAAAACTGTTACATGATCTGACTTCCAGTGACTTACTCTGACTGCAATGATGAGAACAGACCATTGGAACTGAGACTAGAAACATGTAATAAACAATAATATAACTGCTACATATAATCTAGAGAAGAAACTATGGTAGTTTGGACCAGGGAGGTAGAAGTGGCAAGAAGTGATAGGATTCTAGACGTATTTTGCAGGAAGCACTGATAGGATTTGTTAATATGGATCTGTTTTGGTGAGAAAGCACAAGGAATCAAGGACGAGCTAAGGTTTTTGGCCGGAGGCATTGGAAGAATGGAATTGCCATTTACTGATGTGGGGTAACTGGGGGAATAACAGGAGGGACTATTAGGAGGAGCTGAATCTTGGGCCTGTTTCCCCTGGGAGGATGATTGGACCTCCAAATGGACATGCTGAGTAAGCATATACTGTTACTAAATAAAAAATAAGAATATAACTCAGGAGTCATCAGTGTAGAGTTGATATTTAGAGCCACGAGACTGGCTGAGAATACTGAGGAAGTGAGTGTCGATAGGGCAGGGATCAAGGACTGAGTGTTCAGGGTACTGCAGCGTTCAGGGACTGGTGAGATGGGGAAGAGGCAGCTGTTGACTGTGAAACATCAGCCAGTGAGGCAGAAGAAAATCAGGAGAGTGTGATATCCAAGAAGCCACGTGGAGGTGCTGCTTCAAGGGGGCAAGATCAACCATGTCACATGTTGCTGAGAGGTCAACTAAGATGAGCACAAAGACCGACTACTGGTCTCTCAAAGCAAAGGCCATTGAAGACTTTGACAAGAGCAGATCTGCTGGAGTGGTGGGGATGGCAGCTGGACTGGAGTGAACATAAGCAAGAAAGAGGAGTGTAATTGGAGAGAGCAAATTTAGATGCTCTTTTGAGAAGTGTTGCTGTAAAAGGGAGCAGAGGAAAAGTGAGTGGCTGGAGGGGGACATGGGTCAAGAGAAGGTCTCTGTTTTTTGTTTATTTCTTTAAGATGGGAGAAATAGCATCATGTTTTCAGACTGATGGGAATCATCCAATGGATATGAAGAACTGCTAGTGCAAGAAAGAGAAGAGAGAGATCTTGGAAGAACGTCCTTGAATAGGCTAGAGGGGTTGGGTCAAGGCAAAATGGGGGAGTTGGCTTTGTCTAGGCGTACCGAAAATTCATCCACCAGAGTAGAAGAGAAAGTGGAGGATACCGAGTCACGTGCAGGTGGGTGGGTAGATCTGGTGGTGGAAGCATGGGGACATTCTCTTCTGAGAGTTTCTATTTTCTCAGTGAAATAGGGAGAAAGGTCGTCAGGTGGGGGAGGAGGTGCTGAGGAGAGAAGAGAAATATGCCAGAGGAGCAGGGACAGAACATAATTGATGGGGTGAAGGTATTTCTCTAAGGGCTCTGGCCCTGCACTTGTGTGAGAGACCTTCATCAGCACTGATCTACATGCCGAATATCAGATGTCCCTATCCCCACTTCAAGATTTCTTAGTCAGATTTTTATCGATTTTTGGGCCTAAGTTTTGAAATTAAAACTTACCGGTGCATCACTTGAATGATTTCCATTTGTGGGAGCTATCAGAACTGTTATGTCTTTTCAGAAACTGACTTCATAAAAAGTAAAAGTAAAAAATGGTATGCTCTGATCCAAGCTGACCTTCAAAATGTTCCAAATTTATGCAGCACCACATGGTTTAATTTCTCCTTCACATCATTAATTAGGGAGTCAATCTTGGCCTGGGAGAGGAATTCTTTACTTCTTTTGTTTTGGATAAATGTGCTATACTTTACATTTCTCCCTGCCAAAGTGGCTTTGGTTTATCTGGTCAGGCATTCCTAGCCTGAGTTATCTTTTTTTTTCTTTTTTTTTTTTTGCGGTAGATACACGGGCCTCTCACCGCTGTGGCCTCTCCCCCTGCGGAGCACAGGCTCCGGACACGCAGGTTCAGCGGCCATGGCCCACGGGCCCAGCCGCTCCGCGGCACGTGGGATCCTCCCGGACCGGGGCGCGAACCCGTGTCCCCTGCATCGGCAGGTGGACTCCCAACCACTGCGCCACCAGGGAAGCCCGAGTTAATCTTTTTAAAAATTTTAAGTGCTGCCTCAAATGACTACCTTTTAGATAGCAGCCAAGAGTCTTCAATTTTGGTTTTAAGTATAATTTGTATAACTACCATTAGAATCAAACAGGTAACAAGTACTTGTGAGGCAATTATGATGTACCAGCCAGAAATAATCATGTGCGGTGATAGCCCTTACACACTTGGCATTAGCAACCTGCCAACAAAGGCAGAATGGGATGCCTTCTCAGACTCTGCCACCTCATAATCAGGAAACTGAGGACTGAGGGAGTGGTGACAGGATTAGGGTGGGAACATGACCTTGGCACGTGACATTTCCTCAACATAAACACTTAGACATATTCATTCTGGTCATTCAGATCTGTGTGTCTCCCTTTCAATGCTGGCTGGTACCTTGAGCATTTCTGAGTAGCTGTTTTCAGTGATGTACATGCAGCTCACTCTAGTCAGTCACCTCTGATTTATAAGCAACACACACAGAGAAATCAGTAATGTCACACACACACACACACCCCCGGGGCCACGCACCTTCTCTCACCACTGCCGCCCACAAAACTACCCTGTGCAGTCAATGCCTCCAAGTCCCTGGGACCATGGAAACAGTGTTCTCAGTGGTGATGAGTTTCTATTGCACTGTTCTGTAAAACCTCAACTCTCCTTGGTTCATGGGTCCTTTTGAAGAATTGAGAGCTTACTTCAAGAACAAAAAGAGAAGTAACATTTTTCTTTAAAACGTGCTCTGCACCAGGGGCTTTTGCTGGTTTTGTCCCACTTAATTCTTACAGCAGCCCTATAAAGTCAGTTTTGTCTTCATGTTTACAAGATGAAAAGATAAGGTGGTGAGAGGTTATGTAATTTGACTGAGGTCAGGCACCTGTAAAATGAAAAACTTGAATTCAAATTCAGGTCTTTGTGGGTGACAGAAAAAAAATTAAGATACTTGTAAAAGAGAAAAATTCTTTCTAATTCCCATGCCTCCTTCTAAGGAGAATAGATCCTGAGGGGCGTGTCCCTTGCTATTGGGACCATAGGTAAACTGGAGAGCCTACATTGCTCAGGGCCCAGGGGGAGGGTAGAGTCCGGGAGGAAGAACACTTGGGAACCTGCATTGCTGGAGGTGGGCAGCATGAAAGGGTAGAGGGATGACCAGCTGGCAGGCCTGGAGCCCGGTGTGGACAGAGATGCCCAATGGAGATTTGAAAAGGGGCAAATGCTGTGCTCTGTGTGAGGCTGTGTCTCTCCTCCATCACCCAACCCACTCCAGCAAAACCCTTTCTTTTCCTTGTGCTACATGACTGTTGTTTGCTTTGAGGGTAATGGAATAGTATTGATACACTAAGTCAGGATTGGTTGGCAAGAATAAAGCCTGCCCAACAAGGGTCTGGTGAGCATTTTCAAAGTCCATTCTTTCTCAAATATTCACTTCATGAATATTTACTGAGTTCTTTTTATGTGCCAATCATTGTTCTAGGGTGCCAGAAATACAGTGATAAACAAGAATGAAGCCTCTGCCCTTATTTAGCTTATATACTAGTTGGGGGAGACAAACAATTAAAAAAAAAAAAAAACCAAGGAAGTACTATAAAGAAAAAATATAATGATGAATTATTTTTGAAGTGTTGCATAGAAATCTTCCTAAAATATCTTTAAGATGTGTTTGCTTTATTAAAAAGAGCCAGTTGAAATGTGGACTAATAGTTTGTGACATTTAACAATATTTTATTGATTAATTACCATGTGCAAAGCATAGTTCTAGATACTATAGTAAGTGAATTCAGCATGGATCCTCAAGGAGCATATGGTTACTGGGGGAGATGTGACAGGTTTATTAGTAATTTAAAAAGTAATGAGGTACCCAAAATGCTATGCATCTTCCAAAGCAGTTGGCAGGAGTGTATTTCTTTAGGATCCTGAAATTAGTCCAGTGTGGGAAGAAAGCCCTAATAGACTCTACTCTGTTTCCGCACTTGTTATCTTCCTGCCTGCCTGATGTTTGACCTTTGTTTCACCCAACTAAACATGTGGGTCTCCGAACCGTCCAGTTTACCATCTGTCTTCCTGCCTACAGCTGATGTCTTTTTTCTAGTAGTCCAGACATAGAAAAGCATAATGGTTAAGTTCATGTTTTCTCAGCTCTGTTACTTGTAGCCAGGCCACCTTGGGTAAGTTACTTAAATTGGGTTGTCGTTTCCTCATCTGTAAACTATGGATGATATTGCACCTGCTTCAAGGGATTCTTGTGACGATCGAATGAATGAACTTATGTGAAGTAATTAGAAGAGTGCCTAGCACACAGCAATTTTTGCATTAGAGTCAGCTATTATTATTCTGGTGTTTTCTAAGTGTTCATTATTATTATTTGGACTGACCTCACTCACTCTCAAGACCACCCCTGCTGAGAATCCCCCTCCTTACCCCCAACCCAAGCAGAGAGACCCCCAGTACAGAGCCCTTGGGATTTGGATTTGGGATTACAGAAAAGAAGCCTACTTTTTATTTATTTATTTATTTTATATATTTTGCGGTACGCGGGCCTCTCACTGTTGTGGCCTCTCCCGTTGCGGAGCACAGGCTCCGGACGCACAGGCTCAGCGGCCACGGGCTCACAGGCCCAGCCGCTCCACGGCATGTGGGATCTTCCCGGACCTGGGCACGAACCCGCGTCCCCCGCATCAGCAGGAGGACTCTCAACCACTGCGCCACCAGGGAAGCCCAAGAAGCCTACTTTTTTTTGAGACAGATGAAATAAGAGTGCAGTGATATTTTAGATGGACCTTGGAAAGGGAAAGGATATAGATATTTGGAAATGGTTGGGAGTGGGAGGGGAGAGCCATTCTAGTCAGAGAGAACACCATGAGCAAAAGAACAGAAGCCGAACATTTAGAGCCAGCCCTGAAATACTGGGCGGTTTCATCTGTCTGAATATTGAATGCATGAGGCTAAGACCGAGAGATGGGGTGTAGAAACATGGTAGGTTAGTTGACAAATTGTGAAGGCACGTGAATGTTAAGGTTGTTGGTGTTAGACTTTATAGGCAAATGGGAGAACTAGTGTGGACTTTCAGGAATCCAGATTTGTCCTCTGCTATAATGTAGGAGTACAGGTGTAAGGACCATTTACGCCAATGTTAAATGATCCAAAGCTACTGCAAGCTTTTGAGTTATCTAATTTTTTTTTTTTTTACTAGCTGTATCTATCTATCAGATGTTCCACAGGGTTTGGTCAAGAAAACCTAAACGAATTATTTATCTACAGTATAAATTCCAAATCAAAGGTATTCCATGTTTTCCCAGTAAGAAGATGCAGAAAATAGATAGGGTTTTCCCAACAGAAAAATATACATATTTATACTTTTAGTGCTACAGATGACATTTAAGATAATGTTTAATTCATGTAATATTTACTCTTGAAGATTTAAAGTATATGCTGTATGACATAGTATATTAATTTATAAATATTGCCTTTCTTCATGTACATTTCATCAGTTTAATTCAAACTCATCACAGGTATTCTCAACATAAATGTCTGTCATTGCTGAAGTGAATTTTTGAACCATCTAATAGTTTTTCAGAGCACAATATTTTCACATTTGTCTAAGTTGTTTGATATAAAACCCCTTCTGCATCTGCATATAATAAAATTTTATCCTAAGCTGTAAGTGTCCATTTGCATAATATAAGAACAGTTTTCATTTTTCCTATTGCCAGCTATTCATGATATCCACGGATGACTACATACTACATGGCTATTTTTATTGTTAAAGAATTTTAAATTTTGTGCAAAATGTTGATGCAGTAATATCAAGTGATAACGGCAGGATATGTGATTATGTAAATGTAGTATGACCTCACCTATGAAGAAATAATATTCAAAACAATTATATTGCTTTTAAAAAGTGATCTTTAAAAAGCTCATATACAACATCCATCCCTTGCTATTGTGAGGTTATATCCCCAAGAATAATTATTGTACTTGTGTTAAATTTCTTTGTCTTGCTTTTTACCAATTTCATCAAATGTTCTGTATAAGCACCAAAATTTAGCATAGATTGTGGTTGTTCTGGGTGAATATAACCTCCCTCAATAGTACAGTTTTGATGTTCAAAATAAAGTGATTGAAAGGGCACCTCAAAATATTAGAGACTTGATGAAGGTTTATACGTGGGATAGCCCTCTCTTTCCTGAGGGACGTTTTTGGGCAACTTCTGTTTGCACATATGTGATCTCTTCTCTCCCATTGACAGTGCCTGATCTTGTCATCCCTTTCCTCACAGCCTGTTTTTTTTTTCTGGGAGAGTATAATTTTTGCTTAAAAGATAGTCCTTTAGGTAACAAAATGCTATAGCAGAATTAGACAAACAAACACAAAAGAACACAAAAATTTTAATTCCCTAGTACAGTTCTCCCAATGGGCCCTATGCATTTTCCTAATGTCCCTTCTTCCCCAGAGCTTCCCTGACACAATGGGTCAGTGCCTCCTTCTGTGCTCTCAGCACCCTTGAGGCCCTCATCAGTTGGCTTCATATGCACCTGGTTACTTATCTGGCTCTCTAACTAGAGGCTAGGTAACCTGAGGGCAGATTCTTAGATTGCGTTTTATTCACTACCTCAATCCCTGGCATAGTGCCTGAAGGAATGAATGAACAAATAAGCACCACACATTCTTCTGTGATAAGAAATGATTCCAATATCTTACAGAGTTGGTATAAATTTCAAATGACGCCATATGCAGACTTTAGTATTTGTTGATTTCAACTATGTACACACATTCAGATAGTTCCCATCTGTTGCTTAAATGAATGGGTGGCCAAATCTCATACATGAGGTGATGAAAGGAGGACCGGCAGTGCCTACAGCTTAAATGTGGAGGCTTTTCTGGAAGAAAAAAAAAATCCAGGCTCGATCTGTTTGTTTATGCTGCGTGACTTTGGTTTTGTGATGGCGCCAGGCCACGTCCCTGTCTTCACAGAGTATGTCCAAGTTCAGCATGTCTGTAGATTGGTAATCTGCTCTGAGTTTGTTTTAGCTCAGCTAGACCTTCGCCTGCCTCCTTCCAAGGTTGGGTTCCAAAGGTGTATTTTTAGATTGTTAAATAGCTGGTGAGTGGCTTTCCAGGAATTTATGGTGTCTGTGAGTTACAGGCCATTGCTTCAGCCAACCCCAGCCATCATCGATAACTCACATTTTCCACACACACAAGAATACACATGCTCATATATACCTATGGGCATTGATTTTTACAATATTTTTGTTATTTCTATTCTGTATTTTGCAATATTCTTGGTCACAGTTTATATATTATACAACATCTTGCCAATACTGTGCTTGGTCATACCTGATGACTGATGGGGCACCAAATACACCATAGACATTGATCTTCAATGCCTCTCAGCCAGGAATATCAGCACCTCCTACCTTAAGGCAGTGAGAGACCCTGGTGAGCATGTGAGTTAGGAAATTATTACAGGGTCCAGAGCACTCAGCATTAGAGTATAATGACACACAGCCTGGACTCTGAAATCACATGCCTGGTTTGATTCTTGGTTCTGCCATTTACCAGCTATGTATTTCAAGCAAGACTCTTATTCTCCCTGTGCCTCAATTCTTTCATCCGTTAAATGGGTATATAATAGTTCCTACTTGTAGGAATTCTGTGGCAAGTAATGAGTTAAAATATGTGAAGTGCATAGAATAGTACTTCACAGAGACTGTTATTTTAAGTTTTAGTTATTACCGTTTTACTTTTTTAAAATTGAAGTAAAGTACTAGCTATTATTATTATGTATGATATTGACTCTGGTTAACTGTAAAGGAACTCACTACCATGACCAGCCCCAATTGGGTTAACCCCCCACAAAGTAGGGGTTAGTTTGGGGTTGGTAACTTGTGCTTTCTCTGCTGGCAGAGGTTGGGAGAAGGAAGACCCAGGGCCTGGCAATCTTCTGTCCAGAACAGGAATCATAGGGATGCCTGTCCCCCGGTCATCTGTATAGTCAATCTCTCTCTCACTCATTCTCATAACTAATTCTTTGACCCTTCCTAGAGATTTCCTGTTACAGGGCACCCGATTTCATCTCTCTTTCATTCTCATAACAGATGCCCCAGGTCCTCTTTCTCTCTCTCCTGGACCACTGAAGGAGCCTTCCCACTGCTGTCTCTATCTCCCGTCAAAACATCCCCATCTAGTTCTCACACTGCTTCCAGAGTGATCTTTCTAAAACACATGTCATTATGTTTCTTCTCTGCTGAAAACCTTCTATGGCGCCCTATTGCCTGCACCATTTGGTTTTCAGAACCTCCTGCAACATGGCTAGAGGCTGATTTCCCCATACTCCTTTCTTGCTCACCTTCCACTCCAGCCAAACCGAACCAGTGCCTATATCTTTCATGTGATTCTTTTACTCAGACATTTCCTTTTCCAAATTACCTTTCCTGCTACTTCAATCTTTTAAACTCCATCTTTAAAATTTAAGGTGAGATATTACTTTTTAAATTGAGACTTTTTCTCTAAGATCCCTCACCCTCCACCCACTATCCCTCCAGTCAGAATTTTTCATCCTCTCTCATATTCCCATAGTAATTTGTTTATATCTCTATGATAATGCTTAGCACAGACTGCCTTGTGACATTTACTTTTACCTTTGCTTACTGCAAAACTGCTTTTAGATGGCTAACAAAAACAACATGGTAATATTTGTCAAAACTCATTGAACAGTACATTTAAGATGGGTTTATTTTATTACATGCAAATTATACCTCAATAAAATTGATTTTAAAAGAAAAGTACAGTAAAAGAGTAACAGAATAAAAATTAACAGATGGGAACATTGGGATGATGGGAAAATAAAATAAATTCAGGGGTAAAGTTAGGATTAAAAAAATGTATGCCATAAATTTCCATGGGCTAAAGTTTGCCTCTGAGCAAATTTTCCAGCAGCCAAAGGAAGTAGGGAATTATGACTAGAGAAATAGAGATTTTCCTAGTTCTGAAACCTAAAAAAAATCTCTTTCATGGGCCCCTATGAAGAGAATACTGTGTGCTCTAAGGGACAGCTTTCTCAACAATAACCCTATGTTAAGCCCAGTAAGGCGTTTTATAGGGCTATTTCTTATCTCTGAGTTCAAGTTGCTGGCAGAACATCAAAGTACAATTAAGAAAACAGTTCCATAAAGGACTAAAATAGTGCATGCAGCTCAAGAGCACAGCTTTCTAATGGTTTGGCTAGATTAGGAAATAAAATTTAAAATAACTATAGAAATGGATGGGCTGCTTATCCTTCAAGAAATCCTTTGAATTAATATGAATATATCATGAGTATATCTTTTATTAATAGTTGAGAGTTCAAGGCTATAGCATCTGCGGCCAGGTCCTAGAGTTCAGGTAACTTCTGTTACCAATCAAGGGCAGACCTTTGTTTTTGAAGCTCTGTTGTTAGGTGCATACACAGTTATAATTGTTATGTCTTCTTGAATTGACCACTTTATCATTATGTCATGTCTCTCTCTATCCCTGATAACATTCCTTGATCTGAAGTCTACTTTATGTGAAATTGATATGGCTCCTCCAGCTTCCTTTTGGTTATGTTTGCAAGTGTGTCTTTCTCAATCCTTTTACTTTTTATACTTTTTTTTTTTTTTTTTGTGGTATGCGGGCCTCTCACTGTTGTAGCCTCTCCCGTTGCGGAGCACAGGCTCCGGACGCGCAGGCTCAGCGGCCATGGCTCACGGGCCCAGCCGCTCCACAGCATGTGGGATCTTCCCGGACCGGGGCACAAACCCGTGTCCCCTGCATCGGCAGGCGGACTCTCAACCACTGCGCCACCAGGGAAGCCTGGGACAATTTTTGATTGCTATTTCTTTGAATATTTCTTTTGTGCATTCTCTTCTTAGTTCTGGGATTTTTTTTTTTCCAAATACTTATATATTTACTATTGTGTATTTAATATTGTCTCACATCTCTCAGATTCTCTAATCTGTCATTGTTGTTGTTTTTTTACTATTTCTTTTTGTGTTTCAGTTTGGTAATTTCTATTGACCTATTTTCCAGTTCACTGATTTACTGATTCTTCCTTCGGCTATGTCAAGTCTACTGACAAACTCATAGCATTTTTTATCTCTGCTCCTATGTTTTTAATTTCTAGTATTTTCATTAGATTCCTTCTCATAGTTTTCAACCCTCTGATGAAATTATCTATCTGATCTTCCATGTTGTTTGCTTTTTCCATTAGAGCCTTTAGCACATTAATCATAGTTATTTTAAATTACTAATCTGATAGCTCCAACATCTGTATCATTTATGAATCTGGTCCTAATGATTGCTTTTCTCTTCAGGCTCTTTTTGTATGCCTTGTAATTTTTTGTGGAAGGCAAGACATATGTAATACAGTAGATATGAGATGAGTCCAATATTTTTTAATGCTTGAAGATGAGCACTCCTTTCCTTTTACACCTTTAGTATGGGAAGTTTATGTTAATCTAGTTGAAGTTGGGCTGTATTTGAAGTTTGTTGTTTCTGTGGTTACCCTTAGTGCACCAAAGTCTTCAAATTCCTCTAACAATAACTTCTGTTTATGGTATAGACAGATTTACAAGAAGGTTTTGTCAAAGTCTGTTCTCTGCGTGACTTTTAATCTTCCTGATTGTATTTGGGTCTCCATTTGCACTGCTCCTTAGAGAGAATCTGCCTTTTGCAGCTCTCCCAGCTGTATGCCAGTGTTATTTTTACTTGTTACTCGCTAGTGTGGAGAAGGTAGGTGTGGGGAGGGGTCATTCTCTGATGTTCTGATTAAGTCTCAGTTGTAGGCAGGCACTATCAATCTTGGACTCAGGGTGCGGCTTTCTCAAGTGTTCTTAGCCCTCCTCCAGATGCAATGCTGTGACCAGCATACATTCCTGTCCCTTCACTAGAGGTAGAGCTTTTCTTCTTTGTTTTTTTCCTATTCCCTTACTCCAGCTTCAGTAAATTTCCACCAGTGCCCTCAGACTATTGTTTTATTGTCCTTCCTTCGGAATATTTTCTTCCTTAGATAGCAGAAGGGAGATTGAATTTTAGTAGTTGCTATTGTCTTCCTCCCCCAGCTAGCACCATGAGGGGAACTTTCTCCCTGATTTTTCCTGAAAAGCTTTGGTGAGATTCCTGGAGGAAAAATCTGCAAAGAGAGCCTTACTTTTGACAAAAAACTGAGCAGAATTGGACTCTTATGAAAGTTAAGGCTTCCAAACAGTTCTCAGGCCTGAAGATATGACCACTCTACCTCAGTATGCAGAGAACTGATGGAGCTCCTTTAGACAGGGCCATGATGTTTCTTGGAAAATATCTTCCAAGGCTTGTCTTTACTCGACCTACCACACAGTGAAATGCATCTTCAAGATCATGAAGTTCAATATGCAGGAACAGGTTTGGATTTCATGAAACAGCAAAATTAAAACAAAAATAATTGGGAGAAACAACATCATGTTCTCCAGTTTTTATTTTTCAGACCAAAAAGCACCCATTTGCCATCCCATTATTTCAATATGAAAGGATGTTTAATATTCCCCTCCCCCCAAAGTACAAAGGATGTACTCTTGGAATAGTGAACAATCCTTTTATTTGGAATAACTTTAGCCTGATTAATAAACTCAGTAAAGTGAACTTAATTTTTTATCTTTATCATCATAGATCAATGGATGCTTAGTTATGGACCAGCACAAGCCCTCAGCCTAGCACTCATGGGTGTGCTGTAGAGCTTGGCTGCCTTTTCATGTAGTTCTGTCTTCTGTATTTCTGTTGTGAGCTCCTGGAAAGCAGGATTATGTCACATTCATCTTTATTTTTCTAACTTAACCCTCAAATATAGCCCACTTAATAAGTGTTCAGCTAATAATAATGATTGCTATTAATTATTAAATTAATTAGTAATAACATATTATATTATTATACAAATACATTAATGTTAATTATATGTGTGTACATATATGGTACAATATACATATATATATATATGGCTAATAAATGTTAGCTGAATTGAACTGACATTGTGGCATGCTCTCCCAAGCACTCCTTAGGTCTTCTCCCAATGCCTCCCTAAATCTATCTGGAAGGATGGGAATTTATTTTAATTTTCTTTCATCTCAATAGCATTTAGTGAGTGCCCACTTTGAGAAAGGAATTTCTTTTTAGATGCTGTGGGAGATAAAGGGATAAAGAAGAGATAATAAGCCCTTCAGTGGTTTAATTGTTATGTACACAGGTATTTATAATACTAAGCAGAGTGGGATCAATGACCTAATTATGAGCACAGAGTGCCATGGGAACTGAGAAGAAAGTATTCTTTTTTTTTAAAAAAAATTTATTTATTTATTTATTTTTGGCTGTGTTGGGTCTGTTTCTGTGCAAGGGCTTTCTCTAGTTGCGGCGAGCGGGGGCCACTCTTCATCGCCGTGCGCTGGCCTCTCACGGTCGCGGCCTCTCCGGTTGTAGAGCACAAGCTCCAGACGCACAGGCTTAGTAGTTGTGGCTCACGGGCCCAGTTGCTCCGCCGCATGTGGGATCTTCCCAGACCAGGGATCGAACCTGTGTCCCCTGCCTTGGCAGGCAGACTCAACCACTGTGCAAACAGGGAAACCCCAAGAAAGTATTCTTGTGCCCATTTATTCAAAATACTCTGAATGGCTGCTTGGTTCTGTTTTTAAGGTGGAGGGAGCAGAATAAGCATGTACTTTGCTTTCGATGGACAGTAGTAAAGAAATAATACTGAAATGCCCACGGTCACGAGACCCCTCCACAAGACCACCAGAGACAAGAGTCAAAGCCAAACGGCAAGGGTCATTTATTGCAGGTTCGAACCTGGACCTCCGCGCACTCGTTGCCGGTGACGCTAAGAGGTTCCGATGGAGTTTAGTACAGCTCTTTTATAGACAGGTACAAACAAGCTCGCGACCTTCAGGGGTGGGGGGTACTGATTGGCTAACTTTTAAACAAAGACACTAGTCACCGTCTGATTGGTTGGATGGTTGCAAAAGGGGGTTCAGCAAGCATAGTTACAGAAGCGAGAGCGGCTGGTTAAGTTTCGGTTTCCTGAGGCTTTGTTTTTCAATTAGGAATACTTAAGATGGGGCCATAGTTACAAACAGTACAAACAGGAAGATCGATGCAATCCTAGCAGCGCTACGGCCTAATGGCAGGGCATCAATTCAGTCCTATTTCTACCAAAGTAGAACATAGCCCTTCATTCCCCCTTCTTTCATGAACCAGAGGAGCCAATCTTGGGTCCTCAAGGCTCAGTTTCTTCATTTTCTAAGTCCTCGTATGGCTGATATTGTGATCTTAATACCATTAGCTGAACTGTGTTTATTCTTTTTCGGACGAAATCCATGATTTTGTTGAATATACAGGGGCCTATAGTGAGGAGGAGAAGGAGGCATAGTAGCGGGCCCAGGAAGGGGAGGGGGAAGGGAAGCATCCCATGAAATCCTGACCAAAGGGGATTGTCCGCTAATTCTTTCCGACGGCGGGCTAAGTCTTCCTGGAGCTGGTGAATTTTGTTTCTTACAATGCCTGATTTATTTGCATAAAAACAACATTTTTCTTTTAGAGCGAGGCATATCCCACCCTGTTCAGCTGTCAGCAAGTCTAAGCCCCTCCTATTTTGTAGGACCACCTCGGCCAGCGAATCTAATTGGTCCTGTAAGTCCTGAATGGTTCCAGAGAGGGCTTCTACATCTTCTATTAATTGTCTAGACAGCTGATTATAGGAGTGAAGGGAGACCCCCAAGACCTGTACTCCCTGTGGCCACAGCTCCTGTAATTCCTAGTCCTACCAGGAGGGGTATGGCTGTAATGGCTCGTTTGGTTCTTCCTGCCCAAAGGGCAAAGCTGGGAATGGGCAATGGAGTGTCTCCCGAGATCAGGTCTACATTAGGGAGGAGGGTGGCTAGGTTGCAGACCCCTGTCCAGTTCTGGGGTAAATAGGTGTATGCTAGGTTATTTCCACAGACAAAGACAGTGGTGTTAGGACTACAGAGGGAGGAGTTTACGGGGATATACTGACTACATCCAGTAGATGAAAGGATTCCCAAGTCAATACTGGCGTTAGAGAGGGAATCGTTCTTGACAAAGCATGAGGTATTAAAGGTAGTTGAAAACTTTGAAAATTGTATGGGAAACGGCTCGGGGAGTAAAGTTGGGTTACATTGTTTGCTGATGTTTAAATTGGCGAAAATGGGGATAGCTATAGGGCGGGGCGGTCCTTGAGGAAGGCAGAGCCAGCAATCTTGTGCTAAGTTGGGGTTGGTGGTATTTAAAAGCGCAAAAGTAGCTTCTAGTATAGTCGTGGTTTGGGGGTCCAGTTCAGAGGGATTGACCTTAGGGCGAATTAGGGGGTGGTAGCTGAGCTGTGGGTACAGATCCTGATAGGCCTTTTCTATTTGTCTTCGGGTTTCTATCTGGCGCACTTCGTCTTGGGGCCCTCCACCGTCTGACATATGTATGGGGGCCCTGGTATTCCAGCACACCGGGGTCCCGGGAGTGCCAATGCATCCAGCCTGAAGGTATTTATTATTATCACTAATGGTGGGACTTTTATTATTCTGTAGTGTGGCTGTGAAATAAGTCTTGTTATTGGTCCCTGTACATTGCTGGTAAGAGGAGTAGCACGTGCTATGCATTGATTCCTGAAAAGTAGAACAGGGGCAAATAGCTCGGGGGGGGGAGTGGTTTAGGCTTATGGTGGCATTGCCAGCTGGTTTTGACCCCGGTGCCTCCATATACCTGAACAAGGTATGCAGTTATTCCCCCACAATCCTGCATATGAGTATACCTTCGGGGAACAACAGGAGTCTCGCTAGTACCTCCCCTGCACTCGCACGGTGCACCATATAGTTGTTGCATTAAAGCATTCTTAGTGGGGGGGGGGGGTTGAATCCTCCCCTCGTGGCCCGAGGGTTGAGGGTTAGGACTGTCATTAGAGCTATCAGCAGTACCTTGGTCCTCATGGGGGAGGGTATGGCGTAAGGTCAGTTTGAGGGGATTGTCCTTACTCCGATCAACCGTCCAGGTGACGTCAGCTTTAGTGGACTTGATGAGGTCAGAAAGTGGGTCCACCGGCTTGACGTGGGTGTAATGGATCCAGGCAGCTATGCTGTCCACCTTGATGGCCGTCGGCGTTGTCAGGATGATCTGGTAAGGTCCTTTCCACCTGGGTTCTAGGGTCTCTTGTCGATGGCGTTTGACAAGGACCCAGTCACCTGGTTGGAGCTGGTGTGGAGTAGGCGGGGGTCCTGTTGTATATAGCTCTTTTAGTTTGGGCCAGATTGTCTCATGTATCCGCTGTAAGGCTTGGAGGGAAGACAGGAGATTATTTTCTGGGTCCGATTGGATAAGGTTAGTCTTTAGGTTAGGGATAATAGGAGGAGGCCTACCATGTATTATTTCGTAGGGGGTAAATCCTAGCTTATAGGGGGAATTTCGCACCCTAAACAGAGCGTAGGGGAGTAGGACTACCCAGTTAGCGCCAGTCTCCATGGTTAATTTAGTCAAGGTCTCTTTTAGAGTTCTATTCATTCTTTCTACCTGTCCTGAACTCTGGGGGCGGTATGCACAATGTAATTTCCAATCAGCCCCAAGTATGGAAGCCAGATCCTGACTTACCTTAGAAACGAAGGCCGGCCCGTTGTCTGACCCTATCATAACTGGAAAGCCATACCTGGGCAGGATTTCTTCTAGTAGCTTTTTAGCTACTATTTGTGCTGTCTCATTCTTGGTCGGGAATGCCTCAGTCCAACCTGAAAAGGTATCTATAAACACCAGTAAATATCTATATCCATATTTGCCAGGCTTTACCTCCGTGAAGTCCACTTCCCAGTAGGCTCCGGGCTGGTTCCCTCTTTCCCGGATGCCAGCGGTTGGTGGGTGGGTGTTAGCATTATGGAGTTGGCAGACTGCACAGCCAGCAACCAGTCGTTCAGTTTTTTCGGAGGCATTTTTAATTTTAAGTCCAGTCTGTCTGATGAGATCCTGTAGCCGTCGGGCGCCCAAGTTGGTGCTACGATGGATCCGTTCAAGGACCAAGGTTCCTAGTTTTTCTGGAAGGAGGATATTGTTCTTAGCGTCCCGCCACCATCCGTCTTTAACCTGGGTTAGAGGGAGTTTGTTTATCCATCTAATGTCATCTTCCGAGTAGTCGGGTTGGGGCGGTAATTCCCGGGGCCCTGGATCCGGCAGTTGTAGGGGAAGTAATGGTATTGGAGTGTATGCCGCCTTTCGAGCCGTCTGGTCTGCCAAATTGTTGCCCCGGGCGACTGGATTTGTGGGTTTTTGATGCCCCGGGCAATGTACAATGGCTAACTTTTTGGATTCCCATATGGCCGCTAGCAAGGCCAGGATTTCCTCTTTGTTCTTGATGTCTTTGCCCTCTGCTGTGAGTAGTCCCCGCTCTCGGTATATTGCCCCATGTATGTGTGCGGTAGCGAAAGCATACCGGCTGTCTGTATATATGGTGGCTTTTTGGTCTTTGCTCATCTTGAGAGCTTGGGTCAGGGCAATTAATTCAGCTTTTTGGGCTGAGGTCCCTGGGGGGAGAGTCTTCGCCCCTATCACCTCAGTTTCCGATGTTACCGCTGCCCCCGCATACCTCTGACCTTGCTGGACAAAACTGCTGCCGTCAGTGAACCATGTGACTTGTGCATCTAATAGGGGCTGGTCACGTAGGTCTTCCCGAACCCCATGGATCTGAGCCAGTACCTCTGCACAATCATGGAGTGGGGAGTCCAAGTCTGGGTCAGGTAATAGAGAGGCAGGGTTTAAAGCCCGTGGTGGAGTGTAGCTGATTTTGAGAGGATTTAACAGTAGACCCTGGTAGTGGACCAATCGAGCATTGCTCATCCATCGGTCGGGAGGCTGTTTGAGAACCCTGTCGATGGCGTGGGGGGTGGTGACATGTAATTCCTGTCCCATAGTTAGTTTGTTGGCATCCTTTACCAATAGGGCTGTGGCGGCGATCACCCGGAGGCAAGGAGGCCAGCCTGCAGCCACGGGGTCCAATTTCTTCGATAGGTAAGCGATAGGTCTGGTCCAAGGACCGAGGGGTTGGGTCAACACGGCCTTAGCTATGCCTTTGTTTTCATCCACAAAGAGGTGGAAGGGTTTGGAGACATCAGGGAGACCCAGGGCGGGTGCGGATAGCAAGGCAGTTTTGATCTGCTGAAACGATTGCTCAGCCTCCTCTGTCCATTCAAAGGGCGTCTGTTCTTTGGTGGCTAAGTATAGTGGTTTGGCCATTTCAGCAAATTTGGGTATCCATAAACGGCAGAACCCAGCTGACCCCCAAAATTCTCTCACCTGTCGAGGCGTGGTGGGTCTGGGGATGTGGAGGACAGTCTCTTTCCGTGCATCTGTGAGCCATCGTTGCCCCCCTTTCAGTAGGTATCCCAGGTAAGTTACCTCAGGCCTGCAGATCTGCGCCTTTTTGGCAGAGGCCCGGTATCCCAGGGTGCCGAGAGTCTGTAGGAGGTTTCTGGTTCCCTGCAGGCAGGCTTCAGTGGTCCCAGCAGCTATTAAGAGATCATCAACATACTGCAGGAGGGTTATATTGGGGTTTTGTCTCCGGTACTCACTGAGATCCTCGTGTAGGGCCTCATCAAACAAGGTAGGTGAGTTCTTGAATCCTTGGGGAAGTCTGGTCCAGGTGAGTTGTCCGTTTATGCCTCTCTCGGGATCCGACCATTCGAAGGCAAAGAGTTCTTGACTTTTGGGTGCTAAGGGTAAACTAAAAAAGGCATCTTTGAGGTCCAGCACAGTATACCATTGTTTTTCTGGACTAAGGGCGCTCAAAAGAGTATATGGATTGGGTACGGTAGGATGGATGTCTATGACTCGTCTGTTAACTTCCCTCAGGTCCTGTACTGGGCGGTAGTCTTTACTGTTAGGTTTGCGGACTGGCAGCAGGGGTGTGTTCCAGGCCGACTGGCAGGGACGCAGTATACCTAGGTCAAGAAGCCGGCGAATATGTGGAGTGATACCAGTTTTGGCCTCTATGGGCATGGGATATTGTCGGACACGTGCAGGATCTGCCCCTGGTTTGATTTCTATGAATAGGGCTGGGCGATGTTTGGCTAGTCCCATCCCACCTGTTTCTGCCCATGCTTCGGGGAACTGCTGAAGCCATGACTTTATATCTTGATTTTGGGAGGGTGGTTCCTGGTGAAGTCGGTACTCATCTTCCAAGTTCAGGGTGAGCACAGATATGGGTTGGTTGTGAGGGTCTGTTATGATCGGCCCCTCTGACCGAAAATGAATTTGCGCTCCCATTTTAGTAAGTAAGTCTCTCCCCAGTAAGGGGCAAGGGCTATCGGGAATGACCAGAAAGGAGTGGGTTACTTTTCCTGTGCCCAAGTCTACAGTTCTCTGAGTGGTCCAGGGGTAACGTTTAACTCCCGTAGCTCCCTGGACCCAGGAGGTTTTGTCAGAAATTTTCCCGTGGGGCTTAACCAAGACCGAATGCTGTGCCCCTGTATCCACCAGGAATTGGACTGGTTTCCCCTCCACTTGTAGGGTTACCCTGGGTTCGGGGAGGGGGTCCGAACCCCGTCCCCCCTACTCTGCATCATGTGTAAACAGGACTGGGGTGGTGGCCTTCGGTTGCCATTGCCCCTGGTTGGGGCGCGGCTGCCTTTTTTTGGGGCATTCCCGAGCCCAATGGCCTTTTTCCTTGCAATAGGCACATTGATCTCTGTCCAATGGTCGCCTGGGAGGTCGAGTGGCTGGGGGGCCCCCTTGATCTTTCTGAACAATGGCGGCCAGGACCTTAGTCATTTTCTCAGTGGCTTTAAGTTGTCTATCCTCTGGGGCGTCTCGGTTATTAAAGACGCGCTGAGCAATACGGAGTAGGTCCTGTATCTGTTTGCCCTCCAGATCTTCTAACTTCTGGAGTTTCTTTTTAATATCAGGGGCTGCCTGGTTAACGAAGGACATTACAACGGCAGCCTGATTTTCGGGGGCCTCTGGATCCATAGGGGTATATTGCCTAAAGGCTTCCATTAATCTTTCTAAATAAGAGGAGGGACTTTCTGTTTTACCTTGTACAATTGAATATACCTTGGCCAAATTAGTGGGCTTGCGCGCGGCAGCCCGGAGACCCGCCATTAGAGTCTGGCGATAAATGAGCAGTCGTCCCCTACCTTCTCCGGTGTTGTAGTTCCAATCATCCTGCGGGGGGCGAGTTAAGGGAAAGGCTGCATTAATAAGATCAGGGTTAGCGGTGGGTTGACCATCATCTCCAGGAACCAGTTTTCTTGCCTCCAGCTGGATTCGTTCTCGTTCCTCGGTAGTGAACAGGATCCGGAGAAGCTGTTGGCAGTCATCCCAGGTGGGCTGATGGGTAAACATAACACTATCTAGAAGAGCTATCAAGTCTTTAGGATTATCAGAAAAACGAGCATTCTGGGTTTTCCAATTATATAAGTCACTGGTAGAGAATGGCCAATATTGGAGTCGGGGGTTCCCTGTCTCATCGGGAGGGCCTATTTCTCGTAGGGGTAGGGCTGTGGTGGAATCTGGATGGCGGAACCCTGGGTCGCGCTGAGTGCGTCCACGGGTGCGTCCAGCCGGCCCAGGGGAGTTATTTTCATTGGGCAGGAGGGCCGGCAGTGCCTCTGCCTCTCGCTCCTCCGGTTCTGACCTGGGTGGCCTCTCGGGAGGGGCCACAGGAGGTTCTTCCAAGGGGAGAGGAGCAGGGTCAGGAGCAGGAAGGCGGACCGGTTGTGGGGCCAAAGGAGGATGTTGATATGGAGGGGGTTCTATGAGAAGGAGGTCTTGGCTGTCAGAAAGTATGGGTGCAGTTGAGGTCTGAGGCTTGGGAGGTTTAGTTGGTCGGGCCGTAAGAATCTTATATGTCCCTGATGACAAAAAGGGGGCCGGCCATCCAGGGAGGTGGGTTTTCTACCAGGTCCTGCCATACCAAGATGTAGGGGATTTGGTCCGGATGGCCTTCTTTCCCTGGTAAGAAAACTCTAGATTTAATTTTTAGGACTATAGGAAGACAAAAGGTACCCTCGGTGGGCCAACCAACCCCGAAAGTTGGCCATTCAGAGCGGCAGAAGGTAATAAGTTTTCTTTTCCGGATGTCCAGACTGATATCGTGTCCTCGGGATTTCACATCCCCAAAATTAGTGAGAAGGAGGGAGAGAGGGGTACTCTGTGTTTGGCCCATGTTTAGGTCCTGGAAGAGGTTGGTTAGAAAAGGTTATTCTGAAAACGAAAGTGATTAAGAGCAGTCCCAATAGCGGAGCCTGTAAAAGGAGGAAGGGAGGTTATCGCGTGCGCGCTTCAGATGGGCTATCAACCCCCAGATGGGTCGCGGTGGACGTCTCCAACCACGCCCGACTAGGTGTCCTATAGCGCGTCCGCCAGGACTGTCCTAGTCCCCAAAACAGAAGGTACCTTGAGCCAGCTTACTTACCGATCGGTTGTCAGCGATGACCCGTTGACCTGATGTCTGGTGGGCTTGGGGGCATCCCGGACGAGCCCCCAAATGAAATGCCCACGGTCACGAGACCCCTCCACAAGACCACCAGAGACAAGAGTCAAAGCCAAACGGCAAGGGTCATTTATTGCAGGTTCGAACCTGGACCTCCGCGCACTCGTTGCCGGTGACGCTAAGAGGTTCCGATGGAGTTTAGTACAGCTCTTTTATAGACAGGTACAAACAAGCTCGCGACCTTCAGGGGTGGGGGGTACTGATTGGCTAACTTTTAAACAAAGACACTAGTCACCGTCTGATTGGTTGGATGGTTGCAAAAGGGGGTTCAGCAAGCATAGTTACAGAAGCGAGAGCGGCTGGTTAAGTTTCGGTTTCCTGAGGCTTTGTTTTTCAATTAGGAATACTTAAGATGGGGCCATAGTTACAAACAGTACAAACAGGAAGATCGATGCAATCCTAGCAGCGCTACGGCCTAATGGCAGGGCATCAATTCAGTCCTATTTCTACCAAAGTAGAACATAGCCCTTCAATACTACCAAGTCATAAAGAAATAACAGAGGGATGGGGGAAAAGCATGATGGTCCAGGAACTCAGAGAGGGAAGCAGCTACTTCTTCCTGGGGATAGGGGAGCGGCAGGTGGTCAAAGACGTGATTAGTGCTGACCTGGGGAGAGAAGGGAAGGTTTCACAGAGGGGAAAGAAAGAGTTGTCCTTGAGGCTGGGTAGAATTTGGATGTATGTGGGGGAGGGAACAGCCTGGGCAAAGGCTTAGAGGCGGGAATGTGCAGGTGTTTGGAGGGTGAATGGAGTGGAGGGAATGGGGAATAGAAGATATGCCTGGAGAGCCTGGTTAGAATCAGGTTGTGCTGGCACAGAGCAGGTGCTTAATAAATAATTGTCAAATGATGGCATAAGTAAATGGCAGCAACAGACATGGGTTGTTATTTTGTTGATTTCTTTTGGTAGGTAATGGTGAAGAATTTTGAATAAGAAGATGGTATAATCATATTATCATGACAGCTCTGTGGAGAACAAGGCCGACCATGGGCAGGGACATGAATTAGGAAACCGTGGTGATTGTCTTAAATGGCCTCCATGCCCCTAGTCCTGGAAGGCCTGATTCTCTGCCTCTGTGAAAAGCAAGGCTGGAATGCTTCCCTCTTTTGAAATGTTTGTGGGTCAGTGAATGTCAACACTCAGGTTAAACGCAGGGTGTGTTTAAACACACACTGGGAGCATCAACACACATCCTGTTCCTAAGGAGAGGAATAAGGTCTCCTAGTTGCACTTGTGTCACGGTTAGTGTGGCTCCCAGAAAGGACCGGGGAGGCGACACATAGTGTGACTGTCAGCCCTGAAGTTTGTTGAAGCCTCTAAAAGTCCTGGGCTTGGTGATTCTTGTCTTTGATTCCTAGAGGGAAGACGGAAAACCGTCTGATGTCCCTCTCTTCACGCTCCTCATCTACTCTGTATTGACATCAATAAACAGTGAAATCACAGGATACAGATTCAGTAAATCTATTTTCCTTGCATTTGGTACAACACAGTTTGAAAATAAAAAAACAAATCAAATGCCCTGAAAACAAAATGAATGCAAATTAAGGTCTGAAGAAATCTGTCAGCATCTGCACATTTTATTTTGCTTTCTTCTCCCCTTTAAATTAAACTAACACCATTTTCCGAAGCTCAGATGTGAATCACAGCCCCTTCTGGAATGAATGATTATGGCTGTGGCCTAGTTTAAGTAGATGATCCTCCACAAGTGGGGGGAAGAGAGGCTCTCCTCAATGAGGTAGGAGGTGCCGAGGATGCAGCCTCTTGAGGGCAGACTGCCAGGTGAAGAATTGCCCAGGTAAGGATGCCTGGAGCCAGGGAAGTGAAAACAGACACCTGGAGAACCTATTTTTCCTTTTGATGAACCCATCATTGTGTTTTTTAGATTTTGTTAAAGCTCCTTGTTAAAATTCTTAAATGATACTATAGTGTATGATTAGGAATGTGGGCTCAGGGTTAGAAAGAACTGGTTCAGACCCTCATCCCTAGATGTGTGACCTTGGGAAGAGTTACTTAAATTCTCTGAACTGCAGCTTCCTTCCCTATAATTTGGGGACAGTAACACCCAACACCTGGAGTATTGCATCAGGGTTATATGAAATAATATATGAAATGTATTTAGCAAAGAGGCACATAGTGAGCACTTAACTTATTATTTAAAAAGAGTAAAGTCCAACTATCTCAAAGGAGAAGTCAGAGGCCTTAGAATAAGCAGAGACCCTTGTGGACACTTGTTCTTTCCTTGGTGACTGGAATTTCATGGCTGTCCTGAAGCTTTTCCCCCGGCGGCTGCAGAAGAGGCCAAGAGGGCCCCGTCAGACTGGTCAGACAGCTACGCCATGATAGTCAGGTTCTGTTACATCTGTGCTCATTCTCTGCCCACTGGGAATCTGGTGCATTAAGCCCATGTAAAGGGGCCATTTGCAATCAGGCTCCACCTATAGGACCTATAGGACCACAGGTACCTGCCTCACATCGAGAGTACTGATTTTTAAAAAGAGCCAGACATTTCATTTGGCAATGTTCAAACTTTTCCTGTCAAGGATTACCAGAAGTGACTATCTGAAGAGCATAGTGAGGTGAGCAGAGAAGCTACCCTTGACTGGAGAGTATGACCCAGACCCCCCTCATCCAACCTAGAGCTGAGTGCCTCAGTAATCATCCCAGGCACGCTGGCCCCATAGCTCTGTTTAGAGCCTGTCCGCTCCAGGGATGGGACATCTGGGCCTGGACTCTACAGCTCCCTGGGGTTCCTCATGGAACCTAGAATATGAAAGACATTTGTGCCCTCTGGTTCACAAGGAGAATCCATGGAGGGTCTCTCCCACCTCCAGGATCTGGGGGATTAAACTCTGATATTCATTCCTGCCCCATTTCCCAGGCTGAGCTGCTCAGATGGCATCAGGGCCAAATTCTTTTTAGTATCATAGATTATCTTATCCTTATAGCAACATCCCTTTAAACCCAGCTATTCAGCTTGATTGCTTTCCAGGATCACACTTGATGATTTTCATTTCCAAAATCTCCTTGGAAATCATCTAGCTGTTAAATTAAAGGGAGGCGGCATTTTTGCTGTTTTGTTTGCAGAAGCAAAACAGTGAAAAAGACGATAAGGAACGAAGCAATTTTGCAGTAAGTTCTGAATTTTTGTCTCACTAAAAAGTCTACTTTGTTTTGAGGAACAGGAAGGACCTGCCTTTCCATCTGCTGTTCTGCACAGGTGGCTGCACGCAGACAACATGTGATTTTATGTAGTTGAAGGCTGAGCCTTGCTCTCTGTCTCACTCTTCCAGCCCGGTCTTGGAGCCTTGCTTTCACTCCCTCACTCAATCTCCACCGCCTGGCTTTGCTGTTCCCTTCTCCTTGACTTTCTTGTGTGGCTTTCTGTACTGTGGAGTTTATTTCTCTGCCATCACTGTTTCTGCTTCTGCCTTGTTTCTTTCTTTTCTGTGTCTCTATTTTTCTGGTGTGCTAAATATCTCTCCCCTATTTTTTTCACTAGCCAATGCCCAGCAGCCTAGTTCCTTGAGAAGCATGCCTTTGTTTCTGGAGCTCCTTACCTGTTCCAGATGGTCTCCTGAAGCTGCCCCTGTTTCTCCAGAAAAGCAGGCATAGCGTTCATAGCGCACTTCTTTTTTCTTTAACACCGTGGATCGTTGCAAAGGGGAGAAGAAATTTAGGGAGCACAGCAGCTCCCCCTTTCCTTGCCCTCCAGTTGCAAGCAATCTCAGCAGAACTTAGAACACCCCAGAGTTTCAGGCCTTTTAAACTCCTTGGATTTACAGTTTCAGGAAGTTTGCCTCATGACCCAGGTGGCTGAAAGCATCAATCAAATCCCTCTGCACCCCCCAACCCCCAACCCCTTGCCCCAAACTTCACTTTTTTTTTCTTGTGGAGAGCATGGGGGAATCCACACTGAAATATTTATCCAGGCAGTTCACTCTTCCTACGAAAAAATACACTCTAGGCACCGTGGTCAAGTGACATGTATTCACTCACTCACTGATTCAGTGGGTATTTACTGCCCCCCCACCCCCCCACCCCCCGCCGTGTGTCTGGCATGCTGTGAGGCTCTGGGGATCCAGTGGACAATACCCTGGGCTCTGCAGGAGCTGTCCAGCCTGCCTACTGCCCAAGGGGATGGCAGCTCAGGCAGGGATTTGGCTCTTTACAGCATCAGTATTATTGTGAACCCACCAGCGTCCCATTGTTCTAACTTTCCTGCCAATACTTGAGATGCAAGAGGCAGCACATATTTTTCTGGGGATTTAATTTCATTGCCCCAAGATGAACAAACCCCAGCCGTTCCTTCCCCTCCACCACACCTCTTCCTCTTCCTCTTCCTCATTTCTTCTCTCCCCAGCACACTTGGTAGCTCCAACAGCCAAAGACTGGCCAGGCTTCAGCACGTTCATGGAGGTTTTTCAGTTTTCTTTTCAAGGAAGGGTGAAGTGGAAAAGAAGGGGGACGGAAGTTACAACGATTGAGTTTCTGCTCTGTGTCAGATTCTGTGCCTGATGGTTTTCCAAATTCATCTCATTGAACCCTTATTCTCAGCCTACCTGTAAGGTAAATAGCATAATTCCCACATTAATGAAGAAGAAATGGAAGCTCACAAAAGGTCAGACAGATTGTCCAAGAGCAGACATTTAGTACATCACAAAACTGTGCGTGGAACCCAGGTCTGTCTGAATCCAGAAGTCAGGTTCTTGTCACTACAGAGTGTGTGTGTGTGTGTGTGTGCGCGCGCGCGCACGCACGTGTGTGGTGGGATGTACTGGGAGAGGATAAATTGAGTGGTATGAATCATCCCAGTTTCTTTTTCTCCCACCTTGAGTCTTGGACCTGAAGAGTACCTTGCTGCTGAGCTGGGTAGAGCCACGTGTCGTGGACGGATGAGGCATTAAGAAATGAGGCATCTGGCTGTCTCCCCAGAGGGACTTCTGTGCACTTTCACATGGCTTAGTGGGCTCCAGAGTCAGACTGCCTGCTCTTGCATTTGCTAGCTGTTACCTTGGGCAAGTTACTTAAACTGTTTGTGCTTCAGTTTCCTCTTCTGTAAAGGGGATAATAATAAAAATACTGTCCTCGTTCCTAGAGTAGTCAAATTCATGGAGGCAGAAGGTAGAATGGTGTTTGCCAGGGACTGCAGGAAGGAGGGGAATGGGGAGTTGTTATTTAATGGATACAGAGTTTCAGTTTGGGAAGATGAAAATGTTCTGGAGATGGATGGTGGTGATGGCTGTACAACAATGTGAATGTACTAAATGCCACTGAATTGAACATGGTTACAATGGTAAGTTTTATGTTATGTATATTTTACCACAGTTAAAAAAAAAAAAAGGTACCTTCCTCAAAGGATTTGGGGGAGAATTGAACGAGCTGCTGTGTGCTCAGCACTTAGAACAGCCCACGTGGCAAATGCTCCATAAACAGGAGATCTTGTACGCTCCAGCCCTGGCCTTTTCCAGGGAGACCCCTGGGGCCAAGGGCAGAGCCTTGCAGGGCACTCCTGTCACCTGGCTCAGGGTTGCCGTGAGAAGGGGGTCTCACACCTGGTTTCTGGAGAAGTTTGTGGTTCGGCAGCTGTCAGGACAGGGGCTGGTGACTGTGCATGTTAATGGAAGAGCCCCCGCTGCCCATGTTGAGCACCAGGGTTATAAATGGAATGCTGCTTGCTATATTGCCCCATTTTGCACAGACTCACTCCATGAGTTGCGGGGCTGTGACGCGAGGCTGAATTTGGTAGTTAAGCTAGAACAAAAGAACTATGAACCCAGGGACAAAAACATCCAATTAAATGGCATCAACACAGTATGTCTGAAACGAGAATGGTGTTTTAATGTTTTCATTGGCCTTGCCCACAAATATTTATGGAGTGTCCATAGGGAAGGGAGAACGCAGAGTGCTTAGGGCTCTGATCAGAGGACAGCAAGGTGGCGTGTAATGGAACAGAGGAGGGAAAGCAGACACACACCCTAGATGCCCCTGTGTCATGCTGGATCTGGGGGCAGGAGTCCCTTCAGACTCCCTGCCTGTAATTCTCCCCAAACATCCCAATTTACTTCAGAACAGCAGCGTTTATTGTGTGGTGTACAGAGGGCTCTGGGAGCTCAGGAGGGAGCAGACAACCCCGTCCTGGGCAGGGAGCAGTCAGGAGAAATGGGATCCTTCCTAGTCCACTGTAGCCACGATGCTCCCCCAGTTCTGAGCCCAGAGGACAGACAGCTCTCCGAGGCCCTTCCAGCTCAGGGCCTGAAGACTCACTGTCTATTCTTGTGCCTTCCAAGCACAGAATTCTGTTTTGTTTTGTTTTTCATTTCCAAGTGAATACTTTTATAAAATACAGTAAAGATTAATTACTAAATTCATTCAATAAATAAATAAAAAATAATTTAGACAAATGAAGTAAGAAGCAAAGAGTACAAAATACAAGGCCACTTTTAAAATTTTGATGTCTGGCAGACTTGAATGTACCTAGTTAAATTGCTATAAAAGTTTCCAGATGCTTACTTTCCATTTTTTGTGCTTATCATGTCATAGACTAGTGACAAAATGGCTGTGCCCCAACACTGGCTGGGGGGACCCCATTTTGTATCCCACTGCTTTAGATTGCTGGTCCCCAGAATGGGGTGCCAAGGCAATCCGTTGGGGTGCAGGAAGAAAATACTGACACTTCTGATTATATTTCTGTTGCATCCTCTTTTTTTTTTTTTGCTATTTGGATTTCTATCCTACAACACTATGTTAGTTTCAGGTACACAGCATAGTGATTCAATATTTCTATACATTGTAAAATAATCACAATGGTAAGTCTAGTTACCATCTGACACCAAAGTTATTACAATACTATTGACTGCATTCCCCATGCTGTACATTTCATCCCCCAGACTTATTTATTTTCTAACTGGGTAAGTTTTACCTCTTAATCTCCTCCACTTGTTTCATTCATCCCCTCCACCCGCCTCCCCTCTGGCAACCACCTGTTTGTTCTCTGTAGCTATAAGTCTGCTTCTGTTTTGTTTGTTCATTGTTTTTTGTTTGTTTTTTAGATTCCACGTATAAGTGAAATCGTACAGTATTTGTATTTCTCTGTCTGACTTATTTCACTTAGCATAATACCATCAAGGTCCATCCTTGTCATTGCAAATGGCAAGATTTCATTCTTTTTTATGGCTGAGTAATATTCCATTGTGTGTGTGTGTGTGTGTGTGTGTGTGTGTGTGTGCATGTGTATGTGTGTGTGTGTGTCTCTCTCTCTCTCTATATATATATATAGAGAGAGAGAGAGAGAGACACACACACACACACACACCACGATTTCTTTATCCATTCATCTGTGGACGGACACTTTGGTTGCTTCCATATCTCGACTATTATAAATAATACTGCAATGAACATAGTACATATATCTTTTCAAATTAGTGTTTTCATTTTCTTCAGAAAAATACCCAGGAGTGGAATTACTGATCATATGGTAGTTCTATTTTTAATTTTTTGAGGAATCCCCATACTGTTTTCCATAGTGGCTGCACCAGTTTGCACTCCCACCAAAAGTGCATGAGGGTTCCCTTTTTTCCACATCCTTGTCGGCACTTGTTATTTGTTGTCTTTTTGCGAATAGCCATTCTAACAGGTGTGAGATGATATCTCATTGTGGCTTTGATCTTCATTTCCCTGATGATTAGTGATGTTGAACATTTTTTCTTGTGTCTTTTGGCCATCTGTATGTCTTCTTTCAAAAAATGTCTGTTCAAGCCCTCTGCACAGTTTTTAATCCGGCTTTTGTGGGGTTTTTTTTTTGATGTTGAGTTGTATTAGTTCATTAGTTTGCATATTTTGGGTATTAACCCCTTATCAGATATATATCACTTGCAAATATCTTCTCCCATTCAGTAGGCGCTTTTTCTATCACATCTTCTTTTAATTTTTATTTTGTGTATATTTTTAAGGCACAATAGTAAAATAAGACACATATATAATTAATTTACTTATAATGTATTATATATGTTGTAAGTAATATATTACGTACATATTATATATGGTGAGTTGTGCTCAGAATCTTTTTACTGAGAGAGTTAATGTGATCAAAAGTATTTGAAGGCTACTGCCCTCAACTACCCACGTGAAAGTTATCGTTATCCCTCTTTGGAGCATCTGGTATCTTTCATTGACCTCCTATTATTTATTTATTTATTCACTTTTTCTTTTTTTTTAACATCTTTATTGGAGTATAATTGCTTTACAATGGTGTGCTAGTTTCTGCTTTATAACAAAGTGAATCAGCCATACATATACATATATCCCCATATCCCCTCCCCCTTGTGTCGCCCTCCCTCCCACCCCTCTAGGTGGTCACAAAGCACCGAGCTGATCTCCCTGTGCTATGTGGCTGCTTCCCACTAGCTATCTATTTTACATTTGGTAGTGTATATATATGTCCATGCCACTCTCTCACTTCATCCCGGCCCACCCCTCCCCCTCCCCTTGTCCCCAAGTCCACCCTCTACGTCTGCGTCTTTATTCCTGTCCTGACCTCCTATTATTTAAGATTTCATATATTTATGCCTGTCCTAAAATTGTAATAAAACTATAAATTCTTTGAGAGCAGGAACTCTTCCTTATGTAAGCTTATTTATTAAGCTGAGAAAAGCATGGCGGTGATGCCAATCACTGTGCTGGGATATGGGAATATAATGATGACTAGCAATTAATCTCCATTCTCTAAGGTGTACATGTCTATGTTGAGGACAGAGATTTGAAAACTTATAGTTTCCCTCAGTGTAACATGTGCAATCCAGTAAGCATGTGTAAGTAGCAAACGTGAGGCATAAAGAGTGGCTAACTCTGTTAGGAGTGGTTCTGAGTCCTCAGAGGAACTGAGGAGTTATTGATGGGTAACTAGGCTTTGTGTGTGGATGGCAGGAGGAAGCAGGACATTTTGGCTAACATTAAGACGCAAAAAGGAATAAAGGTCTTCACACCCATTAGGATGGCTATTATTTTTTTTAAAAGCAACAGAAAATAACAAAGTGTTGGTGAGGATGTAGAGAAATTGGAACCCTTTCTGGAGCTGCACTGTCGGTGGGAGTGTAAAATGGTGCAGCTACTACGGAGAACGGTGTGAATTTTCTTCAAACATTCAACATTGGATTACCATATGACCCAGCAATGCCACTTCTGGGTGTATACCCAAAGGAGTTAAAGCAGGAACTCAGACAGATATTTGTACACCCATGTTTATAGCATTATTCACAATAACCAAAAGGTGGAAGCAATCAACATGTCCATTGATGGACAAATGGTAAACAAATTGTGGTGTATACATACATACAGTAGAAAATTATTCAGCCTTAAAAATGCTGAGTGACATTAAGCCGTCACAAAAGGGCAAATGTTGTATGATTCCACTTATAGGAGGTACCTGGAGTAGTCAAAACTATAGACAAAAAGTAGATTGGTGGTTACCAGGGGCTGGGGGTGGAAGGGAATGGGGAGTTACTGTTTAATGAGCGTGGAGCTGTAGCTGTGGAGGATGAAAATGTTCTGGATATGGATGGTGGTATGGTTCCACAACGATGTGAATGTACTTAATGCCACTGAACTGTACACACTTAAAGATGGTTAAAATGGTAAATCTTATGTTATATATATATTTTACCACAATTCTTTTTTAACGTATAAAGTTGCAAATGACACAGTGTGTTCAGAGCATGGCATTTTCTGCACTTCACCACGGCTGGATCCAGAGTTGTGAGGAGGGAAGAGAGGAGAGGCGGGAGGTGCGATTCCTCTATCCTGCATCCCTCTCTAGCTGCTCACCCCTTTTCCTCCCTACCTGGGCTGCCAGGTTTTATGATAGTCATACCTCTTTGTAGCCACTTCCCCTCCACCCGTACCTGGACTCACGCAGGACTGGATGCATCCCTCCACCTTCCCCGAATGGCTCGCAGTGGCCTCTTTTGTGCTAAATCCCATGGACTCTTGAGTCTTCTGACCCTCTTGATCACACGCTTCTCATTGAAACTCCCCTCTCCCGAGATCTCTTTGGTGTCACTCTTCTGGTTTTCCTCCTGCTTTCTCCTGGTTCCGTCAGTTTCCTCCGCAGGTTTCTCTTTCCCTGCTTGTCTCTTCATGAGGGTGTTCCCCCAGGGTTCCATCTTGGGTTCTCGGCTCACAGTTTGGAGCCTCCTCCTGCCAGCTCTCATATACTCCTGCTACTGTTTACCTTTCAGTGGCTCCCAAATTGATGTCTCCGTTCCAGATCTCTCATCTTAGCACAAGGTCTGGATATCCATCTGCCTCGAATGTCTTTCCGTCAGCTCACACTCAGTGTATCAATGGCACCACCGTCTCTCCCTGTGCCCACATCAGACTCTCCCCTCTCTCACCTCTGACATCTCTTCGGTTACTCTCTGTTCAGTTCTCTCTCCTGGTAATGTGTAATGTGCATTTCCTTTCAATATTAATAATGATAATACTTTTTATAAGGCTACTATTTTGGGCCACTGTGTGCTCTTTGAAGGCACATCTTGGAATCTCTAAGGTAGCAGAGTGCTTAGCCTGTTGTATAGTAGTAAAATTAGTGAATAATAATGATGATAAAATCCAATGCTTATATGGTGCTTAGTATGTGGCAAGCACTGTTCCAAGCATGGCACATATAATAACTCACTTAATTCTAACAGTAACCTCTAAGATGGCTACTATTAGTCCATTTACAGATAAAAGCTGAGGTAGGGAGGTTAAGTGACTTGCCCAAGGTCCACAGCTTATAGAAGCTCAATGTTGAATGAATAAATGAATGAAAACATACATGGGAGAAGAAATGAATGAGGCCAGAAGGATGGGTTGTAGCATATAATGATAATTTGTGCCATGTGTATAGTTATTAGATTGGGAGGTATTTTGGGGGGATCTTTCTAAATAGACACTAATTGTTTTGGCAGTTGTAGTTAGACCCAAGTGTAACAATGTATCAGAGAGAATAGGAATCTGACATATGTGATCAAAAGAAAATAAGAGGATAAAATATTCTTGATGGAGAGGGAAAGCAAGTTGGCTGGCCCAAGGTGTTATTTCATTTGGAGATACGAGTCAGGGGCGGTTTGTCTGCAGTCTGTGCCTGCAGAGTGCTATTGGCATCCTCCCTCATCCAGTCCTTGCTACACAAACATCGTGCCCAGTGTCCCCCAGGGAGCTGAATCTCTGGGGTTTATATAGCACAATGTCCTGGACATCTATCGGGGTCTGCTAGCCACCTGCCATTGTCCCTTATTTATTTATTTATATAAATTTATTTATTTATTTACTTACTTTTGGCTGCGCTGGGTCCTCATTGCTGTGTGCGGGCTTTTCTCTAGTTGCGGTGAGCGGGGGCCACTCTTCGTTGTGGTGCGCGGGCTTCTCATCGCAGTGGCCTTTCTTGTCGTGGAGTATGGGCTCTAGGCCCGTGGGCTTCGGTAGTTTTGGCACGTGGGCTCAGTAGTTGTGGTGCACGGGCTTAGTTGCTCCACGACATGTGGGATCTTCCCGGACCAGGGCTTGAAACCGTGTCCCCTGCATTGGCAGGCGAATTCTTAGCCACTGCTCCACCAGGGAAGCCCCCATTGTCCCTTATTTTAAAAACCGATTCTTCATACCCACATCTTCTTTATCACGTTAGAGCCTAGTTACTACAAACTACTGGTTACACATTTCCTAATCTAGAAAAACGATGCTGCCTGGACCCGTTGGCTGTCTTCCTCAGTTCCTAATCTTCCTGAGCTTCCTCTCTGTTTCCATAGGGCTCTGTGCTCCAGTTCTGTGGTCCTGCCTCACCACTGAGAAAGAAAGCAATGAACAGGCTTCTCACGCCTTCACTGCCCTCTACAACCAAATAAACATTAAGACACCTCCATTTTTCCTGCTATTCATGTTTTCTTCCTTTCTCCCAGCTAAAAATAAACCCGTGAATAGACTGCCCACTCTTATTCATAGGCTCTCAGAACTGTCAGAATCGTCAAGATCTGCTGGTTCAACCTCTTCATTTTAAATATGAGCAGATGGAAGTCTAGAGAAGGCTGAGGACCCTGTTCGTGGGGTTGCAGGAAAACCTTTGTCAGGCTCTGGGGGACATGGGAGATGAAATCATTCTCTCCTTGCCTAAATTTCTCCCTGCAGCTTCTACTTATATATAACAAAACAGTACTGTAAATTGATTGTAATACTTTCCTGTGATTTCTCCTTTTATTTTTCTATTTAGAGAAATAATTTTAAAAATCTACTCTGTTTCATTTCTTCTCTGCTGGTTCCCTTCTCCAAAGTATGGTTTGACACAGAAAAATGAAAGAATGTGTGTGTTTTTTCTCTTCTCTTCTAATGGTTGTATCTAAATGGAGGGGTTGCCCAAAGGATACCTGAGGGAAGATGAAACTTTAGAGTCTGCTATTCCTGCAAGCTCTACCCGCTGTGCTCCGGTGATGAAAATCACTTTGGGGCAATCATTGAAGCATGGTGTTATTTGTAAATATCTGTTTACACATCCATTATACCCAACAAATCATGAGCCTTTGAAGGCACAGACTATGTCATATTCCTTTTTGTGTTCCCAGGACACAGCACAATGTCTTACACATAATACATGCTCAATAAATGATTACAGGATTAATAACTGAGTGCAGTTATCAGCCTGGCCACCCATTCAGGGGTTATCTTCCCCTAATAGAGAAGACTACTTAGAGGAAATGGCCTTCGAACTGAGCTTTAATGGGAAGAAAAACAGCACGTGATAGCAAGAGGAAGAAGGTTGTTTTTATGCACGTGGAACAAGCCAGGCAAAAGCTTGGAGTGGGAGACTAAAATTACTAGGTTGCCCATCAGGAAATTAAACAGCCTCTCCATTCATTAGAGAAAGAACAAATGACAGGCCTTGTGCATTACCAGACTGTTAATAAGCAAGAGCCAGACTTACTCTTATGAAAATCCAGACTCTGATTGTCATGTTTCCCAACCGTTTCAAGCCACTCATTCTTAAAGTCTTACTATTCAAAATTCGGACAGTTACACAGGGTACTGGTGGTGCTGGCATAAGGGGTTACAATCGCTCTTTTATAACTGTCTCCATCCTATTTTTCAGGCTACTGAGATGGCTTATATTTGCTCAGATGATCTCATGCAGAGATCAGCAAGGCCATGTCTCCCCTAACCCTAACCTTTACCCCAAAGTGGAAGCATTGTTGGATGTGTCAGGGGGACCTCACAGTAAACTCACTGACCTTTTCCAACTGGAGGCCCTGCCTTTTAGACTTCAGTCCACTCCACTGGCCATGTTGAAATTGGTCCGCCAGGGTCAAATACATCTTCCTAAGGGAAAACATGTCTAAGATGTGGGTGGAGTGATAAAAGGGTCTAACAAATTTTGAGTGTCTGTTGAGTACCCCAATCTGTGCTTGATGCTTTTACATCTCATTTTTCCTTATAACAGTCCTGAGAGAGAGGTGTGACTCCCCTTTTATGGATAATAAAGCTAAGTTTCAGAGAAATGAAATAATCTTGCTTGAGGTCACATAGTTAAGTGATGGAGCCAGAATCAAACACAGGTCAAACACAGGTAAGCCTGTGATCCTTCCAACATACCATACATACAACAACTGTTATAAAAATATCTGAGGCCAACAAATAACCCAATTTTTAAAATGGGCAAAGCGTTTGAATAGACATTTCTCCAAAGAAGATGTGCAAATGGCCAATTAGCACATGAAATATGTTCAACATGACTAGTTATTAGGAAAATGCAAGTCAAAACCACAATGAGATACCATTTCACACCTACTAGAATGGCTATGATTTAAAAAGAGAGACAGTAACAAGTATTGGTAAGGATATGGAGAAATTGAAACCCTTGTACATTGCTGATGGGAATGTAACATGGTACAGCTGCCTTGGAAAACAGCCTGTCCGTTCTTCAGAAAAGTAAACATAGAGTTACCATATGACCCAACAATGCCACTCCCAAGAGAATTGAAAGCATATATTTACACAAAACTTGTACATGCTTACTTGTAGCAGCATTATTCAGAACAGACAAAAGTGGAAACAACCCCAAATATCCATTAATTGATAAATGTATAAATAAAGGCAATATACCTATATAAGGCAATATTATTTAGCCATAAAAGAAATGAAGTACTGATATCTGCTGCATCGTGAAGGAACCCTGAAAACATTTTGCTAAGTGAAAGAAGCCAGTCACAAAAGTCCACTTATTGTACGACTCCATTGATATGAAGTGTCCAGAATGAATAAATCACAGAGATAGAAAGTAGATGAGTGGTTGCCAGGGGCTGGGGGGGTGCGAGGAATGGCGAGTGATTGCTGAGGAGCATGGAATTTCTTTTCCGGTGATGAAAGGGTTCCAGACTAGATAGAGACGATGGGTGCCCACCTCTGTGAATACGCTAAAACCCACAGAATTGTACACTTTAAAATTAAGGGTGAATTTCATGGTAAGTATATAAATTATATCTCAACAAAGCTGTTATAAAAATATATGTCTGAGGCCAGGTTGGCTTAAGCAAGTGTCAGGTACCATATTTAGAAAAAAAACCCTAATCCATTGGGCACACGCTACCAAGATTTAGGATTTAACAATAAAATGACCACCAGAATGCTTGCTGCAAATGTCTGTATGCGACAGGTTTGGAAATGAGGTTCTTGATAAACAGCCAAAAAAGAATGTCCCTTTCTGTTGGGTGTGAGATACACCACTCAATACAAATAATCTTAATGTAGCTCATAGAGATTAAGGTGCTAGGAGCAAAGTATCAATAGGAGACAACAGCCTATTATTTATAATACGATGGTATAATAAAGGTAAACCTACTGCTAGGATCTACTATTGCCACCTTCATTTGAACAAATATTCATTAAGAAACGTTTATCGAGGGATATCCCTGGCGATCCAGTGGTTAGGACTCTGTGCTTTCACTGCCAGGGGCCTGGGTTCAATCCCTGGTTGGGGAGCTAAGATCCCACAAGCTGTGTAGCGTGGCACCCCCCACTCCCCCCACAAAAAAAAATGTTTATCAAGCATCTAGAGTGTACCAGGTATTTTGTTAATGGTGTAGCATTTCTTACATTTATTCCCTCACAGACAAGTCTCCTTGTTTTACAGATGAGAAAACCGAGGCTCATAGAGGTTAAGAAAACAGCCCTAAGTCACATAGCTAGTGAGTGGTAGAGACAGAATTTGTGCCAAGATTTGTCTGACTCCAAAGCTAAGGGTAGGGTTGGAGAGCCAGGAACAAGCAGTGGCTGACCAAGTGCGGACAGCATGAGGCTGGCGAGGGTACGCACGGAGGTGGAATGAGTCATGTCCAGCCCAGACCCTGGAGTCAAATGCCTGGGTTTGAATCTTGCCTCTGCCATCCTACGGGGATGTTGTGCATATTGAAAAAGCTGTGCATGCAAAAATGCTTACGACAGTGCTCGGCACATAGTGAACTCTCAATGTGCAGAGTGTTTATTATTATTATTGCCTCTTCTGCACACGTGCAGGTTGTCATGGCTTTGAAGTTAGGGACTATCACCCAAAGGGTAGAAAAGCCTCTCCCAGTTTTACAGTTGAAGCAGTGATTATCTCTGGAGAGTGGATTAAGAGAGGGGGAGGGTAAGGAAAGAGAGAGGATGTTTTCACGCTCCCTTATTTTTACGTTTGAGTTTTTTACAATCATGCATTACTTTCTTTTTTTTTAATTTATTTATTTTATTTTTGGCTGCGTTGGGTTTTTGTTGCTGCGCGCGGGCTTTCTCTAGTTGCAGCGAGCAGGGGCTACTCTTTGTTGCGGTGCACAGGCTTCTCATTGCGGTGGCTTCTCTTGTTGCGGAGCACGGGCTCCAGGCACACAGGCTTCAGTAGTCGTGGCTCGCGGGCTATAGAGTGCAGGCTCAGTAGTTGTGGCGCACGGGTGTAGTTGCTACGTGGCATGTGGGATCTTCCCGGCCCAGGGCTCAAACCCGTGTCCCCTGCACTGGCAGGCGAATTCCTAACCACTGCGCTACCAGGGAAGCCCCATGCATTACTTTCTAAAATAAAAGAAAACGCGGCTGATAAAAATGCTTCTACCAATAAAAGAGCACTTGTACTTGGGGGGAAAAAAGACAAATCAAAACCTGGGGCATCTGGGTTTATTGTAATTCTCGGGAAACCCAAAGTCAGTCTTCTATATGCAACTCGCAGATTGGAGTCTTTGCAGTGAGGGGCAGGCACAATGCCAATTTTACAGGAGGCTCACTTACGTTGTTCCTTCAGCCTATTTTTCATTAGGGGCAAATTTGCTATAATTTGATCTTGATAGATGATCTGTAAAACTTTTTTAGACCTCAGCTCTGCCGAGGGCACCTCTCAGATTGCTCCCTGCTAGGTACTCCTTAGATGGGTGATATTTATAGGAGTCTACAAGCAGGGCCTTCCTTTAGGAGATTCAAGGGTGGTGGGGAGACTTGTGGATGTGGGAGTCTGAGAATTTCAATCATGGGTGGAACCTGGAGCTGAGGAGAGAAAGGAAGAAGAGGTGAGCAGCCAGCATTCTTCCAGATGGGAAAAGACAAGCTGTCTCCACCATCTCACTCTGGGATGGCTGTGCATCTTCTGTCTTACTCAGCCCCAAATTTTCCCTGTCAACTCTACAAGGCTCTTTTTCCTTAGCTGAGATTTGGCTTTCTCATCTCTGAAATGGGCTTCATATTTCCTCTGTTCCAAGGATTTGGGGAGATCTAATTAGCTTTGACCTGACATGTATCATATGGGCTTCTGGGAGCAAAGTGTGAAATGATAGAGAAATAAGGACAGGATACAGTGGGGTGACCCATCTCTGGGTTTGGAGGAACCCAAGAGTGTGTGGAGGTACTTAATTCACATTTAGACTCAACAGCCCATCAGAAAAGAGTCCAAAGTCAGCAAAAATTCAGTGTTTTACACTTAACTTTAAGGACAAGGGTATGCTTGGGCAGACAACAAGGACAGAAGAAAAAAGCTGCTAGAAGATTGTAAGCAAAACCACTATCTTTATCCTACAGGTTTCTCTACAGGAAGAATGACTAGTAGATTTTTATGTCTTGGCTAAAGTCCCAAGAATAAATGCCTTCCAGTGCTTCCTGCCTTTAAACCACACCTGTGTCCCACCTCAGCTGGCCTCTGGGTCATGTGTCTCCCCATTTCCCCTCTCCCACTGCTGAGCCAGATCTTGGCAAGGGACAGGAAGGAGGCAGCCCCAAGGGACACGTTCCCACCAGCCTTGAGCTGGCTCCATCTCACTTATCCCTTACTAATGGCACAGATGCTTTCTGTCTTGTTCTCCTATGCTTGAAAAAAGCTTCGCCCAAAGCCAACGCAGCCTCACACAGAAGAAAGGCAGAATTCAGAGCTCACATGGTTCAAGATATAAACTGATCCAAGAAATTAAGAGACAAAGACAACTGGCATCTGCTTTTCAGGGCTTTCTTCTGTTCTCATCTCACAGCAACCAGACAGTACAAGATGGGCTGAGGTATTGTTCCAGCTGACAAACAAATCTCTGGTTCACATACCACTGTGTTTTCTTCTCTTTCCTATCTGTTGGATGGGTAATGGGAAAAAGAAGGGATTTACATTTCCTGAGAGTTCTTCATTTCCTTATGGAAAGGTTCTGAATGGCAGCACGGCATCTGTGTTATGAAGAAGTTCTTATTTTACTGATGTAGTCTGTTGGTAAGTGTGGCGTTGGAGAAGCCTGAAGGGACCCAGGATATGCCTTATCTCCCACTTCCAAAAGAAAGGGCTTTTGGGGAGATGTGATAGAATTATTAAAATTATGTAATAGGGCTTCTCTGGTGGCACAGTGGTTAAGAATCCGCCTGCCAACACAGGGGGCACGGGTTTGAGCCCTGGTCCGGGAAGATCCCACATGCCTCAGAGCAACTAAGCCCGTGAGCCACAACTACTGAGCCTGCACTTTACAGCCCATGAGCCACAACTACTGTAGCCCGCATGCCTAGAGCCCGTGCTCCACAACAAGAGAAGCCACCGCAATGAGAAGCCTGCGCACTGCAGCGAAGAGTAGCCCCGCTCGCTGCAACTAGAAGAAGCCCGTGCACAGCGACAAAGACCCAACACAGCCAAAAATAAATTAATAAAAATAAATTAATTTTTAAAATTATGTAATAAAATCAACTATGTGATAAAATCAGTTTCATGTATTCTATACTTGGTATTAATAGTCATACCTTTTTGTTTTGTTTTGTTTTTATTTTTTATTGAAGTACAGTTGATTTACAATGTTGTGGTAATTTCTGCTGTAGTGACTCAGTTATACACATATATACGTTCTTTTTTTTGTTTTTATTTTTTTTGACATGGACCATTTTTAAAGTCTTTATTGAATTTGTTACAATATTGCTTCTGTTTTATGTTTTGGTCTTTTTTTTTTGGCCATGAGACGTGGAATCTTAGCTCCCTGACCAGGGATTGAACCCTCACCCCCTGTATTGGAAGGCGAAGTCTTAACCACTGGACCACCAGGGAAATCCCCATTCTTTTTAAATGTTCTTTTCCATTATGGTTTATCCCAGGATACTGGATATAGTTCCCTGTGCTATACAGTAGGACCTTGTTGTTTATCTATCCTAAATGTAATAGTTTGCATCTATTAACCCCAAACTCCCAGTCCATCCCTTTCCCTCTCCACCTCCCCCTTGGCAACCACAAGTCTGTTCTTCAACAGTCATACCTTTTTAAAAGAAAAATCAAGATAGAAAGAAAATTCTATATTTGAACAACACAACCAACAATGACACTTTAATCGTTCATCTCTGTCCAGCTGTTTTCTGCATAGTTTTGCATTTGCATAGTTCTGTATTACAAGGCACACACCTTCCTTCAATTATGGGCTGACCTGCCACTATTGTATTCAAGTAATTTGAGTTCCTCCCCTCTACTCCCAACCCTTAGGCATTTTATTTATGTGACACCATTAAATCTTGTTTTGATTATGTGATGCTTCCCTCCAGGAAGAAGGTATTGGTCTTCTAAAATGATAAAATGGAAGAAGTCAGAAAATCTCAGAATGGGGAAAATATCCATGATCACTTGATCTAACCCTCTTGTTACAATTGATGAAATTGAGGGCGAAAAGGTTAGGTCGTCTGCCCAAGGTTGCACAGAGGTAGTGGCAGAGGCCACACCTCCTGGCTTCCCTTCCCCTGCATCACCAGGATGCTGCTACTTTGGCTCATTCATGCCTGAGTGAATTAGGAGTGATTTGGCAGGGGGCATGCACCAGCTTTATTGTGTCCCATTAATCTTTCAATTTGCTGCCATCCAGAAAGAAGGAGAGGAACGTGAGAGGGCAGAAAAAGGAGAAAGCTACACATTCTTGATATGCTGGAAGGTTCTAGAAACACTTTAGACCCAGCATGTTTAGGAAACTGAAATATCAGACCAAGTGATGGGGGGCGGGAAATGACAAGGCAAGTGTCCCCTACTGTTCTCTGTGGTATCTGCCGCTCCCCTTCCACTCTGGTTTGCTCCCCAGTTCTCTGTCAGGACACTCAGCTCAAGATCTTGTAAAATATGTTAGCAGTGTTTTCACCTTTGCACTTAGCTTGAGGCTTTCCCTCTTTCCTCCTTCAAGGCCCAGCTCAGAAAATCATGTTCTTCATAAGGGCTTCCCTGCAATATTCTATTGAACTTGATGTCTCTCTTCCCCGAGGCGCCCGAGCACTTGGCTGTGGCACCTAGGTTCTGGCACCTAGATTATTTCAGTGCACTCTTTCTATCCTCACCAGCATCCTCCACTCTCTGCTCTGCCTACTGCCTCCATAGCCACCCTGTTTTATTAATCATAAACTTTTTGAGGGCAGGTGTGTGTCTTATTAATTTTTATATTATCAGTAGCACATGGCACAGACCCAGACCACTGTGGGCACTAAAATTGAATAGAATATTGGCTATGAACTGTAGCAGTAGACCTGATTTTGTTAGTGAAAATTGCTTGGGTTTTAGAGGCCAATTTTCAGACATACCCAGTTTAGAAAACTCCATCTTCCACTGCCATCAATAGCCCCTGGCAGCTTGAAGGAATCTTAACACCCTCCAAAGGTGAATATTTCTCACCTCCTTGCTAGTTAATTCTGCTTGTTTATATACCGTGAACACAGATAGTCCTAACCAGTTGGCTCAGGCCCATGGTTTATCCAGCTGGTCTTGTCTCTGACATGGGGTTAGTGGGGTCCATGGTCTAATGGGAGTCAGGTCTGAGCACAAGTTTAAACAAAAGATTTGAGATCTGGGACAAATACCTACGGTGATGATGCTACACTTCTGTACTCTGTAATTTAGCAGGTACATGCTAAACTACACACCTGGCTGGGTGGTGCCCTGGCACCCTGGGGCACTCCCTAGTATTGCTGATTGGAAAGCCTTTGGAGCCAATGAGTTGCGCCCAACATGCTGGCTGTTCATCAGAAGTGGCGCTAAGAGTCTGTGTCTCTCTGACTTAGGCGGAATAGTATAGCATAATGGGTTAAGAATGAGGAGTGTTCGGACAGAACTAGGTTAAAGTCCTGGCTTCACCACTACTAAAGGAGTGACGTAAAACAAGTTATTTAATCTTGTTAAGGCTGATTATAAAATCTGTAGAATGGGGTAATAGCCTACTTCATGACATTGCTTCGAGGATCATATGGAATTGTGCATCTCTTGGTAGTGTAGATGCACTCAGACACTATGTGTCTGAGTAGACACATAGTGAGTACTCAGTACCTGCCAGCTCTTGTGAGTTGACTATTCCCATGTGCTTAGTAATAGATATTCCGCCTCTCTGGAAGTAATTTTTCATTGGTTCTGGCTTTTAAGCAGGAAGCACTGCTTAAAAGGTGGAGAGATTAATGGTACAACTCTGGTTGTCCAAAACATTGCCTCAAGTATCTGAGACTGAGAGAAGGGCAGCAGATGTGTTGTCTCTACAACAGGAGCTCCAAGGGTTAGAACAATATCATAATCACTATAGGCCCAGAGAGACGCTGTGAGCGTGATCTGAGCTGGGCCCTGGCTGGTGAGTTAACCATTAAAGTCTGTGAAAGAGCAAACTGCCAAAGCCCAGGCCAGGGCTACATTCCTGATTTTGGCCTCATTGGCAGCCCTCCCAACCAATGCATGTAAAGCACATTTATGAATTCATTTACTCACCAAAATTGTATTAAGTGCCTGCTGTGTGCCAGGCACTGAGCTCATGGAGTTTTCATTCAAGTGGGGAAGACAGGTGTCAATCAACTTGCCACAGGAATGACAATAGAGTCCTGGTCCTCAAGCCTTAGTGTGCATTAGAATCCCGCAAAGGGTTTGGTAAAACACAGGTTCGAGGCCCACTCTCAGTTTCTGATTCAGAGGGTCCGGAGTGGGCCCCGATCATTTGCATTTCCTGGAGAGTTTCCAGGTGACGCTGATGCTGTTGGTCCAGAAACTACACTTGGAGAACCACTGACATCATATAATGACAACGTGTGCTAAGTTCTCTGGAGGAAAGATATCGGGAGTTCTGGGAGAGTATATCAGAGGGTCCTAACTCAGATTGGAAGAGTCTCAGAAGTCCTTTTTGAGAAAATGGCATTTAACTCAAGTCTGAAGGTGAACAGGAAGGAAAGAGTGGTAGGGGGGAGACGTGGGGGCTGTGAGGAGAAAGGGAGTATGGTGATGGGGAGCAAGGAGGCCAGCGTGGCTGGAGTACGGTGGGTGGCGGGAGAGCCGTTGAGGCAAAACCAAAGGGGCCAGAGCCAGATAGATCACCAGCGTCTGGTGGACGAGCAGAAAGGTTGTGGGTTATATGCTAAGTACGGTAGGAAGCATTTGTAGAACAGAAAAATGACATGTTCTGATTTATGCTTTTAAAATTTAGCTTCTTGCCACTGTGTAAAGAGGAGTAGGTTAATCTAGAATATTGTTCGGAGGTAAAATTGATAGAATTTGGTGATGGATTAGAGGTGGGAGAGAGAGGAGAAAAGGAAAGCATTAAGGATGATTACAGGTAAGTGAGATGGAATAGCAGTAGGACAGCTCTGATGATCTTCCTGAGAAAGGGATGCAAATTTTGTGTCCACATCCATGGACAGTAATTAACCTTATCCCTCATCCTTCCTCCTCCCTTTTCCTCTCACATCTTTGTCTTCAAGCCGGTCTCTACTCATCCATCACTTCTTTAGGCCAGTTAAGCTATTTGCTGGGGCAGTAGGCTATTTGAAGATGAGGGCAATGCTGTGGCAAGTTGGGTCAAGACCTGTGGGCTTGGGTTCCTAATTTGACAAACATGGTGGGAAGAAAGAATCGTCCACACATCCAGATGCTCTATCCTTTCAAGCTTTATCTAGTAAACTCTTAAAACATTCATCAGAGAAAGCTTAATACTTTTATCCTTATCTCACTGTGGCAACACAGAACCATGGAGTAATGTGTCTTGCTGTCTGCCACAGGGGGCATGAAGCAAGTTCCAGAGTGGGGATTTGGGGCATCCCGGCTCCCAGGTATCTCACCGGGGCAGCTCGCTCAAGCAAGTAGAAGTAGGTCATGAGCTGCAGTTAGGGACAGGAACAGGATGTTCCCAGCTGGAGGTTTGAACACCAATTAGTGAAAGTGGAGGTTCCCATGGCAATGGTAATACCACCTCTTTTTTGAGACCAGCAACCTAGCAATACAGGGTGAGTCAACTGCTGCTTTGAAAACCTGTTGTATTTCTTCATTTTCATTGTCTCAGATTGGAAATATCTGTGACAACATGGTTCCCAGGCATTTGATAGAGTTTCAGATGATTTTCCATGTGGTGATGTGGTCTTAGGATTGAAGCCCTAGAAGCACCATCTCAAAATGTGTCTTTTCCCGTTGTCCACTGCACTATTCACAGAGAATAATGGACTTTAGGGTACCAATGGAGTGAGATTTTCTACTAGCTTAAAACTCTTTGTCAGGGCATTCCAGAATCTTCCAACTGTTCTGATTTTGCAAAATACCAAGAAGGATGAATGGTAAAGATCCTGATGACTATTTCCAAAAGATGTCTGAGAACTTCTCCTGTCTCTTTAGGAGAATATGTTCAGAAAAAGATGGTCAGGGCCTCCTCCCTCAGCCCCCTCTTCATGCCCTCCTTGCTCATCTGGTCAGATCATGTGCACAGGCCACACAGGCACCCTGAAGCTCCATCCCAGGATGACTCAGAGAACTCTTAAATCACCGAACATTAGAGCTGGAAAGTGCGTCAGTCAGAGAGGGATGAGCAGGGGACTGCCTAAGCCTTTAAGATTTCATTCAGGTGAGACCCTCCCATAATGCAAGACCTTGGTGTGGTCACTGTGGTCCTGGGACCAGCCATTAGCTTGTAGGCCCAGGTCTCCTAGACCAACTCACAATAACCAAGTTTGAAATAAAATGACTTATAAACTCAAATGTCCATACATGCATTTTACAATGGGGATATTCTACTTCAGTGACCAGAATTCTTACGTCGCTTATCCAGTATCAGAGTATCTGGAAGATAGAATTAGTAATCAGAAGCTTGCTTAACGATCAGAGCTTCAGAGCAAAGGGAAGCGGGTGACCTCAAAGGATGTTTTATCTGAGAAAGAAACCCCTGATGAACTATCCCTGCCCAACAACAGACATTTTTTGGGTTATAGCAGAATGTTCACTTGACCTTGAGCTGGCTGTTCTCTTCCCAGGACAGCCCTGGGAGAGTAAGTACTGATAAATTCTGCTCCTTTGGGCTTATATGAGGTCCACTCAGACCACATCCCTGTTGGTAACACATTACATTTCACTGAGTTTCACCTGTCTTAATCCTAATATCATTTGCTATTATGTCCACTGAAATCATACCCTGGCCACCTTGTCTCCTGATTTATTGGTGTTCTCTTAGGATGGGTTGACTGTTAATAGTGTCCCTTTCCAAGGGTACCCAAGTTCTATACTTTTACAGGGAGCCCACTAGAGCCTCCTCCAGAACTGTAGAAGGACCAGCAGCTCTTCCAATCCAACACTTTAGAACACAAGTTCCCAGTGCTATATTCCCAGCCCACCTTGGCTTGAATGCTGCCAGCAGTGGGGAGGTCACCACCTTCTGGGGACTCAGTCCTTTTAACCAAGACCCTAGGCTGAAAGGAATAAACCAACCAGAAGATATTATCAATGCTCTTGTGTGTCTAGCACCTGCCCTGTGGGTGAGGTTTTTCCCTAGATGCTGCTGGGGATATAAGAGAAGAAAAAGTGAGATCAGGAATGGGTAGCTGACCGTTTCCAAAGTTCTGCAGGGAAGGAGGGTTCAGACTTTCACGGACTTGGCAGGCTGTATCCTGAGCATCTCTGGAGCTTGTTCAATCACCTAGAACTACTTCTGTCCAAGGAGGGTTCTAAGTATTTGCTATTTTGATGAAAAGAGCTGAACCCTGTGGCCCATATGAAGCATTGTAAGGGCAAGATTGGGCCTATCATGGAGGGAATAGCCTGCTACTGGAACCCCCTGAGGCTGTCAGAGTGTCTGAAAATCCCACAGGGTTTTGGCTATAGCACTGTCTCCAAAAATTTCTATTATAGTGCAAATCATTTTAAATGAAATCAGTGACAAATGAAGACATAAGTGGCTGAGCGAAGAGCAAGACCCTGAGAAAATGGGGCTCAGGTGCTGGAGCACTGACCTGGAGTACGAGGCACTGTTCTAAAGAGAAGAATGGAAATATTGAGTGATGATAGGTCGACTGATAATAATGATGGGACATGGCTCCCAAGGACGCCCCCCTCCCCGACCCTCACCAAGATTCTGTGGTGAGATTTCATTGCCATTTTCGCTGACACAATTCTGGAAGTGGGGGAGTTTTCCCTACAGATCCATCTTGAATGATCTAACTTATGGTTCAAATCCCAGCTGTACCACTTAATAGCTTTGTGATCTTAAGTAAGGTATTTAATTTCCCTGAACCTTAGTTCACTCTGCTGTAAGAAAGAGAAAATGATACATACTATTTGTGAAGATTAAATGAAATTACATGTACCGTGTGGCATGTGGTAGACATGCGATCAGTGGAAATTATCATTTCTCCTTTTATTTCCTGTAGCAGCTCCCTCTAATGTGTCCATCAAGAATTCCCTCTATTGCACTCCCAAGGGTCTTATCTATATTTTAAATCATTCACTCAAGTATTCCAGGAGCTGAAGTGTCATCAAGCCTATAACAAAAGTGAATTTTGACACATCAGCATTGGGCTTTGAAAGTCAAACATGCATATTTCTTACTAAAGATAACTTACATACTTTGAGTTATAAAATTGCGGTAATAAAATGAGGGTCCCTTTCTTTCCTTCTGTCTTCCTTCCTTTTTCCTTCTTCCCTTTATCATCAAGATCTCCAACCTACAGGATATCTTTGAATGGATTTATTTCAGTTTTCCCTGCCAAACTGACCAAGGCTGACCAGGATAGTTCCCTGGTCTCAGTTGGTAGGTGAGAACGGAGACCCCCTTGTCTTCCTGGACACCCTAGGTCATGCCTCTTGCTTGGTGTGTGAGGGAGGGGGAAAGAAAGAGGACCCCAACTACCTTGTTCTTCCATTTATTTATTCATAGCACTTACCATCCTCTGTGGTTGTCCTCCTCAGAATGTAAGCTCCATGTGGGAGTTGTGTGTATTCCATATACCCTTATGCGTCCGGTATTTGCACCATGACTGGTGCACAGTAGGGATTCAATAAATGAAGGGCGAACGAATACATGAATGTGTGAGATTGTGGCCTGGTGGGACAGGGTCACAAGGCAAGTCTGGAAACGAGCTGTGTTCAGGAGCCTCCAGCTACACTCTGCCAGTCCCAGCAAGGGGGCCTCCTACCTTGGATTGAGTCATGCCTCTTCTAGCAAGGTCAGCACTGGGATGGTTTCTGTGCCTTCCTCCCTAGAGGGGTGAGCGTCCCAGTTCTCCCTGCCAGGCTCCCAATCAGCAAGGTCAAGACAGTTTTCAGCAAGAATTCAGTATGTTGTGTTTTTTTAAAAATAAATTTATTTATTTTATTTATTTATTTTTGGCTGCGTTTGGGTCTTCGTTGCTGCGTGCTGGCTTTCTCTAGTTGTGGCGAGTGGGGGCTACGCTTCGTTGTGGTGCGCAGGCTTCTCATCGCAGTGGCTTCTCGTCGCAGAGCATGAGCTCTAGGCGCGCGGGCTTCAGTAGTTGTGGCATGTGGGCTCAGTAGTTGTGGCTCATGGGCTCTAAAGCACAGGCTCAGTAGTTGTGGCGCACGGGCTTGGTTGCTCCGCGGCATGTGGGATCTTCCCAGACCAGGGCTTGAACCCGTGTCCCCTGTGTTGGCAGGCGGATTCTTAACCACTGCGCCATCAGGGATGTATCGGATGTTCCTTTCCTTCCCCAGCATTTGCATTTGCATTTGCAGTTTTGGGAATCTCATGCCCTCTTCACACCATCCAGATAGGAAATTTCTCCTTTGACTTTTACATTCTGGGCCCGGGCCACCTGCTGCCACAGTGGATTTTAGCCATATTATTCTTTTCTGCTGCTCTGAGTGTCAACAGCACCCTCAGTGCTAGATACAAACATATAACCACACAGCTCTCGCCTGCACCGAAGCTTGCTGGGTAAGTTAAACAGACAATAAAATGTGGACTTCAAATATGTCAGGGTAGAAGGCATTTAGAATTCTCAAGGGGGGCTGGAAAGAGAATGCTTCTGAAGTCTTTCCATTTTCCTCTTCCCTTGCCTTCAGCATCGGAGCTGCCTGAGAGCTGTCTTGCCCCTTCTCGGTCTACATGACCATTTAAGGATGGCTGGTCCTTCTGTGAGCAGGCAAAGAGCTTGAAATGTTGGCTGTGACTCTGGACCATTCCCCCAGGCTCCTCCCAGGCTGCCTGAAGGAGCAGAGGCACCTAAACTTGGCAGCAAACATTTCCAAGCCTGCTTTCAATTCTGCCATGCAGAATGGTGTTATTAAGTTGATGATTCAGGATCGCAAACCAGCAGAGCTCTGTCCTTTGGGAGAAATATAATCCTTATGACAGGTTTCATGTGGGCTATTTCTGAACACCAGAAACCAGCACCCAGGAGAGTGTAGGTCAAGAAGCAGATGAGCCAGGTAGCATGGGTCAGGAGCCACTTGGCAGGGTAATGCTCTCACTGCCTGCCTTGGTCTTTGCAACAGACATACCCCGGGCAGCACGAGTCCTCGCTGTGTTCACATCAGTGTTCCTTTCTCCTGGCAAGGACCTGACCTGTGTCATAGGCTCTCCTAAGCATGACATGAGGAGAAACTCCAATGACTTCCAAGGATTCGCTTCCCGATCCTCTGCTGAGGCTGTCAAAAAGTTATGCTCATTAGCAGATGGAAGGATCTTGACTCAAATAGTGAATTCAGTAAGTCAAGCATCAGATCTTACCAAAACCCAAGACATCAGAAAACATAATATCTTCCTTATATCTTGAAGCAGGAGCTATGAAGGAGAGGGGTTTTGGTTTTTGTTTTGTTAAAGCAAAAGAACCCTGCTGAAACGCCCCTTATCTTGCATGTGCCGTGAAAGACCCTTTGTCCCAGCAAATCTCCAAACTGTCTGGACTGCAAGGCTGGTCTGGTGTATTATGCAAAAACATTTACATTTTCTCTGTCATCCCCCCCCCCATCTCCTTCTTTTGTTTTTTCCATTATATTCACATTGGTACAAAGGTCTTAGGGGCAAAGAACATAAATATCTTTGTGACTCTAATATTTTCTATGCTGGATGCAGCTCCTTGTACACAGGGGAACACAATGGATGGACACTGATGGTGAGGGAAGACAGGAATGGTTTAACAGTAACTCACCCAGCGTCACCAGAATAAATAATTTCCATTCCCACTACCGCCTGTGCGTGCACTTACATAATCACGCACGCTCACACACGCTCACACACGCAAATTAGGGCCAAACAAGCCACGTTGCTTATTATTTCAAAGGATTGAAAAAAACCTCTAAAAGATGTCTTTGCTGGGTTGCCACTGTTTTAATGAAACCTCAGGCTGAATAGAAAAGGAGAAAATGTATCACCATGTTGGGAAAATTAAGGAACAGGGCATTTCATGTACAAGTCCTATTTTTCAAGAAAGGCAGGTGAGGACACACTTTTCAAAATGGGAGGTGGAGAGAGGCGTATCAGGAATTCCCTCGGAGATGATTTTCAGTGTACGTGTCCCCGCTTACTCCTCCCAGCCTGAGTTGCTGATGAAGTGAGCTACGCCTCTGAGGAATGTGCTCTCTCTCAGGGCACTGGCATGGAAAAAAAAAAAGGTTCAAGTCATCTGGCTGAGAAGAACAGGGTGGTTTGTGGTCCATCTCCCACGAGGAGAATGGCAGCACTCAAGAAAAACTCGTTTCCATTCAAATCTGGGATGTCATTGGAGCCCTGGCTGTGTGCTGGTCACCCATGTTGCATCTCCAAAGAACAGTGCTATTGTAGTCATCCATATGTTCAGAAATTTTTAAAAATAATTTCTATGTCCATAGTACAGTGCTAAGTGCTTCAAAGACAAAGATAATAGTAACAGCAAACATTTTTAGAACTTCTTCTGTGTATTAAATTTCCCAAGCATTTTCCATATAATAATTTATTTCATCTAACTTAATCCTCTCAACAGTTCCATGAGAGAGGTTCCATTATTGTCATCCCCGTTTTACAGATTCTGAATCAGGAGTTTATGCTGCATGGTAAGGATAAGACGCTCACAGAGGAAGTGATACAATGCCAGAGAAGATACAAAGGACATGCTATAGTAGTTTGTAGGAAGGAAATGTCACTTCTAACCAGGAAGATCAAGGAAGTCTTCATAGAGGAGGTGACACCTGAGCTTGGTCTTGAAGGGTACAGAGGGTTTCTATAGGTTTGGCTCTTTGCTTTGTCAGAGGAAGAAAGGGGGCAAGAAATGACTATAATTGGGGTGAGAGTGGGTTGCAGGGCTGTTCCAGACAGTGGGCAGTAAGCAGAAACACAGAGGTCATAGATCCCTGGGGGTGACAAGATGTCTGGCTGGGGAATAGTGGGACAGAGGCTGGAAGAGCAGAGGTGGGGCAAGTCAAGGTACGTCTGGAATTTGGACTCCGCTGTGTTGACCTTGGGAGCCACTAAAGATGAAGATCAGAGTTGGCCGCTGATGTTTAGTCTGGTGGCAGGGCGTGCAATGGGATTGGAGGTTAAAAGCCTGGAGGGGCTCACAGAGAGGAGCAATTAATAGTCCAGGTGAGGGAATTCCGTTGCAGTCCGGTTGTTAGGACTCGGCGCTCTCACTGCCGAGGGTGCGGGTTCAACCGCTGGTCGGGGAACTAAGATCCCCCAAGCCGCACAGGGCGGCCCAAAAAAAGAAAAATCCAGATGAGAGGCCAAGAGAACTGAACCTAGAGGTAGAATTGGAGCTGGGCATTGGGACAGGTCTGAGAGATGATGAATGATTGGATAGGGGGGAGAAGGGAGTGGATGGGAAGAGTCAAAGATGATTTCAAGGGCTCAATGACTTGCTAAGGTGGTTGATTTTATTGATAGAAACAAGTCAGCCAGGAGGAGGGTATGGGGCAGGAGGGAAGAGAGGATGAGGTGGTGTATTGGCAGAGTAATTTTAATTGACCATAGGCTATCTAGGGGGAGATTTCCAACATGTTAGATCAGGAGATGGGCCTTGGGAGGGAAGATGAGATTTGATGACAACTCTCACATTCCTTGTCTGCCCTTGGGTTCTGAACCAATCGAGAGCAGACGTGAAAGATCCGGAGGATTTCCGGTGGCCCTAGGATGGGGAGGAAGCCCTCCCTGAGTCAGGCCTAGGCGCAAACCTGAGCTTCCTCATTGCTAGCTCTGTGGTCCCGGGAAAGATGCTTTGCCTTTCTCAGCTTCAGTTTCCACATCTAGAAAATAGGGTTTAAATGAGATAGCATATGAAATGCCAAGTACAGCACCTGGTACTTAGTGAGGGCTCTAAATATTCTAAATATTTTATTCTGTATTGTGTGGAAATGTTTCCACAGCTTATTTATGTTTTCTCCTTCTCTCAAAGGGAAGTCTGAGTGGACTAAAGGAATTCCATCTCCAGCCCTGCTGGATTCCTTCAGAAATAGGAGGGCCAGATGAAAATGAGGTTTCATTTTATTAATGCTAGGTAGTAGAAGAATTGTAAGGGAAATTAGATCCATTTCATTTTCATTAGGATTGGCATGGAGGAGAAAATTACTTCCTAACTGTGAGATCTATTTTGATGTCAGGGTCACAGTTAGAAGCTAGCCCTCACCAGATCCTGCGTCACTCACAATTTGGGCTGCAGAGTTAGATGAAGTACTGGGATTGGACCCTCAGCTGCATTCATTTACTACTACCCTAACCCAGCGGTTCTCAGCCTGGGGCAACTCTCTTTCCCAGGGAACATTTGACTGTTTTTTTTTTTTTTTTGGCGGCAACGTAGGCATGTGGGATCTTAGGTCCCCGAACAGGGGTCGAACCCGTGCCCCTTGCAGTGGAAGTGCGGAATCCTAACCACTGGACCGCCAGGGAATTCCCACATGTGACTTTTTTGGTTGTCACAACTGGGGTAGGGGAACTACTGGCATCTAGTGATAGAGGCCAGGGATCCTGCTAAACATCTTACAATGCATAGGACAGTCCCTACAACAAAGAGTTATCTGATCCAAAATGTCAAAAGTGCTGAGGCTGAGAAAGCCTACCTTAATCCAGTCATTTCTTATTCATAAAGCAGCTGCCCATTAACTACATGACCTTGGGCAAGTCCCTTAGCCTGTCAGAACCTCGGCTTCCCTGTCGGTGAAATAAGGACGTGTCTTGCTTTAGCTCACAGCTTGTCATCAGGATCTAATGTAATAACGTATGTGGAATCTTTGTGAACCTCAGCCCACCCCAGGTAAAGATATTACTTTAATTGCCACTACCCGCCCTTAGTATAAATTCATGTTGTTAGGTGGGGCTTCTGGGTCATGATCATTTTCCTTCCTGACCATTATGGCACTTGCTGGATTAAACCAGCAATTTGGCAGGTCATCCTTAGGTTATGCTTCCTCAAGCCCAGCCTGGCAGGCCTGGGAGGATAAATACCTCCTAGCATCCAGGGAAGGATGTTCACACCTAAGTCAAGTGGGTATTTGGAAAGACTTCCCAGTCTGGCTGTTCACGAGAAGCAGCTGACCAGAGGAAACAGTGTCAGGATCCAAACGGCCATTGGCACCAGCGACTTCACCTCCTGGGTACCAATCAGCTGTGCACACTTGAGGATGTGCTTCCACTGGAAGCCCTGTGAGAGGCTGCGTTTGCTAGCACAGTTGTTTGCTATTCAGCACTCCCTGTAGGGAAGCAGCACCCAGGAAGGGAGAAGCCAGAGTGTATTCTCTGGGCTGAGGCCCCTTGCAAGGCTGGTTGGCAGTGGACCCTAAGGAAGGTGACAGGATCAGACTCTCCACTAATTGTAATCATTCTAATCAGCCCAGCTGGCTCTCTTGATGTTCAAAGGGCCACTCCTCTTTCATGTGTTTGTGTTTACGGGGTCCTGGTTTTTAAAGGTAAGAATGGCCTTACCTCCCAGGACATGCCTGTGTGTTCAGGCATTAATGAATGCTTCCAACCCCTCCCTAAGACAGACACGCCCCCTTCCCAGCCTCTCACTGGGCCGCCTAGAAGGCTGAGATGAAGATGCTCCCTTAAAATGAGCTTCATTTTACTGGTGTACAGGGTACCTCCCGGTGCCAGAGCAGTTATCAAAAATACATTATGTGACTGCTGTATTTGAAATAGATAACCAACAAGGACCTACTGTATAGCACAGGGAACTCTGCTCAATACTCTGTAATAACCTAAATGGGAAAAGAATTTGAAAAAGAATAGACACATGTATATGTATAACTGAATCACTTTGCTGTACACCTGACACCTGAAACTAAAAACACAAGGTTGTGAATCAACTATACTCCAATATAAAAGAAAAAAGAAAAAAATACATTGTGTGACAACTGAGATCATCCACGGCAAGTGCTTAGAACCGTGCACAGCACATAGTAGTGTTCAATTAATATTAACCATTATCATTACCTTCCTCACAATACCTCTGTAAAGAAGGTATTATTCTTATCCCAACTTTAAGCAGGAGGAAATTGGAGCTCAGAGAAGGTGAATCTCTTGCCCAGGGACCTTCAGCTCGTGAATGATGTTCTCAGGATTTGAATCCAGGATTCCTCTGAGCTGGGCGTCCTCCCACAGAGGAGCTGTTAACCTTAAACTCTTTCCAAAAATGCTGAAAGGGATTAAGCAGTGCTCTCCAAGCACTTACTCTGGACATCAACCCCTGAGGATTTGCAACTGTGATCTCAGGAACCGGAGCTGTCGTGCCTGCCCGTAATGGGACATTAGTCCTCAGGGGAGCCCTAGTGGAGGGGCTGGGGGAGAAGGGAGTCTTCAAACTCAATGAGCAGTGAACTAGAGGCACTTGATCCTGACCCCCCCGCACACATTTCCTTCTGTCTTCCCAGTCCTGCCCTCCCCACCCCATTCCACCCCAGTTCTCCTGAGACAGGGCGGGGCAGTCTTCAAAAGGTTGCCTGGCCAAATCCTCTGACATGGGACAGTTTCTATTTGCTTCTTGCTCTTTCCCAAGCCCCCACCGTCTCACTAGTGGTCAACTGACATTCCTCCGCAACCGCCTGAAGCCAGATGTTCCATCCTAAGCCACGAGGTAAATAATAGAGCGCTTCCTGAGGTCAGCTGAGGAGTCAGGGGCAGTCTTCAGACTGATGGAGTGCACTCAGGAGACCTGACTTCTAGTTTTAGCTTTTCCATTTGCTAACTTGGGTGATAGTAATAACAAGCATTAATACAGCATTGACAGAATAGCTTCTCAGACCTTGTTTTATTTGATTCTCGTAAGATCATATGAGTCATCAGGACAGATTCTCTTATTTTCATTTTACAGAAGAGAACCTGAGGTTCGGTTAAACACTTGATGCAAGATTGTACTTCTAATAAGTGAAAACCAAGATTTCTTAATTGAAATTTCAATGCTATTTCCACACTGTCACCTCCCTCCCTCCCTCTCTTTCTGTCTCTCTGCCCCCGCTTCACACGCACACAAAATGAGCCTCCATTTTTTTTCATGTGTAAAGTGAGGGCTTTTGTAATAAATGATCTCTGAGGACCTTCTGGCTCTCAATTGTCTGATGAATCCTTATTAATCTGAAGAACTCAGAGTTCTGATACTTGTCTCAGGGTTATGATCTTTCAGATCTATTCCCACTCTTCTGTATGTATTCTGTAACATTTCCATTTCTATAGTTCACAGGAGACACTTTCTTTTCTTTAATTTTTATTTTATATTGGAGTATAGTTGATTAACAATGTTGTGTTAGTTTCAGGTGTACAGCAAAGTGATTCAGTTATACATGCACTTGTATCTATTCTTTTTCAAATTCTTTCCCAATTTAGGTTGTTACAGAATAGTGAGCAGAGTTCCCTGTGCTATACAGTAGGTCCTTGTTGGTTATCTATTTTAAATATAGCAATGTATACACTTTCTTCAGGGAGGGGACTTAGATGAAATCAATAATAAGGGAACTACCAGTTTATTCCTTAGATTTTGAGACCAAATAAAGAAACAGCCCCACCAGTGTGCACACACTCCAGCAGCCCCATTCCTTGGGCATTAAACCTCTGAGCACAGCACAGCTGCTCTCTCCGTAGAGAAGCGTGGTTTGTGACATCTTCTAGCATCGTCCACGAGACATTTAGATCTTTGGAGAATGGCAGTAATAGTGCAAGTGGATAGAGAGTATTGATGGCTCAAGGTATCTAAGTGATTAAGAATTTAAAAATGGAGCAGGAAATGATTGTTGCCAAGAGAGAGATGCTTCAGCTGAATCCTTGGTCCATTACTCTTGAAGGGATAATTTTAATAGCCCACAAACTGATGGCAGCTCTCAATTATAGATGCTTTTCAAACATGTGGTATTTTTTTGCTGCAGAGAGGAGGTGGTTAAGTTTATTGGTAGTAAGAAAACCTAGATCCAGGTCCTTATTTTTTTTAGTAGATTACTTAACCTCTTTATGTCTCAGGGTTTTATTTATAAAATCTATATTGTAATAATAACACTAAATAATACATCAAAAAGTGATGTGAGGGTTTAAAAGTTAAAAAAATTAATGTGTGTTTTTCCCCTTATTTCCTTCCCTCCATTAGCGTACTCTCTCTCTCACTGTGGAAATCTTTTTTCCCACATTCTTTTCATTTTTGAAAACTGAGGTAAAGTTTATACAGAGTGACAAGTAAGTGTACAATTCACTGAATTTTGATACATACATCAAAATTTTGATAAATTTTGGATACTTGTGTAACCAACTCCCCAGTCAAGATACAGACCATTTCCATCTCCCCAGAAAGTTTCCTCATGCCCCCTTCCAGGCAATCCTTACCCCCCATACACAGCTATCGTTCTGATTTCTGTCATCAGAGATTAGTTTTGTATTCTTGAACCTCACATAAATGGAATTACATTGTATATATTACTTTGTGTTTGGCTTTCTTTGCTCAACGTAATGTTATTGAGATTTATCTGTGTTCTTGCGAGTAGCACAGTTTATCCCTTTTTACCACTGAGTAGTATTCCATTATACGAATCTACCGAAATTTGTTTATATGATCTGTTAATGAACATTTGGGCTGTTTCTGGTTTGGGGCTATTGTGAACACACCTGCTATAAACATTCTTGTAGAAGTATTTTTGTGGACATGTGTTTTCGCTTCTCTTTGGTAAGCACTTAGGAATAGAATTACTGAGTCACGTGATAAGTATCTGTTTAACTTCATAAAGAAATATCAAATCGTTTTCCAAAGTGGTTGCCATTTTACAATCCCACCACCGATGTACGAAGGTTTCACTTTTGCCATATCACCACCAATATTTGGCATTGTCAGTCTTTTTTTAATTGTAGGTCTTCAAATTGGTATAAAGTGATGTAAAATGTAACCCATGGGGGAAACTCAGTGAAGAGTACATGGGACCTTTCTGTACTCTCTTTGCAACTTCCTATGAATCTATAATTATTTTCAAAATAAAAAAGGTTTAAAAATATGTATTCAATATGTATTCAAGTTTTCACACATTTTCCTTTAATTGGTTTATCTTTTTATTATTGAGTTGTAGGAGTTCTTTCTATATTCTAGATAGAAGTCCTTAGTTACATATATTGCAAATATTTTCTCCAGTTGGTCACTTACCTATTCATTTTCTTAAAAGTATCCTGTGATGAGCAGAAGTTTTAAATTCTCTTGAAGTTCAATTTATCATTTTTTCTTTTATAGTTAGTACTTTTTCTGTCCTAAGAAATCTTCGCCTATTGCAAAATCATAAGTTTATTATATTATGTTTTCTTCTTGAAGCTTTATGGTTTTAAGCTTGTATATTTAGATAAATATGCCAAGTTCCATGTCAAGTTAACTTTTCAGGAATATTTGGATAGCAGTTGAAGTTCTTTTTTTTTTTTCCCATTCTCTTCTCTAGTAGTTTCAGCACCAATTTCTGTTGTTGAAAAGATGTTCCTTTTCCCATTCCTTTGCTTTTGTTGAGAATTAGTACACCATATATGTGTGGGTCTCTGGGAAACCTTTTAGTCAGATTGAACCTCTTGGATTCATCTTTTACCTTCTACCTTTTTTCCCCTCTCCTATTGTTGTTTGTCTTTGTGGGTAATTTTATGTGATTTCTTCAACCTAATCTTCCAACTTTTCTTAGAATTTTAAATTTTGGCTGTAATATTTTTAATTGGCAAGAGTCTTTCCTTGTTCTCATATTTGCTACCTAGCCTCCTTCATTTCTTTGTTCAAATGTCACTGTCTCCTTGAGGTAGTCCCTGATCATCATGGTTACCTTTATATAATCCCTTTCTGCTAGCCCTCCCTAACTCCCTTCCCTGCTAATTTTTTTTCCTCCATAGCATCTATCATAATCTGGCATACTATATTTTACTTTTTGTTTGTTTGTTTGTTGTCTGTCTCTCTCACTGAAATGAAAGCTCCATGAGGGCAGGAATGTTTAAATGTTTTCTATATTAGTACCCTTTCTGTGTTTCTAGCCCCTAGAATAGTGCCATGCACAAATAGGCACAGTAAATATCTAATGAATGAATGAATAATTGTTTCTTTGTTATAGAATTTACTTCTCATTTCATGAAAGCAAGATCTTATATCTCTCTGAGGATATTATAGTGTCTTTAACTTTTTTCTATTTTCTGCATTTCCGGTTTCTCTGAGTTCCTCCCCTCCCCCCGTTTGTTTATTTTGATTTTCCGCCTTTATATTGGATGCTTCCTCAAACGACTGGTGATCCTTGACTGCTCATTCATAAGCTGGGCCTTGTTGAGTCATAGATGGAGCCTGTTGACTAGTGGATTTTAGGGATGTGCAAGGGTGGTTCCATCAATATCAATCCATGCTTCTCTTGAGCCCCCCATTTCCCTAAAGAGGAGTCCTCAATCTTCTGCCTGAGGAACATGAACTAGTCTGCATGTGTTCTGGGAGCCTCATGAGAAAGGGAGCTGTGGCTCTCACTCTTCAGCATGGAGACTTTCACTTAATCCCCTTGTGTTCCAGAAAGCACTTTCCTTCTGCCCTTCACTTTGTCTCATTTCTCAGAGTCTAGAACCTTTTAGGATCATTTGCTCCAGAGAATAATATTCCCATTTCCTGCCAAGGTCAGGGAGGGGCAGCAAACCTGCTACACGGAGGAGGCCAGGGGGTGTGTAGGTCTAACAGCCCATTATGCCAATTTTTACCCATTCTCTGTCCAGCTCCATGCTTTCTAAGGTAATGGTACCTCAAATCCTGAGTCATTCTTAGGTTCAATGGTGCAAATTAGCTCCAGGCATTTAAGTTTTGGCTTTCTCCACTCTGCCACGTCAATTACCACTCAAACGTTTTATTTTGCACCTTCCAAAAATGTGTAGGCATCTTTCATCTCCCCTCCCATTTTCTTTGTCCTCGACGTTTTTACCTTTTTATTCCTTTAATGTCATTTTAGTGGGGTTTCAAGAGAGGGGCAATAAATGCATATATTCAGTCAGCCCTGTGTAACAGAAGTCTGGTGTAAGGATTAAAAGAAAAGGGGAGGGGACAGTGACTCATAATGTTAATAGCTGTCTTATTTAATCTGGTCCCCCTAGCTTAGTTCCTATCTAGTCCATTAGGCCTACATTTGATCATGGTGCTACTCTAGTAACACAATAGTGCATGTGCTGGTTAAAAACCAACAAACTGAAGTTCTCTGTGCTGATTTACGAAGCCATGAAAGTCTGTCTCCAGGGAATAAAGTTGGTATTAGAGGATATCACATAAATTCAGCAAGTAATTTCTGAACGGGCTTTAGTTCTTCCCAGAAACGAGTTTCATAGAGTTCAGACACTCTTGCCGTGAAGGTCTCTGCCTCCTACTCTCCTTGTAAACCTCTTCACCTCCTGAGAACATCCTGTGCACAAAGAATAGGCCAGCCCCTTATATTCAGAGGTTATTTATCCAACAAACATTGATGAGCATCTATAATGTGCCAGGCACTAGCTAGGCTGGGGATTAGAAGATAAACCTGGTCCTGACCTGACTTCTGAGAGCCTACAGTCTAGTTGAAGAACCATATGTAGAGAATAATGCAGTGAAATAAATGACAGCGCTTAGCAATAACTGCAAAAAGAGTTATGCACAGATTAACATGGGAGTGCAGAGAAAGGCTTGATCCACTCCACCCTGGGACGCAGGGAAGGCATCCAGAGGAACAGAGGCGTTGTCCCTTCTGGGAAGTCATATTTTTCCCTAAGCTTCAGGAAGGCATTCATATAGTTGGGAGAAATGTTCATCCCAAGGAGACAAAGCCAAGTTGTAACTGGAGATGACCGGAGCAGAAACGTCTTTAAGCTCAGTTGCAACAAAAGCAGCCATAGATCAGAAAAGGAGCCCTTTACACTCAACCACTTCACCACAGGGGGTGGGTGGAGGTGATGGCCGGTTGCTGGCTCATTCATATTTTACACTCACCAGTGAAGGGCTGTCTCCTTCCCACCTGTGTCCACAGCCAGAGATGTCGGTTTTCCAGGACCTGGAGATGGATTAAGCAGAGAGGTGTAAAGTAGGATGAGACCATGTGGTTTCTACCAGACATTTCTTTTGGGGGCATCTGAGCGGATGGTGCTGCCGTTAACAGAGACAGAATCTAATAAGGAGGAAGAAACCTGCTGCGCTGGGAGTTGTCATTTTGACTGTGGTTGTTGGTGACTTTTCACAGAAGCCCAGCAAAATTAGAATAATGGAGTAGTTGAGTGACTTGAATAAGAAGGCATCCATAAAGTGCCTGGGAGGTTCTATTTGGTAATCATTATTCATTAACATGATGAGGAGTTGGGAGACGTGTGATAACCTAATCCCAAACTGTGCTCTAGTTCCTCAGTTCTCTCCACTTAAGACAATAACATGTGACCAATTCCTGACCCAATGACGAGAGCAGACAGGAAGTGGGCCCAGAGCCGCCTCCCTAGGGCACACTGGAGCCTCCCAAACGCCAGCGCTCGGCTGTCTGTGGGCATCTGAGTTGGGGCCAGAAAGACTGGGTGGGGTGTTCCTGTGCTCTCCTCAGCTGCCCACTGCGGTACCTGTTCAAGAAGGCACAAACAGACTCTTGGGTGAAATAAATTCAGTTGAATGTGGCTTTCATGAAAAGCACAGAGTGTGCTGAAATGTAACAGGGTTTACATTAAATGTTGATGGGGCCCTAAGGCCTAGAGCTGCTGCCCGTGGTGTGAAAGTTGGAGAAGAAAGTGTCTTGACCATCTAGGGCTCAGAGAATCTCAAAATGGGCTTGTGCTTGTTCAGTGAGGAATAAAGACAAACACCTTTCCCTGGAAGAGGCTGTGTAGAAGGCCAAAGAAGGTCTCCTTTGATATTTGTCTGACTAGATTGCCCAGGTGACAGCTGGTGGGGTGGGGATAGGTGGGCCGGGGACATGTAACCTGTATCCTTCCAGCAAACCTCTAGGGGAGGCCCTGGGCTGTGTACATCCCTAGAGATGGCAGTGTATGACGGCCAACCACAGTCTGCATGACACATTCATGCAATACATTTCTTTGGGTGTGGCCAGGAGGGCCAATGGAGAAACCTTTGATCAGCTTTTCTGCTGGAGGGACCCTTTCCAGTGTCCTCTTCAGTCAGTGAGGAAATGGCATCACGCGTATTCCTCAGAGCCTCTGGACTTGTGTTTCTCCATCCAGCTTCCTTACTGGGAACAGTTAGACTATACTGGTGGGTCCCTGAGATAGCTGTGGAGAATAAGTTCATAGCTGGAAATGAGAGAGTTAATGGCAGCGTTACTAAGTCCGGAGAGGGAAGCACCAGGCACAGGTTATCTGAGGAGAAAGCCAAGGGGGGCGCCATGTTTCAGGTCTACCTAGAAATGATTTGGGTCATGGGGAAATCAAGTAGCTTATAAGAGTATTAGTTTCCTATCACTGCTGTAATAACTTACTACAAATTTAGTGGCTTAAACCAATATACTGTAAACGTATTACCTTACAGGTTCAGTTTGGAGGGTTACAAGGGGATGCAGAGCAGGGCGTGCTGCTGGCAAGAGGGTTGCCTGGGAGAGTAGGGGGGGCAGATTGTGTTCCCTGGGGAAGGGGCCCTGAATTACCAGCCATATGTGTGTCTCTCTCTCTGAAGGACTCAGGCCTGAGGCTGCAGCAGGAGGGCCCCTCAGAGAGAGCGCAGAGCCTTCCAGAAAGGAAAGCAGTTCAAAAAGGAAGCCTGGTGGGGCTTCCCTGGTGGTTCAGGGGTTAAGAATCCGCCTGCCAGTCTCTTCAATAAGTGGTGCTGGGAAAACTGGACAGCTACATGTAAAAGAATGAAATTAGAACACTCCCTAACACCATATACAAAAATAAACTCAAAATGGATTCGAGACCTAAATGTAAGACCAGACACCATAAAACCCTTAGAGGAAAACATAGGAAGAACATTCTTTGACATAAATCACAGCAAGATCTTTTTTGATCCACCTCCTAGAGTAATGGAAATAAAAACAAAAATAAACAAATGGGACCTAATGAAACTTAAAAGCTTTTGCACAGCAAAGGAAACCAAAACAAGATGAAAAGAAACCCTCAGAATGGGACAAAATATTTGCAAATGAATCAACAGACAAAGGATTAATCTCCAAAATATATAAATAGCTCATGCAGCTCAATATTAAAGAAACAAACAACCCAATCCAAAAATGGGCAGAAGACCTAAATAGACATTTCTCCAAAGAAGACATACAGATGGCCAAGACGCACATGAAAAGCTGCTCAACATCACTAATTATTAGAGAAATGCAAATCAGAACTACAATGAGGTATCACCTCACACAGGTTAGAATGGCCATCATCAGAAAATCTACAAACAACAAATGCTGGAGAGAGTGTGGAGAGAAGGGAACCCTCTTGTACTGTTGGCGGGAATGTAAATGGATACAGCCATATGGAGAACAGTATGGAGGTTCCTTAAAAAACTAAAAATAGAATTACCGTATGACCCATCAATCCCACTACTGGGCATATACCCAGAGAAAACCACAATTCAAAAAGACACATGCACCCCAATTTTCATTGCAGCACTATTTACAATAGCCAGGTCATGGAAGCAGCCTAAATGCCCATTGACAGACGAATGGATAAAGAAGATGTGGTACATATATACAATGGAATATTACTCAGCCATAAAAAGGAATGAAATTGAGTCATTTGTTGAGATGTGGATGGATCTAGAGACTGTCATACAGAGTGAAGTAAGTCAGAAAGAGAAAAACAAATATCGTATATTAATGCATGTATGTGGAACCTAGGAAAAGGGTACAGATATACCGGTTTGCAGGGCAGAAGTTGAGACACAGATGTAGAGAACAAACATATGGACACCAAGTGGGGAAAGCCACGGTGGGGTGGGGATGGTGGTGTGCTGAATTGGGCGATTGGGATTGACATGTATACACTGATGTGTATAAAATTGATGACTGGGCTTCCCTGGTGGCGCAGTGGTTGGGAGTCCTCCTGCCGATGCAGGGGACGCGGGTTCGTGTCCCAGTCTGCGAGGATCCCACATGCCGCGGAGCGGCTAGGCCCGTGAGCTATGGCAGCTGAGCCTGCGCGTCCGGAGCCTGTGCTCTGCAGCGGGAGAGGCCACAACGGTGAGAGGCCTGTGTACCAAAAAAAAAAAAAAAATTGATGACTAATAAGAACCTGCAGTATAAAAACAAACAAACAAAAAACAAGTAATACTAAACTTTCTTTGAGTTATTTGTATGGAAATATGTTAATATAAATGTTTCAGACATTACATGAAATTTCTAAAAATCTTAAAAAAAAAAAAGATTTAGCAGCGTAAGGGTAGGAAAGCTACAAATTAGCATACAGTTGCCAAAGGCATTATACACAATGTATAATGTATATACATTATACACATTTATTTTTTTTAATAAAATTTATTTTATTAAAAAAAAAAAAAAAAAGAATCTGCCGGCCAGTGCAGGGGACACAGGTTCAAGCCCTGGTCCGGGAAGATCCCACATGCTGCAGAGCAACTAAGCCCATGTGCCACAACTACTGAGCCCGCAAGCCTCTTATGATTATGATCCATAATGAGTCCCACAGTTATGATCATGGCTATAATCCCCATGGCAGGGTCTGTAGGAAACTGCCAAAGGCTGTTCCTGACCAGCTAAAGGCTAACTCAAGTGGTCTCCTCCCGTGTAAACGACAACAGATAGAGTCCAGCTACTCCTTAATGACTTGGAGACATATACAATATAATTGGATTTAAATGGACAATTTTACCTAGTTAAGAGTCAGGATCAGAGTGCGTAATTGAAGTGTCCTATTTCCTCAGTGTTAAGATGCATGCTTTTCATGTTGAACATTTTTGAAATTGGAATAGGTCATACAAACAGTATTTATTTTTAATGTAGTATTTCTCCCCCAACACACATACACAGACACACAAACATTATCCAAATTGATGGAGCGTGTTAGAATTAAAGAAATATGATAGCATTATTAGTCTATGTTGGTGGTGGAGGGAGAAATCACTTTAGGAAGAAGAGGGAGTTTATTTGAATAATCATGAACCCCTGTGGGCAGGAATGGGCCTCGGGGAGACAGGAAACCCAATTCTGGAATGCTGTGGGGAATCCTTGAAGTATTTTTATCTCTCCTCTTTGCCTTTTTCTGTGCAACTGATTCATTGTTCATTCTTTCTGCTGACTTGCTACCTCTACATCTCAAGATTCACAGCACAAAAAGGCCAACTACGGCCTCACAGAAGGACCAAATCTCTCTTTCTCCGTGTTTTTCTCTCTCGCCACTAATCCTAACATCTGGGAAAAGATTCCTGTTGGCCCTGCTAGCCCACCTAGAAGGAATGGAGTGGAGTTGGAGCATAGGGTCACATTTTACAAGATGGCAGCCAGCTTCCTGTCCCTGGGGGTCCTTGGGTCAGTATAAATCGGGCAGACCTTGCATAAGATCTCCCTTGCAGGAGGCAGACTTTTACTACTGCAGAAGATCATTCCAGCAGCACTAAGTGTTGGGACTGGGACGGCCAGTAGGCAGGGCACCTGGAGACAAATCACCTAGACCAGATCTGGGAGGATTGCTAGCTCTGAAAGCAAACTGTGGATTGCTCAGGTCAGCAGTGGCCATGCTGGCTCACTGTGGGTCTGCCTAGGGCTTTGCACTGATCCCCTTCTTTCTGAGAAAGGACCAGAAGACAGAGGGCCACTGCCCAAGAACATCGGGGCAGTGGCAGGGAGGCAGAGATGGTGAATCAGAGAAGAGGACCTCCTAGAAAGGCTCATTAACCTTTAGATTAGCACCACAGAGGCTCTTTCTGAAATGCTCTCTAAGGGTCCAGATTTTGCTGATCTCAGCCTCAGATTATGTCCAAAGAAAGCACAGCCCCTCCAGTTTCTGGAGGGGAGATGGGGTAGGGCAGCTGCGTGGGGAGGAAGCCAGGAAGCCAGGGTCCTGGCCTATGGTGTCTGGCCACTCACCTTTTTCAGGGACCTGCCAACTCAGTCTGAGTGGCTGGGGTCCAGCCACAGAGCTGTGTGGTCTTCAGTTCCAGGACCAGGTGATGAAGCTCTCACATGACACCTTCCTCCCTCCTCTCTGGCCCTGAGCACTGGCTGCTGCAACCTCCCTGCCTGTCCTGGGAGCTGCCGGGGCAGCTGACATTTGATGAGCCACTGACCTAGAGATTTGGCAAGAAAGCTGCTTGCTGTGTTGGAGAGGATGTCAAGTGAGAAAGGGGAGCGCTCAGTGCCAGCTCCTCTGAAACCCAGGGGAGCCAGGGAGCAGCCAGAAGCAGGGAGGAGCAGAGAGGGACAGCAGTGGCCTCCTGGGGCAAAAGAAGAAAACCGGCAGCCAAAAGGACTATTTTTATTGCCAACTCTTCAAGCACTGCTCCCAAGAGATCTGCCCGAGTGACTCACGAATGTCCTTGTGCACCGAGAAATCACCTGGTTTTTGTGTACAGAGAGCTCTGTGCTGCCGAATAAACATCCCCTCTCTTCTTCAGCCACTTCACCCTACCACCCACTCCATGCTAAACAATTCTGGGAAATATTAGTCTCTGTGCCTTGTGCACATTTTCAAATTGGGAAGAGCTGTTGGAGCACAGACAGTAAGAGGCACTGATACACATGAACTGTCAACTAACAAGGAGGATTGCATGGAAACATGGTTTATTAGGTTTGCTGGCTTGGTAATTCTTGGGGCAACACATCTTCATAATTTGCGTGTGAACTGAAATTATCTCACCAATTTCTGTCTCTGTTTTCCTATTATGGAAAGAAAAGAACTATGAACACTGCTGGGAAATGGTAAGGGTAACAGCCAACCAAACCCTATTATCCCTGTGCAGTGTGATTGTAGACTAATAATATTCTTCTCATCTTGGTCCTTCCTGGGTCCTTTCCCACCTACATGGCTATCCCAGCCCTTCCCTAACCCCTGGAGCCAAACTTTCAGCTAACCTGGTAATTCTTCCTCTAATGTGTATCTTTCTTAAAAAAAATAGTCACTCTTTAATATAAATGATGTTCACACAGATTCTCAAAGAAATGACACTTGCTCAGTATTATAGCAAATGCAGGTGAGTTTACATATCAATTTATTGTCCTCCAGTGAATAGAAACCCTTTCTTTCCCTTAACTGTAATACAGGTGATTTAGTCTTTTTAAAGGTGAAATTACACATCAAGGGTATGATCCAATCTTTTTTTTTTAATTTTTATTTTATATTGGAACATAGTTGATTAACAATGATGTATCAGTTTCAGGTATACAGCAAAGTGATTCAGTTATACATATACATGTATCTATTCTTTTTCAAATTCTTTTCCCATTTAGGTTATTACAGAATATTGAGCAGAGTTCCCTTGTTGGTTACCTATTTTAAATATAGTAGTGTGTATATGTCAATCCCCAACTCCCAATCTATCCCTCCCCCCCATCCTTCCCCCCTGGTAACCATAAGTTCCTTCTCTTAAGTCTGTGAGTCTGTTTCTGTTTTGTAAATAAGTTCATTTGTATCTTGAGCCCATCCTCCCCTTTCCATCTATCTCCCTCATCCACTCCCACCTCATCTGTTGCAATATTCGTCCTCTAAGCAAAGGAAACCATAAACAAGACAAAAAGACAACCCTCAGAATGCAAGAAAATATTTGCAAAAGAAGCAACTGACAAAAGATTAATCTCCAAAATTTATGAGCAGCTCATGCAGCTCAATATCAACAAAAACAAACAACCCAATCCAAAAATGGGCAGAAGACCTAAATAGACATTTCTCCAAAGAAGATATACAGATTGCCAACAAACACATGAAAGAATGCTCAGCATCACTAATCATTGGAGGAATGCAAGTCAAAACTACAATGAGGTTATCACCTCACACCAGTCAGAATGGCCATCATCAAAAAAATCTACAAACAATAAATGCTGGAGAGGGTGTGGAGAGAAGGGAACCCTCTTGCACTGTTGGTGGGAATGTAAATTGATACAGCCACTATGGAGAACAGTATGGAGGTTCCTTAAAAAAGTAAAAATAGAACTACCATACGACCCAGCAATCCCACTACTGGGCATATACCCAGAGAAAACCATAATTCAAAAAGAGTCATGTACCACAATGTTCATTGCAGCTCTATTTACAATAGCCAGGAGATGGAAGCAACCTAAGTGTCCATCATCAGATAAATGGATAAAGAAGATGTGGCACATATATATAATGGAATATTACTCAGCCATAAAAAGAAATGAAATTGAGTTATTTGTAGTGAGGTGGATGGACCTAGAGTCTGTCCTACAGAGTGAAGTAAGTCAGAAAGAGAAAAAACAAATACTGTATGCTAACACATATATATGGAATCTAAAAAAAAAATATTGGTTCTGAAGAACATAAGGGTAGGACAGGAGTAAAGAGGCAGATGTAGAGAATGGATTTGAGGTCACGGGGAGGGGGTAGGGTAAGCTGGGACGAAGTGAGAGAGTGGCATGGACTTATATATACTACCAAACGTAAAATAGATAGATAGTGGGAAGCAGCCGCATAGCACAGGGAGATTAGCTCGGAGCTTTGTGACCACCTAGTGCAGTGGGATAGGGAGGGTGGGAGGGAGATGCAAGAGGGAGGAGATATGGAGATATATGTGTATATATATATATATATATATATATATATATATATATATAGCTGATTCACTTTGTTATAAAGCAGAAACTAACACACCATTGTAAAGCAATCATACTCCAATTAAGATACTAAAAACATATGTATATATTGGTCCTCTAGTTTCTCAATCCTTTTTCCACACAACCCAGAGTGCTTTTCTTTTTTTTTTTAAATTAATTAACTAATTTATTTATTTTGGCTGTGTTCAGTTTTCATTGCTGGGCTTGGGCTTTCTCTAGTTGCGGCGAGCGGGGGCTACTCTTCGTTATAGTGCACAGGCTTCTCATTGAGGTGGCTTCTTTTGTTGTGGAGCATGGGCTCTAGGCACGTGGGCTTCAGTAGTTGTGGCACACGGGCTCAGTAGCCGTGGCTCGCGGGCTCTAGAGCGCAGGCTCAGTAGTTGTGGTGCAGGGGTTTAGTTGCTCCGCAGCATGTGAGATCTTCCTGGACCAGGGCTCGAACCCGTGTCCCCTGCATTGACAGGTGGATTCTTAACCACTGTGCCACCAGGGAAGTCCCCAAAGTGCTTTTCTCAAAACATAAGTGAAATCATGTCATTCCCTTTCTTAAATCCCATCAATGACTTCACATTTCCCTTCGAGTACGTCCAACATGATATGTCGCCTGCTGAACCATTCCAGTGACACTGGCCCTTTCATGGTCTAGAACACACCAAACTTTATCCTGTCCTAGAGTCTTTGCACCTGTCACACCTCCACTTGGAATGCTCAGCTCTAAGTCTCTGCCCCTGATTTCGTCCTCATTCATGCCTCAAAAGAAAATTGTTTTCTCCAATATATCTTCCCTGACAACCATCTCCAAGTAGCTTTCTTTGCCTGTTTCATGCGTGCCTGATTACTGCATTCTGTTCATTACTTTCATGCCATTTTTTCTCATTGTACACTTGTGTGTGTGTTTGTGTGTATACTTCAAAATAAAGACCGGTCTTGTCTGTCTCCCTATTCCAGGTTTTAGGCTCCATGAGGGCAGGGACATGTGTCTTTGGTCTACCTCTGACCATCAGCACCCAGGCTGGGTACACAGGATATAGCAGATGCTCAATACATTTTTATTCACCTCTTTTTTGAGCACTGGCTACGTGTGAAGAATTGTACTATGTGCTGGGCAAATAGTGAAGAAATAAAACAGACTGCCCACATAGGGCGAATGGTCATAACACATGATTTAACTATTATTTGAGTATGAGGGGAGAAAAGGTGATGGCTCTTTTAATATCCAAAGCACATTGAAATTGCATTAAAAAAATAGTAACAACGGACTTATCTATTTTGCTCCACTTGGGAAACAATATGAGATGAAATACGAGGTGAAAGAAGGTTTTATTTAAAGTAGCTCCAGCCCAGGTGTAATATCTTGGGCCTATTTAGCCATTTTCTCTAGAGATTCTAATGTGCTTTCCTCAAACCATCATAGCATTAAAGTAGTTTAAAAAAAAAACCTTAAAGATTTCCCTGAGCCTTTTAAAGAACATGACACTTTTCCTTATTTTCATGCAGGTAAATGTATGTATCTCTCCAGAGTATTTATGAATTTTAGTCCCTTTACAAGTTGGCCATGTTTACATTTAATTGAAGGAGAGGGAATAAAATTCCTTTATTTACACTGAGGAAGAAATTTAGTTTAGGATGAAGCCACCTGATGTGGGGTAAAGAGCACTGACTAGGTCTCAGAAGCTCAGACACTGGATTCAGTTCTACCACTAAGTAACTGGAGAGTCACATCATCTCAATGGGCCTCAAGTTTCTCACCTGGAGAGTCAGAGGGTAGACTCAGTTAGGTGTTTCCCCTAGCAGATCAGGATGAATGGACTTCCATTTCACCAGTGTGAAATTTCCCTTGGCAAACACTTAATTTTGTTTATTTTTCTATAATGAAACTCAGCTTAGCTAATGAGAGTCCATTTCCCCCTTATGCAGGGGTACTATGCAAATGACATAATAAGTTCTGGGACTCTCTTTCGAGTACTCTTTCAGCAATTTCAGAATTCTTCGCCTCCTTTTCCTTCTTCCTTTCTCTCTGAATTTGCTCAAAATTTCAAGGGGCTTATGTCCTTCCTGATCCACATATGTCTTCTGCAGGCATCTGCTGTTGTAACGTAACTTGTCGTTTGTTCTCTTGCCTTGGGCAACAGGAAGTGATTGCTGAGGGCTCTGCCCTTCCAAGTTCTGCCCTCATCTCAGCTCTTACCACTATGCCCCATCTCAGGTCCCCAGTTTGGTCATCCACCTTAAAGCTTCTGACCTTGGATCCCCTTGCCCACTTTATGATGATCCCACATCAGGCTTCCGGGCTCTCCATTCTCAGCTAACCTTTGTCTTACTTTGCACATGGGCATTTGTCAGATCTACTTCCCATCTTATAGGAGGCAAAGATAACGGGGTGGGATGGGGGGGAGGGGAGAAGTTTGCAGGGAAGGTAGTATCTCAGGCCCTCTCTCTGCCTAAATCTGCTCATCTGCATTAACAGGGTATCCCTTGTTGGTGCTGGCATCTCCGTCTCCTTCCAGAGTTGCAGAGGGTCAACTTCCAGAGTTGTAGTGCCAAGTTCTTTCCATTCTCAGATTCCCAAACTTCCCATTTTGACCCCATGCAACAGGTATGAGGGGTGGGGGCAGCAGTGAGCAAGACTCCATCTCGGGTTTAAAGTGCCCCCTTTCCAACCCCGTTCTCTTCTAGCTCCACCCCCTGGTCATACAGGCATGAGATAAGGATCACTTGGAGTATGGTGGTGGTGGCGGTGGAGATAGAAAGAAGCTGGTGGATTTTAGAGGCTGTTGATGGAGCCGACGTGGGGATTAAAGGAGGGGGAGGAACCAACGGTACCACCCTGGTTTCTGGCTTCAGCAACTAGGTCCTGGGCAGTGTGTCATTTTTGCAGAGAGGGGGCAGGTGGGGGAGTGTTGGGGGTGAAGATTTGCAGATGGATATGGAGAATCTAGTTTTGTGTGTATCAAGTTTGAGATGTTTATGAGAGACAGTCAAGGGAGAGATGTCAAGCAGATCATTAGATTTCTGAGATTAGAGCTCAGAGGAGAAGTCTGCAAGGTGTTAGAAATTTGGGAGATGTCAGCAGACAGTTTTTAAAATCGTGAGAATGGATGCTAAATAGTCTCAAGTGTTCAGATGGGACTTAGACTTCACTGTGTGGTCCTGAATATTTCACTCCGTGATTTGGATAAGAAGAGTTTAGTCTCCAGATGGCTGCTCCAGGGGCCCTGGGGACCCAGGTGGTGGTTCAGTGATCCCCTGACAGCAGCTGCTGCTCCCTCTGTAGACTCTTCTTAATCTGGTGACATGTGAAAGCCCCCAGCTGGGGACATTGCTTGGGACAAGCCCAGCTCATAAGGAGTAGGGGCAGGAGGAGGGAGAGGTCTGCCCAGCTGGATGGAGTGGGTAGAGGGGGATCTTTCTAGATGCGCGGAGCAGCTTAGCCCTAGATGGTGGCAGTGATGCCTTGTGCCTCAAGGCTGCAGGTACAGCACAGGGTATCGAAGAAGTAGAGGTCAAGGCCCACTGTGCTGGGGTCTAAGGAGAGCCTGGGACCACACACTCAAGCATGTTCTTCCCTCAAGAGTCTCTCAGGCAGATGATACAAATATGATAAATATGATGTAAATATGATAAATTCCTCATATTTATACCCTGTGTAAACCCAGACAGTACGGTCTCAGAGGGCTGTCATATTCAGAAAAGTCAGTCCAACGTTTACTTATACTTAAAAAGGAATGCCATCTCTATTGTCAAGGATGTTAAAGGCCCTCAAATATGTGGTCCCAGCAACATTAATTAAAATTTTATTTCTTTTTCTATTCAGATAGTTTACACACTTAAAGCTGCTCTGGCACCAACATTCTCAAATCTTTCCCCTAAATAAACTATTTTATACCCTAGTCTCTGAGCTTTCCTCTCTCTCTCTCTCTCTCTCTCAGCCCTTTATTATGTATATGATTTGGACTTTCTCCTAGGAGGAAAGAATGCATCCTTTTTCATTGTGGAGAAAGAGGTTTATGGAATTAGGTTGAAATGAAGGGATTCTCTTTGGTGGGATAAAGGGTTGGACATTTTTGTTTCATCACATCACAACTTGTAGCTTATAGGTCAAATCATGCTTCCATATTGTCATTCAAAATTCCCAGCTACCCTGCAGGTTAGTTGCTTTTTTTTTTTTGCGGTACGCGGGCCTCTCACTGTTGTGGCCTCTCCCGTTGTGGAGCACAGGCTCCGGATGCGCAGGCTCAGCGGCCATGGCTCACGGGCCCAGCCGCTCCGCGGCATGTGGGATCTTCCCGGACCAGGGCACAAACCCGCATCCCCTACATCGGCAGGCGGACTCTCAACCACTGTGCCACCAGGGAAGCCCAAAGTTGCTTTTATAAATCCAATTTCATAGAGGAGGAAACTAAGGCTCAGATAGGAGGTGACTTGCCCAAAGCCATATATATAGCTTACAAAAGGCAGAGAGACGACTAGCACTGCCTGCCAGCATGCAGGTGGCTGAGATGTGGAAAGTATCAATGAAAGAAATGCAGGGAGATGGATAGTTTCTCTCTCTGCTCCTCTCCTTTTTCTCCTCTACTCACCAGTCTCTCCTCATTTCCTTTCAGCAACAAAAGGACAGGGGTAATTCCACCGCCTGGTCAGGAAATTAGGTGAGAAACAAGGAACTGGGATCTGTCTGACTTTTCTCTGTTTCTTTATCTGTAATAAAATGAAGAGGTTAGAACTGAGGACTTTGGATTGAATTCTGTGAATGCTGGTGTAACCCACAGAAAGCATGGCTGCCTCATGACCCAGTCCTGACATGGTGATGTACTCAGAGAAACAACTGTCAGATAGACAAAAAGTAATTCACAAAGAAATCTTAATCTCAGCCAAAATCTCTCAAAGAACACCAAAAGTGCTCAAAATAGAGCAACAGGTTAAAAAGATCTGTCTCGCCATGTACATTTCAAATACAACTATCTCTCAAGTACCGTCACCTCTGTCCACACTCCTAAAAACTCTCCCTAAGCCCAGAATATTCGCATCTTTCTTTTCTTCTCATCTCACTCTCAGGGTCTATTTATTTCTCTTCCACCAGGAACTCAGAGTTACTTTCCAGAGGAAATCAATCTACCCAGTCTGGTTTCTCTCAATTCCCTCCTTTCCCTTTAACCCAGTTCAGCAGAGAAGACAGCACTGTCCCACAATTCCCCTCTATAGGCAGAGAAGAGGAGAAGCTGTTAAAAGAGATGAATAATGATTTTCCTATCACATTGGGATAAGTCCGGGAAAATGGGAATGAGAGCATGGGAACTCTTTCACATCGCAGATGCTCAGACAGAGCAGATGGTGGAAAACTCCCTTCTGAGGTCTTCTGAGGTTGCACTCCATCCTCCACCTTGGGTCTCTCCACCAAGGACTTTGCTGGACACTCATAGAACAGTGGGAAAAAGAAAGAAATAGAGAGAGGGGAAGGAAGGAAGGCAGGCAGGCACGGAGGGAGGGAGGGGAGGAAGGAGGGAGATGGGAAGGAAGGAAGGAAGGGAGGGAAAAAAGAGAGAGAAAGAGGAAGGGAGGAAGGAAAAAAGGGAAGAAACGATGGCCCTGTCACTATACCAGGTGGAAGCAGGAGGCAGCCCAGGCCTTGGTGTACGGAGGCACCCCTGAGAGGGAAGGATTGCCCTGAGATACTCTTGAAGAGTTTCCCATCCTGTTCTTGATTCTCCTTCTGCTCCTAAGAGCACTGGCTCAACCTCGGGGAAATCAGGGTGATCCTTGGATTTGCTCAACACTTGCACGTATCATCTCACTTAAACTTCATAACCACTTGGGCCTGTGGGCATTGTACTGAAATGACCTGTGGATACGTCTTTCTCCCCTCACTGGCATATAAACTACTCTGGGGCCAGACTTTGATTTCGTAGATCCTTGTATTCCTGACACCCAGCACAGTGCCCTGGCACATGGTAGGTGCTCAACGTTGGTGGAATGGAAGTAAACAGAGCAGATTTTTTTTTTAGGTGAGTCAACTAAAATCCAGAGCCACCAACCAGTTTCAGGCTGGGTGATTATCGTGCAGGGGTGTGCACACACCTGTGTCCCCAGTGCACGGGCTTCTGAGTCCGGACTTGGTGTGATTCCTGACTCCGACACTTAGCTTCTCGTCTGTAAACTCTGCCTAATGACACCAGCCCCAATAGAGCTGATGTGATGATTAAATCAACAGTAACAACAGAAAGGTGATTTTTAAAAATCCTTAGTAGTCTTGCACTTCATGGCCCTTCCCTCCTTCCGGCTCCAGGCACCCAGACCCCAGACCACACAGCTCTGTGTCTGGGTCACCCATGCTCTCTGCTCCTGCATCTGATTTTAGGAAGTCCAGTGAAGGTAAAAGTAGAGGTCAGCAGTTTGGGGCTTGTTTGGTGTGTGTATCTACAAGGTCTCAGCAGATGGAGCCCGTGGCCTCTGGCTCACCCGAGACAGGAAGGATTTAGGACTTTTCCCAGGGAGAGAAGGGCTGGGCAGTGTTCTACTGCTCTCTCCTCCCCGACCCCTCCCTTCCCTGTTCAGGAGACGCTGGCTCCCAGAAATTCCTCCCCTACCACCCTCTCAGGGGGATTTCCTTTCTCAGGGAGGGCAAGATGACCTTGCTCTGGTTTTGGAATTCCAAAACCGACCAGGCATAAATCTTCCAGAGCTGACCTGGCTTCTAAACACAGAACTCAACTCAATCGCTCCTTTCCTGTGGGCATGATTTCTGCATCCCCCCTCCTCCTCTCAAGGAAGAAGCCAGCTCTAAAGCCTGGCCGCGATTCTTCATCAGGCCTGGGCTTTTCTCTAACAGACTGGGCTAGCGTCTGCAAACAGGCAGGAGAGCTTCAGGATGGGAGGCCCAGAAGGCCCAACAAAGCCAAAGTGAGCGGAGTGCTCAGGATCCAGGGCTGGGGTCCCAGGGCCTGCGGGGGACGTGAGGCAAAGACAGTGTTAGCCTGGACCAGTGCCCAGGATTAGAGGCTCAGTTTCCCACTGTCTGTGGGACTCAGGAGCTCCCATAGCACCGTGAGCTTACCTCTGTCATTAAAACAGTAATTATAAAGCCTGTAGCACAGTGCCAGGCACATATACAACACTCAGAAACCTGGCCCATTGTTATAACTCTTAGAACACTGTATTGTGTTTGTCTGTTTAGGTATCTCTCTCCCACACTGCGTGCTCTGTTTGTATCTCTTGTGCTTATTAGCACAGTATCCAGCTCACAGTTGATGCTAATTTAAAAAAATATATATTTTGGACACTAGTCAAGACTCTTCGAATAGCTCCTGGCATTAACGTGGGTAGAGGCCTGTCCCTTGACCAGTGACAAAATTCCTGGAGTTCATGGACTTGGGTGGGAGTTCAAGAATCCTTTTCCAACCCATGGGTTATCTTGGGCAGTCTCTGGGCCTTCGCTTCTCTGTCAATAAAATGTGGGGAAACTGAGTCAACTCTAACAGGGCTTTTCTGCTTCCAGAGCCTGTTTGGAGGTGGTGAGGACCGGGGATCAGAGAGTGTATAGAAAACTAGGGTCAGGCTAAGGGTGGGACTGGGGATTTGGAGCTGAGACCTGCAGGGTGAAGCTGGGCCTACTGTGTATAGTTAAAGGGCTGACCATCCTGACCACACGGCCCTGTGGCTGCTGCTTTTGAGGCGTGACTCGAGGGCCCCAATCTAGAGGGATCTACCCCACCTTGATGCAGGTTCTGGAAATTCCCATCTTGGAGTCACTTTTCTGGGGAGAGACGGTAAGGGCTCTTATTAAAGCATGTGTTAGACATGGATCAGGTAACATTTATAAAATACACACCTGTCGAGCGATTAGCAGTGTCAGAGTACTGAGTGACAATCAGCTGAGGGCAGGAGGGAGGCACTGAGGTCTGAACATGGGATACACCCAGGAGGTAAATGAGATTCCAAAATACAGAGCCAGGGCCCACATGAGGAGTTGGTGCTGCTGTGAAAAACCTCAGTTTTCCACAAGTGGGAGGAAGGGGGATCAGATAGGGGGCTATTTCCAACACATTTTGCCTAGTATACAATATACTATATCCCCATGGGGAGAAGTCTGCATTTATCCACTCCCTCACTCCCTCACTGTTCGTTGAGTATCAACATTGAAGATGATCTTCTAAGGGCTGGGGGGTGGGATGGGTAAGACAGCAAGCCAGATGACATCCAGTCCTGCCCTCCAGAGCACCAGCAAAGTGTCAACACTCCTGCACGGTCCATCGGGAGCCCACGGCCGACCAGCTCGAAGGCCCAGGATGCCCAGTGGAGCTGGCCTACCCTGGGTCTGCCCTGGGTATTACAGTGGCCCGGGAAGAAATCCCGGGCTGTTGTTTGGCTCAGCAAATGATTTTCACAGACATGAAGGAGAAAATGGGTCAGGGAGAATGTGTTTGGTATGAATCCGCTCCCTTTTCAAGCGGGAGAGCCTGCAGGAGAGGAGGAGCCAGCCCCTCTCCCCTCTGCTTCCATCTCACCGTGTGGCCACGGATCTCAGGGAGGAGTTGGGAAGACAGACACTCAGCCCTGCCACCCGCTCCCTCCTCATTGTTCACATGGCTCTCCGTGACCTGTGTCAAAATGAATTCCAGATTCCAGGGGGGGGATGTCCCTGGGAACCCAAGCATGTGGTGTCAGCGGGCACTCTGGGCCTATGACGTCATCAGCATTCCCAAGGAAAGCTGCCTGCAGCCCCCCAGTCTATAGATGGTGTCAGGATGCACAGAAACGGAACCCAAGAAGAGAAATACAGGCTCAACCCTCCCCCAGAGTAGGTGTTTTATTTCAGTAGTCACTAAGGACAAAAATCCTCTACGTATCAAAGATTAAAGGCTTTGGTTACTCTGAATTTGGTGGTGTGCTCAGTTCATGAGCTACTCTAATATTTTAAAAGCAGTTTGGATGTGATGTCTTTAATTTGCCTTGAATTAAATGCACACACACACACACACACAGACACAGCACCTGTCCTCAGTGCATAGTACCCTCTAAAGCAATGCTGGACTAGTTACACACATGCTACCAAACGTGCATGATGCATGTTTGTGTTCACCAGTATGGAAATGCCGTGTCAGTGGGGAACTCGGTGCTTATTCTTTATTGTGTTAAAACAGTTGAAATATAAATGGACCCTTTGAAAAGCACGTGCAAAAGCACTTTATTTCTGTCTGTCTGTCTGCCCCCAGTGATTTCAGCCAGGCACAGGTGGTCACAGTGTGCTACGTAGCCCATTGAACACGCTCTTCTACCTTTTTCTAAATCATGAGCAGCATCTTTTTGTTGGGGTGGATGAATGTTCTAGACAACAAGAGAAAAAAATTGGATGGAACATTAAGATGGAGTGTTAATTTAAACTTTTGACCTAACTATTATTTTATTTATCTCTTAAATTCTGTATGAAGTGATATTAGGCATTTAAATCTCAAAACTAGCATATACAAAGTATAGAACTTTGGTGGGGTTTCTTTGGCCCACAGGTTGCTACATTTGTAGATGAAAAAAATCACCTCCGGACTGGAAATCCTACTTTTTAGTTGCTTGCACTTTTATCCATACCTGTGCTGTAGTTCAACTCAAGAGCCATGCATATGATGAGTGTCTGCAGAGTGTTATTGAACGTTTAGTGGATATGGAGGGGCCAGGTACTGGGGATGTATAAAGAAGTAAACCGTTGTCCTAAACTGTAGTTGCCCCAAAGAAAATGTGATCAAACCTGTTATGGAGATATACACGGAGCTGTGGAAAGAAAGAATGAATTTCGCAGTGTGGTGAGTTGGACTTTGAAGCGTTGGCAGGTGTTACCAGCTGGGGAAGGGCATCTGAGGCAGAAGGAACACAGAGATGAAGGTACCAGTGGCGTGTTCATGAATCCATGTCACTGGGGGAAGAGGGCGTGCTTGAGGGCTGTAGCAGGAGCTGAGGAGGGGCTGCAGGGTACAGATTTAAGGGCCAGATATGCTCTACTTGGGAGTCTGGGTCTCATCCTACAGGCAGGTAGTTGTGAAAGGTTTGAAGGCATCTTAGAGGGTGATGAATGGATGACCCTAGAGAGAGGCAGAAAGTTCCACATGGGACATCCTGAAGGCAGCTTCTGACTTGCAGCTGAGACAGCCGTTGGCAGAGTCTGCCTCATAAACAGGAGGCCCAGAGCTGTAGCTCAGCAAAAGCCACCCAGTTCCCAATAGCTACTCACCCAGCAGGGCCCTGGAGAGAAAACCCAGCCGTAGCAGGCACCAAACCATAGGTTTCTGGTTCAAGGCATTTCTTCCAGCCTTCCCCTTTGGAGCTGCCATTGGTAATAATTAGTGATTAATTAATACACGTGCATTGTTGTTGGATTTTAAGAGGTATAGTTCTCAAAAGGAGATGCTTGAAAGTAGAAATATCTATCTTGTGAAAGATAGATTAGGAACATAGGCAGAAAGATAGGCAGGAACATAGTATATTCTGAACATTAGTTTTCTTTTTTCCTTACTAATCAAATACCCAGTTATCCACACCTAGGGACAGAAAATACCGCTGGTTGACCCACAAACCCAGAAGCCAAGTATCTCCCTCTCTTCCGCGGTAATTACTGAAATTGCTGTCTGTTGTTCCTTAAGAGATGTGATCACAGGCATGCTAGAGTCTTTGTGGCTGTCCCACTTCAAAGCACAGTACTTTAATAACCTTATGAGAAATGGGTTTTTGTTCTTTCCTATTCTATAGTATGCTCATAAATTTCTAAATTTGTCATGGTTAAATTGAACAGAAGAGTGATGTGGGGGAGGGGGTGGCTGGCCGTGGAGAGGGAGAAATTAAGGAGATTGTACAATATGACGCCAGTTCCACCAATGAAAACTATGGGATTGGGCTTCATAGGAAATGACCCTGGCTGGAGAAATATTGGAGAGTAGCTTTCCTGAATAATGACAAGCAAAAGCACTATCATTACTGAGCATTGTGTCACACGTGTGTTAAACCTGTCCACTGTAGTCTTATTTAGTGACTTAGTTCATTTGATCCTCACAGCAACCTATGACAGAGTTACCAGCGTTATCTCCTTTTTACAGATGAAGAAACTGAGACTTAAGAAGGTATCCAGGGACTTCCCTGGCAGTCCAGTGGTTAAGACTCTCCCTTCCATTGCAGGGGGTAAGGGGTCAATCCCTGGCTGGGAAACTAAGATCCCGCATGGAAAAAAAAAAGTATCCAAAGTCACATTGCTGGAGAGTAGCAAAGCCAGGATTTGTACCCAGATATACCAAGAGATCCTTGGAAAATCCTATTCTTCAGGTTCAGACTTTGAAACCATTTGTCAAACATTCAGCCTTCCTTCAACTGGAAAAGGATGAACTTAATAAACTGTCACTAAAATGTCCTTTTTGTTGGGAAATACACACTGATGTATTTAGGAGCAAAGAGGCAGCTTACTATCAAATAGTTTAAGAAGTAACAACACTATGAATGTACAGAAAGCAAAAATGGTAAAGCAAATGTGGTAAGATATTAACAAATTAGGAATCTGGGTGAATGGTGTATAGAGTTCTTTGTATTATTCCTGCAATTTGTTTTAAGTCTGAGATTATTTAAAAAATTTTAAAAACAACAACAAAAGCCTGTGAATAACATGCCTAGAGAAAACGATTCTCTGTCTTTTTCTGTTTTATAATATGCTTGTGAATTTCTAAATGTGTTTGGTTTAACTGGGCAGAACACCAGGACGATGATGAAGATGATGATGATCTGTGTGTGTATGTGTGGGTACGTAGGGGCCAGAAGTCTGGGATGTATCATACGATCATTTTACTCTGGTCTGGGCAGCAGCCTGCTTCTTTCAGTCCACGTGACAAAAGAAAAGTCGTAACTACATTTCACGGCTCTTAACCATCAGGTTATAAAGCAGCCCCTCCTGTCCTCCAGCCCGAGAGGTGGGAAGCAGGTCCTTCCAGGGAGCTTTACTAGGGACAGGCCTCTTTGTCCACTCCTGCTAAGACAGGGCAAAGAGGTTCATGTCATTTGAACTTTCAAAAGAAAAATGCTTTACCAGGGGAGTGCCAAGAAACCAGTGCAATTCGTTTAGCCTGATGATTATATAATATTACTTTGAGTCTAGAAAATAGGCTGCTGAAAAATCCTTTCACTGTTGCTTGTCTGAATTATTCCCTTACAACTTTTCATGAAGAACCAATTGATTAATTAGGACTTGCAAGGAGAAAGGGTCTCTCTCCCTTGATCTCTGGCCAAGAATTCCCTATAGCGCTGTCTGCTTGTTCCAAAATCTTGAGCTCTTTAACGACAGTGCACAGAAACCATTCATTCTGTCAGCTCACAGGGAGTTTAGAAACTGAGATGCGGGACTCCCTTGATGGATTCGGTTTGTAAGAGCAAAGGGACGGAGTGGATAGAGAGGAAGAAGGCAGGTGAGCTGAAGCTTGTCCCAGATCACTGTCCTTCACTCCAGTGGGGGACAAGTTTCCACGTGCAGCCTCTTAGGGTGAGCAGGAATCTTAGGCCTAATCTCTCAAAACCCTCCTGGATGGCTTAGAAATCCCTTTGTCACACAGGCATTTTGTCATAATGGTATTTGACCTGGTCATTTTTTCCAATAACAGTCCCTTGTGCTAAAAGAGGCGGAAAGGCAGGCTCTGAAATCCCAACGCCCTTTTTTTTTTCTCTCTTGGGACTGTAATTCTTCCACCTGTGTTAACATTAGTTTCTGCTTTATCGAGACAGAGGCCTTGTTTTGTTTATCTAGAGCAGGGTTTATCAACCTTGGTACTATTGATATATTGGACCAGATAATTCTTGTTGTAGGAGGCTGTCCTGTGCATTGCAGGATGTTTAGCAGCATCCCTGGCCTCTACCACCTAAAAGCCAGTAGTACCCTCCTTCCAATTGTGACAGCCAAAATTGTCTCCAGGCATTGGCAAATGTCCCCTGAGAGCAAAATCAGCCCTGATTGTGAACAGCTGATCTAGAAACTTCCTTAAGAATAGGGGTTTTCTGGCCTTCTTGGGAAACTACTGGGGACAGGAGAGGGACCAGAGCAAGCTGGAGGGCATTTGATTCAACGCTGGGCTAATGGAGGGACGAGAAATAGTTGTGATTTGATATCTGAGGCACTCTAGAAGTCGGGGTTTGTTGTATTACTCTGGGTGCTGGTTCTAAAGCATTAGGACTATGTCATATTCTGCACTGGCTGTTCACACAGAGTTTTGGAAAGCAGTCTCAGGGTCAGGGCAGTTTGGGAAGCTGACCTAGAGATACTAAGATTCAGATCACCGTGCCAAGGTTTTTGAATAATCAGAAATACGCATCTTAAGAATGTTTGGGAGAGTCCATCTGAGCCCCGCCTAGGGTGACTGCAGAGTTACCTAATCCTAGCTGTCTCTTTTCACTCTAATTAGAACTGCCTTCTCTGTGGAAGGTCACGAAACTCATCTTCTATATTCCAAGAACAGAGCTGTGGACCGCCCGGGGCGAATTTCCATGATTCTTCTAGTGTCCACTTTATATTTTCAAAAAAGTGCTGAGAAGGTTCATCCAAGAGAAAATATTTGCTATGCTTAAAATTAGGATTAAAAAAAAAAAAGTTTGGTCTTCTAGGGGACACTGTAACTTTAGCTAAAATAAGGAACAGAAACCAAAGAATTATGCTTCAGCACGTAGAGAGTACACGTAAGAGCATGAGACTGTGGAACTTGAATTGGGCATTTTATACAGGTTTTCATAATTCCTGGGGTCTCCTTTTCACTCTTGGGTTGGGGGAACAGTTCTGCTACACTTCATAAACTAACAATATAATATCAGGTTGTTGAGTAAACTGCTGTATGCTGCGGAAAGAATTTGACCAGATCAAGATATGTTTCTAACAAAATAACCTGCATAATTAATCAACTCTAACAAAATTTAATTCTCCTGTAATATTACTCTCCACTTAACATAGGTCTTTTTACTTTTAAAAATAATATCGTAGTTACCGAACACCTTGGAAGATGCAGATTAACATGTCTCTGTCAGAAGAACATGATAGGAGGCCTGGCGATTGGTAGGTTCATGACTATTTCTAGCCTGGACTCCTGTGATTGTCACTTGCCTCCACTATTCATTTTTCACCCAAGGCCAATTTTTTTTTTTTTTAAATAAATTTATTTATTTATTTTTGGCTGTGTTGGGTCTTCGTTTCTGTGCAAGGGCTTTCTCTAGTTGCGGCGAGTGGGGGCCACTCTTCATCACGGTGCGGGCCTCTCACTATCGCGGCCTCTCTTGTTGCGGAGCACAGGCTCCAGACGCGCAGGCTCAGTAGTTGTGGCTCACGGGCCCAGTTGTTCCGCAGCATGTGGGATCCTCCCAGACCAGGACTCGAACCCGTGTCCCCTGCATTGGCAGGCAGATTCTCAACCACTGCGCCACCAGGGAATCCCCACCCAAGGCCAATTCTGAGCTTTCAGAAATGTAACTCAGATCCTTCTCCTGCCTACAGCCCTCCACGTGCTTAGAATAAAATCCTAAACGTCTTCCCTGCTTACAAGGCCCTTGCCTGTGGGTCTCCCTCAAACCTCTGTGACTCCAGCACCAGCCTGGCTCTTCTGCCTCCAGGACTTTACCAGCTGCTCTCGCTGATCTGCCACACGTGCCCTCCAGATCTTGTGTGGCTGAGGCCTTGTCATTCACTTCTCTTCCCCTATGTCACTTCCGCAAAGAAGCTGGCCCACACCTTACCTTCTCTGTTTCAGCTTCTTCCCTTCTCTCCTTATCATTAGCTGAATTTATTTTACACTCATAGCATTTTATTCAAATGTCACCATACTATAGGTACTGTTCTGTTACTTGATTTTTTCCCCCTCTAACAATGTGTCTTAGAGTTCTTCCATGTCAGGCCTTCTTCATTGTTTTTAATGGCTGCATAATATTCCTTTAGATGTATATACCATAATTTGTCTAACATCTTTTATATTGATTTCTGATTTTTTACTATTACAGATAATGCTAAAGTGAAACATCCTTTTGAACACATCTCTGTGCACATGTGCAAGTTTTTTTCTGTAGTATTCGTTCCTGGAAGTGGAATTGCCAGGTCAGTGGTTATGCCCATTTGTCATTTTGATAGATGCTGACCTCCATATTGCTTTCCTAAAAGGCTTAATCAATTTGTACTCCCACCAACAGTGTGTTAGAATGCATACCTCCCTTCATCCTCACTGACACTAATTAGTATCATTTTTTTAAATTGCCTTAAGGGATACACAACAATGGTATCTCATTTCACATCAGAATCCTAATGGCCATCTTAAGATTGTTTCCTGCTGGTGCCCCCTGGAGTCATACCTCCAAGTCAGTTCAGGGAGAAGCAGCAAAAATCTCTGTGAGCTCTGAGAGTTTCATAAGACCAATGGAACCTTTCAGAACAGTCTCCTCCATCGCACCAGAAACCTCTGTGCCCCGTGCCAGCAGGGCTCAGTCCATAACCTGGAGAGCAGTGGGCCAGGCTGACATTTCCTGGATGCGGCTCTCTCTCCCATCCATCATCCGAACACAGCCGGCAACTCAGCTAATGCTCTAAAGTGAGTGGAAATCTGCCCAAGTGCAGCACACCCCACCCCCGCCCTCGGTCTTGGCTTCGCTGACATGACTCAGAACCCTTTCTTTGGTTTCACGTAAGGACAAGTGGAGATCAGGGTCTGGAAAGAGTCAGACTCCTGGTCTCCAGAGGTGGCTTCTCAAGCCGAGAGGGGCACATCTGCTCTCCTAAGGATAGGACAGGACGAGAGAGGTAGTGAGCGCCAAGAAAAACATCTCATTGGGGATACCGGCAAGCATTGCAGGTCGAAAGTAAGACTTCTCAAACTTCCTACTCCCACAGTGGCAAGGTGCATGTTTTTAGAAAGAGTTTTTGAATTTTTCTTGTTATAACTTTGGTTATAAGGAAAAAAAATCTCAGTTTTCCACCTTCCTACGTAGGGAAAAACCCTGCTATGAGACCCTTCCTTGTGTGTCTCCTTTACCCCTCATACAAAACACACTTCTGCCACTTCTGGTGACCAAATGTTTGGAGGTTTTTCTCCACAACAGGCAGTTTCTGCCCCACCGGCCTGGTGTCCTACAAATTATCTCACTTCTGACACTATCTATCCAGAGATAGCATCAGATCCCACAGGCTAAGGGCTCAGTCCCACAGGACTGTCCCATTCCCCCCAGACCCTAACCCTAACCCCTCACCTCGCTCCACACACATACTTCAGACACCAGTAGAAAGCTCACGTGCTTTCACCTCTGCTTCTGACCAAACTCTACAGATGCGAGGTTCTAAAAACTCCCTCCTTGGGTTAATTTGCTAGAGCAGCTCACAGAACCTAGGGAAACACTCACGTTCACCAGTTTATTAAAGGATACGATACAGATGAACAGCCAGCTGAAGAGATACACAGGGTGAGGTCTGGGAGGGTCCCGAGCGTAGGAGCTTCTGTCCCCGTGGAGCTGGGGTGTGTCACCCTCCCAGTGATATGTTCACCAGCCTGGAAGCTCTCTGAACCACCTACTACTGGGATTTTTATGGAGGCTTCCTCACGTAGGCACGATCAATTATTAATTCCATTTCCAGCCCCCTATCCCCTCTCTGGAGGATGGGGAGGGTGTGGGGGTGTGGAGCTGAAAATTCCAAGCTTTTAATCATGGCTTGGTCTTCCTGGTGACCAGCCTCCACCCAGGAGTCATCTGGGAACTCACCTAGAGTCACCTCATTAAAACAAAAGATTTTCCTTGTGCTCTCATTACTTAGGAATTTGCAAGGGTTTTAAGAGCCCTGTGTCACTGACGGGGTCAAGGACAAATACTAGAACAATAGATGCACCTAGTTTTCTCATCACTTAGGAAATTACAAGGGTTTTAGGAGCTCTGTGCCAGGAGTTGGGGGCACAGACCAATATATATATATTTTCTATTATCTCACACTTTCCTCCCCAAAGGAGTTGTTAGGCTTTCCCAAGAAAGAAAAGTATGGTCAGTGTTTCCTGGGCGCTGGTGCTATCCTGAGCTCTTTGCATCTACTATCTAACAATCCTGTGAGCTGAATAATTTTATTATCTTCAGCTTAGAGATGAGTCAGCAGCCAGAGCAGCTGAGTAACTAACCCAAGATCACCCAGCTAGTAATGCCTGGGGCAGGATTTTAAACACAGGTTCAACGACTGGGGCAGGATTTGAACCTAGAGCCTATAAAATTGTACTCCATTGCCTCCTAGGTCGGCTCGGTGTCCAAACTTAAGGAGTTGTAAAGGCTTTACTTTGGGGTGTTTATAAGTTATTGTACATTTCTTTACTTATAGGTTTCTTTAAAGAGGAAATTCCAAAATAACACTGGAATTACTTTTAAACTGTGTCATTTCTGTGACCCTGAAAAAGTCTAACACATGTACATTTTTTGTGAGCTGATTTCTTTTCTCCACTTCTGTGAGAGCTGATACTTGTTCTTTGGTTCACGTGCACGTAAAAGAAAAAGACGGCAAGATTCAGTGGTAGACCGGGCACCCTGGTGGAGGCAGGGTTAGGGTGACAACTATATTGATTTACTCCTGCTGCTGTAATCAATTATCACAAACTTTTTGGCTTAAAGAAACAGAAATTTATTATCTTGTGGTCTGGAAGTCCTAAAATCAAGGTGTGTTCTTCCTGGAAGCTCTGAGGGAGATCTGCTCCCTCGCCTTTCCCAGCTTCCAGAGGCCGCCTGCATTCCTGGTCCCATGGCTCCTTCCTCCATCTTCAAATCTCCCTCTGATTCTGTTGTTACATCTCCTCTGAGTCTCACCCTCCTGCCTTCCCTCTGTGATTTCATGGGACTCCCCTGGATAATACAGGAAAATCATCCTGTCTCAAGATCCTTAATTTAAGTCACATCTGCAAAGTCCCTTTTGCTATGTTAAGGTAACATATTTTCGGGTTCCAGGGATTAGGACATGGACATCTTTCGAGGGCCATTTTTTATTTGTTTGTTTGTTTGTTTTTGCGGTACGCGGGCCTCTCACTGTTGTGGCCTCTCCCATTGCGGAGCACAGGCTCCAGACGCGCAGGCTCAGCGGCCATGGCTCACGGGCCCAGCCTCTCCGCGGCATGTGGGATCTTCCCGGGCCGGGGCACGAACCCGTGTCCCCTGCATCGGCAGGCGGACTCTCAACCACTGCGCCACCAGGGAAGCCCTCGAGGGCCGTTATTTAGCATAACACACCAACCGTCTCAGTTTGCTGGGGACTGAACGGTCTTCCCGATCATAGAACTTTTAGTGCTAAAACTAGGAAAGTTTTGGGCAAAACTGGGCAGTCAGTTGCCCTAGCTAAGGGGGCCCTTATTTCCAGAAGATATTTCTACTGACTCTTGGGGAAGCAGAGAGGAAAGATGAACACAAATAAGAAAGCTGTGAAGAAAACAGCGTTTTTCCAATAGCGTTCTGTAGGAGAACAGCAACTTTTAACCTTTAAGAAATCCTACCCTGCACTACAGCCTCAGGAGGACCACGTCCTTACAAAAAAGGAAATTTCTTGGCCTCATGTTCTCCACTTGTTTTACTTAATAAAGGCAAAGCTATTTCCTCAATAAATCCTACTGCAAAGCCTGAATTATCCCTAAATAAGAAGCCATTCAAAAAGGTTAATGGTTAATGAAGTGTGGAGTAACAGACTTGTAGTTAAAAATAGAGCCTGATTCCATGCAAATGACAGAGACTCGTCTCCTTAATGTGAAGCTAAGGTGAGTTTTCTACATCATGTGTCCTCCTCCTACCTTTATTCCTTCCCCCTCACCTTCCACTCTAGCCACGCCTCCCTCCCCAATCCACCCACCCACCCAGTTATATTTAGTATTACAGTCTGCAGGGTTCTGAAATAATTCTCTCATGTGTTTGTGAGTCTCACTGAAGGGTTCTTGTATATATTTAGCTCTCTATTTCTGAGGCAATAAATAGAAAAAAGCTTTTTCAACAGTGGGTGAATTCCAAGAAGCTTGTAGCCTGGTCCTGGTTTGAAAGGGGTGACGGCTGGAGATCTGGAGGTGGGATGGAGGGGGGCTTTTCAAGTGGAACGGATTTGAATGGAGACTTCTGGGGTGGCACATGGCAGCTGGGACGTATGAGAGGTTCACCCCAGCACTGCCTGTCAGAAGTGAGAGTTGAGGAAATGAGGGTCATAAATCATTTCCCAGCTGTGAAGACAAAGGGACTCCAATCCTCCCAAGCTAGAGGTAGCGGAGCAAATAAGATCGGTGGTAAAGAGGGAGTGACTGTGCCACACTGTTTCTCCCTGCCAACCAGTTCAGGGCTGCAAAAGCCAGACAAATGGTTAAAAATCCAGGAACTAGAGGAAAGCCAAGCATGCAAGGGGTTCTGGGAAGCACTGATTACTTTCCTGGGTCGGTTCATACAGCCTGAGGCATGCGCAGTGGGGGTGGGGGGGGCAGCTGGTGAGAGTTGACAGATGGTCAATAGGAGACTGGATTCTGTGTCCAGGGGAGCTTCTCAAGGTTTCCAGGGCTGCTCTGCACATGACTGTGTTCAGGGACCTCAGCCTGATCCCCATGTGCATCCAAGCTCAGACCACCTCTTCTGCTGGTCAGCCGCTAGCCACAGACACTGGGCAGAAGAATGCACCGGATCTGGGCATGCTGTCACCTCCTCGGGAAACGTAGCTTCCATCACGTGCCTTCCCGAGTCAGATAGGCGGGACTAAGACGCTTTCACTGTGAAGAAAAATCTGTGCTCTCATGACCTCAAGGGGCTTCATATTTCATTGCTTCTCCTAGAGTTGCAGGTAACGGGTTTGAGGAAGGGGAGAGGCCACTGGGTGAATCCAGTGAGGGGTGAATCCACATCCTCTCCCCCAGTTCCACTGGGGCACAATGGTATGCACTTGTAGATGGCTAGCAAGGGCAGGGCTGATTCATGAAGAGCTCAGCTAACTGCTCCCTGGGGTAAGTCTGTAAATCCCTGGGGGGGAGTAAGCCTGCTGCACTTATTTTAGGGGGCTCTTAGCCCACTCAGCTAATGATGTCCAAGGGGTGGCATGGTGGGCTCCCATTGTCCCACCCATGGATCAACGTCAGAGAAAATACCACTCTTTCCTACTCATTTCAGACTCAAGTAGGAATCTCACTTGACAACTGTCTTATGCCTTAGGCTGGACAACTCAGAGAGGCTGGTATGACTGACTGTTTCACCCAGCCAGGGGCGTGTGATCGCCCGGCTCCCTGCTTCCCAAAAGGATTGAGACTGGAGGATTTGGGACTAGAGGAAGATCCAGAAAGATGCTCAAGTCGTTTGGGGGACACCCTCAGTGACAGTGGCTGAAAATGGTATCATTGCTTTTCAAAGAAGCCAAGCCATAGAGCCTGGAGACTCCACTCATGACTCAGTTCATCTGCTCACATCGCCTTGTCCCCCTGGAATGAGTGTCTTTCTTCTGTTTCAAAATGTAGGCTTTGCTATTATTTAGGTGTGGCAAGGCCAACAGATCAGGAGATGATTGCCATTGAAAAGATACGTATACTCACAGATCCCAAGAGGAGAGGACATGACAGGTTTCAGGGGTGGGGGGCCACATGGGGAAGCACCAGGGCCAGTCAGGAGGCAGAGAGATGGGGTGAGACATGGGGAAGAGCCTTTGTTGTGGTTTCTGTAGGAAGGGGGAGAGGCAGGGTAAGCAGGATTGGCTAGTGTGAATGATTTCAACAGGCTCTGTGACATAGGAGCTGTCTCTAGTATGGTACCTGGCTCTGGGGTGATTAGGGCAGGGGAATAGTGGCCCTAAGTGTGAGAGCCAGATGGAGGCAGTGGTACGGGAAGGGTGCATTCTAGAGTGAGTTGTTTTCCATCTCTAGGATAAGTTGTTTACTATCTCTAGGAACTGGCAAACTCTTGGAGGGTGGCCCTTCCAGGGTCAGCAAGGGCCCAGATGTTAAAGCATCAGAAAACAGAAAATTAAAAGACAGAGTGAATATACCTTCCTCTTCTCTGCTGTCAGGACCCAGCTCAAGTCTCATCTGTTCTAGGAAAGCTTCCCAGGCCACCCCATCCCACTGGGATTGCTCCCTCCCCTGAAGTCCTATAGCACTTAAGGTCTCTGCTGTTCATTTTGGTATTGATTAAGCAGAGGATGCCATGTCCTTGCATTGAAAACCTAAGCTCCCTAGAGATAGGGATTGTGTCTTTTACTTCTCTATGTCCCCTATAGCACCTGGCAAAGAGCCTTGAACATAATAAACACTCATTAAATTTTTGTTAGGGAATGCCCGAGGTTCAGTTTGCTAGGCCACAAGGATGGTTCCCTTAAAAATATTTTTTTTTAGCCCCTGAGCAGGAATAACTCTGCCTAGAGGGACTCACAGTTTGTTTTCTTCCTTTATTAGCAAGTGCTTTCTGAGATTTAGAATGTTTACAAATCCAAACTGCCTTTGTGAAATTCACAAACAAGGAAAATGCAGGCAGCTCTAGCTGTGAATACAACTCAGAAAAGATCATTTCTAATTGCAGCTGAAAAGGAAAAATCAAGTTAGTATTGATGTCCTGACCACAGTGTTTCCTCCATTAACTGCCTGGAAGAGGAGAGTAGATTACGCATCAGCCAGGTTCACTGAGTAGCCAGGAGGCAGACGAGACATGTCTGTTTCATGTCTCATGAACTATTATTAATGGACAAATCACCTGTGTTATGTCTATCCTCAGCTGGTGGGTCCAGCACAGCCTGTCGGGAAGGTAAATTTACCTGGTTCCAAGTGGCCTGGAATGAGTTGTGAGACACAGTGGATCCTTGGGTACCAAGGACAGGACATGACAATGCCACTGGGAGCCTCGGGCTCCTCCTCTGTGAGACTAGGAGCAAGGAAAGTAGACCAAATGGAGGGTGGGTCAGACCAGCATGTAAAATGTGAGAGTGATTTGGTTCTGTCCCCGGGACAGAGCTGACGGACAACAATAGACCACAACTTGGGAAGCTTGGCATGAAATTAAATTCCAGGGCCCTAGCTACGGCTTTGCCAGTGGGTTACCTGCCAGTGTTGAGAAATGCCCTTGTCATGCAAAGTGGTGGTAGTGGTGGAGTCGAGGAGGGAGGAGAACTTCTTTTGTGGGTACCCTACCATTGCGGGGGCTGCCCCACCTGTCTGTAGTCCCTTGCTATTCAAAATATAGTCTACACACCAGCAGCACTGGTCTTATTTGGGAGCTTATTAGAAATGCTGCATCTCAGGCAGGGCCAGGAGTGGGGTGAAGCCAAGGGGGATGGCCCCCTCCAGTGCAAAATTTAAGGGGGCACCCCGAAACTCAGTAATCAAAATAAATAATATTTTTAAAAATCAAAATTAATGCAAAAACCCATGATGAAGAAAATATCTTTTTTTTTTTTTTTTTTTTTGCGGTACGTGGGCCTCTCGCTGTTGTGGCCCCTCCCGTTGCGGAGCACAGGCTCCGGACGTGCAGGCTCAGCGGCCATGGCTCACGGGCCCAGCTGCTCCGTGGCATGTGGGATATTCTTGGACCGGGGCACGAACCCGTGTCCCCTGCATCGGCAGGCGGACTCTCAACCACTGCACCACCAGGGAAGCCCGAAAATACCATAATTTTAAATGAAGAAAGGATCTGACCCAGCACTTGAATGATCCTGCCCCTCTCACCTCACCCTAATCAAGGCCCTGATCTCAGGCCCCACTCAGACCCTTGAAATCAGAATCTACATCCTAAAAAGATCCCCAGAGGATTTACATGGACATCAGCTTGAGAAGCACTGCTTTCAATGACACCTCCCGGCCTTAACAACCCCAAATCTTGGAATCCAGATAGTAACAAAACTGCAAAGGGATGAGGAGAGATAAATTTCCAGAAGCATCTAACCCCCGAGTTTTCTAGCCATTTGCTTGGATTTGCACACTGCCACCTTAAAATTATACATTGTTTGGTGGTTTAGTGTGAATTCTTTAAAAACATTTTCTTTTGAACCAAATATAGATTCATAGGGAGTTGCAAAGATAGTACCGAGAGATCCCATGTGCCCTTCACCCAGTTTCCTGAAATGCTTACATTTTATGTAACTACAGTACAATAGTAAAATGAGGAAATTGACATTGGTATAAAGTGTACGTGTAGTTATATGTGATTTTATCACATGTGTAGATTCATGTAACCAACGCAATTAAAATACAAAACGAGTCCACCACCACAAAGATATCCCTAGAGCTACAGCTTTATAGTCACTCCCACTTCCTTTTCCCGTACCCCCATCCCTAACCTTTGGCAACCACTAATCTGTATAATTTCTGAGAATGTTATGTAAATGGAATCATACAGTATGCAACCTTTAGAGATTGGCTTTTTTTCACTCAGTGTGATGAACTGGTGATCTATCTCAATTGTTGCATTTATCCTTTTTCCTTTTTGTTTGTTCCAAATCAGTTTGTTCCTTTTTTGTTGCTAAGTAGTATTCCATGGTATGGATGTACCACAGTCTAACCATTTAGCTATTGTAGGCCATTTTATTTGTTTACTGTATTTGGTTGTTACAAATAAAGCTAATATGAACAATCATGTACAGGTTTTTATGTAGACATGGTTTGATTTCTTTGGGATAAATACCCAGGAGTGCAACTGCTGAGTAATATGGTAAATGTATGTTTAGTTTTTTAAGAAACTGCCAAACTAGTTTTCAGAGTAGCTTGCCATTTCACATTTCCACCAGCAATGTACAAGGAACCCAGTTTCTCTACATCCTTGACAGCACTTGGTATTGTCATTCTTTTTTCTTATAGCCATTCTATTAGTGAATAGGTATATCTCCTCATGGTCTTAATGTACATTTCCTCATGCTTAGGGGTACTAAACATCATTTCATGTGTTTATTTGCCATCCATCTGTCCTCTTCAGTAAAATGTCTTTTCACGTCTTCTGCCCATTTTCTAATTGGATTGTTAGTTTTTTTACTGTTAAGTTTTGAGGGTCCTTTCTATGCTCTAAATATGAATCCTAAGACATGTGGATTGCAAATATTTTCTCCCAGCTTATAAATTGTTTTTTTAATCCTCTTAATAGGGTCTTTTGTAGAAAAAAAAAGTTGTTTATGAAAGTCCAATTTATTGCTTTTTTTTCTTTTATACATCCTGTTTTTGGTGTCATGTCTTAAGAGTCTTCACCAAGCCCTGGACCCAGAGATTTTCTTGCATATTTTCATCTAAAAGTTTTATAGTTTTACATAATTTAAATCTATGATTCATTTTGAATTAACTTTTGTATAGAGTGTTTTTGTTTTTATTTTGTTTTTGGTCTATGGCTGTCCAGTTGCTCCAGCACCCTTTATTGAAAAGACTACCCTTCCTCCATTGAATTGTTTTTGCACCTTTGTCAAAATTCAGTTGGCCATCCTTGTATGGGGCTGTTTCTGGACTCTCTGTTCTAGTTCATTGATCTATGTGTCTACCTCTCTGCAAATACCTCACACTCTTGATTACTATAGTTGTATAATAAGGTTTAAAATTTAGACAGATAGATTTTCTCACTTTATTCCTCTTTTTTAAAAAATGGTATTAACTATTTCAGCTCCTTTACCTTTCCATATAAATTTTAGAATTATTTTGTCTTCATTTATGCAAAAAAGAAATTTTGCTGAGATTTTGATAGGAAGTACATTAAATTTATATATTAATTTGGGAAGAATTAATATCTTTGCTATGTTGAGTCTTTTAATCCATAAACACAGTATGTCTCAACATTTTGTTAGATCTTCTTTGATTCTTTCATCAGCATTTTGTAGTTTTTAGCATATAAGTTCTGTATAAGTTTTATTATATTTATTCCTAAGTATTTTATTTTTTGAAAGGTTATAAGTCATCCTGTATTTTAAATTTCAGTTTCCATGTGTTTTTTTGCTAGCATATAGAAATACAATTGATTTTCTTATGTTGATCTTATATCTTATGATCTTACTGAACTCACTTATTAGTTCTTGGAGTTTCCTTGTAGATTTCTTGGGATTTCTAAGTAGACTTTCATGCCATATGCAACAGAGATAGGTTTTTTTTTTTTTCTTTTGATCTCTTTGTCTTTGATTTCTTTTTCTTGCTTTGCTGAGCTAGCTAGAACTTCCAGTACCATGTTGAATAGCAGTGGTAAGAGCAGCTGTCCTTGCCTTGTTCCTGATCTCAGGGAGAAAGCATTCAGTCTTTCGTCATTAAGTATGATGTTTGCTGTAGGTTTTCATGGATGTTCTTTATCATGTTGAAGAAGTTCCCTTCCATTCCTACTTCTCTGAGTTTTTATCATGAATGAATGTTGAATTTTGTCAACTGCTTTTTCTGCATCAATTGATATAATCATGTGATTTTTCTTCTTTAGCCTGTTAATGTGATGAATTACACTGAATGATTTTTCAAATATTGAAACAGCCTTCCATCACTGGATTACATGCCACTTGGTCATGGTGTATAATTCTTTCTATATATAGCCAGCTTCTATTTGCTAATACTTTGCTAATGATTTTTGCATGTTTTGTACTCTGCCTGGTTTTGATGTCAGAGCAATAGTGACTTCATAAAATGAATTGGAAAGGGTCCCCTTCTTTTCTATTTTTTAGAAGAGACTCTAGAATTTTTTTTAAGTTTCAGTTTTAGTAAGGTGTAATTGACATATACAATTTTAAGATAAAGTGTACATCGTGTTAATTTAAGTATACATTGTCAAAGGATTCCTCTCATGTAGTTAATTAACACATCTGTCACCTCACATATTTACATTTTTTTGGTGAGAACATTTAAGTTCTACTCTCTTAGCAAATTTAAATTAGATAATACAGTGTTATTGCAATACTGTGATTTATAAGAAATATAGATGTGGTCATTCAGATGTCCACATACATGTTTCTCATGTATATTTGGTCTTTGTGCACAGTTTCTGGCTCACAGCTCCCCAAACCCTTGGAATTTCCTGAGTAATAAGAACAATGGAGGCATCCTTTGTTATAATACTTGGTCTCTTGCTTCAGTTCCTTTCCACCACAACTAGGCTAATGTTGATGAGGTGACTTTTGGAAAGCAACTAAGAGAAGAAGATAGGAACTTTCAGCACCACCGTCTGATTTCTGGGGAAGAGGTGGGGATGTAGGTTGAATCAGTCACCAATAGCCAATGATTTAATCATTCATGCCTAAATAATGAAGCCTCCATTAAAAACCCAAAAAGCAAGGGGTTTGAAGACCTTCTAGGTTGGGGAACCAGAATGCTTCCACATACCACTGTGCCATGCCCCAAATTCCATGAGACCCCCAAACTCCACAAGTACAGAGACTCCTTTGTTCTGGACCCCACCATATGTATCTCTTCTTCTGGCTGTTGATTTGTATGTATCCTTTAATACCCTTTGTAATAAATTGATAATCTGGTAAGTAAACGGGTTTCCTGAGTTCTGTGAGTTGCTCTAGTAAATTAATCAGATAAACGAGGTGGTTGTGGGAGCCTCTGATTTATAGCCAGTTGGTCAGAAATACAGGTAACAACCTGGACTTGTGACTGGCATATGAAGTCCAAGGAGTGGGTCATGGGAAACTCCAGTTTGTAGCCGCGTGGTCAGTCAGAAGCACAGTAACAACCTGAGCTTGGAATTTGTCATCCGAAGGGGAGGAGGCAGTCTTGTAAGACTGAGCCCTTAATCTGTGGGATGCAAAGCTCTCTCCAGGTAGATGAGTCAGAATTGGGTTGAATTGTAGGACACCCCACTGGTGTCCAAGAATTGCCTGGTGGTACGGGAAACACACACACACATGCACACACACACACGCACACACATTGGAATTGGGTGTTAGACTCATTTTACTTATCAATCAATTATAGTCACCATGTTTTACATTAGATCCTTCTGTGGCATTGGTTTTCATTCTTCTTTAAATGTTTGGTGAAATTCTCCAGTAAAACCACATGGGCATTATGCATTTTTATATTCAGAATTTGACTTGATATCCTCATAACAACCTTGGAAAGAAGGCATTTAACAGATATGGCAACTTAACGCTCAGAGAAATTAAGTGACTTACCCAAGATCCAGAAGTCCTATGATCCCAAGTTCACTGTTGTTTCCACAGTACCACAGTTCCTGAGTTAGATATCACTAGACTTTTCAAGCATTTAGAACTTATATGGGAAACAAAGAAAGAGTAATTGTATCTGCTCCTTGGCCACTTATGTTTAGCTGGGTTCCAGTTTCTTTCTTTTTTTTTTTTTTAATTGATCTTTATTGGAGTATAATTGCTTCGCAATACTGTGTTAGTTTCTGTTGTACAACAAAGTGAATCAGCCATATGCATACATATGTCCCCATATCCCCTCCCTCTTCAGCCTCCCTCCCTCCCTCCCTATCCCACATCTCTAGGTCATCACAAAACACGGAGCTGATCTCCCTGTGCTATGCTGCTGCTTCCCACTAGCTATCTATTTTACATTTGGCAGTGTATATATGTCCATGCCACTCTCTCACTTCACCCCAGCTTCCCCCTCCCCCACGCCGTGTCCTCAAGTCCATTCTCTACGTCTGCGTCTTTATTCCTGCCCTGCCACTAGGTTCATCAGTACCATTTTTTTTTTTTAGGATTCCATATATATGTGTTAGCATATGGTATTTGTTTTTCTCTTTCTGACTTACTTCACTCTGTATGACAGACTCTAGGTCCATCCACCTCACTACAAATAACTCAATTTCGTTTCTTTTTATGGCTGAGTAATATTCCATTGTATATATGTGCCACGTCTTCTTTATACATTCATCTGTCGATGGACATTTAGATTGGTTCCATGTCCTGGATATTGTAAATAGTGCTGCAATGAACGTTGTGGTACATGTCTCTTTTTGAATTAAGGGTATATGCTCAGTAGTGGGATTGCTGGGTCATACGATAGTTCTCTTTTTAGATTTTAAGGGACCTCAATACTGTTCTCCATAGTGGTTGTATCAATTTACATTCCCATCAACAGTGCAGGAGAATTCCTTTTTCTCCACACCCTTTCCAGCATTTATTGTTTCTAGCTTTTTTGATAATGGCCATTCTGACCAGCATGAGGTGATACCTCATTGTAGTTTTGATTTCCATTTCTCTAATAATTAGTGATGCTGAGCGTGTTTTCATGTGCCTCTTGGCCATCTGTATGTCTTCTTTGGTGATATGTCTATTTAGGTCTTCCACCCATTTTTTAGTTGAATTGTTTGTTTTTTTTGATATTGAGCTCCGTGAGCTGTTTGTATATTTTGCAGATTAATCCTTTGTCCACTGTTTCATTTGCAAATACTTTCTCCCATTGTCTTTTCATCTTGTTTATGGTTTCCTTTGCTGTGCAAAAGCTTTGAAGTTTAATTAGGTCCCATTTGTTTATTTTTGTTTTTATTTCCATTACTCTAGGAGGTGGGTCAAAAAAGATCTTGCTATGGTTTATTGTCAAAGTGTGCTTTTCATGTTTTCCTCTAAGAGCCTTATAGTGTCCGGTCTTACATTTAGGTCTTTAATCCATTTGGAGTTTATCTTTGTGTATGGTGTTATATAGTGTTCTAATTTCATTCGTTTATATGTAGCTCTCCAGTTTTCCCAGCACGACTCATTGAAGAGGCTGTCTTTTCTCCATTGTATAGTCTTGCCTCCTTTGTCATAAATTAGGTGATCATATGTGCATGGATTTATCTCTGGGCTTTCTATCCTGTATCATTGATCTATATTTCTGTTTTTGTGACAGTACCATACTGTCTTGATTACTGTAGCTCTGTAGTATAGTTTGAAGTCAGGGGTCCTGATTCCTCCAGCTCCGTTTTTCTTTCTCAAGATTGCTTTGGCTATTCAGGGTCTTCCGTGTTTCCATACGAATTGTAAAATTTTTTGTTCTAATTCTGTGAAGAATTCCACTGGTAATTTGATAGGGATTGCATTGAATCTGTAGATTGCCTTGGGTAATATAGTCATTTTCTCAATATTGATTCTTCCAATCCAAGAACATGGTATATTTCTCTATCTGTTTATGTCATCTTTGATTTCTTCCATCAGTGTTTTATAGTCTTCTCAGTACAAGTCTTTTGCCTTCTTAGGTAGATTTATTCCTAGGTATTTTATTCTTTTTGTTGCAATGGTAAATGGGATTGTTTCCTTAATTTCTCTTTCTGATTTTTCATTGTTAGTGTAAAGGAATGCCAGAGATTTCTGTGCATTAATTCTGTATCCTACAACCTTACCAAATGCATTGATTAGTTCTTGTAGTTTTCTGGTGACATATTCAGGATTTTCTATGTATAGTATCATGTCATCTGCAAACAGTGACAGTTTTACTCCTTCTTTTCCAATTTGTATTCGTTTTATTTCTTTTTCTTCTCTGATTGCTGTGGCTAGGACTTCCAATACTATATTGAATAAGAGTAGTGAGAGTGAACATCCTTGTCTTGTTCCTGACCTTAGTGGAAATGTTTTCAGGTTTTCACCATTGAGTATGATGCTTGCTGTGGGTTTGTCATATATGGCCTTTTTATGTTGAGGTAGGTTTCTTCTGTGCCCATTTTCTGGAGAGTTTTTATCATAAATGGGTGTTGAATTTTGTCAAAAGCTTTCTCTGCATCTATTGACATAATCATATGGTTTTTATTCTTCAGTTTGTTAATATGGTGTATCACATTGATTGATTTGTGTATATTGAAGAATCCATGTATCCCTGGGATAAATCCCACTTGATCATGGTATATGATCCTTTTAATATGTTGTTGGATTCTGTTTGCTAGTATTTTGTTCAGGATTTTGCATCTATGTTCATAAGTGATATTGGTCTATAGTTTTCTTTTTTTGTGATATCTTTTTCTGGTTTTGGTATCAGGGTGATGGTGGCTTTGTAGAATGAATTTGGGAGTGTTCCTCCCTCTGCAATTTTTTGGAAGAGTTTGAGAAGGATCAGTGTTAGCTCTTCTCTAAATGTTTGATAGAATTCACCTGTGAAGCCATCTGGTCCTGAACTTTTGTTTGTTGGAAGATTTTAAATTATGGTTTCAATTTCATTATTTATGATAGGTCTGCTTACATTTTCTAATTATTCCTGGTTCAGTCTTGGAAAATTTTACCTTTCCAAGAATTTGTCCATTTCTTCGTGGTTGTCCATTTTATTGGCATATAGTTGTTTGTAGTACTCTCTTATAATTCTTTGTATTTCTGTGGTGTCAGTTGTGATTTCTCCTTTTTCATTTCTAATTGTTGGATGTGCGTCCTCTCCCATTTTTTCTTGATGATTCTGGCTAAGGGTTTATCAATTTTGTTTATCTTCTCAAAGAACCAGCTTTTAGTTTTATTGATCTTTGCTATTGTTTTCTTCGTTTCTATTTATTTCCGCTCTGATCTTTATGATTTCTTTCCTTCTACTGACTTCGGGTTTTCTTTGTTCTTCTTTCTCTAGTTGCTTTAGGTGTAGGGTTAAATTGTTTATTTGAGATTTTTCTTGTTTCTTGAGGTGAGATTGAATTGCTATAAACTTCCCTCTTTCTTAGAACTGCTTTTGCTGCATCCCAGAGGTTTGGGGTCATCGTGTTTTCGTTGTCACTTGTTTCTATGTATTTTTTTATTTCTTCTTTGATTTCTTCAGTGATCTCTTGGTTATTTAGTAGTGCACTGTTTAACCTCCATGTATTTGTATTTTTTACAGTTTTTTTCCTGTAATTGATTTCCAATCTCATACTGTTGTGGTCAGAAAAGATGCTTGATATGATTTCAATTTTCTTAAATTTTCTGAGGCTTGATTTGTGACACAAGATGTGATCTATTCTGGAGAATGTTCCATGTGCACTTGAGAAGAAAGTGTATTCTGCCACTTTTGGGTGGAATGTTCTATAAATATCAATTAGATCTATTGGGTCTACTGTGTCATTTAAAGCTTGCGTTTCCATATTTATTTTCTGTCTGGTTGTAAGTGAGATGTTAAAGTCCCCCACTATCATTGTATTACTGTCAATTTCCCCTTTCATGGTTGTTAGCCTTTGCCTTTTGTATTGAGGTGCTCCTATGTTGGGTGCATAAACATTTATAGTTATTATATCTTCTTCTTGGATTGATCCTTTGATCATTATATAGTGTCCTTCCTTATCTCTTATAACAATCTTTATTTTAAAGTGTATTTTATCTGATATGAGTATTGCTACTCCAGCTTTCTTTTGATTTCCATTTGCATGGAATATCTTTTTCCATCCCCTCACTTTCAGTCTGTATGTGTCCCTAGGTCTGAAGTGGGTCTCTTGTAGACAGCATATATATGGGTCTTGTTTTTGTATCCATTCAGCCAGTCTGTATCTTTTGGTTGGGGCATTTCATCCATTTACGTTCAAGGTTATTATCGATATGTATGTTCCTATTACCATTTTCTTAATTGTTTTGGGTTTGTTTTTGTGGATCTTCTTCTTCTCTTGTGTTTCCTGCCTAGAGAAGTTTCTTTAGCATTCGTTGTAAAGCTGGTTTGGTCATGCTGAATTCTCTTAGCTTTTGTTTGTCTGAAAAGCTTTTGACTTCTCCGTTGAATCTGAATGAGATCCTTGCTGGGTAATCTTGGTTGTAGGTTTTTCTCTTTCATCACTTTAAGTATATCCTACCACTCCCTTCTGGCCTGCAGAGTTTCCACTGAAAAATTAGCTGATAACATTATGGGGATTCCTTTGTATGTTATTTTTTGTTTTTTCCCTTGCTGCTTTTAATATTTTTTCTTTGCATTTAATTTTTGTTAGCTTGATTAATATGTGTCTTGGTGTGTTTTTCCTAGGGTTTATCCTCTGTGGGACTCTCTGTGCTTCCTGGACTTGGGTGGCTATTTCCTTTCCCATGTTAGGGAAGTTTTCCACTGTAATCTCTTCAAATATTTTCTCAGTCCCTTTTTTTTTCTCGTGTTTCTCTGGGACCCCTATAATTTGAATCTTGGTGCATTTAGTGTTGTCCCAGAGGTCTCTGAGATTGTCTTCAATTCTTTTCATTCTTTTTCTTTATTCCGCTCCTTGGCAGATATTTCCACTATTTTGTCTTCCAACCCACTTATTCATTCATCTGCCTCAGTTATTCTGTTATTGATTCTTTCGAGTGTAGTTTTCATTTCAGTCATTGTGTTGTTCATCTCTGTTTGTTTTTTCTTTAGTTCTTCTAGATCTTCTAGAAACGTTAAACATTTCTTGTATTTTCTCAATCCGTACCTCCATTGTATTTCTGATTTTCTGGATCATCTTTACTATCATTACTCTGAATTCTTTTTCAGGTAGATTGCCTATTTCCTCTTCATTTATTTGGTCTTGTAGGTTTTTACCTTGCTCCTTCATCTTTGACATAGATTTTTTGCCATCTCATTTTTTTCCTTTTTTTTATGAGTGAGATTGTGTTCCTGTCTTACTGGTTGTTTGGCCTGAGGCTTCCAACACTGTAGTTTGTAGGCTGTTGGGTAGAGCTGGGTCTTGGTGCTGAGATGAGGACCTCCAGGAGACCTCACTCTGAACAATATTCCCTGGTGTCTGAGGTTCTCTGTTAGTCCAGTGGTTCAGACTTGGAGCTCCCATCTCAGGAACTTCAGCCTGACCCCTGGCTCATGAACCAAGATCCTGCAAGCTGGGCATGGCAGCAAAAAAAAAAAAGAAAAGGTGAACAATAACAAAGTAAAAAATAAAATTAGACTAGGAAAGTAACCACTATGGTAGAAAAAATATAAAAATAAAAGTATAGATGAAACGACAACCAGAAGGTAAAACAGAACCACAATAGTAAAAAGGAGGAGGAGAAAAAAGGTGGAAAACGCCTTGGCTGTGGAGGGCGGGGCCTAAGCAGTGGCGAGGTTTCGGCACTGGGTGGGGCCTATGCTTAGTAGCCACAGGGCTGGAAAAGGCAGGGGTGGGGTGGGGTAGAGATTAGGCTCAACAGAACAGAAGGGGCCCAGGCGTGCCTCCCACCTCTGGTCTCAGAGCGGGGGGGCGGGGGGGGCACCCCACCTGGCAGCCCAGCAGGCTTCCTGGGCTCTAGTGGGCAGGACAAATGCCCTCCATTCCTCTCTTGCTCCTCCTGTCCTGGAGGGTTCCTCCCACCTGCCTCTCCTGATCTCTCCCAGCCTCTAAGCCCCCAGGACCAACCCAGCCCGGAGGGAACCTCTGAGGGCATAGGACCCAGCCAGAGAGAGCCAGGCAGACTTCCCTGGCCGATTGGGCAGTGGAAATGCTGGGCCCCCTCCCCCCTGATCCAAGCCGCCGAGGGTCCCTCCAGGCATGGGAAGCCCTCCCCCGTCTCAGCCACCCCTCAGGGGTGCTGGTCCTGTCTGGACTCCACTTCTCTTCCACCCTCAGTCCCCCCATGTCCTACCGGTTTGCTTGGGGGTTCTTCCCACCTCCTTGGGTGTTGGGGTCTCCCACTAGTGTCCGGCAGGCACCCTAGTTGTGGGGAGACACGAACTCTGCGTCTTCCCACACCACCGTCTTGACTCCTCCAAGATTAAGTCCCTCCAGTTTCTTACTTGCCTGACATTCCATTCAAATTAGAGGATACTAAGGCAAGAAGAAAATTGCAGAATATAAAACCTAGCGCTATTAGTACAATCATAAAGGTATGGTCTGAAATATTGATGACATGGCATTGCATTGACACATCCAACTGCAAAGCCCCAGAGGCAAAGCAAACAGAATGTCTGGAGAGAGGAGGAAATCCATGGTCCCTGAACATTCTCTGGGAAGTTTTGATGGGTCATCTTCTTCCTTTATCCCTCATCACCTGGCCCAAAACTTCCTGCCAGGAATGATTGTCTCCTTTAAGGCAGGATTTTTCACCATCTTCACTATCCCTCTGTGAGTTTTTCTTCAAGCTCAGAGCATGTCACTCCCCATGTTCAGTAGCCTTCAATGATTCCCTATTATCTATACTTTTCATCTTTATGGTTATTGTCAATGTATGTCTATTGTTCGCAAACTCTAGAGAGCAAAAGAATCACCTGGGGAAACTAATTTTAAAAGTAGATTAAGTCCCAATCCCAGAGATTTCGACTCAGTAACGAGGACCTAAAAATCTGCATTTTAATAGCCTCTCCCTGGTAATTCCAACGCAAGTGGTCCATAGAATGCATGTTGACCAAACAGTGGCATAAAAGTCACACTCCTGGGCTTCCCTGGTGGCGCAGTGGTTGAGAGTCCGCCTGCCGATGCAGGGGACACGGGTTCATGCCCTGGTCCAGGAAGATCCCACATGCCGCGGAGCGGCTGGGCCCGTGAGCCATGGCCGCCGAGCCTGTGCGTCCGGAGCCTGTGCTCCACAACGGGAGAGGCCACAACAGTGAGAGGCCCACGTACTGCAAAAAAAAAAAAAAAAAAGTCACACTCCTTGCCTGGCTTTCAGGACCCTTTGAAGTTTGATTCCCACTTGCTTAGCCAACAGTACCCCTCCCTCACCCTCACCCCACCCCTACCAGGCCCCCTACAGCCTAACCCTAGTAGTTAAGACTAAACCAGTTGATAAGCATACTTTAAACTGTGCAATTTCTGAATATTTGCTGGAACTCCTCACACTCCTTGGAAAGACAAAATTACCTCCCTTGTCCCTTTTCCCACGTGCCCTAGTATCTCACAGAGTTGTTCAAACTATAGCTTGCCACGCATTACTAGGGTGTGACCAGCTTTTTATTTAAATTTGTAATTACTAGCATAGAATGTACTAGAAAATATTGTAACATGTGTTTCAGTTAATTATACATAAACATACATATGTATGTATTGTGCCAGGATATAAAATGTATTTCTTACTGTGGGTTGTAGTAAAACACCACCACCAACAACAACATTGAAAGCCACAGCTATAGCATTCACCCAATTTGCCTCTCACTAGAGCTTTCTGTTTCTCTATTATTGTGAACCTTTGGAGAATAATAAATAAAGCCACTCTTATCCCTCTAGGATCCATCATGGTATTTTGTGCTCAATAAATGTTAACTGAATTGATTTGACTGCATGATCACAATCATGACTCTTCTGTGTTTAACTATTTCAGATCAGGAATCCTTTTTTAGGGTGTAGAGTTGGGGCTATCCCTTTCAAAAATTGCTTCTTTGTGAGACAGTGAGCTTTGGAGCATTGCCAGGGGAAGTGCCCCCTCATCTTGGCCAGAGGGAAAGGATAACATTTTCTAAGGCAATGAGGTTGCTTGGTGCAACCTATTTCCCTTGGAAATTCTGGAGTGTGGTCTGAGGAATGGAGTGGGTGGCTCTCCTGACAGGCATGGCCCCGTGGAAGGAAACCCTAAGGGAAGGTGGCTACATGAGCTTCTAGGTATGAGCATTTGTTGAACAAGCATTACTCAATAAACAAGCCACTGTGCTGAGTGCTTAAGAGCCCAAGAAGTCTCTGGCATGGGTGACAGACTGAACTACTTGTGGATTGCTTTTCTTAAGCCTGTACAGTGTGTCAAGTGGCAACAGAACAAGCCAAGGTTGTTTGAATGTAAATCGTCTTACACTCTCCTTGCTTCTCACGTGCATGTTAACTGCACATCTCCTTTAGCTGTGCATTTGGGACCTCTTCTCTACAGCAAAGTCCCTGGCTTTGAAGAATTCAGTACAGAAGGGGAGTAAAGACACAAACTTTCAGAAACAATTTCCAGATCATATCCCTTGAACAGGATGCACAGGGAGCTAGTAGGTCAGTAAGTCCAGCAAAGGGGGATGTTGCCAGGGTAGGCATGCTGGATGAGGGGTGGAGCTGAGCTTCAAATGAAAAGCTTGGGTAAGTGGAGAGCAAAGAGAGGACACTTTTTCTAAGATAGGGAGACGAAGGAAGGTCTGGCTTATTGCAGCAGAGGGTATGTGACAGCCAAAGCCCATATGGAAATGATCTTAAGGAAGACTGGGGTATAAAGGGAAGAGAGGAGGGGCTATAGAATTTATTCAGATATCCAAAAGGTTTTGCTACAAGGCCTTCAGTTTATTCTTGACTCAGAATAAGATTTGGAAACTAGTGAAGTAATATCACTCTTTTAAAAAGCAAAGATGACACACGTTATAATGTTAGAAACTGACAATACTGAATGCTGGTGAGGATGTGGAGCAACAGGAACGCTCATTCACTGCTGGCAGGAATGCAAAATTGTACACCCACTTTGGAAGATAGTTAGACAGTTTCTTACAAAATTAAACATACTTTTACTGCATGTTCCAGCAATCACACTCCTTGATATTTACCTGAGTTGAAAATTTATGTCCACTCAAAAACCTGCACATGAATGTTATGTCAGCTGTATTCATAATCAGTGAAAACTGGAAGCAACCAAGATGACCTTCCATTCGTGAATGAATAAACAAACTGTGGTACATCCAGACAATGGACTATTATTCAGCAGTAAAAAGAAATGAGTTATCAGGCCAGGAAAAGACATGGAGGAACCTTAAATATGAATTGTTAAGTGAAAGAAGCCAGTCTGAAGAGGCTACATAGTGTGTGATTCCAACTATTTGGCATTTTGAGAAAGACAAAACTATAGAGATAGTAAAAAGATCAGTGGTTACCAGCAGTTGGAAGGAGGGAGAGAGATGAATAGGTAGAGAGCACAGTGGATTTTGAGCGTGGAGAAACTATTCTCTATGAAACCAATGTGGACACATATCATTATGTATTTGTCAAAACCCGCAGAACCATACAACACAAAGAGTGAATCTCAATGTAAACTATGTCCTATAGTTAATAATAATGTGTCAATATGGGCCTATCAAATGTAAAAATTATACCCCATTAATGCAAGATAGTAATAACAGGGGAAATGGGGTGTGTGTGGGGGGGAGGTCAGAAGATGGGGGGACTGAATACATAGAACTCTATGTACTATCTGCTTAATTATTCTGTAAATCTAAAACTGTACTAAAAAAATAAAGTTTATTAATTACTTTTTTAAAAAAACTTTAAGAGATTTCACATCGAAAGAAAAAAAAGAGGCAAATGTGGTGAGAATTAAAATTTTTAAGAGAACAAGCAGGGTGATCCTGGAAGCTTGCTTGTAAACTATACAGCCAGTTTTGCCACCCAAGCCCCGGTTCCCTTACAGAATCCCTCACCTACACAGTAAATCCATACCACCTTCCCTCAGCTGTGGTAGCTCAGGACCTGTTGGATTTGTACAATGAACCACCTTAGAAGAAAGACAGAACCAAAATCTTCATCACTTCTTAGTTTGCTAAATTGTCTCATGAAAATGAAATTGGGCTTGTCTGGTAAATTTGAAAAAGCCAACATCATGACTTTTTTTCAGCCGAAAGAAAAGGCTTTTCTCTGGCCGAACTTTTCTCAACCGACTGTAATGTTGGTTTTCTGGTCTGATTGTTAATTCTCCCTAATTATGTAGAAGGCCCTTTAAATTTGCTTTGGTGATTTTCCTCTTCTGAGTAACTCCATGAGGCAGTCAGCCCACCTTTCATATTATAAGAAGGCTTCTTCTTTTTTCTTTTTAAAAAATGACTCCTTCACTTCGGAATAATTTCTGCTTGTGATCATAATGGTTAATTCCAATCAGTTGCTCTTTTGGCTTTGAGTGAGGTGCTTGTTTTAAATCTCTCTGAGCTAGTCCAGCACTGGACCTTTAAACCTGGATTAATCCCCTTGACTTCTAAATCCTTTTGCTTTGGGGGCTGAAATCTGGTTCCATAACCTTTTGAATCACCAATGTTTGCTTTGAAAGTTGGCACTTTCTATTTAAATGGCAAGAAAGATGGGAAATAAGCCTTACGGAGCTGAACGTATTGATTTCAATGATCACCTCTAATCCACACCTTTCCTCTTTAATAATGTGAGGTTTTCTTCTCTTAATTAGAAAGAGCCAGAGATTATCTACACAAAACTGGAAGGTTTATTGTCATTGGTGGGATTGTGTCTCCTGTCCATGACTCCTATGGAAAACAGGTGGGTTCCTCCTTTGCCCCTCTCCTCCCTAACCCCCCTTCCTGACCCGATGCTTCCTCTGATGTAAAACTGCTCCACTGCCATCTACGATTCCTGGAAACGCAAAACACCCATTAGCAGGTGTCCTGCTTCCCATCTCTGGACCACAGTCAGACCTGAGCGAATGGGGGTTGGGCAGCAGGTGGGAGGAACAGCTGCTGGCGACCAGGCCCAGTCAGAACTCATCCATGCCATGTGACTCGGCACGGATGCCAAACTGTGGGCTGGTTATGGGCTGGGCAATCTTTCCTGGGATTTTAGGAGAAAAAGGCCGGTGCCTCCTATAATCGGATTTAAAATTCATTTCCCTGCCCCTCCCTCCCTGTCACACATCCCAGAAAATCTAGAAGCCCTCCCAGACCTCAACCTCCCCCCCCAGATACAACTTGGTGGGCTCTGGGGAAGTGACCCAGCCAGATGGACCCGGGAAACAAGGCAACACTCACCACGTTAAGTCTGCTGTCTGTGCTGGTTACACACTGGCTTCTTCATCAGTGGAGGCTCACCTCTGACCCTGATGGGGGAGGAGAGTATACTGCATACACCCTCCATTCTTTCCCTCCTGCCCACCCTGCCACTCTACGCTTGTGTGTAGCAGGGGGACATGTGGAGGGGTCACACCTTCATTCTCTGTCAGCACTGAAAAATGCTGCACTTTTATAATGGGCTGGCTTGGGATGGAGTCTTAGGGAGTCTGTGGGGAGCAGAGTGAGCCTCCCAACAACTGCTCTGTTGCTTCCCAGGGCCTTGTGTCGAGCCGGCACCGTCTCATCATGTGTCAGCTGGCCGTCCAGAATTCCGACTGGATCAGGTAGGGCTGGCCTGATGATGCCAGAGATGGGTGGCCCAGGGACACCCTGGGAATGGGTGGAGAAAAGGAAGAGTCCCCACAGGAGTGGGGAGGCCAGGGGAGAGATTAACCGCATGCAGGCGATAATAACGTAAGCATTCTGGGGTGGCCTGATGACTTTATTTTTTAACCAATTTATACAGCCTGGGGAACTAAAGAGGGAGCTTTTGGTGTTTCATCTGCTCTGGCACGTTTGCATTCAGGAGTATGCTCAGAGCTTCCACAAACATCATTGGGATTGGGGTGAGGCAGGGCCAGAAAATCCGAGATGCCTCTCCACTTCCATCCGTACTCACTTCCATGAGCTGTCACTACCTTTCAGGGAAGGTCCCCCGGCTTTGGCTATTTTCCATTCCTGTTCAGGCTTCCTAGGGTCCCACGATGACAGTGGGACAGAGGTGTGAGGCGGGGTGGGGGTGGGGGGAGGTCCAAGTGCTCACGGCCTTTCCCTCAGACAGTCCCTGCACAGTTCTAAGATGGCAGACACCATTATCCACTGTGCTTGCTGTGTAATTAAAGCAAACCTCCACTAATTATGCTAATTGTGCCCCCCAAAGCTCCTACAGTTATAATTTGCATGAGAAGATGACGTTTTTTAAAAAAATAACAATACACCATTTGTATTGTGTTTCCCCCCACCCCCCGCCTCGTGGAAAAATAAGCAGCACCTAGAGGTTTCCAGGAAAGGAGAGAAATGAAGGGCCACTGACCTCAGAATGAGGGATGCAGAGAGTTAGAGGAGAAGAGATGGGGTGGGTGGAAATGGGAGCAGTGAAGGAAAGCAACAATAATAATTAAATAGTGATCCGTGCCATTTGTGTGCAGTGATTTGTGTGAGCAGTGCATGCCCTTTACAGACTTTCTCATCCCCTCCCTCCCCCTGAGACAGAGGTGAGGTTGGGAGACAGCTCAGGAGAAGTCAAGGAGTTTGAGAGGGAACAGCACATCTGTGGTCAAGTCAGTGTAGAAACGGAGCCTCTTAGCACGGCACCTCATGATCTCCGGGGAAAATGGGGTCCAGTGGGGGAAATACTGAACAGGAGACTGTTACTGCTTGTATGTGATTAGAAGATTCTGAAATAACTCCCTCATTCATTCAACAAATATTCACTGAGCACTTACTGCCTGCCCTGCACTGCTCCAGGCACTGGGAAAATCAGAATTCCGCGAATTGAGGTCACCAGAGAGGCTTGGAGATAGCTCTAGAGATGGGGCATGGGTGCGCAGAGTCCCTGAACATGGGGGAGCCTGTTTAGCCAGGTCAGGTGTCTACCCATCTCAGGGGGGAGGGTAGTCAGGGATCTGGGGGCTCAGGGCAAGCTGGGTTGCTAAGTGTTTTCAGTTCATGAGATCTCATCTCTGGGAACCTTAGGTGGGCTGTGAGGTGGGGCTAGGGAGGGAATGCTCAACTGCTAAGGACGCGTTTGAGGAACGTCCCAATTTAGCAGCTCATTAAGTTGGTAATTAAGCCCGAGTGCTGCATCCGTCAGGGGCTGGATCCCTGCTCACTTCACATCCCGTGTGCAGCAGGGGTTGGCCAGTCTGCGGGGCTGTACGTTCCGGTCTGGCTGCCATGCCCACCTCCATGCCCACAGGGCACCCCACGGCACAGGGAGTCAGACATGGGCAGATTCCCCAGTTCAGGTAACTGCAGTCGCCGCTTGATGAGGGCCTGGCTCATTTCATTCTTATCACAGTCCTATAAGGTCCAGAGGAGAATTCCCATTTTGCAGGTAAGAATAAGAGCAAGACACTATACTAAGCCTTTTGCATAGAAAACTCATTGACCCCTTCTAATAACCCCGCAAGAGAGTTATTATTGTTATTCCCATTTTACAGATGGGAAAGTGAGCACCAAAAAATCATATAACTTTCCCAAAGCCCCACAGTTGGGAAGGTCTGGTGCTGATATTAAACCTGGCCAGACCAGTACCAGCAACTGTTCATGTAAGCCTGTGTCAAACTCCTCTCATTTTACAGTGGGGAAACTGAGGCTCAGGAAGGTGTTTCAAGCCCATGTTTTACCTGATCCGAGGTCTAAGTACTTGGTATGACCAGGTCTGCTAAGCTTTTTGAGCCATGTCATTGGAAGGAACCAACAAGCAAAGGGTGTGAGAATGGAAACCAAGGGAAACATCTTTCCTGTTGTCAGGGTGGACCCGTGGGAGTGCTATCAGGACACCTGGCAGACAACCTGCAGCGTCCTCGAACACCATCGGGACCTCATGAAGGTAAGCTGGGCCAGGCTTAGGGTTGGGTGGACCACGGAAGCTGGGCAGGCCAGGGAAAGGATGCTGCTGGCCTACTGACCTGTTGTTTCCTGCTTCTCCGCCAGCGGTGGGGGAGACCAGGCTCTGAGCAGTACCACGGAGGGCAGTGAATTAGGGACCCAGACCAGCGCCAGAGGCTGCTTCCTGCCTTGTCCCCCTCCTCGATATGACTTGGGGCAGTTTTCATCTTCTGGCAGTAAGTTCAAGGTGGGATTCAGGAGACCACAGCTGGAAAGCTTCAGAAAGTGAGGAGAGAAGGAGAAGCGAGCAAAGAAAGGAGGAGAGAAGGGCACTGGGCGAAGTTACAAGCAGCCAGGTCCTCCTGCCACACCCCCTGGGGACCCATTGGTCCTCTTACCCCAGCGTAGGTTGCCGCGACTGCCGTACTTCATACCCGCAGGCATCGTACTGTCACGCACACTCATTCCTCCTCACAGGAGTCCACGGGCAGACCGTGTTCTCATCTCTGGTTTTTTTTTTTTTTTTTGCGGTACACGGGACTCTCACTGTTGTGGCCTCTCCCGTTGCGGAGCACAGGCTCCGGACGCGCAGGCTCAGTGGCCATGGCTCACGGGCCCAGCCGCTCCGCGGCATGTGGGATCTTCCCGGACCCGGGCACGAACCCGCGTCCCCCGCATCGGCAGGCGGACCCTCCACCAGTGCGCCACCAGGGAAGCCCTCATCTCTGTTTTATTTGTGGGTAAAAGGGAGCACAGAGAGGTGAAACAGGGTATCTGAGGACACACAGTGACTGCCTAGCCCACACAGATGGCTGCCTAGGGCTTGTGGCCGTGTGCAGTGGCGAGGAGCTGGTTGCTAGGTAAGCACAGGTTCCTCACCAGCCAGCAGCACCAGTCAGCGTGTGCAGAAAGCACCCTTCACAGATCGATAGCAACCCATCGACTCCCAACGTGCGGGGGTGAAAAGCGGTGCCAGCAATAGCAAGAAGCCTGACCCACCGAGACGAGACGCAATCCATCCTCCTTGCCTCCGCTGACCCTGATGCACAGCCCTCCCCAGCCCCAAACAAGGATCAGAATGGTATCGTCCTGACACAGGGGGCGCCTCCATCGCATCTGTGTTTGCTGTCAGAGGGGCCTTTCAGAATCTTCTCCTTGGGGAGCTGCCAGCAGCCCCAATGCCCCCGCTCTCCACCTGCTGTGCACAGTGCTTTGTTTGAACAGATGTGGAATTCTGGGGCTCCAGACCATCCAGGGAGTCAAGAGCCAGAGAAGTGGAGAGGACTAGCTGGCTGTTCCTTCATCTAATAAGCTTTTCCCCCATGGAATTGAAGAAAACCCATCTCCTTTCTTTCTGCTTTCAGGACCCTTCACACACATTCCGAGTCTTCCCTGGTCCCTTTGGAAGGACTCTGATGTAGGGTGGCCCTCACTTGCTCCTCTGGGCTTGTCTCAACAACAGCAGTAATAAAAGACATCCCATCTTACTGTATAAGGATGTACCCGTCAGGAGAGGCTGAGATTCGCAGACATCCTTTCAATCTCAGTGGCTTCACACTGGGGGCCTGTGCACCTTCTCTTCACCCAGGAGCCTCAGGCTGCATGATGGAAGGGAGGAATCAGGGGCCCTGCAGGCATGCCTGAGCCCTGGCTCTACCGGCCAGAAAGCCTGGCTGCTGTTTTGCTGTCTAAATGTCTGGGCTTCCCGAGCCCTCCCTCTGTTACTCAGGCCCAGAAGCCTGAGTCTGGGCCCGAGATGCTTGGCCAACGACCCACAGCTGTTGCAGTGATGCTCACAGGCCGACAAAGAATGCCAGTCCTGATGGCCCCCCGCCTTGGAGTGGGAGCTTGGAGCTGCTTGTTAACTCCCAGTCTCCCCGGTCCCAGCATCAGGCCGGTGTTCCTGGCATGGAGAGTGGACCTGTTGGAGAGAGAGACATGGGGCTTAATAGGTGATGCAAGGCTTTGAGAATGTGGGAGCCTGTGGAGGGCCAGCACTTTTCTTCTCCAGCATAGAGCAAGTCGAATGGGACAAATGATGCATACGGCAAGAAGAAGAAAATCCTCAGCTACCAGACCGGTTATTTAATGAGAATGTGGGGTTCTCTTTTCTGGATGTGAAATCATAATAAAAAGGAGGCAGACTGTCCCTTCCACTCCACCAGCCGCAGCCGGACAGAGAATCCCACAAAGCAGGCTAAGAAGGTCCTGTGGTCCCCAACCTCAGCCGGCTCCCAGCTGTGGCTGCTTGCTGTCGTGACCATCTCCTGTCAGGAACATTGCAGAAGTGACAGGTCACCCCACGAGACAAACGCCTGCCCTTCCAGGGCTCGGAAGGACTCACGTTCTGCTCTGCCTGCACGGTGGTGTGTGGAAGATGCCTTTGGAGGGTCACCCCAGTCCTGGGACTTGGCGTCCTCTGGCAGCTGGACTCAATAATCCAGAAAGGGTGGTGGGCCAGGGATTGAGGGGAAGCTGGTTTTCAGGGAAGGGACCTTGAATAAGCAACAGCCCTATGAAGCTAAACAGATTGAAAATTCACCCTTTGTTTCTCTGTTGCCCAATAGTTCCACTCCCCGCAGGCAAGGGGGGTTGCTTCTGGGTCAGCTGTGAAGAATGCTGCGTTATCAGCTCTGTGTTTTCTCTAGCACTAGAGAGGAGCAGCAGGCCAGATAACACAGGACAATGGATAATACACATAGAATTTCCGATTGGCTCTGGAATGTGTATTCACCCTCTGAGCAGGCGCAAGAGTTCCCAGAACGCCACCCTCTTCCTGCAGCACAAACACACCCTGCTCCGCCTGGCACTGCTCCCCAGCTTGGCCCTGTCATTGGCGTCTCTGGCCTGGAGAGGCGGCAGGTGGTGATAGCGCCTGGTGTTTGCACGACCTTTCCCAAGCTTGCACAGCCCTTTTGCAGACATGACCTCATTTGAGCCCCACGAAGCAGGCAGGGAGGGCAGGCGTGCATGTTCCACAGAAGGTCACAGCATGTACAAAGTTCCTGCCAGGAGCCAGATGCTCTAAAGGTGCTCTGTGTATGCTCGCTCGTGTAGTCCTTCTGCAGCCCCGAAGGGTGCCTCTTTTGCCTCTCTATGTTAGGCTCTTGAGCTGAGGTTCCAGAGCAGGTAACTGTCCAAGGTCTCACAGCCAGAAGGGGGCAGAGCTCAAACTTGACCCCAGGTCTGTGAAACAACACATCCCACGCGTTTCTCACCTCCTGCTAGCCTAGTGTGGTCACAGGGTGTGGCTGGGTCTAGAACCCACCTCCAGTCCTCGTTCTCAGTTCCAGGACACCTCGCCATGACGGACAAGCAGATGAGCGTTTGGAGATAACTGGGAAAGGCTTTCATAAGTCTCCTGGGCTAACGACACTGACTCTGCCCTTCTTCCTTCCCCCAGCGGGTGACTGGCTGCATCCTCTCCAATGTCAACACACCCTCCATGACGCCTGTGATTGGACAGCCCCAAAATGAGACCTCCCAGCCCATTTACCAGAACAGCAATGTGCCCACCAAGCCCACTGCAGGTAGGGGAACATTGGTGTAGAGCAGTGGCTCTCAAACTTCGGAATCGCCTGGAGGGCTTGTTAAAATCCAGATCGCTACACGCTGCCCCAGAATTTGATTCAGTGGGTCTGGAAAAAGGAAGAGAATTTGCATTTTTAAAAAGTCAATGCTGATGCTCTGGTCCAGGGACCATACTTTGAGAACTCTTAATGTAGGGCATCAGAGAGAAATAGTCACAATAATAGAGACAGGAGCAGAGACAGAGAGAGACAGGGGTGATGGTGTGAATTTTAATATAAATATGATTGCCTTAAGTGGGAATTAAAGACAAAAGGCAGCATTTTTCTCTGCCTTTTCTAAGGAGGTTGAGGATCTTGCCAAGGTCACACAGTAAGGAAGTAGCAGGGCCAGGAGTCCAACCCAGACAGTCTGCAGCCAGAGTCCCACACTCTTAGCCATCCCTTCACTGACAAAGAGCAGGGGTCCCCCAACATTCACCCAGCACCTAGTACTGTATGCTTGCATGGTGCTCAGTGCTTTACACGGGTTCTCATTTAATGCGGTAATTCTGTGATATAGATATTATATTCCCATTTACAAAGAGAAAACTGAGCTTCAGAGAAGGTGAGTGATTTGCCTAAGGTCACACAGCTCAAAAGTGGAAGAGCCAGAATCCATATTCAGGACTGTCTGATTCCAAGGTCCATGTTCTTCCTAATATTTTCTTCAAGGCCAATTGCAAGAGACAGATCCTGGTATTACTTTTCAAGCCTAGAGACCATAATCTATTTGGTTATCAGTCTATCATAAATAGGGTAATTCACAAGGATGAGCCAGAATTTCATAGTTTGCATATAGCTACGTCTGGGGGCTCAGAAAACTTCTCTGGATTAGAGCTCAGAAAGGTCACTGAAAACCAGATCCTTCTCAGCCAAAGTAGGATGTCTGATTATTCTAAACACCGTCTGAAAGGGAAGGAAGGCCTTTGCCCAGCAGAAATTACTCCAAATGAGTTCTTCGCCACAGGCTGAATCTCTGTGGATTTGGGTGTTACTGTTTAGTGTTGGGGGTGGCTGAGGAAATTCACATGATATTAAAAAACGAAAAATGCAAATAGGGCACAGGCCCTCTAAATGTAGACTGTGATCCAATTTATGTTGCGTAGACATATCTGCATTAATACACATAATAAAAATGGAAGAAAATAAAAAAGTATATGCATACTTTAGTGGTGGTTATCTCTAGCAGTGGAATTATGGGTGCTTTCTATTTTCCTTTTTATATATATTCCTCTTCCATATTTTCCAATTTTTCAACAGAAACACGACCAGAAAATAGATTCCCATCTAGGGCTCAGAATGCTTGTGCCTTGGACTGGGAATGAGAAGAGGGAATTTGGGCTGTCATATTTCTGTTCTTTCTTTTCACCCTCCTACTGCTTCCATGACCCAACCCCTGCCCCTCCAGTGCAGCCCCACTGTTTACAGTGGCCCAAATGTGGGACTGACGCGAGTGTGAGTTGTGAGTGGTTCTCTCCGTCTGTCCCTTGTCTGTCTTGCTCTCTCTCCCGTAGCCAAGATCCTGGGAAAGGTGGGAGAAAGCCTAAGCCGGATCTGCTGTGTCCGCCCACCGGTGGAGCGCTTCACCTTTGTGGGTAAGAGAGCAAGGACCTTCTTTACCAATCCCGCCTCTTTTCTTTCCCTCCTCCCTTTGTTCATTCACCAGACAAGCGCCAGCACCTGCTGTAGGATGAGCATCTATAGAGCAAGAATTGGGAGAGAAGAGAGGATGTTACCAGGCCTACAGGGCCAAGGTGTGATGGGAGCCCAGAGGCGTGATCATCCTGGCTCAGGGATCCTGGAGACCTTCTCCACTCCTCTCCCCTCCTTGGGCTGTTCTGGTCCTTCCCTCTAGAGAAGGTCTCCACCCGCCTGAGTGTTCTCAGTGGCCCAGCATCCTCCCTCAGGTCCTCCCAGCTGTGGCAGTGTCAGCACTCCTGCTGAGAGGCTAAGAACACACAAGCCCTTTCCTTAATTTTCTCCATTTTTTTGCTGCTCCCCTAAGGACTCAGCATAGATGAGAATAGCTGTCTCTGGGGCCCTTTCTCCTACAAACCCCAAATTCGGCTCTGCAGAGGAGCTGAAGGTCTAGCCCCCATTCCTTTGACTCTTTGGGGCTGACTTCTGCCATTTCTCAGATTTCTAATTTCCAACCTGGAATAGGAACTAAGAGGGATGGTTGAGGAGCCAGGGGGCCAGGATGGCGTCTCCATGGTGCTCTGCACACCGTGTGCCCCATGTGGGCGTGCACACTCAGAGCACATGGTAAAGCCTCTGTCCTTCACTTCTTTCCCGGGCTCTCCATTCTGCCACGTGAAAAATCTCAGCGTACTCAGTTTTGCTTGTTCTTTGAACCAGAACGCTGAACGGGAGAGGGCCGCCTCCGTGTGACACTACAGGCTGTCACCCTAGGTTCAAGGAAGTTGCTCTTGTGGCCAGCCTCCCCTAAATACAGAAGGAAACAAAAGGCGCTCAGCATGAGCACACGTGTGTCCGTCATTGGCAACCCAGCCAGGCTGTCCAATACTGAAAGTCCCAGAACAGTGAATCCTGCCTCTGGAGCCTGAGGAGATGCCCCCTCTCCATTTTAAGCTGGATGGTGCTCTCCATTTATGCTACTCAAATGTCCCTACTCCCACCCAATCACCCCATCCCGGGTTCTCCCTCTGTGGAGTCTTGTACAGAACGCGCATCAGGTACCCGGAAGTTGGTTCCCTGATGCTTCTGCATTTCCTCTTTCCTCCCTAGATGAGAATGCCAATCTGGGCACAGTGATGCGGTACGAGGAGATTGGTGAGTGGGGCTGGGCACGTGGGAACATTTGGAGCCACCGGCCTCCACCACGGGCAAAGTGGGGGAGGGGAGAGCCTTGCAAACCCTGGGTGGTGTTTGCAGCAGGGTCTGCTCTTAGAGGGATAATTGATTGTTCCCAAGCTAAGATCATATTCTTAGTTATCTCTCCTTTAACATCTCCATACTAGATTCAGGCAGGTTCCCAGGAGGTAGGATGGGATCAGTTGGCAATTTTCCCTTCAGAGCCTCTTCTCCCTCATTCAGAAGTCATGGAAGTTGAGTTCATTGCCAGCCAGAGAGACTCTTCTCTCGCCCAGAGCACTGTGCCTGCGGCAGAAGAGCTCCCCTACCTTCCTCAGCAGAGGATTCTGGCATTTGGAGGATGAGAAGAGACGGGGCAGAAAGCCACACCTGTGACCTCCCCCGCAGCCTTGAGTAGAGACTAAGGCCCCGACTGTGTGTGAGGGCAGTGAAGTCCCCGGGCCAGAGCAGGTGGAGGGTGGTTACACGGAGCTGTCAGGATGGGAAGGAGCTAACCCCCCACAGAAGTGAGCTGAGTCCTGGGCAACCCTAGGAAACAAACCAGGAAACAGATCTTTCCAAGGTTCCAGAATAAGTTAGAGACACAAGTATCTGAAGCCGGGTAAAGGGCAGACAGCAAGAGTGGAGCTGGGGCTGATGCAGCTACCAGGTGACAAGGAGGGTCAGTGACAGTTGGAATGCTTGAAATTCTAGGATGAGGGGCAGCCTGGTGTCCAGCTGACACGCTTAATCTTCCACTCGAGCTGCAGAGATGCTCCAGGCACCCCCTCCTAGAGGTGGAGGTTTGGGGCTGCATCTGGGCACTGGGTTCTCCCAGGAGGCCCAGCAGATGTGATGTCATTTTGAGGAACTTCTCTGGGGCCTGTCCCCTGATCCCAGGCAGTGGTGCACCTGAGTTGGCTCTTATTTATTCGCTAGGGCCATTTGTAAAATTTTCAGGGATCTTACCAACCAGTGGTTAAACGCAGTCTATACTAAAAATTAAATTACATTAAGCAACAGTTAAATACATTGTATTCAAAACAAGTATTAAGTACTCAAAACTCCTCACTTCCCAGTTCTTTTATCAAGTTTTAATAGGCTTTATTTACCAGCACATGGCTGTCTGAGGACCACAGGAAAGGGCGCCTGCCTTTCTGGATGCTTCCCAAAGCCAGCAGGAAGAAGCATGCAACCCCAGGTTCCACAGCCCCAAACACCCAAAAGCCCTGCACTCCCCCTTTCCTGCGGTTCCACACCTGGCCAGGAACTACCTTCCCGGGGTCTCGACCAGGCCAGCGGAGCTCAGAGCAGTCTTCAGACTTTCAGCTCTATTCCAATGTATATTTTCCTCCGACACCTTGTTCCAGGAAGAATGCATTGTGGCCCAGCTTCAGCTGGGATCTCTGTACCTTGCCAGCACCCAGGGCCCGTGTATCAGGCTGTCCCGCCCTGGGGAGTTCCCCCTCCTACCGAGAGGCAATGCAATGGGTGTTTGCTCCTAGCACTCCACCTTTACCATCTCACTGCAGCCTTGCAAGGCGCAGGGCGAGTCTTAGCCCCATCTTACTCCTCTTTCAGAGAAAGGAAAGCTGAGTGGCTACAGCTGTCTGGATGGATTTGTGGCCTCGTGTGGTACAGGTGGCAGCTGCCTCCGTGCGCAGTGGGGAGTGGAAGGGGCTGCAGGGCCTGGGGCTTTGCATAACCCGGATTCCCGGGAGGAGAGTGTGGCAGGAGAGTGCTGATTCTGGCTCGCTGGATCCTGAGCTGGGGAAGAAAGTTGGACCCAGAGGAGGTCCCAGGAAGGGAGCTTGCCTGGCCTCTAGACCACTGTGCTGTGAGGCCCTCTGGCTCACACGTCCCCTTTTTGAAATCCCCTTGCACGCTTCACGAGAAGGGAAAAGCCATTTCTCCTAGCTCAGTTAGCACCTTTGGCTCCATTTCCACTTTCTTAACAAGCTGACTGCTCCCGGGGCCTGCCCCAGACCCAAGGCTTAGGGGCTGAAAACACGTACCTTAGTCTCAGATGATAAACCTGAGAAACCACTGCTGCCCTCCAGCGGCCACACGTGGGATCCCAAGCCCTGCCAGGGCCTCGGGCCTGGGACAAATCCGTCTGTTCCAGTGCTGCAAGCAAAGGTGGAAACCCCGCGCTTTAACTTGATCTGCTCTGGCTTTAAAAATAATCCTACATTATTTTCAAGTGAGAAAGTGAGTCTCTGGCTTGGGAATAGAAAAGAGATTCATTTCCATGGCTGTAGAGCAGGGTTTCTCAACCGTGGCACTGTTGACACTGGGGACCAGATAATCCTGTGTCATGCGGGCTGCTGTGTGCTGCGGAGACTGTTGAGTGGCATTCCTGCCCTCTAAGCACAGTGGCGCACCCCTCTCTCCGGTCTTGACAACCAAAAAAGTCTCCAGACATTGCCAAATTCTGGAGACAAAATCGCCCCCAGTTGAGAATCACTGATGTAGAAGAAGCTGAGGACCAGCATGTCGTCCGGAGACCGCCAGCTAACCGAACTCTTAGGCCCACAGTTACAGAGCTTCAGCCTTTCAACAGAGAACTGACCTGAAATTCTGGGTGGCTCCAAGCTGGAGACAGGGAACAACGGGATCCCAGAACGAGCCCCGTCTGGCTCCTCTCAGCCATCTGAAGGCTGGTGGCCTAACACAGAGGGAAGCACCATTGACCAGGGCCCCCATGCTTCAAGAGACAAGGCCACAATCACCATCCCGGACTGCCATCCCAGAGCGCCCAGAAGGCTCTTAGACAGCCTGCCCACATGGCCTCTGCGGTCAGCCTGTCTGTTGTTCACTCATTCAACACATCCTGAGCGCCTACTGTGCACAGGTCGCTCTGCCAGGCCCTGGAGATATAAAGATCAACTAAGGTCCCTGGACATAAACAGACCATGAGACTACAGTGTGACGTGGAGGAGAGGGGAGAGGGGAGGCTGCAGGAATGTTTAAGAGTTAAGACCCCAGGGCTCCATGGGGCTCCCTGAGTATGAGCTGCACTGACCTGGGACCGTGAGATGCTCTCACTGTCAGTCGCCAGCCCAGCAGCCTTCCACTCAGCCTGCAGCCAGGGCGAGCTCACCACCTGAAAGTCCTCGTCAGGTCCCTGAGCTAGCTACAGGGTCTGAGGCGGGCAGAGCTGCCGCCCATCTCTCGGCCTCAGGGTCCAGGGTGGAAGCGTTCTCTGGAAGGCTCAGAGCGGGGCTGTGTCACTGTTTCGGGCAAGATACCCACAGCCACAGCCTTTTGATGGAAGGGCCTGGGATGCCAGGGAACCAGACGCACCACCTGAATCCCAGCCCAGGTGGAAGTCTCTCCCCACGTGGTTCTGAGAATCCCAGGATTCTTTTTCCCCCTGTTGCTCAGTGTTCATGCCCCGGTCAGTTTGCTGCCTGTTTTAAATGACAGTGGCCTCACTGGGGTAATTCAGAGTGAGCTTAATGAGGGAAGAAAAACAAATGACAAGCAAGAAGTACGCCTGGGAGTCAGGGAAGTGGGGGGCAGCCTCACTTCTCAAGCCGTTCGCTGAGGACACTGGCCATGTAAAGAGAGGACGTCCGATGAGCTGAGCTAGCTGATGAATTGAGGGTGCACTCGGTGTCCCCTGCCCCCCCACATCGGGTGCTTGTGACAAGACAAACCCCAGATAATGCACAGCAGCGAAGGAACCGAACTCCACGGGCACTTCGGTTTGATACGGAGCAAAGGAGAGACCCTTAGACCTCACACTAGGCATGTAGCTGGCTCAGTCTCTGTTTGGGTGACCAGCCATTCTGGCTTAGCATGGAAACCCCTCAGTACCAGCAAACCAGGACAGTTAGTCTCCCTCTCTGCTGCATTCGTCCTGCAGGGAATGAGGGTGGTCTGTAAATGAGCCTGGGGGAGGGGTGAGCAGAGGTGCCTGGAAGAACTGGGCTCTGGAGCCCCAAGGATGGAACACTTCTGTGTTCAGCGGGGGAAGAAGGCTGACACTTGAATGTTTCCCAGGCCTCCACTCACTCCCTTTTCTAACTTTGTTCCCCCTCCTCAGAGCTGCGGATCTTGCTGCTGTGTGGCAGTGACCTTCTGGAGTCCTTCTGCATCCCAGGGCTCTGGAATGAGGCAGATGTGAGTAGCAAGGTTATGGCCTGTGCACAGCTGGCGTGGGGATGGATGGGGAGGGACCACTCGACTTTGACCTGTAGACTTCCCTCCTCACACAGGAGGGCAATGGGCAACCCATTCACATCATGATGGAAGAAAATTCTCAAAGCAGCTCTACTCCAGTAAAAATTAGGGCTTTCCTGGTGGCGCAGTGGTTGAGAGTCCGCCTGCCGATGCAGGGGACAAGGGTTCGTGCCCTGGTCCGGGAAGATCCCACATGCCGCGGAGCGGCTGGGCCCGTGAGCCATGGCCGCTGGGCCTGCACATCTGGAGCCTTTGCTCCGCAACGGGAGAGGCCACAACAGTGAGAGGCCCGCGTACCGCAAAAAAAAAAATAATAATAATAATTAAAAAAACAAATTAAAAAAAAGAAAATTCTCACCTATCCCCAGCTTTATCTCGTCCTGTATTTTTATACTCACTCCTCCTCAGGCTTGCTCCTGGAAAGCCCCTGGGAAAAAAAGCAATCTGAGTCATAGAATACCTTCTCCATGTAGTGCTTGGAGGGTGTGTGCTGGTGGGGAAAGATGGGGGAGGGAGGAATTTTTTTTTAAAAGACTTTGCCCTTTTGAAATTATTGTGTGTTTTGTTTTCCTTTGATTCTTTTGAAGAGGTGGTAAATACCACCCTAGAATTCCCTTAACAAGAGAAAAGGGGTCAAGAGGGGAGAAGTTAACAGCAAAAGGTCAGTAGGATCCTTCTGGCAATTGACTTGGGATAGAGGGAACTAGGAAGTTAAACTTATACCATTCAGAAGCTCATTGGACATCTTTTGTACCAGATCTGACAGAGATGGTCTTAAACCAGCTAATTCATGAGTTACTCACCCTTCAGATGTACATTCATTTTTGTTCTTTCATTAATTCATTCATCTGATAGCCAGAGCTAATGCTAGCTCCCAAACCCATAGCCCTTTGAAAGTTGGATTCTCAGGGCAGATATTCTAGACCTAGTACTTTTTCATTACTTACTGTGTGACCCCATGCAAATCACTCAACTCCTTTGGGCCTTGGTTGTTTTTCAAAAATCTATATAGAATGTTATCTATAGCATTCTGAGATTTTTAAAGAAATAACCAATACAGTCCCTGCCCCCAAGTATCAGGTACCACCTGGTACCAAGTATTACCACCTGGTAAGATGTCTGCATATGAAAAATTTTCATGTACATATATGTCTCTGAAGAGAGAAAGAAGTAGAGACCCTTCAGGGTTAAACTCAAGATTCTAATTCTGCTCCAACACAGCTCATGACAAAATATATTCCGAGCATCGGTTTTTCCCATCTCTAAAATGGGCATTATAATAGTACCCATCTCATAGGGTTTGGGGAGAATTAAGTGAGATTATCCACGTAAAGTGCCCAGCCTAGCACCTGACACACAGTGACATACAACAACTGTTAATAAGTCAATGTACCTAAGTAGACACATAGATAAACACATAAATATTCAAGGTGAAGGGCGTAGATGCTAACCTGCTGTGGGATGACCAAGAGGGGAGGCATAGTTTCAGGGATCCTGGAGATGGGAGCACCTAGCCTGGCTGCTCCCAGAGGCACAGCAATTCCAAACCAGCAGGGACCCCACATCTGTCCTGTTCAGGGTGCTGAGAATTTCAGTCCACAGCACAGGCAGAAGGGGGACTGGGTGAAGCAGACCCTCAGGGCTCACTCTGGATGGTTTTCTAGAGCCTAGAGCTCTACCTCCCCACTCCCACCCAACCAATTGCTCAGTTCCCTGATTCAACTGACAGTGAATCTGTGGGGTCCTTAGAATCATGACAGCCGAGGTAGAGGCAAAAAAAAAAAAAAAAAATCAAAATCAAGGAGCTGTTTCCGTATGTAACAAGTGTGAATTTCAGGCCACAATGGAAGTGTGCCAGAAATATCACAATTTATTTAAATCACATGAAAATTCAACTCCAAATCACCATCCCACAGGGATGATGGAAAGTTAATCTCATTCATTACTGACTAGCAGAACCTGAGAGGCTCTCGTGGGCTCTGAACGTGAACATCAGCTCATCAGGGTCGCCGCAGACATCTTCCCTATTGGGTCCTTCGCGGTCCAGTGAGGTGGATGGCAACCTGCTCCAGGCCCACCTGGGCCGTGCGACTCCTGGCTGAGTCTGGAAGGCCCCGTGCTGGGCCCAACCCACCTATGATCCTGGCCCTATTTTCTTCTGAGGCTTTGCCCTTAGGGTGCTGTCTGGGAGGGAGGAGGGGGTGGGCTTCACAGCTCTCTAACTTCTTTCTAGTGTGGGAGGGGGGCAGCTGAACCTCTTCTTTCTATTCTGAAGCTATCTCCCCTATTTTCTCTCCCCTCCTCTGGACATCTAGGGAAATCTCTTCAGTGGTTTAAAGCCATTGACTTCAAAACGTACTATTTTCTGCCCTGAAAGGTCCTCTCATAAAGGGTCTGGTTCTCTGCTAGAAATAGGGTGGGGATTGGGCAAAGGCATATATAGGGAACATGAAACTAGTTAGTAACTCAGTGAATTACCCCACTGTCCATATTTGGGGAAAGTTGGAGCTCAGGGTCTAGAAAAGGAAGGTCTTTCTTTCAAGACTGGTACAGGGTGAGCCCTGCTTATTCTAATAGAAAGTTCTAGCCTCTGGAGTTTGCCTGGAAGCGGCCCGTTTCAAGGATCTCTGTTCCTAACCATGAGATTACCAGGGATCAGGTATGTGAGACCCACTTCTGTCCCAGGTTTCATTCATTTATTCAACCCTTTATCAGAACACATTTCTTTTTATCACCTGGTGTCCCAAGTGATACTTGCTGGCCACAGACCTGTGCTCAGTGACCATGAACCTGAAGCCTTGAATCTGCCAATGATGGGACAGGAGGGTGGGGAAGAGAACCAAGTTTCTTGGAAAAGTTCTAGACCCTTGCTCTGCATTCCAGTCTCTCCAGAATCCTCAGGAACAAACCAAGAGAGAGCCACTAGTTCAGACAGGTCTGGGAGACATAGAAGCCCCACCATCCTTCTGTAAAGAAAGCTCAGTGGGGACCGTGGAGCAGCAATGCCCCACCCAGGCTGGAAAGCAGCTGGGACAGTCTGTTCTACAGTAGGGCTGCCAAGCCCTCTTTCGGCACAATCACAAACTCTCCGTTGAGTCAGTCAGTCTTGCTTTCTTTTGCTTTGGATTCCTGAACCTATGCTCTCCATCCAGAAATCTAATTACACAACTAAAGGAACAACCATCCCCACCCAAACACATCCCTTGGGCATTTCCCAACAGACACAAAAATCCATCAGCCCATAGTGAATTCTGACCTTCTCTGACCAATGACACACCCCTTCCCCTTACATTCTGTGGGGAGAAAATTCCATACATATTCATCATGTTTCTTTCTATGGAATACAAAAGAGTTGCTTGTGTGGCCTGGCAGTTGGCATTTTCATTCTCGATTCCTGAGAGAGAGCAAGATCCAGTTTCCTCGACCAGCCTTTGGAGTTTGGGACCCAGTCCCTCTATCCCATCCCATTCCCAGACTTTTTATTAGAACTAGTTTCCCCCAGGAGACCTGATCTTTGCTATGCCACATCCTGACACCAGCACCAAAAGCACATATCCAGGCACGGACCGGGATCTATGGGAAGTCAAGGCCAAAGCCTAAAGGGTCAGCCATGGACAGATTTGTGAAACAGGAAACTCTTATCCTCACTCCCCTCCCCCAGACAAAACCCATCGTCTAGGGAATCTGATGCTGCCAGCTGCTTTGTCCATCATATTATAATGGAAGGCAGTCGGGCAATTAATTCTGATTCAAGCATTCTTTCGTTCAATCAATCTTTCAGCTGATACTGAGTGCCCAGTATGAATATAAGCACACTGTTTGTCCTCGCAGCACTTGCAATCTAAAAATATCTTACAGCTTTTATTCTATTAGTTCTTTATATTACATGAAATAAAACACATAAAAAGTCTAGAAGAGTTCTTGAACCTAGTAAGCAGTCAATAAATGTTGGCTGTTATTTATTCATTGGTTTTGAAATATTTATTGAGTACCTGCCATGGGCCAGACACTGTTCTAGGGCTGGAGGAACGGAGAAAACAGAATGGACAAAGTTCCCCACCATTGTGCACTCTGCTTTCTAATGGGGAGACACAATAAACACTTTGCTTGCTTCTCGTGGATTATCTCAGTTAACCACCGGAACACTCCTGAAAGTGGAATCTCGGTTCCCATTTATAGGTATGGAAACCAGGGCTCACATGGATTGTGACTTGTCCAAGACCACTTAGCTATTAGCAGCAGAGCAGGACTTGGCATACATTCAGATCCCTAATCCAGATAAGACAGACAAGTGGGAAGAATGATGTGTAATTCATAGCAGGCCACAAGGGAGGGGGTAGTAGCACTTGAGCTGGGCTTTGAATAATGGGCAGGATTGGGTTAAGTGCCTGCAAAAAGAAGGGCTTTTGAGGTTGAGAGAAGGCTGTAAAAGGTCCAGTGGCGGGCATAAGACCTTTTGGGGAGTTGGTTCCAGCTGGCTGAAATAGAAGGTTTATCTTGGTCCTTATCTGGGAGACTTGACTTTTCAGCAAGCAGGCAAAATCATTCAGTTTAATGATTAAATGTATTCCCTGCTTGAAAACAGTATTTGCATTTTAAATGAGCCAGGGTCAATATTTAACTCAAAGGAAGGAAAACCCAAAGGTGGAACATCAAGCACCAGAGATGGGCCAATGAGGAAACTGTTTTTTCTTTTTCTTTCTTTTTGAACTTCTCCAAGCCCAACATTCCACAGGCTGGCTCTAATTGGCTGTGTTCTACTTTTTCCAGCCAACCAGGCATGGGCTAACTGCTTCCTGCATCCACCAGCTATGGGAAAACAACCAAAGAAAATAAACAGAGGAAGAGCCTGGGGCACTAGCCACTCCAGAAGAAATCCCAGGGCTCCAGGATAAATGGAGCAAAGACAAACATTTGGTTCTTCAGGCTCAGATGGTTTTTATCAGACAGTCCAGCCCCAGCCAGGAAGCCCAATGGACACTTCCACCCCGGGGATTAGGTCTCCACACTGATAAGCCTGATGCCGTGTTTCCAGCTCTGGGGAAGGCGGCTTCGGCCCTACCATGGGAGATAGGGTTCTCGTGTGAAAGGCACTGTTGGTTTGGTTTTCACGCTTTTGACTTGAGTCTGGAATTCCTTGCCTTCCCACACCCCCAGGCAGATTGGAAATGGGAGTGGGAATGATTTCCTCTGCGAAACCCCTCTAAAGGATCATTCATTGATTTGCACTAACAGAGCCATCCTGGAAATGCTTTCCCACCCGGCCTTCCCTCCAGAGAGGAGCAGGGGTCAGAAGAAGGGTGGAGGATTCTTTCCCGAAATGGCTGGAGCATGTTTCAGAAGCTCCTCACCTACTGTTGTGTGGTTTCTGTTGGATGCCCTCTCCTTACATCTTGTTTAACCTACTCAGAAGCACACAAAATTATATACTTTAGGGGGCAATGTAGAGTAATGAGCTGAGGACTTAGCTCGGGATAAGCCTGCAGAAAAAATAAGATAGACTATATTTTCACACCAAGAAATTTCAAGTCACTAAAATGGGAGTCTTAAAAATGGATCTAGAAGAGGCATACTGTGGTGGAAAGAGCCTTTAAAGCGGACCAGAGTGGGTTCAAATTCACTCACTTGCTGTGCAGCTTGGATTAGTTACTACATCTCACTGAGTCTTGGTCTCCCCATCCATGAAATGAGAGCTGAAGCACACATCTCAGAAGATGGTTGCTTCAAGGATTAAATGTATTAAGAAATAAAGCAGCTAGTACTGTGCCTGGTGCATAGCAGGTCCTCTAATAAATGGTGCTTCCGCTTCCTGCTGGTAGTCCCCTGTTCATCCATGAATATCCTCATCTAGAGAGGAAGGACGAGTTGGCCTGAGTAACTGAGGTACTGTGCCTTGAGAAGAGAGGACTGTTTGAGGGAGATGGTCAGGATCCTGAACCCTGATCTCAGAATGATTCCATAGAGGGTCTTACCAGTTAGACTTGCCTGGGTAAGTCAGTGTAAATTGGATTCTGTCGCTGATGGAAGTCAAGCCCTCTGTTTAAAGCACTCTAATGGCTCCTCTTCACATTTGGAATGAAACCCCATCTTTATCGTGATCTGGTCCTTTTCTACTTCTCCCACCTCTCTGTGCCCCAGTTCCACCTAGTTTCTTTATTTGAACACTTTTTCCCACCTCAGGGCCTTTGCACTAGCTGTGGCCTCACTGGGAACGCTCTTTTCCCAGGTATCCCTATGTCTGGCCGGTTCTTGTCATTTAGGTTTTAGCTTAAAAGTCATTTTGTTTTATATTCAATATTGTACCAAGCTCCACCTGATGTTTTCTTATTTATGTATTTATTTGTTTACGATCTCTCCCTACTGGAGGTAAGCTCTGTGAGCACACTGCACTTGTCTGTCTCATTGGGTAACACCAGGACAGTGCCTGGTTCACCATATACACTCAATAAAAGTTTGTTGAATGAAAGAATGTAAGAGTACCTGGGAACAGCTTGGTTGGAGAAATTCAGCCTCCACCGTGAGATATGGCCCCAACTTTTGCCAGTTACCCAGAAGACATTAGCCACTACAAGAGATTAGCCACTTAAACAGTAACCTGCCCTTATCCTTAAGAGCAATACAGTTGAAATAATTAGTCATTTATTTAATGTCTCCCACTAGATAGTGATTGAGCCAAGAGATGAAGCCGTATCTGTCTTGCTCAGCCCTGGTGCCCAGGAAAGTGCCTGGCTAAGACCACAGGGCATCCTCCCACCCAAAGTATTCCTGAAACCCAGCAGGGCCAGTCTTGAAATTCCATCTCCTGGAAGGATGATGATGATTCCACATTCCTTCCAAGAGATCTGCCGCCTGGCTGCCACGAGTGTTCTCACTCCCAAGGTTGCTTCCTGCCTCAACATGTCTCATATCCTTTCCTCAGATTCCCCACACTGGGGGGAGCAGAGTCTGCCCCCTCCCACTTCCTGTCCCCATCCCCACCCCTGCCGCCCCTGGGGAGCCTTTGACCAGAAGATGAAAAGATATGATCAAAGCTGTGCCTGTGAGCAGGAAGTTGAAGCAGGATGAATGTCACAGACCCCCACCTCTGAGACACGACCCAGGCCAGAGCTACAGTGAGAGGCCACTGTCTGCTGCGAGGGGACAAGATTGTACCCTGATCCTGCGCGCTGCCATGTGGCAGAATGAGGTCACATCAGTCACCATCGGGAGAGGGAATTGCCAATCAGGACGGCTCTGCTGCTCCGACCACCCACTCACCCACCTCCCCACCCCCACGGCAAGACCTGCAGAGAACTCTTCATGAAGACACGGGAGGTGTTGGGCCCCTCGTGCTGGAACAGGAGCTCCATCCCAGGGGCCTGGGCACATTCCTGTGGGCTCCGTGGGCAGGGAAAGCTTGAGAAACCCTCGGTTCCCTGGGATCAGACGTCTGTCCGCATCTCCCCAGAGCCGGGGGTGGGGCGGGGGAGAGGGGAGGAAATGTCCTCATTTTTGCTGGAATCCCCAGAGAGGTGCTCGTCCCACAAGTATCTCATGTTGACTTCATCCCAAACCAAGCCAGAGTATTAGCTTAGGCAACTGCCTCTATTATTAAAAGTGACAATTTTCCAAAGGTGGGTGCACATCAGGAGGATTAGGAAACATTGTAAAGAGAGAGGCTCCACCCCATTGTAGACATGCTGTATCAAAATCCCTGGGGTGAGGTCTGGAGGGGCTGTTGCTGTTGTTATTATTGTTTTTAAAGCTCCGGGGTGATTCTGCTGACCAATCAGATGAAGTTTGGGAACTTACAGAAGTAAGATCACCCGTGCTTTTCATGGGGACCTGAAAGTCTGTCTCGAGTCACTTCCTTGGGTCTCCCAGAGTTTCCATTAGGTACATCGGGCTTCCTTCCATGTCCTGAGGTGAGAGAGTTTATCAGCTAACTCAAGGACAACTGCCAGAGAGGGGACTCTGCAGGAATCCACTTGCTCAACAGCATATGTCGAGCACGGATGATGTGCCAGGTCCTTTTCACTCAGGAACATGGCAGTGAACGAAACACACAAAATTGCCTGCCCTCATGAAGCTTGCCTTTATAGGGAAGAGAGAAGGAGAGCAAAAAAAGGTTAAATAAAGAAAATATACAAGGTGTTAGAGATAAATGCTATGGAGGAATATGAAACACGGTAGGAAGTGGGGACTGTGAGGGCGTGGGATGGGTGTGGGTCTACGTGCACAGGGATGCAGGCTGAAATAGCATGGCCAGAGGAGGTCTCACTGAGAAGGTGGTATTTTTTTTTTGGTTTCTATTGATACTTTTTCTTATTTTAAATACATCTTTATTGGAGTATAATTGCTTCAACATACGGTGTTAGTTTCTCTTGCACAACAAAGTGAATCAGCCTTATGCATACACGTCCCCATATCCCCTCCCTCTTGAGCCTCCCTCCCACCCTCCCTATCCCACCCCTCTAGGTGGTCACAAAGCACCGAGCCGATCTCCCTGTGCTATGCTGCTGCTTCCCACCAGCCAACTATTTTACATTCGGTAGTGTATTTATGTTGATGCTACTCTCACTTCGCTCCAGCTTTGCCCTCCCACCCCATGTCATCAAGTCCATTCTCTATGACTACCTCTTTATTCCTGCCCTACAAGTAGGTTCTTCAGTACCTTTCTGTTTTTGTTTTTTTTTAAGATTCCATATATATGCGTTAGTGTACAGTATTTGTCTTTCTCTTTCTGACTTACTTCACTCTGTATGACAGACCCTAGGTCCATCCACCTCAGTACAAATGACTCAATTTCGTTTCTTTTTATGGCTGAGTAATATTCCATTGTACATATGTGACACATCTTTATCCATTAATCTGTTGATGGACATTTAGGTTGGTTCCATGTCCTGGCTATTGTAAATAGTGCTGCAATGAACATTGTGGTGCATGTCTCTTTTTGGATTATGGTTTTCTCAGGCTATATGCCCAGTAGTGGGATTGCTGGGTCGTATTGTAGTTTTTTTTAGTTTTTTAAGGAACCTCCATACTGTTCTCCAAAGTGGCTGTATCAATTTACATTCCCACCAACAGTGCAGGAGGGTTCCCTTTTCACCACACCCTCTCCAGCATTTATTGTTTCCAGCTTTTTTCATAATGGCCATTCTGACCGGCATGAGGTGATACCTCATTGCAGTTTTGATTTCCATCTCTAATAATTAGTGATGCTGAGCATCTTTTCATGTGCCTCTTGGTCATCTGTATGTCTTCCTTGGTGAAATAGCTATTTAGGTCTTCCGCCCATTTTTAAACTACATTGTCTGTTTTTTTGACATTGAGCTCCATGAGCTGTTTGTATATTTTGGAGATTAATCCTTTGTTGTTTCATTTGCAAATATTTTCTCCCATTCTGAGGGTTGTCTTTTGTCTTGTTTATGGTTTCCTTTGCTGTGCAAAAGCTTTTAAGTTTAATTTAGTCCCATATGTTTATTTTTGTTTTTATTTCTGTTACTCTAGGAGGTGGGTCAAAAATGATCTTGCTGTGGTTTATGTCAAAGAGTGTTTTTCCTATGTTTTCCTCTAAAAGTTTGATAGTGTCGGGTCTTACATTTAAGTCTTTAATCCATTTGGAGTTTATTTTTATGTATGCTGTTAGGGAGTGTTCTAATTTCATTCTTTTTTTTTTTGCGGTACATGGGCCTCTCACTGTTGTGGCCTCTCCCGTTGTGGCTCACAGGCTCCGGACACGCAGGCTCAGCGGCCATGGCTCACAGGCCCAGCCGCTCCACGGCATGTGGGATCCTCCGGGACCGGGGCACGAACCCGTGTCCCCTGCATCGGCAGGCGGACTCTCAACCACTGTGCCACCAGGGAAGCCCTAATTTCATTCTTTTACATGCAGCTGTCCAGTTTTCCCAGCACCACTTATTGAAGAGACTGTCTTTCTCCCCTGTAGCTTCTTGACTCCTTTGTCGTAAATTTGGTGCTCATATGTGCGTGGGTTTATCTCTGGGCATTCTATCCTGTAGCATTGATCTATATTTCTGTTTTTGTGCCAGTACCATACTGTCTTGATTACTGTAGCTTTGTAGTATAGATTGAAGTCAGGAAGCCTGATTCCTCCAGCTCTGTTTTTCTTTCTCAAGATAGCTTTGGCTGTTCGGGGTCTTTTGTGTTTCCATACGAATTGTAAGATTTTTTTGTTCTAATGCCGTGAAGAACGCCATTGGTAGTTTGAGAGGGATTGCATTGAATCTGTAGATTGCTTTGGACAGTATAGTCATTTTCACAATATTGATTCTTCCAATCCAAGAACATGGTATATTTCTCCATCTGTTTCTGTCATCTTTGATTTCTTCCATCAGTGTTTTATAGTTTTCTGAGTACAAGTCTTTCGCCTCCTTAGGCAGGTTTATTCCTAGGTATTTTATTCTTTTTGTTGCAATGGTGAATGGGAGCGTTTCCTTAATTTCTCTTTCTGATTTTCCATTGTTGGTGTATAGGAATGCCAGAGATTTCTGTGCATTAATTTTGTATCCTGCAACCTTACCAAATTCATTGATTAGTTCTAGTAGTTTTCTGGTGGCATCTTTAGGATTTTCTATGTATAGTATCATGTCATCTGCAAACAGTGACAGTTTGACTTCTTCTTTTCCAATTTGTATTCCTTTTATTTCTTTTTCTTCTCCGATTGCCCCAGCTAGGACTTCCAAAACTATGTTGAATAAGAGTGGGGAGAGTGGACATCCTTGTCTTGTTCCTTATCCTAGTGGAAGTGCTTTCAGTTTTTCACCATTGAGTATGATGTTTGCTGTGAGTTTGTCATATATGGCCTTTATTATGTTGAGGTAGTTTCCCTCTATGCCCATTTTCTGGATAGTTTTTATCATAAATGGGTGTTGAGTTTTGTCAAAAGCTTTTTCTGCATCTATTGAGATGATCATATGGTTTTTATTCCTTAATTTGTTAATGTGGTGTATCACATTGATTGATTTGCATATATTGAAGAATCCTTGCATCCCTGGGATAAATCCCACTTGATCATGGTGTATGATCCTTTTAATGTGCTGTTGGAATCTGTTTGCTAGTATTTTGTTCAGGATTTTTGCATCTATGTTTATCAGTGATATTGGTCCATAACTTTCTTTTTTTGTGATAGCTTTTTCTGGTTTTGGTATCAGGGTGATGGTGGCTTCGTAGAATGAATTTGGGAGTGTTCCTCCCTCTGTAATTTTTTGGAAGAGTTTGAGAAGGATTGGTGTTAGCTCTTTTCTAAATGTTTGATAGAATTCACCATCTGGTCCTGGACGTTTGTTTGTTGGAAGATTTTTAATTGTGGTTTCAATTTCATTACTTGTGATAGGTCTGTTTATATTTTCTAATTCTTCCTGGTTCAGTCTCAGAAAATTGTACCTTTCCAATAATTTGTCCATTTCTTTGTGGCTGTCCATTTTATTGGCATATAGTTGTTTGTAGTAGTCTCTTATAATCCTTTGTATTTCTGCAGTGTCAGTTGTGATTTCTCCTTTTTCATTTCTAATGTTATTGATTTGTGTCCTCTCCCTTTTTTTCTTGATGAGTCTAAGGGTTTATCAGTTTTGTTTATCTTCTCAAAGAACCAGCTTTTAGTTTTATTGATCTTTGCTATTGTTTTCTTCATTTCTATTTCATTTATTTCTGCTCTGATCTTTATGGTCTCTTTCCTTCTACTGACTTTGGGTTTTCTTTGTTCTTCTTTCCCTAGTTATTTTAAGTGTAGGGTTAGATTGTTTACTTGAGATTTTTCTTGTTTCTTGAGGTGAGATCTTTTTATTTCTTCTTTGATTTCTTCAGTGATCTCTTGGTTATTCAGTAGCGCACTGTTTAGCCTCCATGTGTTTGTGTTTTTTACAGTTTTTTTCCTGTAATTGATTTCCAATCTCATAGCATTGTGGTCAGAAAAGATGCTTGATATGATTTCAATTTTCTTAAATTTTCCGAGGCTTGATTTGTGACCCAAGATGTGATCTATCCTGGAGAATGTTGCATGAGCACTTGAGAAAAAAGTGTATTCTGCCACTTTGGGGTGGAATGTTCTGTGAATATCAATTAGGTCTATCTGGTCTATTGTGTCATTTAAAGCTTGTGTTTCCTTATTTATTTTCTGTCTGGATGTAAGTGGGGTGTTAAAGTCTCCCACTATTATTGTGTTACTGTTGATTTCCCCTTTCATGGTTGTTAGCCTTTGCCTTGTGTATTGAGGTTCTCCTATATTGGGTGCATAAACAGTTATAATTGTTATATCTTCTTGGATTGATCCCTTGATCATTATGTAGTGTCCTTCCTTATCACTTGTAAAAACCTTTATTTTGAAGTCTATTTTCTCTGATATGAGTATTGCTACTCCAGCTTTCTTTTGATTTCTATTTGCATGGAATATCTTTTTCCATCCCTTCACTTTCAGTCTGTATGTGTCCCTAGGTCTGAAGTGGGTCTCTTGTAGACAGCATATATATGGGTCTTGTTTTTGTATCCATTCAGCCAGTCTGTGTCTTTTGGTTGGGGCATTTCATCCATTTACGTTCAAGGTTATTATCGATATGTATGTTCCTATTACCATTTTCTTAATTGTTTTGGGTTTGTTTTTGTGGGTGTTTTTCTTCTCTTGTGTTTCCCGCCTAGAGAAGTTTCTTTAGCTTTTGTTGTAAAGCTGGTTTGGTGGTGCTGAATTCTCTTAGCTTTTGTTTGTCTGAAAAGCTTTTGACTTCTCCGTTGAATCTGAATGAAATCCTTACTGGGTAATCTTGGTTGTAGGTTTTTCTCTTTCATCACTTTAAGTATATCCTACCACTCCCTTCTGGCCTGCAGAGGTTTTGCTGAAAAATCAGTTTATAAACTTATGGGGATTCCTTTGTATGTTATTTTTTGTTTTTTCCCTTGCTGCTTTTAATATTTTTTCTTGCATTTAATTTTTGTTAGCTTGATTAATATGTGTCTTGGTGTGGTTTTCCTAGGGTTTATCCTCTATGGGACTCTTTATGCTTCCTGGACTTGGGTGACTATTTCCTTTCCCATGTTAGGGAAGTTTTCCACTATAACCTCTTCAAATATTTTCTCAGACCCTTTCTTTTTCTGTTCTTCTTCTGGGACACCTATAATTGGAATGCTGGTGCATTTAGTGTTGTCCCAGAGGTCTCTGAGATTGTCTTCAATTCTTTTCATTCTCTTTTCTTTCTTCTGCTCCTTGGCAGTTATTTCCACCATTTTGTCTTCCAGCTCACTTATTCGTTCTTCTGCCTCCATTATTGTTATTGATTCCTTCTAGTGTATTTTTCATTGCAGTTATTGTGTTGTTTACCTCTGTTTGTTTGTTTGTTTTATAGTTCTTCTAGATCTTTGTTAAACATTTTTTGTATTTTCTCAATCCATGCTTCCATTCTATTTCCAAGATTCTGGATCTTCCTTACTCTCATTACTCTGAATTCTTTTTCAGGTAGATTGCCTATTTCCTCCTCATTTATTTGGTCTTGTAGGTTTTTACCTTGCTCCTTCGTCTGTGACATATTTTTTTGCCATCTCTTTTTTTTTTTTTTTTTTTTATGAGTGGGATTGTGTTCCTGTTTTACTGGTTGTTTGACCTGAGGTTTCCAACACTGGAGTTTGTAGGCTATTGGGTATAGCTGGGTCTTGGTGCTGAGATGAAGACCTCCAGGAGACCTCACTTTGATGAATATTCCCTGGGGTCTGAGGTTCTCTGTTAGTCCAATGGTACAGACTCAGAGCTCCCACTGCAGGAGCTCCCATCTGACCATGGGCTTGCAAATCAAGATCCCGCAAGCCACATGGGCAGCAAAAAGAAAAAGGTGGGATGGGGGTGGGGAAGGCCTTGGCTGTGGAGGGCAGGGCCTAATCAAGGGCGACGTTTAGGTGGTGGGTGGGGCCAATGCTCAGGACTCACAGGGATGAAAAAGGCCCTGGGCTGTGGGGGGTGGGCCTTAGGCTCAAGGAACAGAAGGGGCCCAGGCATGCCCCCCACCCCTGGTCTCAGAAGACAGGGGACCTCACCTGGGAGCCCAGCAGGCTTCCTGGGCTCGAGTGGGTGGGGCAAACGCCCTCCTCTCCTCTCCTGCTCCTCTGGTCTGGGGTCTGGGAGGCCCCCTCCCACCTGCCTCTGCTGATCGCCCAGGCCCCCCTCCTGTGCCCCCAGGACCAGTGCAGTTGGAGGGGGAAGGGGGGTCCTTGGAGGGCAGGGGACCGGCCTGGGAGCTCAGCAGGTTCCCCATGCCCAAGTGGGTGAGGCAATCGTCCTCCACTTCTCTCCCACTCCTTCCCAAGGGCCCCTCCCACCTGCCTCTCCTGATCCCCCTGGCGTCCCTCCTATACCCCCAAGGACCCATGCAGCCTGGAGGGGCCTTGGAGGTTGGAGGATCAGCCTGGGAGCTCAGCAAGCTCCCCGTGCCCAAGTGGGCAGGGCAATCGCCCTCTGCTCCTCTCCCGCTCTTCCTGGAGAGTCCCTCCCACCTGCCTCTCCTGATATCCCTAGCCTCAGGGGTGCAGATCTCGTCTGACCTCCACTTCTCCTCCCCCTCTGTTCCCCTACATCCTACCGGTTCACTCTGGGGTTCCTCCCGTCTTCTTGGGGGTCAGAGTTCCCCACCAGCAGCCGGCAGGCACCCTAGTTGTGGGGAGACCTAACTCTGTGTCTTCCCACACCGCCATCTTGACGCCTTCCCACACCACCATCTTGGTATTTAAGTGAAGGGTTTCGAGCCAAGGAGCAACATAATTTGGTATATTCACATTATCAGTCTGGATGTTGGGAATAGACTGAAAAAGGCAAGAGAAAAACAAACCAGAGCAAGCCAAGTGAGAGCTGATGGAGATGAATTCGTTTTCTTTTTTTTTAATTAAAAAAATTCTTTTTTATTAATTTTTATTGGAGTATAGCTTTACAATGTTGTGTTAGTTTCTGCTGTACAGCAAAGTGAATCAGCTATACATATACATATATCCCCTCTTTTTTGGATTTCCTTCCCAGTTAGGTCACCACAGAGCATTGAGTAGAGGTCCCTATGCTATACCGTAGGTTCTCATTAGTTATCTATTTTATACATAGTATCAATAGTGTATATATGTCAATCCCAATCTCCCAATTCATCCCACACACCTCCCCCCCTTTCCCCTTTGTATCCATACATTTGTCCTCTGTGTCTTTGTCCTTTGCAAATAAGATCATATATGAATTAGTTTTCTGTTGCTGCAAACTTGGTGGCTTAAAACTACACACATTTTTTATCTTTCACTTCTGGAAGCCAGAAGTGTGAAACAGGTTTCACTGGGCCAATACTAAGTTGTAGTCAGAGCCGTAGTCCTTCCAGAGGCTCTTGGGGAGAATCTGTTTCCTCACCTTTTCCAGCTTCTAGAGCTTCATTTGTTGCATGGCTTGGTCCCTTCTTCCATCTTCAAGGCCAACAGTGTAGCATCTTCTCTGCTCCATCTTCACGTCATCTTCTCTCTTCTGTGTTAAATCTCCCTCTGCCGCCTTCTTTAAGGACACTTGTTATTACATTAGGGCCCACCTAAGTCATCCAGAATAATCTCAAGATCCTTACTTTAATCACATCTGCAAAGTCTCTTTTGCCACATAAATAACATTCACAGGTTCCAGGGATTAGGACCTCGGTGTTTTGGGGGCCCATTATTTAACCTACCAAAGGAGGCTTGGACCAGGGTAGAAGTGATGGAAATGGTGAGAAATGAGCAGATTCTGGGATTTGTTTTGAAGGCCAAACCAATTGGGTTGCTTTATAGATTGAATGTGGGATGTGAGAGAAAGAGAGGAATCAAGGAAAGCACCAAGGCTTTGGCCCGAGCAGTTGTAGGAAGAGAGTTTCCATTTACTAAAATGAGAAAGACTACAGGAAAAGAATCTTGGTGCCTGTAGGATGATGGTGGAGGGGGTTGACTGATTGATTGATTGATGTCAGAGAGTTCAGGGGCTCGTGGACGTATTATTTAGGTTTGAGATGCCTCATCCAAGTGGGCATGTTGAAGAGACTGCTGGATGTATGAGTCTGAAGTTCAGGAGAGGAGTCTACGCTGGAGATATAAATTTGGGAGCCTTCCATGTGTCTTTAAAGCTTTGAAATTGAATGAAATCATTAAAGGTGCAAGTGTAGATAGAAAAGAAAAGAGCTCCAAGGACTGAGCCTGGGGAACTCCAGTCATTCGAGATCGGAGAGATGAGAAGGAACAGCACAGGGAGACCACAAAAGAGCAGCCAGCGAGGTAGAAGGACGAACAGGAGAGGGTGGATCTTGGAGGCCACATGAAGACAGGAGACAAGGATAGGGGTGGGGGTGGGCAGGGCAGCTAAGCTCCCGGAGGGAGATCGGTACCTGTGGGATGAGGGCACACCTCACCAACTCTAGCACCTGGCACCTCCTAGCACCCCAAAACACACACACACAAACACCTTCTGGCATGAAAATCAAGCCCATGTCCTCAGGTCTGGCCAAAAGAGCAGAAAAGGTCTGCATTCTCTGGTCCAAACCCCTGCAGAGATGCCACTTGGATGTGGTAAAGCTGTGTGTCTTGTCTGGTAGACCCATCTCCTTCACCCCATCTGTGATTCCCAGAGGGCAAATCTGTCACCTGTTTCTGGAAGAGGAATTCCATCTCAAGCATCAAGGTCTCCATCTGCTTGCCACCCGTTGAGCAGCCTGCATTGTTATTGATTGGGTGCTCAGATCATTAGTTCCTGAGTAGAAAGCAGCAGCTGCACTAATGTCACAGGTAGGGCTGTTCCCTGTGAGGCCTGACTGCCATTCTGAACCATTGTTTTAATGCTTTAAACTAGAATGCTCACTATATATATATATATATATATATATATATATATATATGCGCTTTATTTATTTATTTTTATTTTTGGCTGCATTGGGTCTTTGTTGCTGCATGCAGGCTTTCTCTAGTTGCGGTGAGCGGGGGCTACTCTTCGTTGTGGTGCGTGGGCTTCTCATTGCAGTGGCTTCTCTTGTTGCCGAGCATGGGCTCTAGGTGCATGGGCTTCAGTAGTTGTGGCTCGTGGGCTCAGTAGTTGTGACTCACGGGCTGTAGAGCTCAGGCTCAGTAATTGTGGCACACGGGCTCAGTTGCTCCACGGGGTGTGGTATCTTCCTGAACCAGGGCTCGAACCCGTGTCGCCTGCATTAGCAGGCGGACTCTTAACCTCTGCACCGCCAGGGAAGTCCTAGAATGCTCACTTTCAAATAGCCCTGTTATTTCACGCATCATACATGAAACATCCATCAGATCCTCAGAATCAAATTGAATTCAAATCCTATGTTATACAATCAACACCAGATATCTTGAAACACCTACCTACATAGCCAGGCAGTTGAGGAATCTCCATGTATACCAGCTTGGATGGATTCTCTTCTCTTCCCTTCCTTTCCCCTCCCCTTCCCTTTCCGTCTCTTCTCTTTCCTCCTCCCTTCTCTTTTCTATCTCTTTCTCTACCCTAATAATTCCTCTCAAGTTTTAATTCAGTACTTAGATCACTGGTTCTCAAACTTGGTTGCATATTGGAATTAAAACCTAGAGAATTAAAAAAAAAAAAAAAAACTAATGCCTGGGCCCCATTCCCAGAGATTCTGATTTAGTTGATCTTGGGTGTTAGCTGGGCTTTGAGGGTTTTTTAAGGTCCTCAGGTGATTCTAACATGCAGCTAAATTTGAGAACCACCGTCTTCAATTACCTGCCAAGTAGTGAGTCCCAGGGCAATATTTTAAATGCTACGGCAGGAGAGGCTGGATCTACCTCCAACTCCCTGCCCTGCCTCTCCCTAGCATTCCTGGTTTATGGGACAAAGACTTGGGGCCAGTTTACCAGATCTGAACATCACCAGTAGATGCAGTATGTTGTGTAATGCTCTGTATCTTCCAAATAGCACGATCCAATGTGGGCTCAGATATTGTACACCCAGCTTTTAATTTCTCTCCACAACTTCCCTCCTACGGCACCTTCAGCCAATTTTTAATTGCGGCTCTAGCTCCAGTTGTAAGCGATGGGAGAAATAGGGTGAAGGTGGATGGAAATAGCCAAGGGCACACAGGTGCACACAGCGCAGGCACACACACGCATCATCGGTGAATCAGACTTAGAAGTGGAATTCTGCTGGTACAGAAATCCTCTGATAGAGAAGAAGCGGCTGTAGTGCTCTATAATGTCTGTTTTTGTGGCACTCGGTTGGAGAATTATGAGAAAAAACCTGGTTTCTTTGCCCCAAAGCAGGTCTTGCCCAATGAGCTGCATGCTCGGAAGAAACCTGCCTGTTCCGTTCTCCCTCCATCTGGGATCCTTAATTGGCAAGATCTAAACCGTAATGTGCCCAGGCTAGATCCAAGTCTATTAAATGCCGTAACTCTCAGGCTCTTTGAAAAGAAAAATTCCACGGCCTTCAAGAAAGCAGCTTGGTAATAAGTCTCAAGAACTTGAAATATGTCCAGTTCATATCCTTACATCCAATGATTTTACTTCCTATCCTAAGAAAATAATCAAAGATGTGGGAAAAGGTTTATGTATACAGACCTTCAACGAAGTGTTATTATAACTGCAAAAATCAGAAGTAACTGTACACTGTCTATAACACAAATTCCATTTAATATATCATGCTATATCACAGTATAGTCAAGCAATGAAATATACAGATTGTCAAAACACAGTTTCAATTTTTTTTTTTTTTTTTTTGGCTGAGTTGGGTTTTTGTTGCTGCACGCAGGCTTTCTTTGGTTGCAGCGAGCAGGTGCTACTCTTTGTTGAGGTATGCAGGTTTCTCATTGCAGTGGTTTCTCTTGTTGCAGAGCACGGGCCCTAGGCGCGTGGTCTTCAGTAGTTGTGGCGCACGGGCTTAGTTGTTCTGCGGCATGTGGGATCTTCCCGGACCAGGGATCAAACCTGGGTCCCCTGCATTGGCAGGCGGATTCTTAACCACTGTGCCACCAGGGAAGTCCTCAAATACTTATAACCATATGAAAAAATGCTCACAATATAATGCTAAAAGAAAATAAAACGTATAGGTAAAATGATTAATTTTGCAGTTCAGTCCAGTTGTGGATATACACATCCATTTGTAGAGAAAAGCACCCTGAACGTAAATACTAACTTGTTAACAGTGGTTCTCTGGATTGTGTGGTGACGATTGATTTCTTCTATATATTTTTTTCTTTTTCTGAGTTTCCCAAGCTTGTATCTATAATCAGGAAAAAAAATAATTTTTAAATGAAAAGGTTTCATTTCTCATGATGGGAGCCAGCTTCTGTTGGAGGCTGACTTCAGAAGTGACCCCATAGTTATCCTCCTTATCACTACCTGTGTGCACACCGATGCTTTCCAAGCCCTTCCCTGCTTTTCGCTGCCCCGAGTCCCACAGCATCTTTGACATGGGTGAGCCAGGGGAGCATTCCAGCCCCTCTCAGGAGACCAGCCGGGGGCTGGGGTATGCTTGCTGGGCAACCGAAGAGGGTACTTACCAGGTAAGGACCATGTGTCATGCTGCTCTTCATCATTATGAGCTCAGCGGGAGCCTCAGGAATTGGAGACATCGTGCCTAGACACGAGAAGCGCACTTATTAATTAATTCAGTCTAGAGGTGTTCATTAAGGGTGCCAGGTGAAGTGCCCACTCATTCCACGAACACTGTTACAGGTTGTAAGCTGAAGGAGCTGACTGATGGGGCTGAGAAGGCAAGTTTGGGACTAAGGCTTGGGGTTCTGAGAGAAGATAGCTCCACCTTGCTAGGTAGTTGCTTGGTAGGGGTTGGTAGTCAAAGTCTCACCAAAGGGCACTTCCTCTCTCTCTCTCTCTCTCTCTCTCTCTCTCTCTCCCCCTCCCCCCTCACCGTTTCTTCAGATGGAGGTGATTGTCGGGGACTTTGGGATCGTGGTGGTCCCCCGGGACGCAGCCGACACAGACCGAATCATGAATCACTCCTCAATACTCCGCAAATACAAAGTGAGTCCCCCACTCTCCCTGCTGGTGTAGTAATGTGATGTGGCCCTTCTCTGAGAAGCCTGCGGGCTGGAGAAGTGAGGATACAAAAGGAGTTTAGTGTGAGAGACTGGCTACCTACTGTCTCTGCTTTGTCCCCAGAACAACATCATGGTGGTAAAGGATGACATCAACCATCCCATGTCTGTCGTCAGCTCAACCAAGAGCAGGTACGTTTGACAAACGACCAGAGAGACCTTGGTCAGACTGGCTTACAAGTTCCCATACAACTCTCCTCAGTCCAGGCTGAGCGTTAGGTTGGCTGACACCTGCTGCCCCAGTATGCAGCCTTCTTTTTAGAGCTCATTTATTTGTCCCCAGTCATTGACTTTTAAAAGGGCGACAGGCCATTTATTAGTTTTAGCTGGTTTGAAGGGGGAAAAGGAGGTTTTTAGTTTGGACTCTAGTTTGAGGTACGCATGGAATTTGTAAGTGTTTAGGTTAAGCTGCCATAACAAAAAGATCCCCAATAGTTAGAGTTTTAAATAAGAGAAATGTTTATATCCCTCTAACTGAAGTCAGAAGAAACTGAATCTCTGTTCTTTTCAATGTGAAGCTTCCCTCTCAGGGTCCACAGCTGCTACAGTGACTGTTCTCAGCCAGTGGGAAAGGGCAAGGGGCTTTGTCCTTAGGAAGGTGACCCGAAGTTGCACATATCCCTTCCCCTGCATCCCCCTGGCTCAGCTTCAGTCATGTGGCCATGCCTAGCCTCCAGGAAGGCTGGGAGTAGACTTTGTAACTTGGCAGCCCTGTGTCCAACTAAATCTTGGGAGGTTGTAGTACTAAGCAGAAGAAAGAATGGATACTAGGGGCCAGTTAACAGTCTTCACCACAACCGCCAAGTGGGAATGTCCAGTAGAATAATAAGATGTGTGGAGTATAGAGGTCTGGAAGTGTAATAAAACTGAAAGCCATGAGTACCTAAGTGTAAATTAAAGTTCAGGGCTGTGGCTACGCTCACAGGGAGAGTCAGCAAGAAGAGAAGAAGGCTATGGGGAATACTTAAAACACATTAACATTTAAAAGAAGGCTGAGGGGGCTTCCCTAGTGGTGCAGCGGTTGAGAGGCCGCCTGCCCATGCAGGGGACACGGGTTCGTGCCCTGGTCCGGGAGGATCCCACATGCCGCAGAGGGGCTGGGCCCGTGAGCCATGGCCGCTGAGCCTGCGCATCCGGAGCCTGTGCTCCGCAGCAGGAGAGGCCCGCGTACCGCAAAAAAAAAAAAAAAAAAAAGGCTGAGGAGTAAATTAGAAGTTTGGGATTAAGATATACACACTACTATGTATAAAATAGATAACCAACAAGGATCTACTGTATAGCACAGGGAACTATACTAAATATTTTGTAATAGCCTACAAAGGAAAAGAACCTGAAAAAGAATAGATAGATATACGTATGACTGAATCACTTCACTCTACACCTGAAGCTAACACAACATTGTAAATCAACTCTACTCCAATTTTTAAAAAGTAATAAAAAAAATAAAAGAGACAAAGGAGCAGTCAGAAACCACCAGCATTGGTGGCCCTGGAACAAAGGCAGCAGACGGCACAAAGATGGAGAGCCCTGTCAGTTGTCGTCTGTGTCGCATGTTTCAGAGAAATCAAATGAGCCCAGGATTTTAAAAGGTCCACTGGACTTCTTCCCTGGAAAGTGATTATGTAGACACTTGAAATAGTAGCATCAACTGTGAGGTGAGAGCAGAAACCCAGTGACAACAACCAGTGAGGGGAAAGGGGAAGGCTGTGGTTCCAGCCACGGATGCACAACAGAATTACCGTGAGAACTTACACAGCACAGATTCCCGTGTCCCATTGAGTCCCACTGAACCAGAATTTCTGGGTGTTGGGCCTGGCTATCTGCTTCCTGGGTGATTCTCGTGAAGCTGGGATTGGCATTTGGAAACCACAGTCATAGACCACTTTTTCAAGAAGGCTCCCTGTAAACCGTGCAGGGAGGCGCTTGGGAACCTAGCTTGCTGGAAGGTCAGGACACTATGCATTGAAAAGGCACTGAGCCAGCCTCTGGGGAGATCTCACAACGCAGAGCACAGATGCCTTTTAGAATCTAGATATGCGGAGGAGTATATGAGTTCTTACAAATAGCTCCTTGGGGCCTGACATTCCCAAGACCATCATGGGCATAGAAAATGGGGAGCAGCCAGACCAAGTCTGGAGCAAAACCGTGCGGAAACCAGACTGTATGACCAGACCCCTTCTGTATTTGGTAGTCCACCCACCCCCCAGGGCTTGTGAGAAGGGCCTCAGAGAAGGGCAACTTCTCTATCAGGGCTTCCATAGGAAGGAAAAGAAGGGGTCAATCATAAGGTTCATTTCCATGAGACCATGGTGTAGAGAAGCACAAAGAAATGAAATAAGAATAGCTAACACTTGCATTGAAATGCCTACTGTGTGCTTGGGCTTTTCTAAGTGCTTTGTGTAATGACTCATTTAATCATTTTAATAACTGAGATCGGCCCAGATACTACCCCCATTTTATAAACGAGAAAATGGAAGAATAGATGGGCTTAAACAACTTGCCCAAGGTTCCTCAGTTAGGAAGTGGCAGAGTTAGGATGGGGGAGGAATTATGGGGGCAGGAGGGCTTTTCCTGATAGGGATGCCGTGTATTTAGCCTAAGCAAAGACTGGTAACGGGGTGTTGGGTAAACCCTTTCTCCGAAAGGGAATGGGCTGGCCTGTCCTCTGGCCTTGCTTCAGGAAAGGATGTCATCTGATCACTGTCTCTTCTCATCCAGGTTGGCCCTGCAGCATGGGGACGGCCATGTCGTGGATTACCTGTCCCAGCCGGTCATCGACTACATTCTTAAGAGCCAGCTGTACATCAACACCTCGGGCTAGCAGCCCCAGGGCCCTCTGCTCCAGTCGCCCCTCGTCCTCCACCAACACACTGGCCCCTGCAGCCTCTGTCCATCCCATTTCTCTCCTGCCTCTCTGTTCCTCCATCTCATCTTGACTGTTGTCCCCACTTGCTGACTCAACCCCCCCACAGTGTGGAGGACCTGCAGAGAACCACGGCATACCCCACTCCGCAGTCATCTTCGGACAAACTTTCCTCTAGTCTCCGGGTTGGGGGTGGGTGAGGGGGTAGGGATAGGGGAAGTGCGGTCCTCGGAGATGCGCGGGTGTCCGTCTCCCAGCATGCTCTGGGGAGGTGGCTCCGGGCCTCGCCTTCCCAGCATGCCCTTTACCACAAAGGGCTATTTTTCTTTCTTTCTTTCTTTTCTTTCGTTTTTTTATGTTTTGTGTCGTTGTTGTTCACTCCTCAGAGAACTTGGATCCAATCAGTGTCCGTGGTTCTTTATGTTTGTAGTCTTGTTGCATTCCTGTGGTATTCCTTCCATTTTGATAGGATACCACAGCCAGCCTCAGCTCTCAGAAGGTGCGTGTGGGCTACACCCGGTGAACGAGGCCGAGCCACCTCCACTTTCCCAACACCCTCACCCACCTACCCGCTTTCTCCCCTCTGCTGCCCACACACACCGCAGTCTGGGGTCAAGATTGAGACATTCATGTTCTGAAACCTGGGATGCAAGTCTGGGAATAGTAGGGTTTCTCAGAAGGATTTCAGCCCATTTCCCTAGTTTCAGAAGACCACGTTCCTGATGGGCCTGTGATCACACAGAGCCAGTCCCTTCTCCTTTCTTGGTGGCATCTGTGCGGTTACTTATTTGGGCTGTAACTTGTGACAGAATGTGGGTTGTTCTCTGCCAGCCCGGGCATTACCAAGGGACCTTCAGATCACCATCAAAGCCCTTGGAGGCCATACTTAGCCGCATTCTTGCATTTGAGAAGAATTAGTACGCAAGGCCAAATCCTAATAATGCAGTCATTTCTGAAATAAAATATGCTAGGAATTCACTCAACCATAGAGATCTTTGCTAACTGGAATTACTTATTGCCTGTTTGGCTGGGAAATGCTTCTGTCATAATGTAAGTCCAGGATGACCTAGGAGAAAGCAGTTAGTTTCCCTGATGGGAACAGGTGATTCTCACCCACTCTAGCTTGGCAACACAGGCGGCGCCTGAGGTTAGTTCCTTTTTGAGAAGCAGAGCCTCAGCCTTGTTCCTGGGTTAGGATTACATCTTGTGCTGAGCCCAGCAGCCACAGTCATCGCCTCCTGGTGAGTGTGGGCTCACAGAACAGAGATCTCGGGGGAGTGTCAAGAGCCGCTAAAGTGTTTCACCCCTTTTCTCCCTAATTTCCCACCTTCCTCTGCTGCCCTGGAAATAGTTTTGACAGACTCTGTTCTAGTTGTTCAGGCCTCGTTCACGACCTGCTTAAAGAACCAAAAGGAAATTACCGTCTTATACTCTGTGTCCCTCATCTAGTCTCTGGCTCTTGGGTTTTTGGTTCTTTGAGGAATGGTCCCTGAACGGTAGGATAATTTTTTCAAAATCTAGTACCAACCCTGGCCCAGAAGGGGCCAGGTAGGATCTGACACCAGAAACAACGTTCTTCACCACACATTTCACATCTGTAACATCCTTCAATAGCCTCCAGGGAAAGAAACTAAATTCAACAGAAGAATAGCAAGGTGGGGTGGGGGAGGTGCTGTTCCTCTTGCATTATGGAAATAATCTCCAAAGGACAGAAGTGAGATCCTATTCTTGGGTCTCAGTGTTTGGCTAAGGATCATGGAATCATAAACTGGAAAGATCTTTAGAGATTTGTTGATCCAACCTTTCCTTTAAAGGATGAGGGAGCAGAGATCCACTGGATTAAATGGCTGGTCCAAGGTCACACAGCAAGTGTAGAGTCTGGCAAAAGGCTAACGTCTCCCTGACCCCTTAGGTCATCACACCACATGGTCCCTGATCCTCTGGTTCCCCGTGATACTGACCAGGTAAGATGTAGTTTTCAGCCTTTACCTGGCGTCTTTCTCTTAAGTTGTTTGTCTCAGGTGCTCCCTGTATATGGCCTTGTGTTTGCTAGTCCTGGGGGAGGGTGTGATGGTGAGGAAGGCTGTAGCTAGGTTTCCCTTAGAAACCGATAGCTGGAGATGGCAACGGCTTGGAGGAAATCTGAATCCAAGAAAGGATTGCTTTGTGGAAGACAAAGACCCAGAAAGTGCTCAAGATTGCATTCGTGCTGGAGAGAGAGTGACAGAAGTATCTTTGTCTAGGCAAGACAGCTGCAGGCCAGGAAACAAAACAAAGGAAATCAGGGAGCTGGATACCCTGGGGGAACAGGCATTTTCAAGGATATGGAGTTTATGGATAGAGTTTATTCTGAAGATCCACGTGAGCAGATATGAGAAAGACCAGCTGTCTTTTGTCTCTTTGGCCCACTTTTCCTTTGCTGGGCTCTGTGGTCAAGCCCCATTTAGTCCACGACCCATGAGAGGAAACAGGGCTGGCTCTCGGCATTCAGTGGGGGAGGGGGGGAGGGGGAGGCAGAAGGCATGCTTGTAGGGAGAGTGAGATGCGCTGAAGAAGAATGGGAGCATAGAAGTAGATTTCTAGGAATGAAATGGGGCAGATTCTATCTTGATGGATCATAAGGATCATGTTAAAATAGCTTTTCTTTAATACCAGGAAAAGTGACTCCCCTTTTGGATGGAATTGTCCATTTCCTGCCCTGCCCCATTCTTCACTTGCTAGGGGGAGGTCAGAGGCCCTCTCTCAGTCCAGGGCAGGACACGATGACTGTGACCCAGCCAAGGCCAACACCAGAGAGATGATTCAGAGTTTGAAGTAGTGCCCCAGGTGCCGACAGGATGACCTCGAGACCCCAACTTCCACTTGGGTCCTGCTCCTTCCCAAAAAGGCCAACCCAAAGGCTCAGAGATCGTGAGAAGGGCACGGGCTAGAAAGATTGTGTCAAGAGGAGTCTGGAGCCTCATTTCCTGCCTACCAATAAAAATGTCCCTCCCACTTTTATGAAAGTGGCTGATAGGTAAGAACAGGCAGGAGGGAAACCCTTTGTGTCAATGACTCTCTTCTCAAGGAATGGCCCTTTGGGGGCAGGGGTCTGTGCTGCTAGCTGGTACCTCATTTGCCACCCCCCTTCCCTAACCCCAGGCAGCCTCTGGGGCCATCTTGCTTTCACTTTCCTTGAATGTACCTGGGAACAGGGGAGGAAAATCTCTTACTGAAGTGCCTGAAACCCAGAACTAGAGCTTCTAGAGACGCTGTTCTTCCTGTCCCGGCTTGGCCAACCTTCCCCCAACGTTCCCTAGTCTCATGCTTCAGCTTCTCAGAAAGAATAAAAGAACATGATGTTGTAATTAAATTGAAAGCAAGACTCCATAACCAAACTACAGCAAAAGGCAGAGAATTACAGGGAGAAATGACTTGTATTTTAATAGCCCAAATCTATTCCCCCAAACAGACTCTCTCTCTCTCTCTCTCTCTCTCTCTCGAGGACGAAGAGACAGAAGCATGTTATATTTTATTCATCAAAAGAGTAATGCAAAAATAAATCAGTAGAATATGAAAAGCTCAGGATCTCTCCCAAGGCTACGGCAGGAAAGCAGGCAGGTGAGATGGGAAGGATGGAAACAGGGATCGATTTTGTAGTTCATCCAATTTGGACACCTTAGGAATAGCATCGTGGTAAAGATGATGAATGTGCTCTGTCCACTTCATTTGGTCTGCACCTTCCTATAGCTGCCCAGTAAACGCGATTCTTCACGTGGTTTCTTTGTTGTGTATGTTTGGAATGTCCTATTAGCCTGTAACAGTCAGTTAGGAATGAGTTACACTCTTTCCCTCCGCCTTCAGTCTAGGTCTGGCGCCCAGACCTCAGCTTGATCCAAGCAGTCTCAAGGATTGGCATGGGGAGGGGGAAGCTTTTTTGAATCACTTTTTGGTCCCTGAATCTGCCATTTTGAGAATAAGATTTGCTTTGGAAATCAACACATTAATAAAAACTACATTCAAGTTGCAACACCGTCTCACAGTGAAATATTTTGAGTAACATTTTGTTGCTAGAATAGTCACAGACAAAAGTTTTATCGGCAAAATGTTTCAATTACGTTAATAAATAAGATGATGCTACTACTCTCGTGTCTTGGCCTGGAATCTTCTCTGTGATTTGCAGAGTTAACCACTTTTTCTTCACAGTCTTACTTGACAGAAGCCAACAGTTGTTAAGCACGCTCCTAGAGCAGGAGATTCTCTGGCTGGTTTAGCTGACGCAGCATGTGTAATATGAAAGTATATACAACCACACCCATAAGCAGGGAAGAATAATTAGCAAATTTGTCAATTGTGCCTAAGTTTTCTCAGTTTTTTTAAAAAATCAAATCTTAGGTTCTACCTAATCTGCATAGTCTGGTCTTGGTTAGCTTTGGATCCTTAATGCAATTAGTGCTTTGTGACTTAAAAATGTATTTGTGAAAATTAAAAACTTGGATAACTTGCTTCTTGACATAAAAGATCTCAAGTAAGACAGAAATTGTTAAACTCACAATTGGTTTTGTTTGGTGAAGTAAACAAGCAAAAACCGAATAAGTTAATTGTTCAATCCTGCTGTGGCTGTTAGTTTGTATTTAATTTTTAGTCGTGACGTACATTATGCATGGGTTTAGGTGTAAATAGTGATAGTCCTTAGCTAATATCACTCATGATTCAGTAGGTCAAATAACAATTCCCCATTCGGCCACCTCATTTAAGGCTTGGCTACTTGTTTGTCAGATGAGTTGTGTGAGGTTTTTAAAAATTATTTTGGTTCTTAGTATCTTTTTCTGTTTAAGACTGAGATTAGTCAGCTTTGTGTGTATCCATCTGGGTTTGTTGGCATATCACGATGGTGCTTGATATGCCTTATAAATTGATGGCTTGTATTTATGTTTGCTATTTTACTCGCAAAGCTGAACACTTTTTTCCTTCTCTCCTGAGACTACGTAATGATGTGCTCTTGTTTAAAATTGGGTATAAACACTGGTTTATTTTGCTTACTTATACTAACTTATAAAATATATACACTACCTATGAATTAACATACATGTACATAGCACATTTTTTCCCTTATGACCCATAAGTAAGCTTCAGGTCTTGGCATTTCCTAGAAAGTTCCATGTAGCCCATAGTATAAGGAAAGCAGAGAGAGAGAGAAAAAAATCTAATCTCTGCTTTCCAGGTGGGAAAATTGAACCACAGCAAGAATCCACAACATTTCCATGACCATATAAAGCATTAAAAAAAGAAAGAGAAACATTCCTGGTCCTTGAGACTTGGTCCAAACATTGGACATTACTGAGTATCATCTCACCCTTTTGTCCAGCCTCCTAAGAGTACTGAAAAAAAGGAATCACATCCTGGGATCAGATCAGAAATACATCTGCTAAAGAAATTAAAGATGATACAAACAGATGGAGAGAAATACCATGTTCTTGGATTGGAAGAATCAACAGTGTGAAAATGACTATACTACCCAAAGCAATCTACAGATTCAATGCAATCCCTATCAAACCACCAATGGCATTTTTCACAGAACTAGAACAAAAAATTGCACAATTTGTATGGAAACGCAAAAGACCCAGAATAGCCAAAGCAATCTTAAGAAAAGTGGAGCTGGAGGAATCAGGCTCCTGGACTTCAGACTATACTACAAAGCTACAGTAATCAAGACAGTATGGTACTGGCACAAAATCAGAAATATAGGAACAGGATAGAAGGCCCAGAGATAAACCCATACACATATTGTCACCTTATCTTTGATAAAGATGGCAAGAGTATACAATGGAGAAAAGACAGCCTCTTCAATAATTGGTGCTGGGAAAACTGGAGAGCTACATGTAAAAGAATGAAATTAGAACACTTCCTAACACCATACACAAACAAACTCAAAATGGATTAAAGGCCTAAATATAAGGCCAGACACTATAAAACTCTTAGAGGAAAACGTAGGAAGAGCACTCTTTGACATAAATCACAGCAAGATCCTTTTTGACCCACCTCCTAGAGAAATGGAAGTAAAACAAAAACTAACAAATGCGACCTAATGAAAGTTAAAACCTTTTGCACAGCAAAGGAAACCATAAACAAGATGAAAAGACAACACTCAGAATGGGAGAAAATATTTGCAAATGAAGCAACTGACAAAGGATTAATCTCCAAATTATACAAGCAGCTTGTTCAGCTCAGTATCAAAAAACCAAACAACCCAATCCAAAAATGAGCAGAAGACCTAAATAGACATTTCTCCAAAGAAGATATACAGATTGCTAACAAACACATGAAAAGATGCTCAACATCACTAATCATTAGAGAAATGCAAATCAAAACTACAATGAGGTATCACCTCACATCAGTCAGAATAGCCATCATCAAAAAATCAACAAACAAAATGAATGCTGGAGAGGGTGTGGAGAAAAGGGAACCCCCTTGCACTGTTGGTAGGAATGTAAATTGATACAACCACTATGGAGAACAGTATGGAAGTTCCTTAGAAAACTACAAATAGAACTACCATATGACCCAGCAATCCCACTACTGGGCATATACGCTGAGAAAACCATAATTCAAAAAGGGACATGCACCACAATGTTCATTGCAGCACTATTTACAATAGCCAGGACGTGGAAGCAACCTAAGTGTCCATCGACAGATGAATGGATAAAGAAGATGTGGCGCATATATACAATGGAATATTACTCAGCCATAAAAAGAAACGAAATTGAGTTATTTGTAGCAAGGTGGATGGACCTAGAGACTGTCATACAGAGTGAAGTAAGTCAGAAAGAGAAAAACAAATACCGTATGCTAACACATATGTATGGAATCTAAAAAAATAAAAAGGGTTCTGATGAACCTCGGGGCAGGACAGGAATAAAGACATAGACAGAGAATGGACTTGAGGACATGGGGAGGGGGATGGGTAAGCTGGGTGAAGTGAGAGAGTAACACTGACATATATACACTACCAAACGTAAAATAGATAGCTAGTGGGAAACAGCTTCATAGCACAGGGAGATCAGCTCTGTGCTTTGTGACCACCTAGAGGTGAGGGATAAGGAGGGTGGCAGGGAGATGCAAGAGGGAGGGGTTATGGGGATATACGTATGCACATAGCTGGTTCACTTTGTTATATACAGCAGAAACTAACACACCATTGTAAAGAAATTATACTCCAATAAAGGTGTTAAAAAAAAAATGAAAGAAATACATCTGCTAAGATGTTACAGTCTATGGGCAGTTTCATTTCTACCCATCTCTCCAAACAGAGATCCCCATGAGCCAAAGTAGATGATGATATGTGTGATAGCTTACCAGTGGCACAGTTAATCAGGCAACTCTCAGAGGAGATGCACAAGAGAGTTGCCACTACAAATGATAGACACTGATAGAAATAGGAAGGAAAGTACCCTTAACTTGGCAGGTTCAGCTCAGGACTGGTAACAGAGTCTAAGTCCTGGGGAGGCTATTTCTAAGTCACACACCCCTTCTTTCTTCTTAGGGACAGTCTGCCACATCCTCAGAAATGAGGGAATCATTATTATACTAAGAGAGTCACATGAGTCACTTTTCCACTCCCTATCCCTACTTGGGGATCATTTCCTGTTTGTCAGGGAAGACGTTTTTATGACTTCCTTAACAGTCTAACCCACTTTTATGATTACATGCACTTGGTTATTAACTAATGGGATCCCCCACCAAGTTCTCTAAAGTCGCTACTACCTAATCCTACACTTGGCAGCAAGAGATAGCCAGTGACTCATCATGCATGCTCCCCTTTCACAGTATAGAATTGTCAGAGAAGTGGCTTCCTGCCAAGGGACTGTATTTCCTAGACCCCTTGCCAGTAAGTTGTGGTCATAATAATACTGGGTTCTGGACCACAGAATGTGAGAGAAAGTGATGTGCAGCCCCTCCCAGGCCTGGCCCACAAAGACCTTCCATGTGTCTCCGTCTTCCATGTCTTTTTTCCCCTCCACCCCCTGGAATGGAGACGGTGCAGAGGGCAACCTGAGAAGTCACATGGTGGTAGGGCCTCTGGAAATGACTATGTGGAGGGCTACTGTGCCAACTTTCTCCACATCCAGTACGCCATGAGGGCAAGAAGAAAGTCTGTCGTGAGGGAGTTACGCATATTTTTAGGTCCGTGTGAGATAGTAGTTAATGTAAGCGAATTTGTAACATATGTGACTGCGTATTCCAAGACAGGATTAAAAATGCACTTTCAGAGAAGGTAAAGCATAGTGATCAGATCAGTCAGAATTTGGGGGGGTGGGTCAGTGTAGGCAGAAGCAGAATCCTTTCCTCAGCCACTTGGGTAGATGGCCAATTCAGGATCTTAATTTATTAAATTTTAGTTTATTAAAATGCAGGCTAATGTACCACAAACTATTGATTTGACCTTTATTTTAGAGCTGATGCAAAAAAAGACAAAAATATTGATTATCACCCTCGCCCTGCTCAGGTTGTTCCAGAAATAAATCCTCCTTTACACTTAGAAGACAGCACCAGTTAAATCTCATAAAGTGTGTGCATGGTTAGAAAGGGCAAAACAAGATGCTCAGAAAAAGGAATTAGAGGTGTTAATTCTAGGGCTCATTGCTCTTTCTGAAGCATTCTTTGTTGTCATTGTTTTGGTACCTACACCTTAAGCTTAGAGTTTAACAAATTAGAAACTGGCCACGGGCATCTAAGAATTGTTCTTTATTTAAAAACATGTCCATGAAAAGCCAAGGAAATACAGAGGTGAGGCAGCACCAAAGCCTTCTGAGCCGAGGTTGGAAGTGCTTCTGGTTTTTCCAGAAATTCCCACTGGTGCTATGACTCAACAATGTGTTGCAGTCAGTGGAGGAAAGGAGCAGAGTGACAGCTGAAATGCAAAGAAGCGTGCACAACCCAGAGCCTTTTCAGCTATTTACCGAAATCCAAGTGCCCCCATGGGATGTCTTGCAACACATGTTCTGTTGAGAAAAAGAGGTTGCAAACCATGGGGTTATTGCAATAAACACCACTTGTGATGAACAGGATTTGTAAGTTTAAATTGTTTTTCAAGGTTTGTTTTCCTCACTATTCAATCGACTCTATGACAGAGACTATGACACCACTGTACCCCAGCCCCTGGCACACAACAGGTACAATAAATATATGTTGTAAGGATGGATGGATGGAAGGATGGACTCTACCCAGCTCGAGTATAAGTAGGAACATCGTCTGGTATCAGGAGAGAGAACAAAACACATAGAAGCATATAATTTTTAGTGTTTGAAAAATGGCATTGAATTAGGACTAATAAATTTTGGATAACTGCACCTCTTTCAGTGCCCAAGCTACATTTTTACATCACTTTGAAACCCCAAAGTAAATACTTTCCCAATGTTTGCTTGGCTGGTAGGAAATGCTTTAATAAAAACGTAGTCTCTAAGTTGCCTGCCATCATCAGGGGAAAGGAGGTCACTTCCAGGCCCAGAAGAAGTCGAAGGTGGCAGGGTACCAATGCTCCAAAGGGGCCAGCCTTACAGCTCCTCACTCCGTCACTGCTCACTTCTTCCAGTTTGAAAGTGGAGTATGTGTGTATGGACCTGGTGATAAGTGGGAAGAACCCTGATCAACAAGAACACGTTGGACACCATGAGGCAATAGTATTTTACTGACCACAGCATGACTGGAATTCACTCTCTGTTCTGACGTTAGGAAGAATTCTAGGTGTGGGCAAAGTCAAAAAATTTTCCCTTCGATCACATTACTCAAAGGATAAGCTGTCTACAACCCAGCAGCACTTGTCTATACTCCAGGACTCAGTTTATGACTACTCTGAGACAAACACCTGCCTGTGTGGTTTGTCCTTCCATCCAGTCTACACTTTGGGGTCCAGGCCCTCGACGAGTCTCATACCCAGTGCCATTTGCCTCATTACCCTGAATCAGGAAGCAAAGAGCATCACACTGATACAATAAGACATTTATCTGGCCAAGGTCTCAAGGAGAGGACCAGGTTCAGTTGACCTGAGCGCACCCATTCAACAGGTTCAAATGTCCCCATCCCACCCCACCCACATGAGACGGCTCCTGCGCCTGAGGTCTCTATCCCAAGAACCTCAGTTGAGAAATCACAAAGGCAGCTTCAGTGCTGCTCAAGAGCCTGGGTGTTGTAGCAGCCTGGGGGCAGGTTGTCCCTAATGTTCTCCAGGTTCTTCACATCAGCCAGAATCCCATCTATGCTCGTCTCCAGTGAACGGAGGTGGCCCCTCTGACAGCTTGCCCTCTCTTCCAGCTTTGACATCAACGGCCGCAGCTGACTGTTGATCTGGGTCTTGGCTTGGAAAAGCTTCTGCTCCAATAAGATCAGCCCCTCTTCATCCATACTGCCAGGCTGGTCTATTTTAGGAAACAAGAAAGGAGTTAACAGAGGAAAAAGCTGTGGTTAGATCTCCTTGAACATATGCAGGCCCTTCTGTAACTTTAGCTAATTTCCATTTTCACCGGCCCAGAGCATTTGAAAGGCTTATTTTAAATTATAAATAATCTAGAAGAAATTCTGAGAGCACGAGCCTCATTATTGGGTTTTGAACAGCCCAGTTTAAGCCTCTGGACTCTTTAGTTCAGCAAGATGAAGCTTGGATTTCTGTTTTCATGTTAGAGGTAACAGCTCCTGCTCTGAAAAGATGAAGGCGGAAGGTCAGAGGGACCTTATACTGCTCAAGGTGTCTGCCCAGCACAGCTCATCCCTAACATCAGAATCAACTCCAAATTCTGCTTTCTGAACCACCCTTAGGAAATCTCTTGCTGTTTCCTATTAGAAGACCTTTAGAAACTGGCTGGGCCTCAGGGTTTAGAGAGGCCAAGGTGTGCTTTGCTATTTGAGGGATGAATTCCAGCTGTTATGAAATGACGTAAGACGTCATTCTGGCCCGAAACAGTGGGAATCTGTCTAGATATTAGTTTATTTCCAACATGAAATGTGGTCACATTTGTTCAGGTATGTTTCACCCATAAACAATCTGATACTAATGTCAGCATGAAGGGCACCTGGCCAGACCCATTTGGTTTGAAAAGGTCTGAGTGGTCCTTAGTCAATTCAAACTCAAGGTCAGGTGCAGTGATAGCATTTGACTGCAGAAGTTTATCACAACTAGAGAGATTAAACTGTTATTGCTCCGGGACTCAGGAGAGCAAACAGAGTAGAAACAGCACTACAACAAAAATGTTGATCCAGTGGATCAGTCCTTCACCTGCGGACAGGGGAGAATTCCAGAATTTAGGGTTCTACAACACGCAGGGAACGTGAAGCAAGCTTGGGGATAAAATGTCCATGGGGAAGGCAGCATGAGCTTCTCAAAAACAGCAGGAACACTGGAGACAGAGACCTCGGTTAGAATCCTGCCTCCAAAGCTTACTATGTGATCGGTGGGACAGTATTAAACTCCCTGAGCTTCCGTTTACTCCTTTGTGAAATAAAATAATAAAAATAATAAAACTTGAGGCTTCCCTAGTGGCGCAGTGGTTAAGAATCTGCCTGCCAATGCAGGGGACACAGGTTCAATCCCTGGTTCAGGAAGATCCCACATGCCACGGAGCAACTAAGCCTACGCACCACAACTACTGAGCCTGCGCTCTAGAGCCCACGAGCCACAACTACTGAGCCTGTGCTCCACAACTACTGAGCCTGCGCTGTAGAGCCCGTGAGCCACAACTACTGAAGCCCGTGCACCTACAGCCCGTGCTCTGCAACAAGAGAAGCCACCGCAACGAGAAGCCCGCGCACCACCATGAAGCGTAGCCCCCGCTCGCCACAACTAGAGAAAACCCACGCACAGCAACAAAGACCCAATGCAGCCAAAAATAAATAAAGTAAAATAAATAAATTTTAAAAATAATAATAATAATAAAACTTACTTTATAGGACCTTTAAAAGACTTAAATGATCCTCCACCACGAAAAACCTGGCATAGTGCCTGTCACATAGTAAATGTTTGACAGTTCCCATCCAGCCTCTCTCCCCACGCTCTCACTTTCTCTTTAAAGGCCCTGTCAGTTTCATTGCCTTTTTCAGAACACTAAGGAAAATCTCTAAACTCTCCACTGGGGAGGGTTTATTTGTTTATTTATTTTTTACCCTTAGAAGGTCTTTTACTCTTTGGGGCTCACTGGATCACAAAGCAAACCTGTCAGGATAACAACACAGACAATATTGGTCTCTTGGGGTGATGATGACACTCCACAGAAAAATCCGGTTTTAAAGAGGTTCTCCTGAATGTTGCTGGAATCTCTGACTGAATCCCTAGTTCCATCCATATATGCTGCAGTCCAGGCTCGATGAAACAGGCCAGTAAGTGTTTGATATCAGTTCTACCCAAGCCCATAATTTTAATTTATGTGAGTTTTCTTTTGGATGGGATTCTGTGAGGAAACCTGAGCTGCTGCCACACGGTGTCATCAAATCTATTTTATCCTAAAATTTTGCAGTATCTCATGCACCTACCACCTTGACATTTCTTTCGGGTCATCTACCTGGCAGCTCAAGTTTCCACAACCTGTTACAGCAAGATGTAACTGCGGTTGGAAGGGACAAACAGCAGAATTGGCGGGTGATTCTTGACCTCACAGACTGGGAGAATCTTCCCCCCCACCACTCCTACCTCCTCAGAGCTCTATGACTTCCCCTCAGTTACTTCAACTGTCTCCTGAACCATCTCATCCTGCCTCTTGTCTAACCCACCTTCATACTCTCCTGCACTCAGCTGCCCCAGTGATCTTTCCAAAATATACAGCAACAATGTCATCCCTCAGGATCAAGGTCAGAATCCTTAGCAGGACTGTCAAACTGTCCAGTATTCTTTTTCACTGTGAACCTCGAATCCTGCCTCCACAATTTACTGTGTGATCTGCAGGACATTATTAACCTCTCTGAGCCTCAATATACCTTCCCTACATACACCCAGTTCTTTGAACTACAGACTTTCACCTCCAAGGGCAATAGGTAGGTTCTCAGTGACCCATTTTAGAGATGGTAAAATAGAGTCCCACAAATGTAAAGAAGTTTCCAGGCCCTGAAGTATCTGGGCCTGGAAACAAAGCAAATTTCCTGATACCCTTAAGGAAAGTTGAGACTCCCACTCATCGGGAGAAGCCCTGGAACATGGACTGGAAGGTTGTGGATACTCCACATACCTATTAGGTGTAGGATGCCGTCCAACATGTTAAGTGTGTCTTGGATCGTAACTCCAGCATTCCTGGCTCTGTTATCAACTCTTTGGGCTTCTGTGATTACCTGAGGAAAACATAAACACAAGCCCATTTTGCAAGGGTGTTCCCACGCTGGCAAGGTTAAAGTGCTCTCTGCTGGAAAGTCACGGGAACTTACTGTCTGCACTGCATCCGTAGACGTGCCGAACTCCCGCTCCTTCCTTGCCAGCTCTCCTTCCACTTCCCTCATCTCACTCTTGAGAGTGGCCAGTCCCTTCTCCATGGCCAAGGCTCCATCTGCTGTCACGTTGGCCTCCAAGTTCAGACTCCCCATCTCCTGGGAGAAGAAAAGGAGCCAGGGACGGAAGGAGAGAGAGGGGTAAGGCACAAAAACATCCCAAAGACAACTGCAGAAAAAATACAGCTGCAGCCAGGCCCTGATGGAGTGAGATGAACAATGAGAGTGTCAGACTTGGGGACACACCCTTCCCCAAGCTCTGCCTCAAACAAGTTAATTCGGGGGTATGTCTCCAGGGGCTAGGACGATCAGCTCTGAGACACTGCTTCCCTCTCAGGTTAAGCTCACCAAATGGTGAGTGAAACAGGAACCAGTTGGGAAAACCCAGAGGGTGAGAAACTCATCTCACGCTCTGTCATGTTTCTTTGCTGCTGCCATCTTTTGAATGGCTTTACTCCCCAAGACAGTAGACTTTGGGGGCACAGAATGAATGGGCTATAGCTTTGAGTTTTGCTTTTATTAGGATGAACGAATCTTAACAATATCTTTACCAATAAGCTACTATTAGGCATCAAGTTACACAGACGCCTCTGTACTAGAAGCCATGTAAAGAGAAGCACAGGAAATTGGTCTCTACCCTCAAGGGACCTAAGATTTGAGATTATTTTTGGAAATTACCAAGTGGTCCAAGGGTGAGGCCACACAGTCTAGATATCAAGAGTTCCCTCTGGGCTTTCTAGAGTTGCTGAAGCTTTCTAGAATTCATACTTAAATAAGAACAACGAAGCTCTCGCCCAGCTGAGAAGCACTCTTTCTACTGTAGCACTTAACATATGGGTTGTAAGTGTAACTAGCCTGCCCTTGCCCATTACACTGAATGCTCTCTGAAGAGAAGGACTGGGTCTTTCCCATGTCAGTATCCCCAGCACCAAGCACTGTGCTGGCACAGAACGGAAGGAAAGAGAAAAATGAGTAAGTGGAGCTTAGACATAGAACATAGGGTCAAGGGATCCAGAACTCCAGAATTTCATAATCTTGACTCAAAACACTGGTATAGTTGCTACAAGTTGAATTGTGTCCCCCTAAAGGATATGTTGAAATTCTAAACCCCAGTACCTCAGAACGTGACCTAATTCAGAAATAGGGCTGTTGCATATGTAATTAGTTAAGATAAAGTCATATTGGAGTAGAGTGGGCCCCTAAGCCCACACGACTAGTGTCCTTATAAGAAGAATTGGAGACACCCAGGAAGAAGAGCTCCATGTGATGACAGAGGCAGGGACTGTAGGGAAGTCGCTGCAAACCAAGGAACACAAAGGATTGACAGCCACCACGGGAAGCTAGGAAGAGGCAAGGGAAGTTTCCACCCAGAGTCTTGGAGAGAGTGTGGCTCTGCTCACACCTTGGTCTCAGACTTCTGGCCTCCAGAACTGTGAGAGAAGAAATTCCTGTTGTTTTAAGCCACCCAGTCCGTGGTACTTTGTGAGAGCAGCTCCGGGAAACTAATGCAATAGTCTATATAAACAACAGCCTTGGCTGGCTCTTCTCATGGTGTTGTCCAAAGAGGGAGCTGAAAATGGTGCGCATGGGGCAGCAGTACTCAGCCAATGACAGCCCTGTGAACCAATCAGCAAGAGGGTCAGCCAAGTGGCTCTAGGGCCACCGTGGACCATAACAGAACCCAACGGGTCAACATGAGTCCAGCGCTCTTTGCTCACTGAACGTGACCCTTGCGTTTGGAGCTGCTCTCACCAACCTGCACCTCGATGTCCCTTTACCTGTTCTATGCTGCCGGTGATCTCCAGGGCTTCCCCGGCTGCGTTCTTTGCCCTCTGGGCGTCGGCAGCAGCATCGCCCAGGGCTGTTTCCGCTTGCTTGGTCTTGTCGCTGGCATCTGCAACCTTCTGGCTGATGTAGGAGAGTCTCTTCATGGCCTCTTCAGCTTCTGCTTTTCTGTCTTCAACCTGCAGGTCAAACTCTGAAATGCAGATAAGTAAACATTGCCGTAAATTTGAAAATTAGCTTCCAACGGAAGACAAAAATGGCTGAGGTTTTTAAGAAAAATTACAGAAAGAGTGTTAATACTGCCCAGGGAGTGAGAGTGTGGAAAGTTGTGGCTATTACTCTTTCTTGTCCAGGAGAAAGCATCTTAAAGGAGGCACTGAACTAACCATCAACAGTCAGCCTGCCCTGGGTCCCCATCATTGCAAAAGTGAACCCCAAAGTGAATCAGAGGCAGGTGGAATCTTTGAAGCCCAAAGTTTCAGGCCAGAGCCTTAAACCCTAAGCTGCCAATGGCAATAGCTGGGGATTGGACAGAATGGGTAGAGAGGGACTTTCTGTGAGGAAAATCCTAAGACTTAGGAATGTTTATTTTTTGTTTTTAGTGAAGAAGACTGAAACTTTAACCAAATCTCTACAAAGCGTAAGCCCAGATTACCTGGAATCTAGATGCTATGACAAAGCTTGCTTTATTATTACCACAAAGCAACCTCACTGGTCCTGTCAGTACATTGGAACCAACCAGGCAAAAGAAAGAGAAAGAAGAAAGAAAGAAAGAAAGAAAGAAAGAAAGAAAGAAAGAAAGAAAGAAAGAAAGAAAGAAAGAAAGAAAGAAAGAAAGAAAGGAGGGAGGGAGGGAGGGAGGGAGGGAGGGAGGGAGGGAGGGAGGGAGGAAGGAAGGAAAGAAGGAAGGAGAGAAAGAAAGAAAGGAAGGAAGAAAGACAGGAGGGAGGGAGGGAGGAAGGAAGGGAAGAAAGAGGGATTGAGGGAGGGAGAGAGAAAGAGAGGGAAAGGAAGAAAGAAAGAAAGAAAGAAAGGGAGAGAGGGAGGGAGGAATAGAAAGACAATTATCTGTATGGTAGCGGGATATTGAATCTGTGAGGAACCTTAGAGGTCATTTAGTTCAAATTTCTCCAGAGGGGAACATTAGAATCTAGAAAGGCATGGGACCTGCCTATGGTCACACAGCCAGCTCAGCGCAGTCATGTGTCTGAGCAGAGATCAGAACTCAAGCCTTTTGACATTTAGTTCAATTATTTCTACTACATCAAATATTTTTAAATGTTTGAAATATATTTATTAAGTGTCTATTAATACCCCAACGTACCTGTCACTTAGATTTATAAAGATTCAAAATAAACCAAAGTCGTGGTTATAACTTTAAAATCCTCAAGTGATCTGAACCACGAAATACTCACCTCTGAGGTTCTTTAAGATGTTCTCAACTTCATAAAAAGTGGCATTGCCCATACTTAGTGCTTCTTGGGCTCTGCTTTTAGCAAGGTTGGCACGGGAAAGCAGTTGATCTGATTTCTGTAAACAGGCAGGCAGAACAAGATTAGAGTAAATGTAGCACACACCCAGGAAGTGCCCTCCTGCCGGCATATTCACTCTGATACACTTCTCTGCATGACAACAGAGCTGTGATTCGCCAAAGAGCCTAGGGGTGCTGTAGCAAACCGCTCTACAACCTGGGGCAGCACAAACTTTATAACCCAATGACCCGATAGGAGCCCACATCGAGAACAGTCTCAAGCTCTGGTCCATTATCAGGTACAAGAACAGTTTGCACATCTTAATTTTAAACTCTAGATACTTCCTGAAACCAAGCTAGTAGACAGAGCCAGACCAGAATTAGACCCAGTAGGCCTGTGTCTTATTCCTAGATTTGAGGGCTGACTCAGTGGGTGGAGCTGAGCTAATTACATTAAGGTCTCTATAAGCAGCAGTATCATGACCTTTCGAGAGTTTTTGATGGTTCTTCTTACAGCATTAATTCACATGGTAGCCCTTCAATACATGTTTGTTGAATGAACAAACTAACAAACGATACCTGTCTCCCATTCTTCCCATTCTGTAAGAGCTTCCGGGTTTCTTCTTCCCAGTTTCCCAGATTGCTTTGCACACGCTTGAACTCATCCACACGCTTAGTCACCAGGCTTGAGACAGAGTCAGCTTTTTGTCTGATCCTCTTCGTTTCTACCTGTGAGCCCCCCAAAATGAATGAGGCTTACTTTCTGCTCACCAGTTGTCACACCAGCCTTCCTAGGACCTGCCATCATTATTCGTAAACAACTACCCAGGCCCAAAGTCTAACAGAAATGAGGCAATATTCCTCATGAAAGTCAGGCAACAGGTCTCCCAAACATCAAACAGGTTTTAGGCCTGCTTTATTTTTTTTTATTATTATTTTACGTGTTAGTTTATATATACGTGGGAAAATTTTTGTGGAAATCATTGTGAGTACTTTTTGCCATAGGTAGAAAGCTTAATCTAATAAATTTGCAATAATTAAAGGAAGATAACAGAAACAATGCAAAACTTTTGAGAAAAACAAAAGCCTTCTGAGTGGCCATACGTGGAGATACACTATAGGTTGGACCCAAATGTAAATATCAAACTTTATCTATAACAATTTCCCACAGGTTGCAACAGTCGCCAGAACTAGGAAAGAGATAGAAAACTTTTAACCACTAATAGGAATAGGTTCAGGATGTGAGCCATGGCCTTATCAGGGACCAAGATTGGGGTTTAAGAACAAGGATAATGAGGAGAATAAATACTCTTTCTAATCTAAAGCAAGAAAAGTCAATATGGAGAAAAAACCTGAATGATTGAACGATTCAGTGGAACCCCCAGAGAAGAAAGCATTATGGCCCTTCTGTACATCAGTGCATAGGTTTTAGGTGCCCTTACCTGAAAGGACTGATCATTGACCCCCTGAAGCTGAGATGCTGAACTGAGAAGGCGGAGACTATGCTGATAAGATGTGTCTGCTTCAATGTCAGTTTGAGTGGCCTCCCTTGACAACTGCTGGGCCAGAGACTTGGTTTTCTCCAATCTGCAGGGAGTGAAGAAAGAGGACTTTGAGAATTCACTCTTTTTTATTAAAAGCAAAACTTCATCCTGTTAAAAGTATGTAGTCGGGATTACTGGAAGAACCAGACGAGATGTGTCCCTTTCCACAGTTTAAACATAGACCTTAAAGTTTATACAGGTTGGGTCAGAAAAATTCAACCCAAGTTCCCTAATTTTTTTTTCCCAATTCTTGATCATATGAATATATTATGTTTACCTGTGCCATGCCATCAGATAAGTGTACTCACATCCTTTAAACACCACAGACGGTGACCGTATCTCCAAATATACAACCTCTCAATCAAAACACAAACTTTACTGAGATTAATCAACCTTTCCTTCCAGCCTTAAAGGCGTCTGTTTTCCTCCAAAGTAATACCCTCATCCTCTCGTCCCTCTTAGTATTGATGTACTTCTAAAGAAACACAGCACCCCTCAGACGTGGTTGGCATTGAACCCTGGGAGAGAGCGGATTATATTGGCCCGTGTGAGGACCCGTTGAAACGTACTTTCCCACAAGCCCTTGCACCACAGAGCTGTCCAGCGTGCCGCTTCCGCCTCCTTCACTCAGAGCCTTGCGCGCCAAGGATAGGGCTTGTTCGGAGTAGTCCTCGGTTTCCCTGGCCAGTTGCTCCATGTTATTGGCTGACTCAACGTGGCTGAAAGGATCAAAAACCAAGAATTTGAGTTTTCACGGCAAAGAGCTTCCTTTAGGGCTTTTATTTAAATGAAAGGAGAGGAATAAGGGAACTGGTTGGACTTGAAAAACCAAGCAGAATTGACCCAGATGAGATGGAGCTCCTCTAATAGAGGAGATATCTAGAAGCAGAGGGTGTTCTGAGAAGTAGCCTCATGTCCTAGACTTTTTTGGCCATCTACTCCATTTATGGCATAATCAGTGGAAGCTATGGAGATGGGTGGGAGAAGTCTCAGAGTGATAAAATATTGCATTTATAAACTGTTTTCTGCAGGAGAAACCCCTAGGTTTTATTCCATTCAGAAGCCAACTCCCTATTTAGTTTTGCTGCATCTCTAAACTGAGCCCACCACTAAGGGGGACAAAGCCTGTCAATAAAAGTCCCCCAGTTGCTTTTGTCCTCCTGGTTCTAGAAAGTGATGGAAACGAGCTCAGGAGGCAGCGCGCCCTGCAAGAACACAAGCCAGCCCCCTTCTGCTAACAATTATATTTGGGATTAGCAGAGCCTGCCACCTTGCTGAGCCCTCCACCAAGAGCAACCTCTTCAGCATGGTAGGATTTATAGTCAGGCAAAGAACTAAGGAGCTGCCCGTTATCACTGGGGGCCTGCAGAGCCGGTTTTCAGGAGGACGTTCCCCCTCTGCAGACTTGGCCCCCACAGGCCAGCAAACAGCTCGCACCCACTCGTTCCCAGGCTTGGTGTGGGAGCCTGGGAGTCCCTCAAATGTGCAAAGCGTGCTTTTCCAAGGGCTGATTCATTTGATGGGGCCCAAGGAATTACATCTGACATACACCAAAGCCATGCTGTTGAGTCATAGAGAAATCTGTGAAAGAAACACCCTCGCCCCCAACTCCTGCCAAGTGACCTTGCCCAGTGGCCACCTATATACACTAAAAGCCAAGGGGTTAAAAAAATGGCTTCAGGGCGGGGGGGTGGCTGCAAAGGAGCCTGGAGATAATGAATATGCTTTGGTCCTGAATACCCTGCAGCGCTGTTCAAGGCTGGCCTTGCAGAGGTGGTCTGAAGCAGAGGTGCCCTCCAGGACTGCTCACCTGTCTGCCAGTCTCGCGGCCTCCTGAGCTAGACTTTTAAAGCCGTTTGGCCCCATAGAGTCCTCTGAGGGAGGAACGTCCTGTGGAAAAAGGACAATTGGTTAAGGCTTTGCCGTGAGCCTAAATATGAGCCATGGAGCCTAAGCAGGTTCTGCACCTGTTCTGTCAGAGCCACTTGTCATTAGTCACACAGCATTCTACGTGACATGTCGAGTCCCTGGTCACGATGGTCATTACATTAAAAAATGTATAGACAAGAATAAAATAGAAATCCAAGTTTAAAGGAAGTCTGTATATAGATATAGATGCATTTTAAAATATATACATGTTTATATTTGCATATGTATTCAAAGTCCAGTAGAACATAGACCAAGTTTTTTTTTTTTTTTTTTTTTTTTTTAGACCAAGTTTTAATGGTAGTTATTTCTTAGTAATGAGATCATAGGGAATTTTATGTATTTTCTGAATTTTTTACAAAAGGAAAATCAATACACACTATTTTTAAATCCTTCATTTTCTCATCATAATATCTGATTATCTTCCAGTTTTCTTTATCCACCTCCTATCCACCCACTTACATTATTATCACCACTGCCTTCTTTATTTAGAACGAGAAGAGTGCTCGTTCAAACCTCTCCCTCCGACCACACTACAAACTACGTCATTAAGAAAATCATACTGGCAACACTTTTTTCCCCTATTTTAAGAACCATGTCGTTATTGGCCTCCTTCCTTCCTTTCTTCCTTTTTCATCTGTTCTTTATTTCTTTCTTCCTCTCTCTCTCTCTCTCTTTCTTTCTTACAGCAAACATTTATCACAGCCACACATTGTGCTACAGGCTGAGAATGTAAACATGAACAAAATTGAACCCTGCCCTCTGGGAACTAACAACCTAGAAGAGTTGCAGAAAGAAGGGAGAAGAGACGGCCAAGATGAGGCTATGGGTAGCAAGAAATGAACTAGGAGAGGACATAACACAGTAAAATGGGAACCTGCAGGAAGCCAAGGAACATAAACAAAGGTGCAACTGCGGCAAGGAAGAGAAGTCTAACTGTCTGACAGAGAGACCAGAAAACCAGAGAGACTAGGTGAGCCTGTGACATGGGCAGTCTTCCATCTCAGCAATGACTCTCAGTTCCCTAACCCAGCACCACCTACGGTGTTTCGCAGGGCAGCTTCACTTTCCTCCAGGCTCAGGCGCATCTGAGTGATGAGCCTGTGAGTATCCTGGACTCGGTTCTGATGCTGGCTGCCCAGGGTCCGAACTCTTTCCACAGTCATCTTGAGGTCATCCAGGCGGTTCCGGTAGCTATTCTCTTGGCTCCTGGCCTTGGCCAACTGGAGATTGAGGGATCTAATAGCACCTGAACACCAACAAGGAAAGGGAAGATAAGCACATTGGGGGCCAAGTCGTCAAATATAACAGAGGGTTGAAAAAGTGACTTTAACTGGCTTATGGCAAAATGGTAAAAACCCAACATATGAATGCATGCAACTGCTCTTTTATCTCCATCATTCAGATCCCAGGAGAACATCACAGACAGTCCTTCCACCTCCGCAAGGGCTAGGCAGAGACATCTGCTGAACTGTTACCACCGAGGATTCTGTGACCTAGTGTATTGCTTTCTAGGACTCTGAATTCTCTCCTTTGTGAAGGGAAATTGGCCTTCATCACCTTCTGAAATCTGGGCTTCTCTCAGAATGTCCCGAAGGGTCTGCTCAACCCACTGCATCCTGCCCTCCAGCTCTGTGTTGGGTACTGCTCCACCGTCACCCTGAGCCTTTGAAATCAGGGTCTCCAGGTTCTGGAGCTGCTGCATAAACTGATCCATCTGAAACCACACAGGGAAGAAGATTAGAACAGGTGACAGAGTTCATGGTCAAATAGCAGGTACCCAGGGGCTAGTAGCTAAAAGCCCAGAAATGCTTGGCATGTCATGTTAAAGTTCAGATTCTAGAGCCTAGACTTTGAGTCTGAATCCTGGCCCCACTACTCACTAGCTGTGTGACCTTGGGTAAGTCATTTTCTTTATCCATAGGATGGGGAAAATAATAATAATATCTCACAGACTTATTACTTGGACTAAATGAGTTAGTATTTGTATAGTACTTAGAATAGTGCCTGGAATAAAGTGCTACAGAGGGCTGGTTAAATAGATACATTTTAAAAAACAGGTTAAGTTTGCTCTACATTTGGGTTCCGTTTGGGCCTTTTCTTCCCCCACCCTTCACCCCAGTAAAATATTAATTAATAATTAACAACATCAATTTCATTCTTCTCTGGCAGTTGAATGAGAAACTTCTAGAGACTATTCCTGTTTTGACAGCCTTGACACCTCTGGACTCCTCATATCTTTTATACGTTTATGTCTTCTTCATTTGTTTTATAAGGACATCTCTTGGGGAAAAATCCAGCTAGAAAATGGCATATTATAATGGAAAGAGCACTGAATTCAGAATCAGGGGACATGGATGGTATTTCGGTTCCACCTGGCCATGTGACTTTGAAAAATTACACATTTTTCAAAACTTTGTTTGCTCAGTGAAAGCTGAGATCAGAATGCTTTTCTTTCCAATTTGACTAAGTTACCATGAGTACCGAATGCAGCAATATCTGCAAAAGGGGTTTTGAAAATGGTAAATATAAGAACATAAGCCTGAAGTATTTTTACTAGTATACGGAAATTTTTTTAACATAGCAATTTTTAAAGAAAGAAATAGTAATCCCCGCCCCCGTCCCCAGGAGTCTACGAGAGTCCTGGATTTGTGACAGAACCACCCAGGAGACACTTCAGGATTTTACTCCTGTGGGTGAGGTCTGGCTAGCATGCACACCTGAATCTTCACTTGATTATAGCAAGCTGGACAGATGGTTAATGCTGCATGCTCACAGTTGAGGCCGCCAAATCCTGGCTTGCAAACACAGCTGCCATCACTTCTACACTCCACGGGCTCCGAGCCCACTGGGTTGCAGTTGCAAGCTAGAGAAAACAGACGGACAAACAGGAAGCTTTCATGTCAAGCTAATTCCAGAAACTGGAGGTATAGCAAAGATGAAAGGAGGATTGAGTCACCAAGAGCAAAGAATCCTTCTTTGCCCTTGTTGATTCATATTGTGTTAGATTCATTTCTTGGCTATGCCTCCAAGCACATTCCCACAATACAGAGAGGTCTTCGGAATCATCTGGCAAGTTTGTTTGGGGTGTGTGTCTGGATGAAGAGACACTATAACAGTTCATCCTTTCTAGTGGCACTTATTTACTTCCTCCCGTTAAATCATAAGCCTGCTGGATATTCTGCAGACACTCTGGCTTTGCTCACAGGGAAAATAACATTTCTTCTGGGCCTATATATGCCAGAAGTAGACATCTCTCTGTATATATACAGATGAGGAATATGAGCTCAGAGAAGCTGAGTAATTTGACCTAGGACACACAGCAAGAAAATGGCAAGCTGGAATGAGAACCTGGCAAGAGCCAGTGATATTTTCCTTCTGCGGTAAAGCGGTACCTTTATTCAATCAAATTGACTCAGTACCACTATGTGTCATGTTCTGTTCTAGGAGCTGAGGATGTAACAGTGGGTGAGACACTACTCTACTGGAGTGATTCTCTGGGTTACTCCACCTTCAGTGCTCACAAAACACTTGGTAGTATGATCATATGTCTAAGCGTACTGTCATTATTTGCTTACATATTTGTGTGTCTTCCTTATTAGCATATGAGTTCTTTGGGAGCTGGAGCTGATTTATTCATTATTATAACCTCGGTGTCTAGCTCCACACTGGGTACATGGTAAGTGCTTGATAAAAGATAGCTGAGTGAAAAAATGTATGGCCTAAAGGCAGTGAAATCTCTATTAATAACACCTTATAAATGGAATTATATAGGGTATAGTATGCTTTCTCATATGCTATTTTATCTTTGCAACCACTCTGGGTAAAATATTAATCATCCATATGAGGAAACTGAGGCTCAGAGAGATTAATTGGCACGATCGGCGTAATACAATAGGTATGTTCAAAAAACTGGACTTGAACTCATTACTGCTGATGTCATGTCGATGCTTCCTACCATAGGACATCACAGCTAACCCACAGGCTGGGGTCAGGGCAGGTGGAATTCATGCCCCTGGGTAGAAGCCCCAAGTTGCACAGAGGTCCTCATCATTTCTGGGGCTGGGGACTCTGGTGTGTGTGGGGGGGGGTGGCTCTGGGCTCCCTGCAGACCTCCTGGGGGACCAGGAGTCCTCCAATCTCGGTCCCCAAAGGCACTCTGAACCTTAAAATGAGGAAGCTCCTGAGTTCTGGGCACCAGGGCTGGTCTGGGACCTTTGTGACCTAGGCGTGAGTCTGTGGGGCAGGCCAGCTCCCTAGAACGGAATTTGCCTCTAGAAGAGAACATGTTCGAAGGCTTGAAAGAAGGGCTGAGCAAGAGGCCTCATCTGCACATTCATGCTTTGATCTGAAGCGGCCCCCAGGAATGCTCCACGGGAGCTACTGCTTTGAAGCCCAGCCTCCTTAGGAGACGTTTGGACTGTTACCTTTCTGTACATCAATCGCACTGACTTCCTGAGAGGGTCTCTTCAACTGCTTTACAACCCACCCCCCTCCCACTTCAGGGTGTTCAGGCTTAGTCTCGAGCCCTTTATCACCTTCCGATTCAAGGTCTGGCAGCCCCTCCCTGCCTACCAGCCTCGGGACTGGGCGCTGGAAGCAGCCCCATTTCATCTCCTCTTCCACTCTGGAGCATAAACCTGACCTTTTGCGCTTCTCCCGCGCAGCTTTAACCCTTTCAACGCCCTCCAGCTCTGACTCCAGAGCCCTGATGCAGGGGACACGGGTCTTAAGACCTCTGACAGGCAAAAGGTCCAGGCTGTTCACGAGCCAGTCGGTCAGAGAAACCAAAGTAGCACCGCGGTATTACCTGCTGTTGGCCTTGCTGATTTGTATGTTCTGACACATGTACACACACACACACACACAGGCTGTCCAATCCGTCTAGGGGTGCAGTCCTACCTCGACACTTGTCCATTGGGTTGGGAGCCAAGGGGTCCCCAAAGTAGCCTGCTTTGCACTGGTCACAGTGGGTACCGGCTGTGCCGTGGAGGCACTTCAGACACCTGCCCGTCAGGCGGTCACAGTTCCCAGAGGCACTGGGGTCCACATTGTTGTTGCACTGACAGGGTTGACAAGGCCTCACTGGGCCGTGTTCCCCAAAGGGGTCCCCAAAGTAGCCATCGGCACAGAGCTCGCAGCGGGCACCTGGAAGGAACAAAGAACCAAGCCCAAGCGATCATCCACTGGCAGCAAAAGCAGACGCAGAGGACGAAGGTGTAAATAGCCCTCTAGAGGAGCTTTCCCCGTGGACCCCAGAACAGTAGCTTCAGGAACAGGAGCCCATGGCCAGGGCCTGGCTCTTCCACTCCACAGTGGTCACAGATTTTAGAACCCAAGCGCCACTAGGAGCCTTCCTGCCGGTTAACTAGCTGACCGGGAAAAAGTCAGATTGAGACCCATACCACTGAGACTGCTGCTGAAGATAAACTCTTCTTTCAGACTGACCAGCAGAGAGATGCGACATTTATAAGGCCACTAAGTTTTCCTTCTTCACCTTGGTTCATTTTTAAAAACTTAGTTAAACCCTGTATTTCATCTGAAAACTTCATCTCCTAATTACAAACCTCCTAAAACAGCTTTAGATGTTTCCTCCGCGTAACTGTACACTCTGCCCTTCCTCAATCCACTTCAGCTCTCGGGCATCGACGAGCTATCCTTATCTTTAAAATGAGCTCATTTAGACTAACCCTGAGTAATGAAAACTCCCTGGGAATCCCTTGGAATAGAAGCTATCCTTGCAGATTCATGGCTTCAGGACAGGGCAGGCAGCTGGCCTCACCAGTGACACCGTGGGGACAGTTATTGCACACCACCTCCTCTGTCTCGGGCATCACGGAGCAGCTGAACCCATTGCGACAGGGGCAGGGCTTGCAGCTGCGGGGGTCACGCGGGTCGTTGTAGAAACCAATGGGGCATTCGGCACACTCGATGTCAGGGTTTTCATCCCCTGAATAACAATCTCCTGGGGGGGCAGAGGAAGAATGGAGGAGCAGAGAAATGAGCAGGGTAAAACTGTACACTTGCTTTAATACGCATGACATGTGCAAGTCAGAGCTTAGTAACTCACAGCCTGCCTTTCTGAAGCTTTCCCCAGAGTGCCTGAGCGCCGGTGATCTCCTCTGCCCTAGTACCAACTCTAAACACGGCCACCACCCTGAGTCTCACCCTCACTCTCCCAGGCTAAGCAGACATACACTTCCTTTACCAGCCATGACTTAACACTGCTCCCCTGTCCCCCAAGGCCTGACACCATTTGTCCGCACATTCATTCCAGTCCTGACATTGCCTTTGATCTCCCCGTACAATGCTTGCAACTCGACACCAATTCCCCCACCCAGCACTGAACCATGACAGCCATTTCCTGTAACCTAGCACCTTTCTCACAACCCTGTGGCATTCCCATAATGAAAAGGATTGAGTGTAATAAAGCGCCATGTCCATCTTCCCTGACTCCAGCCCTGCTTCCCTTAATCCTTTCCCATCTCTGAAATGAGTTCAGGCATGGTCTTTCCTACACAGCTCTCTCTTCCGCGAAGACCTCAGTCGCCTGGCTGTGCCCCCAACCATCTGGTCCAGGTGTCATTTCACTCACCTGTGTCTGGATCACAAGCCCCTCCTCCTTGGCAGTTACATGGAATACAGGTGCCAAAAGGTCCCAGTCTGGCTGAATCTCTTTTGTAGCCAGAAGCACATTCCTGGCAGAACTGTCCCTTGTACCCAACAGGACACACACATTGTTCAACCCATGGTGCTGGGGCTCCAGAGATGGGGCGAGCTGAGATCAGGGTCACATTGTCAAGGTACCCAGTACCTGCAAGAGAGGGAACACGTTAGAAGCAGCAAGTGGTAAGGTCCAAGGATCTAAAGTCAGGCCTCTCATTGGATTTTATTTCTCTTAACTCCCTGATGAAATGAAAATTCACATTTTTAAGGCAAGACAAGAAAAATTTAAACATAAAATTTTTCTCTGGGCTTCCCTGGTGGCGCAGTGGTGAGAGTCCGCCTGCCGATGCAGGGGACACGGGTTCGTGCCCTGGTCCCAGAGGATCCCACATGCTGCAGAGCGGCTGGGCCCGTAAGCCATGGCCGCTGAGCCTGCGCATCCAGAGCCTGTGCTCCGCAACGGGAGAGGCCACAACAGTGAGAGGCTCGCGTACCGCAAAAAAAAAAAAAACAACCTTTTTCTCTGCCCTTTGGCCTCCTCATTCCCCTCTAGTTGCATTGTACATCTGCATTATGTGTTAACCAGACCTCCCCTGTGGCAGAAATACCTGCTCAACCATAAAGTTCAATTTTTCTCCTTCTGGCGCCAGCCATGTAACTCCTTAGACCATAACATTCCTTTGTCAATCCTTTAAGGGGTCATGACGACCCACTACTCGCCTTGTACGGGCAGACATCTTTAGTGAACTTCATGTACAATGCCAATATATCATTTTCCCTTAAAGATAGCAATTAGTGCAGAACAGACTGGTCAGACGACCTGGGGAGATACTGGGCCGCACCTAACGGAAGTTCTTAGCTTAAATACTTGCTTATGACCTATTAATGTTACTAGCTATAGTATATGCTGCCTAATTTTACAAGATTATTGCTTCTTGCATTACCAAATGTGTGATTGATCCTCAGATGAAATTAATGATGACTAGGCGACTTAAAACAATTTGATCAAATATATAGTTCTACAAGACTGTAATCATGCATAATAACTCTAGATATGGGAAGAAGCAACAAGAGGGAACTATCTCCTGGACCATAACAGAGTAGAAAGACAGGAGGTCCAGAGGCTTTTGGCTACTGTTAACTGAATCTAGTCCAGTAATAGCACGTTCTGTGGCCTGTCAACAAAATCCTCAACTGACCTGGGAATGTGCGTTCCTAGCAGTTGCTCACGAAATGCCTCCCAGACCTTGGTTGAACTTAAGACCGAAAGGGAAGGGATTGTAAAATAAAGAATGTTGCCCACTATCCAGATCTACAAGAATGAAGTCTTTAGCCACTGCAGTCGCTGACCTACAGTACATCCTGAAAGGACTTCAGGGTGAAGATCAGGATGTAGCACTTTGTGCTCTAGGAAACCTGACAGAACTGGCCCTCAGAGAGTTAGATATTTTCAGGAGAAAATTTTATGAACCCAGTTTCTTGCATCTTCCCGTACTTAGAAAAGCACTTAAACCATTAACTAAGGTATCTGTTCCTTGCAAATAGCAGTAACCTTCTACCAAGATGTGTGCTTGATTGCACGTACATTCTTCCCAAATCACATATATATTGGCTTCCCCCTTTACCTGTTTGGAACAGTCTTCAGAACTCTCCGAGAGACTGTCTTCTGGGTTATAATTCTCATATTGGCTCAAATAAGATTTTCCATTTCTTTCTTAGATTGACAATTTTTAAAAATTTATTTATTTTATTTTTGGCTGCGTTGGGTCTTCGTTGCCGCACGCGGGCTTTCTCTAGTTGCTGCGAGCGGGGGCTACTCTTCCTTGCAGTGTGCGGGCTTCTCATTGTGGTGGCTTCTCTTGTGGAGCACGGGCTCTAGGCGTGCGGGCTTCAGTAGTTGTGGCGCATGGGCTTAGTTGCTCCGCAGCATGTGGGATCTTCCCAGACCAGGGCTCGAACCCGTGTTCCCTGCATTGGCAGGCGGATTCTTAACCACTGTGCCACCAGAGAAGCCCTCTTAGATTGACTATTGATGAATTTTTTTCATTGATAGCCCTATCAAAGACAGTTGGTATTCACTCACTATGCCATGCATAGAGATATAGCAGTTCATCATGACTGACTGCATAGGCTCTGGTGTCAGAAAACTCAGGGTTTAAATTCTGGCTCAATCCTCACTCTCTGTGTGAACTGGGCAAGTCACAAAACACCTCGATGACTGTGTTTCCTCAACAGTAGAAGAGAAATGACAGTGGTATCTACCTCCTATGTTTCTTGTGAAATTAAATGAGACCATGCATGCATTGTAGTGTGCTTGGTACATAGTAAAGAGTCAATAAATTGTTAGTAAGCACCTTTTCTACTTCCTGCTTTATTCACTATATCAGTGACATGGAAATGGTGCATGCCAGCCATACTTCCTCTTTACATGTGTGCTAAAAAGCTTAAGGAGGTCTCATTTAAATAATCCCAGTTGAGCTTAGGAGTACCCAACATAGTACATAGTATATAAAAGTTCAATAATAGGAATTAACAGAATACATGGTGATATCCGAACCTGGTAGCACCGAGTATAATCCCAAAGAAAAGTTACTCAAGAAATAAAGAGAACAGTGTTGTAGATGCGCTTTCTGAGCTAAGGGAACGTGCCTTTTGCTGTAGGTTACCTTCTTCAAATAATCAGCTTTAATCTAAATTCAGAGGCTCTTTAGCAAGGAAGCATCATTCATTCTTCATTGGTGCTGACCTCTTTTCAAGAAACATTCTTTCTTAACAACTTCTTCTAGGATGTACAAATCTAGACCCAATCAGAGACTCGACATCAAAACCATTAAGCAGTTTGTTTAATTGTTTGCAGACTGTCACCACCTTAGAGAGCTGAAGTAAATTAAACTAAAACCTAAGAAGAGAGAAATTCATTTCTTTTAGCCACTTACTGTATTCTCCATAAGTAGCTCGGATCCGCAGGGCTGTGAGGTTCCGCAGTAACCTCCGATACTCAAAGTAACTCAGCTGGGGGCTCCAATTACTGCTTGGATTTTCATTTAATCTGCATGATTTAAAAGCAAAAGCTGAAAAATCCAACTCTTATCAAATCTTATAATGCGTATACCCGATACAAATTATGCCTGAGAACGGGGGAATAGCTAAGCCCCTTCACAGCCCTGCTTGTACGGGGATGAAGGACTGGTAGCCACATCCTCATAGGCACAAGCCTGGAACTTTCTCACTCCATGGGGAGTGCAAGCCCCACAGGATTTGCTGGAGGGCATCCCAGTGCAGGAAGCCGAGCTCCCGGGGTTATAGCATCCAGTGCTGGTCCAAGCCCTCAGAGACCACTTTCTATTCTTGGTCACACAAAACCTAACAGCAGGAACATCTCTGAGTTCCAGAAGCTCTGATCTTCGAGAGCCATCATTCATTTTTGGTTTTGCTGTTTAAATGATTTGTTATCTGAGCACATTTCACCTCCAATTTTCAAAAGTCAGTTTCCACCTTCTACACTGTCCACATCTAATACTTCCTAGTTTGGCATCACGTTGCCTCAGTGCATCACATCACCAGCCCCTGTACTATTCTTCTTTATGTTGTTTTGATTTCTACTGGAATAGCTCTTCCAGGAACCATACTAACCCTTTTGTTTCATCCACTGATTTGTGAAATAACTGTTTACTGTGCACCTGGTTTGAGCCAGAAGCTGTATCAGGACGGAGGATACAAAGGCAAGTAGAGTGAGGTGATCAGTGTCTCCCAGCGGTGACGGGTAAACAAATAATTATGATACAATGCAGAAAGGGCTATAACAAAGGCATGAACAGGATGCCATAGAAACTCAGGATGGACTGTAACTTTACCTAGGATTCTGAGAAGGCTAATATAAAGGAGAAACCTGCAAGCTGAATCTTAAAGAGTAAGTTCACCAAGCTGAGAAGGTGGGAATGGGTGTTCCAGCGTGGAGAGCTGGGTGTTTGTATCGTTAGAATAAGTGGCACTCAGTTATTTAAGAACACATTGTGTGTGTGCTGTGGGTCTTCAATTCTCTATTACCTTTACCTCTGCCCTGGGGTAGGTCCCCAACAACCCTCACTTGAACCACTGTGAATGTGTCCTGGTGGTTCAGTTAAAGACCCTACCCAAACTGTCCTTCACACAGTATTTGCACCCAGCCTTCACACCTGATCACGCCAATTCTCGACTTCCAATCTCTCAATAGCTTTCCATCATCTTGTAGGCATGGGCAAGATCTCAGCACCTTGACATGACATCCAAGAACCACCATGCTGGGTTTTTTTCCAGCGTTTTCAATCTTATCTGCCTATCTCTCCTGTACACGCTGTGTTCCAGCCATAAATACTGCTTACCAATTCCCTGTATTATGCCTTTCCACATTCCCACATATACTCACATGTACGGGTTGTCCTGATTTTGTCCCTGGGAAAGCCCTGTGCTTCTTCCTGTTCTCAGTCCACACACTGCGTCCTTAGTAATGCTTTTCCTGGCTCCTCCAGGCAGAACTAAGACTCTTTCCTCTCCTCCCAACTCCCCATAAGCATGCACCACCACTGAAGAGATTTTGTATTGTGTTATGTTTGCTTTTTGACATGTTACATATCCTACTAGACAAGAGCTCTTGAAGGACAAACACCACGTTTCTTCATCTTGAATTCTCAGTCTCTGACACAGTACTAAGCACTTAATAGGCACGTCCCCCTCCACTGAACTCTCTGTACCCACCATTCAAAATTCCCATTCTAGAGAGAAAATATTTGCAAATGATATATTTGATAAGGGATTAATATCCAAAATATACAAATAACTTATACAACTCAACATCAAGAAAACAAACAGCTTAATTAAAAAGTAGACAGAGGACCTCAATGAACAGTTTTCCTAAGAAGGCATACAGATGCTCAACATCACTAATCATCAAAGAAATGCAAATCAAAACCACAATGAGATACCACCTCACACCTGTCAGAATGGCTATTATCAAAAAGACAACAGATAACAAGTGTTAGCAAGGATGTGGAGAAAGGGGAATGTTTGTGCCCTGTTGATGGGAATGTAAGTTGGTGCAGGCACTATGAAAAACAGTATGGAGGTTCCTCAAAAGAGTAAAAATAGAACTACCATATGATCCAGCAAGTCTACTTCTGGGTGTTCTTCTGAAAAAACAAGAATACCAATTCAAAAAGCTATATGCACCCCTATGTTCACTGCAGCATTATTTACAAGAGCCAAGATATGGAAAGTATCCATCAATAGTGGATAAAGAAGATGTGGTATATATGTATGTATGTATATGTGTGTGTGTGTGTGTCTGTGTGTGTGTGTGTGTGTGTGTGTATATATATATATATATATATATAGGCAATGGAATATTACTCAACCATAAAAAAAGAATGAAATCTTGCTATTTGCAACAGCATGGATGGACCTAGAGGGTATTATGCTAAGTGAAATAATTCAGACAAAGAAAGACAAATACCATATGACTTCATTTATATGTGAAATCTAAAAAACAAACAAACAGAACAGAACAAAAACAGACTCATAGATACAGAGAACAAACAGGTATTTGCCAAAAGGGAGGGTGTGGGAGGATGAGTGAAATAGGTGAGGGAGATTAAGAGGTACAAACTTCCAGTTATAAAATAAATGAGCCACGGGGACGAAATGTACATCCTGGGGAATATAGTCAATAATGTAATAACACTGTATGGTGACAGGTGGTAACTAGAATTATCAGGGTGATCGTTTTGTAAGGTATAGAAATATCAAATCACTATGTTTTAGACCTGGAACTAGCACAGTGTTGTAGGTCAATTATACTTCAAAAAATATCCCATTCCACAGGAAAACATGAACCTCCTTAGACACACATGGGGCCATCCATGACCTTACCTCAGCCTCTTTCTCTGACCCCACTTCTCACGGTATTCCTCTCCCTGACCCCATGCTCCACTCATGCTTAACCACTTAGAATTTCCTAAAAGTACGAAACTTCCTCAAACATACTTCTTCTGCCATGTTAACCTTCCCCCCTTTTCTTTGCTTAAAGAGCGGCTCTTCACTTGTCACATCTTCTTGGGAAGCTTTCCTGGATCACTCCAGTGTGAGTTACTGATATCTCCTGTGTGTGTTCAAAGCACCTGTGTCCACCTTGTCCCTTACAAGCTGCTTATTTTTCTCCCCCATTAGCCTGTCCGGGGCTTGTGGGCAGCAGTCATGACCTGTCTCAGCACATAACACCATGTTTGGTACATAAAAGGTGCTCAGAGAAGCTTGTTGAACCAATGAATGATGACTGGGTGAACAAAGGAATCAGACTTCAGTCACAGTTTGCTCTCTTTGACCCACTTGTAGTCTCTCTCTTTACCTGAAAGTGTAAGTCTTGGTGACCCCACAAGGCAGCGTCTTGCCAGGTGGAATCAAGGGAGCTGTGATCCATAGACCAGCACCTTCCAGGATCACGTCATGGGCGGATGGGTGTCTGCCTCCCCTGTCCACACGGTAGTCAAAAGACAGGTTTTGCCCATAGCTCACCTGTTGATTCCCAAGAAATTTGGCTGTGAAATAGAATTCGAAAAGATTGAGGTCAGTTCTGAGACTGGAGAAGCAAAGGAGTGAGTAAGTTTTCATCGATGTTGGCAATTCCTCTTGGGGTCCTACATTACCCACCCATCACCCCTCCCCAGCCACCCTGCCAGAAGAGCCAGTTCATGGCAGTGGACATGGCCTTGCAACTCTTGGCCACAAAGAAGGGTTAGTTACTGAAACGCTAAAAGGGCCTCATTATAAGGCAATTCCATCCATTACATGATTCATAGCCTGGTCCCTATGACAGACCAATATGTAAAGATCCCAGGTCTATCAGCAATAATACCATTTGTTACATAATGCTTTCTAGTTTACAGAATACTTTCACCAGCATCATCACATTTGATGGCAATAATTCGTGGAGGTTGTCATTATTCAACAGCTGAGGGAACTGAAGTTTGGAAAGGTTAAGAGGCCACCTTGCCCAGGAATCACATATTAGCTAAGGATATGAACTAGGATTAAAATTCTAGCCAGAGGGGCTTCACTGGTGGCTCAGTGGTTGAGAATCCACCTGCCAATGTAGGGGACATCGGTTCGAGCCCTGGTCTGGGAAGATCCCACATGCCACAGATCAACTAAGCCCGTGCACCACAACTACCGAGCCTGCACTCTAGATCCCACGAGCCACAACTACTGAAGCCTGTGAGCCACGACTACTGAAGCCCGCGCGCCTAGAGCCCGTGCCCCACAACAAGATAAGCCACTGCGATGAGAAGCCCGCGCACCTCAACGAAGAGTAGGCCCCACTCGCCGCAACTAGAGAAAAGCCTGCACGCAGCAACGAAGACCCAACGCAGCCAAAAATAAATAAATAAATTAATTAATTAAAAAAAAAATCTTAGCCAGAGCTTTTCCATCCAGCTTCTCTGACTAATGTATATTTTTAAAATTTACAAGCGGTTTAAAGCTTTGAGAAATGGTTTCTTTTCACTTTTCCATCTGTTTCTCAGTAGACCCACAGATTTGACCACCGTCCTTATTTCTTGTCTTGATGGGAAACCTAGAAACTTCCCATTTGACTGAAGTAGGGACCTGAACCAGGGTCTGACCACCTGGACACCCAGTTCTGCTGTACTGTGCCATGACTTTGTCAAGAAGGGCTGAAGCCCCACTTGTCTCCTGGAGATACTACTGCCCAGAATACTAAGTGATAAGATGTCCACATTTTCTAGCCCCATTTTTCTATCTTGACTTCTTAGTGTTCTAAGTTGGCTTCTACAGGAAAAATACCATACATACCAGGAGCTATAAAATAGACAGGGTCTGACTGTCGTGCTGAGCTAAACACATCTCGATGGCGCTGTGACCATTGGAGTTTTGCAGGAGACCCATTTCTTTGGACAGCCTTCCAGCCATCAACATCTGAAACACAAATAAAACCACTCTGCATTTGGACAACATCTACTGAGTTAAACAAGGCACTAGCAGTGAGTAACAAGTGGGGATTTCTTAATGCTTCCACATTCGTGTACCATCCTCAAAATCCCCTGTGCACCTCTCTACTTTGTATTCACCTTCACCCACTCCTGCCCTACAGCTGCTGTGACTTCTTGTCTCCGAGTCTGACTCTTGGAATAAGAGAGCATGTTTTCATCTGCCTATAATTTGTATTTTTATTTTATTTACATAAACAGGGTCTGGCCTTAGTGAGGTAAGAGGGTCTAGTATGTTCAAAGAGAAACTCAGAGTTGAAATCATATTAATCTCCCATATTTTTAGAGTGCTTTGTAGCTTGGTAACTAATTTCACATAAATCAACTCGTTTGGCGTATGTGAAAGCGGTATTATCAGTGAATGTGAATTCCAGGAAGACTCATGTTAAGCCCTTCAATTCAAAAGAATGATTCTTTTGTGGTTTTAAAATAGATGAGATGGGAAATGCAGGGAGATGAAAATCTGGTCTCTTTTTAGTTATTTTTTTAAGTTATTCATACGCTGGTCTGAGTAAACTATTCAGCTATAACTTTTACAAGACATTAGGCTCTTCCTTATTGCCTCAAAAATAATATACATTTAAAGCGAGAAGAGAGTTGCTAAAGATGACTCAAGGACCCCACGCTGTGGACGGAAGTCTATAAGCACAAAACCCTATACAACATTAAAAGCAAAAAACCTAGAAAACAGATCGCTTTACCTTGATGGAAGGTCGAGGTGATTTTATGGACACTGTAGTCTCCAGAGCTTCGGCAGCTGGCTGAATGGCCGTAGCAAAAACACTGGGTACAGCCCTCAGGGTTTCCCCCATCCAGGTGATAGTAACCTGGTCGGCACCTGCGGTGATGTTTTAGAAATCAGGACAATATTACAGGTTATTTCTTGTCCCTATAGAGAATATGATCATTTCTACTTTCTCTTCCACCCGGCCCATTAATTCCCAAAGGTGAGGAATACTAAGTTACACATACCACCCCCCACTCCCAGACCCCCCAATGGACAAATCACAGCTCCCCATTAAGAAAGCACAAAAGGGCTTCCCTGGTGGCGCAGTGCTTAAGAATCCACCTGCCAATGCCTGTTCAATCCCTGGTCCGGGAAGATCCCACATGCCGCGGAGCAACTAAGCCCGTGCGCCACAGCTACTGAGCCTGTGCTCTAGAGCCCGTGAGCCACAACTACTGAGCCTGCGAGCCACAACTACTGAGCCTGCACGCCTAGAGCCTGTGCTCCGCAACAAGAGAAGCCAACACAACGAGAAGCCCGTGCGCCGCAACAAAGAGTAGCCCCGCTCGCCGCAACTAGAGAAAGCCCGCGCGCAGCAACGAAGACCCAACACAGTCAATTAATTAATTAATTAATTAATTGATTAATTTAAAAAGAAAGCATGAAGAATATTCACTTTCTCTTGCTCTGGTAAAGCAGTATCATGTTTGATGTGATGGTCTGGAAACAGTGATTTTCCCCATCCTTGGTGAGGAATTGAGTGGGAGAGATGGGGAGGGGTCAGGTAGGGATATGCAGAGCTGACCCTGTCCTGGAGTAAGTATTTAACTGGGGCAAAAGGGTGGGAAGTGGGGGCCAGCAAAAGAAAGGCAAATGCTCCCGCCCCAGCACCCACTCAGCTGTACTGACCCCTCCCAGACCACCCTCCCTGGCATTGCCCACCATCCCTGCCCCTTGTACCTAGGCTCTGACCCCCAGGGGAGGGGGCAGGTGAGGTTATGCCAAAAAAGGATGGCTAGAGGCTCCTACAAAAGCAAAATGTAGGCTGGCCTCCCCTCTGCTCCTAGCTCAAGCCCTCCGGTGACTTCTCTGGGGACCACAGCTGGCAGACAAGTCCCGGAGGCTGGGGTCATAGAGAAGAGGGCAGGGGAAGCTGGGAAGGATTTGTTTTCTTCTCTGTTCAAGTTAACGACATCCTTCTACATGAAATAATGGTAGTTTCAATTATCATTTATTTAGCACTTGTGATATGCCAGGCACCTTACTTATGCTCCTTCATTTAATCCTCACTACAACCTTATGAGATAGGAATTGTTATTTCCAATTTTCTTAGATGATAAGACCAAGACCAGAGAGGTTAAGAAACTTGTTCAAGGTCATACAACTGGTAAGTGGCTGAGACAAAATTCAAACTCAGGTATATCTGCTGATAAATTACGTGGTCTAATCCATTGGACTATATGTCAAGAATATGTTCATTGTGCAAAATCACGGAAAAGCAGTTTAGCCGTGAACAACAGATGCTTCAGAGACCAGCTGTAAATAAATAAGTTGGGGGTTTTTTTCCTATAGAGAAAGGGTTTAAAAAATCATTATAGTTTCTGTGGAGGAAACCTTCAGATTAAAAGAGATTAAAAACCAAGGAAGGGGGCTTCCCTGGTGGCTCAGTGGTTGAGAGTCCGCCTGCCGATGCAGGGGACACCGGTTCGTGCCCCGGTCCGGGAAGATCCCACATGCCGCGGAGCGGCTGTGCCCGTGAGCCATGGCCGCTGAGCCTGCGCGTCCGGAGCCTGTGCTCCGCAGCGGGAGAGGCCACAGCAGTGAGAGGCCCGTGTACCGCAAAAAAAAAAAAGAAAGAAAAAAACCAAGGAAGGAAGGAAAGAAGGAGGGAGGAAGGGAGGAAAGAAGTGGGGAGGCACAGAAAGGGTGGAGAGGGAATGATAAAGGAAGGGAGGTTGGGGGAGGGAAGTGAAGGGAATCAGGCAAAACTAAACCACAGTGTTTAAGGATGTGCTTGGGTAATTAATTATGAAGAAAAGTAAGTCAGTCAGAATAGTGGTGACCTCTAGGAAGGAGAGAGGGTGTTACGAGGCCGGCATAGTTTTAGCAAAGGTCTATTTCATATAATCGGTGCTGCTGGCAACATTTATGTGACTTTCTATTTCTGTGTTCTATTTTGAAACTTAAAATGCTTTCAAAAAGTGACTCCTTTTTTAACACTTAAAGCTATGTTTCCTCACACACACACACACCCCACCTCAGCAGCAAAGAACCCCCTGAAAACAAAAGCCAGGAATGTACCTGGCATTTCCTCTGCCCAGGTATACGAGACTGGCAGGATACCAAAGAACTGCTTTCTTTCCTTTAAGGAAATAAGAGGGAAGCCTTTACCTCTGGGACCTACCTCGCAGCCCTCTGCTCACAACAGTATCAGGAGAGGGAAGAGTTTTAAGTCTGGGCGCAGTTTGTACTTAAGGAATTTCCTGCAGCAGCAACTGAAGGTGGATAGACCTGGTTGCACCATCTGTCCCAACGTGGTTTGGGACCCAAAGGGCTCTTACATCTCCCCCGCTGGTTCATGTGTGTGCATATAACCACCATCCCATCCCCGGTCCTTCTCAGCACGGGACGGTTATCTGTGGCCATACACTGCGATATTCCCACTTACTAAGATTTTCCCAACATGTTTAATTAGACCAGGCCTTTCCTGGGACCAGGTTGAGTCATGTGACCTCATCGCAGCATACCACCTTGCATAGAGCCCCTGGGATTCAGAGCCAGCTGGCCAGGGACTCACTGGGGCCCTGTGCCTCTGTCACAGCATAAACAGAGAAGGGACCCAGAGCAAAAGCTTGGAGTCCAGTGAGATTTGGGGCCTTGGTTGCACTTTTTTTAAGGTCTAGTTTTTGAGGGAAGTCCCAGTGGTTAAGGCTCTGCGCTTCCAATGCAGGGGGCATGGGTTTGATCCCTGATCGGGGAACTAAGATCCTCCATGCCATGCAGCGCGGCCAAAAATTAAAATTAAACATAAATAAATAAAGCCTAGTTTCTGAGGACAGGGGGCAGGAAGAAGGTCATCTACATTTGTTAAGTGTCCGTTTTCCGTAATTGCACTCAGAGGATGAATTCTCAAGCTAGCTGCCGAGGGACACCCTGCTGTGCCCGTAGGGTCACAGTTCACACAGACCTATCACAGCGCCCTCCGGTGACAGCTGACTTGCAGACACAGCGGCCTGTGTCACAGGGCCCCGAGATGCCAGCCGGATCACAGTCACACTTGGAGTCCCTGAGAAAGAAGAAAAAGAAAATTAGGGATGTGTTTCCAAATACTTTGCAACTATACACGTGAAGATCAAGCACTCATAAGCAAATGTCACCAACTTGAGTCAATCCTTCATCTTCAGTGAGGCCTCTCTTAGCTATTCTTGTCCATGCTAATCTCCCTCAGACCCTTGAAGAATTCGTTTGTCCATGCTCCTGCTACTCAAAGTGTGGTCTGTGGCCGGCAGCCAGTCCAGGAACTGTTTGCTACCCAATCCTATAAAGAGGAGGGGGGCTTCCCTGGTGGTGCAGTGGTTGAGAGTCCGCCTGCCGATGCAGGGGACGCGGGTTCGTGCCCCGGTCCGGGAAGATCCCACGTGCCGCGGAGCGGCTGGGCCCGTGAGCCATGGCCGCTGAGCCTGCGCGTACGGAGCCTGTGCTCCGCAACGGGACAGGCCGCAGCAGTGAGAGGCCCGCGTACCGCAAAAAAAAAAAAAAAAAAAAAAAAAAAAAAAAAAAGAGGAGGGGTTTGCCGCAGAATGTAAACCACATTCATCACAAAACTGTTTAGTTTAGTTTGGTTGACCGTTTGGGTCAGTTGACATTAAGAAAAAAAAAAGTTATCATTTGTTTACCTATTGTTTAATTCAGTGGTGTCTGCTTTCATCGTGATTGATTCCATCTACTTGCTTTTGGTTCATTTAGTTCTTACTTCTGGTGACACTTCTATTGACATATAATTCATACCATGTAATTCACCCATTTAAAGTATACAGTTCAATGGGTTTTAGTTGACCCTCAGAGCTGTGCAACCAGCACCACAACCAAGTTTAGAACACTTTTATTACTCCAGAAAGATACCCCGTGTCCTTTAGGAATCACCCCCATCCCCTCCCTCCAGCCCTAAACAACCACTGACCAACTTTTGTCTCTGTAGATTTGCCTATTCTGAACATTTCCTATCAATGGAATGGTACAACATGTGGCCTTTTGTGTTTGGCCTCTTTCACTTAATATGTTTTCAAGATTCATCCACGTTGTACCATGTATCAGTAGTTCCTTCTTTTTATGGCTGAATAAAATCCTGTCTCGTGAACATACTACAGTTTGTTCATCCATTCATTGGAATGGACATTTGGGTTGTTTTCACTTTTTAGCTATTATGAATAATGCTAATGTGAACATCTGTGTACAAGTTTCTGTGCAGATACGTATGTTTTCATATCTCTTGAATGTATACCTAGGAGTTAAATTGCTACTAGTTTCGCTGACTCTTTTTTGGTCGCAAGACTTTCTCGATGAAAAAAAATCAGTATTTTCCTCATTTAATTTGAGCACAATCTCCTTGACTTGTGCAGACTCGAGCTTTGACTAATGACTGACTCATCAAAGCACCGGTCTCTGTCGCTGCGTTCTGCACATAAGCACATGTGTTTTTCTCATGCGTCTAAAACCAAGTCTGTTGTGTTTTCCCTACTGACCTGCTCCCCCTCTGACTGCCGCATGACCCCAGCAAATCCTGCCAAGCCTGCGTCTGACTCCTCGTCCTTCACATTCCTCATCCAGTCAGATGCCAAGTCCCAACCAGCTTCCTGAAGATTTCTTTCCCAATCTTCATCTTCCCACAGTCTCCTCCCCATCTTGGTCCCTCTATACCATTATCAGGATCCTCTGAGAAACATGTGTTCAGCATCTGCTGGTTGCTAAGTACCAGGGATAGTAAGAAATAGGAGATAGCCCTGTCCTCTAGGAGTAAAACAACAGAGTCAGAACACGGAGGGGTGGAGACTGGTCTGGAAGGTCTCTGTGAGGAGATAGACAAGGTGGGGATGGAGCCAGCGAAGCTCTGCATGGCTCTGAGGGAGGGAAGAGTGCTCTAGGCCAAGGCTGACGTCACATAGCTTGGCTCCTTTGAAGAAGCAAAGGAAGGCTGGGAGGGGGTGAGAAATGGAGCAGTAGCCTAAGGCTGAGGGTGGAGGGGGCAGGAGGGTCTTGCAGGGCCCTACCTGCCTAGATAAGAAGTTTGGATCTCATTCTAGGTGGGAAAGGAGCTAATGGAAATTTGGAGCAGAGCCGTGATATAACACACTTCATATTTTACAAGGGTTTACAAAAGAGAGACAGGGCCCAGGGAGGGGTCAGGGAAGTCTGGGAGAGAACAATCTACATAAAGGCCCAGATGGTAAGAGAACTTGGGCCAGTGGTAATGGGGATGGTGCAGGCATGCCTGGTGGGTGGGTCTCATATGGGCCAAGGGTTGGAAACATGGGCGATGGGGAGGCGATGCCTCTGTGGGTGGCCTTCTAGCCAATGGCTTCCCTGCCAGGCTCCCCCTCCTCTAAGCCAGCCCAACACCCTGCCAGGCTCTGCATCTCTGTGGGTTTGTCATGTGATTTCTAACGTATGCTCCACCTTCTTCCAAAAAGGAAGTTGAGGAGGGATAGAGAATGCTTCAAGCTAAAGGGGATTAAAATGATGCAGAAAGTTCTTCTACTCTGAGTCTATTTATTTGAAACGAGTTCCAGGTTAAAATTTGAAGGACTCTTTACTTCCATCCTACTTCATCTAAAGGAGGGGCAGTTGTCAGGGTGAAGACCCTAGGTTCCAGAGACAAAACTCTGAGCCTGAATTTTAAGTCCACCCTCACCAGTAACACAGGGCATCTTATTTATCCTCTCACAATTTCAGTTTCTTATCTTTAACACAAGCATAAGGCTAATCCCAATTTTTTAGGATTATTGTGAGAAGTCAATGAGATGGCCCACGTGAGGTCCTCGAAACGGTGTTTCAGTAACTCAGTTACTCAGTAAATGTTAAGCGGTCCCTAATGTTGATACAATTGCGGAAGCCACAGTGACGGGACAGGCACTTACAGGAGTCTCTGGTCTTGGGTGCACCCAGCCTCGGTGAGGGTGTGGAAGCCTGGCAGACAGCGGTCACACCTGTCTCCTGTCACACCTGGCTTACAGCTGCATCGTCCAGCATTGTCACATCGAGCGCTAAGAGAACCTGTGACCACAAGGTAGGGAAAAGGAAAGAAGGAAAGGAAATATTTAATTTATGCAACATTAGGAAGAAAACGTCACCCTGTGGGAGCTCAGTAAATACTAAGTAATAACCACCACCTGCTGCTTCTAGTAATTCTCTCACATTATCTGGGTATGCATCCACCCACTAGGGAACGTCCTGACAGCCAAGGATAGCTTCTTCAGGGAAAGGAACAGAGATGACTCCTGAAAGCATTATTATTTATATATCTACTCTGGTTTCAACATGAAGTAGTTTGTCAAATCCTTGAGATCTCAAGAAGGAACAGTGGTAAATGAGCACTTCGGCCTCCACAAAGACAGGATAAGAGAGTGAGCCACGTTCTACCTTAACTCTGGCAGGCAAACGCCATCTTTTAAGGGGCAGCGCTTGTATGGTATGATTTTAAGAGTACAAAAAAGCCTCTTGACCAAAAACATCTCTACCTACCTGGGGTGGCAGAAATCCTCACCCTTGGAGCATCACCCCTGGTAAGGCGTGAAGACCCTGTGCATTTTACCTGGTTTGGGGCACTAGAGTACTTGTCCGACGATTCATTTTTTATAGACATGCTCTGTAAAACGGGACCTCGCAGACTGCATATTGATGAAAGGCAAGAGGTGCTCCGGATAACAAAATGTGCCACTCTGGAATCCAGCCACCCCTCACCGCACCCCCTTCCACACCCCAGTTCCAGCCTCCATCTTCTCTCACCTGAACCCTGCCTCACACTCTTCTTCCCGCCCCCATCCTTCTCTCCCTATGCTCCATTCTCTCTACAGAAGCCAGAGTGTTCCTTTTCAAATGGAATTCAGATCATATGACTCGTCTGTTTAATAAGTCTTCCAGCGGGTCCCCACTCTGAGCCGAATAAAGTGCAAACTCTGTACCACGGCCTACAAACTCGACCTCTCTTGCTTCATCTCCCGCTCTCCTTCACTGAGGTCCAGCTCCCCAGCTCCCCTCCCTGTTCCTGGAATGTGCCAACTGCTTCTCTCCTCTGGGCATTTGCGCCTGCTTCTCCCTCAGCCTGGAATGCTCCTTCCCCAGAACCTCCCCTCCATGGCCCATTCTCAGCACTTACATCTTGATTAAATATTACTTCCCTAGAGAAACCTTCTCTGACTCTCATATCTAAAATATCGATCCCACTGTTCCCCCCGCCCTTAGCCCTGCTTACCGATGACTACCTCAGCTTATGTTCTCTGCTGTATCCCCAGCACCCAACACAAAGAAGAGGCTCAGAAATCTGTTGGATTAATTAACCCTTAAGAAAGAGGATGTGGCTATTGTGAAATGAGTTAGGAAAAAGCCAAAAGATGAGGTGGAAGGTGGCTCACCCACTTGATAACTTCCCAGCAGTTGGCAAAATTACAAAGTAACCCCTATATTCCAACTAACTGTGATAATTAGGCTATTCGTAATCTATAAAGTCAACAGAACTCTAACCATTAGCTCCTTTTTTTCCTAATTTCTTACCAGTCTGTGAACTTTTAATTCACTTGTGGATACAATTCAAACCAATAAGAGTATTGGCTCTGTATCTATAGCCGCAGGTGAGACATGAAATACATTAGTCACATTCACAGTTAGAGTCTGTGAAAGTCTCCACGTCAACTTTGCAACACTTGAAAGGGCCCTCAGTGATAATAACATAAACTACATTTTTTGAGCACCTGCTACGTGTGAGACACTGAATTGGGCACTTCATATTAGCTCACCGTATCTACTGGTGGATTAAGAACTGACGGAAGGATAACAAATCCATTTGTGGATAATAGGGCGCTCTCAGAGGATCAGGCAGGTGGCAACAAGATCAGATGTGCAATTTATTTAGAAGGTCAACCCTAGAGCAACTGCAGGATGGCTTGGCGACAGGAGAGCAGCAAGCTCTCAGGGCAGAAACCCTCCCCTGACGTGATGGCCCAGATTACAGGAGTCTGGATGAAAAGTGGATCAACATAGACGACAGCAGGTCCCCAGAGGGCACTGCTAGATATGAGCCTCCTGACACACCAGAGAAGGCCAGAGGAGGAACAGAGCCTCACACTGAATCATCAAGAGAAGATAACCAGTTTAGTTTGGGACACAATGAACTTTGGTGAAACTGTTCATCTGGAGCTCAAGAAAGAGGCTGCAGATGAAGACTTAGGAGCCTTCAGCCCACAGGCAGAACAGGAAGCCATAGCAAGTGTAAGGTCACTCTGGGAGCAGATAGAGGAGGGGAAGGTGCCTTGGACAGAAATGGAACCTCACTGATTAAGGAAAAAGTGATGGGAGCAGGGAGAAGTCTCACGGAGGAGAATTCTGGGAAGAGTTAAGGGAGAAGGAAGAGGGGATGGTTTTCAGGATCTAAGGCAAGAGAGCATTTAACAAGATGAGAGTGAGGAAAGACCACTGGGGTTGGCACTTAGAGACAAACAGCAGACAGGTCTAAGAAGGTAAATTCTTTTTGTGTGTGTGTGTTATGCGGGCCTCCCACTGTCATGGCCTCTCCCGTTGCGGAGCACAGGCTCCGGACGCACAGGCTCAGCGGCCATGGCTCACGGGCCCAGCAGCTCCGCGGCATGTGGGATCTTCCCGGACTGGGGCACGAACCCGCGTCCCCTGCATCGGCAGGCGGACTCTCAACCACTGCGCCACCAGGGAAGCCCCAGAAGGTAAATTCTTGTTTGAATTTATGCTCTGATGAGTAACATTAAATGTTCCTTCTTTAATACCATTTAATTATTTTTAACATAAATGGGTGTTAATCTGGGACCCAGAAACACATTGTTTTTCTCCATTCAAATTAATGGAAACTATGCTTTCAATTTAAGAAAACTCTCCCTACAGTAGTTTTTCAGAAACAAATTATTCTTTTTTTTTTTTTTAATTTTATTTATTTTTGGCTGTGTTGGGTCTTCGTTGCTGAGCTCAGGCTTTCTCTGGTTGTGGCAAGAAGGGGCTACGCTTCGTTTGCAGCGTGAGGGCTTCTCATTGCGGTGGCTTCTCTTGTTGCGGAGCACAGGTTAGATCTAGGTGCGGGGGCTTCAGAAGTCGCAGTACATGGGCTCAGTAGTCGTGGCGCACGGGCTTAGTTGCTCCACGGCGTGTGGGATCTTCCTGGACCAGGGATCGAACCTGTGTACCCTGCATTGGCAGGCGGATTCTTAACCACTGTGCCGCCAGGGAAGTCCCAACAAATTATTGTTATAAAGTGGAGAAGACTGTACTTTATTATGGGGTTTTTCCCAAATAGCCCTAAACAGTACTGTACAACACAGTCTTCTGTTGACAGTCATCTCATGGAAATAGGCATTCTGTATTCAAAAGAGTTTGGGAAATGGTATGTCCTAAATCTTTCAGAGATTTACAACATAACAGCACATTCAGTAGGCATGAATCTTGCTTAACTTTCTAATGCCAGTGTTTCCAAACATTATTTGACGTTCTTACAGGCAACGCCTATTATTATCTTGGGAAACACAATATTCCATAGGACATGATGTAGAGAATACAGTTCTAGAAGCTGGGGGACATGAAAAGAGCCCAGGCTTTGGGGTCCAACAATTCTCACCTCAAATACCAGCTCTGCCACTGATTAGCTGTGTGTCCTTGGGCAAAGGGACACACATCCCTTCTTTAAGTGGGGACAATCATACCTTGTAGAGCTGTTGTAAAACTTTGAACTAAAATATATGAAGGGCCTTGGACCTAGAGACTGTCGTACAGAGTGAAGTAAGTCAGAAAGACAAAAACAAATACTGTATGCTAACACATATATATGGAATCTAAAAAAAAAAAAAAAAAAAGAAAAAGAAAAGAAAAGAAAACAGTCAGAAGAACCTAGGGGCAAGATGGGAATAAAGATGCAGACCTACTAGAGAATGGACTTGAGGATACGGGGAGGGGGAGGGGTAAGCTGGGACGAAGTGAGACAGTGGCATGGACATATATACACTACCAAACATAAAATAGATAGCTAGTGGGAAGCAGCCGCATAGCACAGGGAGATCAGCTCGGTGCTTTGTGACCACCTAGAGGGGTGGGATAGGGAGGGTGAGAGGGAGGGAGATGCAAGAGGGAAGAGATGTGGGGATATATGTACATGTATAACTGATTCACTTTGTTATAAAACAGAAACTGACACACCATTGTAAAGCAATTATACTCTAATAAAGATGTTAAAATAAATAAATAAAATATATGAAGGGCCTAATTCAACATCTCACACATAGTAGGTGCTCAAAAAACTAGTTTATACTCGTATCTTCTAGGCCTCCTTCAAGCCTTGCAAAGTTGACATGGAAACGTACACAGGCCCTTACTGTGAATAGGATTGATTTATTTCATGCTCCCAAACTTCCAAAATAATAGCATTGGGTTTTCGGAGTATCTCATTAAAATAAAAATACCTGTCCCAATTCCTACATCATGAGCTACTCTTAGGGACTGTGAACAATTGGGTTTAAAGGACAGATGAAGAACAGCTTACTGTTTCAATAAGCACTTTCAGGACTTATGTAATACAGTCTACATGCATCTGAGGACTCACGAAGGTATTCTAAAATGACTAATATTTAAAATTTAAACCAAGAGAGCTTGCTTCCTTTTGAGAACCCTTTAAAAATATATACACTTGCATTTTAAAATAACACTATTATTATTATTATTTAATCATTATATTTAATAATAATTAAATTATTATCTAAGACATGTCTTAAATAATAACTCAAATGTTTTAGTCTTGAGTAATCCACTGCCTGGGTCATATATATGTAAAAAAAATAAAATTAAGAGAACAAGCCCAATATCATTGACGTCTACATAGATCTCAAGAATTTAGGTATCGGGGAGGAAAACACACACACACACACACACACACACACACACACACACACACTGAATTTCAAAGTATCCACAAAACGTTATCAGGGTTATAAGAATTGAGGATAATTCAGCCCTGTTGCTGAGCCCACAAAATCATCACTTAAAAATAAGCCTAGGGCTTCCCTGGTGGCGCAGTGGTTGAGAGTCCACCTGCCGATGCAGGGGACATGGGTTCGTGCCCCAGTCCGGGAAGATCCCACATGCCGTGGAGCGGCTGGGCCCGTGAGCCATGGCCGCTGAGCCTGCGCGTCCGGAGCCTGTGCTCCGCAACGGGAGAGGCCACAACAGTGAGAGGCCCGTGTACAGCAAAACACAAAAAATAAATTAAATAAATAAATAAAATAAGCCTAGTTGCTGTATTTAGGAGAAATTGATGTGATGTCCAAAATCTGTGACCACTTTCGGGATTATGAATGCTGTTGGCTTCATTTGCCATGCATGGAATGGTAGCTTTTGGTAAGATGAATTCTGCATTTGAAATTGAATATACAACAAATTCCCTTGGGAAGTTATTATTTGAAAGTGAAAAATACCTCCTGGCTGGTTGGGCAACTGAGAAATCACATAAGAAATTAAATTTGTGCCACTGATTTAGTGACCTGTGCGGCTAACATGTAGCCAGAGATGGCGCATGGTGGGTACAGTCCCTGCCACCAACATGCCACTCAGCCCTCAAGTTTCATAACTTCCCTCTCTAAGCCTCTGATACTTCATTTGTAAAATGAAAATCATAATAGCACCCTCTTCATAGGGTTATTTGTGAAGATTAAATTAATTACTGGATGAAAGCATTTAGAAAAGTGCCTGGTATAGAGTAAGTGTGTAATGCATGGCAGCTATCATACAAGATATAAATCATCGCTGGGCTCCACTGCTTCCTACTAGGCTGTTCACCCTGAGTCTGAGATATCTATTCCCCCAAAGAAAAGAAAGAGCCAGGCTCACTGTTGCTGGGTGGGCAATGGACTACACAGTGTAAAAGAAACGATGGCGTGGTAAAGCTTCATTACCATCTCTCTTTGCTAGGCTTCACGCTCCTTGTCTATTCTAAGACTAATAACCTTGTCTTCAGGCCAGGCTTTCCAGCTGAGCCAATTATACTTCTCATCACATTCTCGCTGATTATTTTGCTGGGATGACCCAACTCCAGTGACTCACAACAAAGCTGCATAACCTAAGGGGATAAAGGGTCTTCAGAGAGGTTAAAGGCCCATTAAAGTAGAATCATTTTTCTTTACGACATTCTTTGATTCAGAGGGAGAACTGCTAAACCCAAAGGATGCTGGATGCTGAGTCAAAGCCACAAAGCTGAGCAAAGCTGACTTAAACCACATAATAGCAGCAAGTCTGAAGAATCTGGGAATGATTGCTGGTATATGGGTCTGTATCAACACAGGGTCACCCCAGTTTTCTATAAGGCTCCCTGACACACTCTACCAGCAAGTCATGGCTAGGCCAAAATCTGCCCATTTTTAGACTCTTTCAGCTGCTGCTAAGAAACGGCTCCACAGAACTACACTAAGTCACAGCCATGCACTAAGGCTATACCTTTTTGGTAGACTAATATTGATCATATTATGCTATTAAACACTTTCTGGCAAAGAGGAGAAACAGATACTACCAAGGAAGATAAAAGACAAATAAAGTAGCTTTAAAAAGTCCCAACTTATTTACCTTCTTTCCCTGTTTACATTTACTAACTTGTCTTTACTGTCTGCCCACGATCAATATAGCGGGATGTGTGCGTCTGCGTACACAAAAACTACCTATGGTTCTGAGAATACAGCAGTGGGTGATACATTTTAAAAAAACAAACAACAAAAACAGGCTCTCCTCTGAACCAGCCACCCTGTTAGGTGCTTCCTATTTGTTGTTCTGTTTTCTCCTGTTCACAGCCCTGTGAATGACTCTAATCTGCCTATTTATTTGTCTGTCTCTTCTATTAGTATCACTTCATATTGCTAGCACCCAGCATACCACCAGAAACAGATCTTTCTAATCTCTTATTTTTTGAGAGGTCGGTCAAAGGGACAGTTATGGATATGAAGAACTATCACTGGAAGAGTGCAAGCTTCTCTGTTCCCAGGTCACAGACTGTTATCAGCCAGGAAAGTAATCGCATGTCTCTCTTGGGACTAGAATTCAAACTAATGTACCCTAAAGACCACAGCTGGTTCCTATAACCCAGACTTAAGAAAAACATATTTCCTTTCAGATTGAAATCGCTAAAAAGAACAGTATCTTCCCAATTGTTCTAGAAATTGAACATCTCCCTCTTGGCCTGCTCTGTCTCTCTCCCTGCCTCCCTCCCTCCCCATTCTCTCCCCTCCCCCTCACACCCTCCCCTTTCTCTCCCCTCCCCCCTCCCTCTTTCTTTCCCCATTTATCCAGCTACCTTTGGAGTTACAATTGCAGGGTAAACAGCGGTCTCTGTCTCTCTGGCGGTAAAATCCTTCCTTGCACCTCTGGCAGTGAACGCCACCCGTGTTGTCACTGCAGTGCAGGCAGCGGAATCCATTTCCTGTCAATCTGTGAAGTTCCTCATCAAACACGCATTGCCTGGACTTCCCACTGCAATCACAGACTAGGGTCAGGGCAAAAAAAGACATGGTCAGCAGGAAACAAGTCAGGGGCAATCCTCCCGGGCGTTTTACTATTATGAATACAAATGATGCCCAGGGTACTACATATGAATTCAAACTGCTCAACGGCAGAAGGTAAGGGGGTCAAATGCACCACCTGATGATGGAGAGAGTTGTCGCTTTACCTAAGGAAGCAGTGCTGGTCAGGTGTTGCCTGGGAGAACACGAGAGAACATGAGGTCAGTGTTGCCAGACGGTGTTACCGACTCCTCCAGAGAAACCCCAAATCTTTATTATGTGTTTCTATGTGAAAAGTCCTGATTTAAATATTTGCAAGGAATTCATTTTTAAAATTCTGTGCAACCCCGTAGTACAAGTCTATGAGCTGGAGAAGACCTCAGAACTGCCAGCTCGTGCACTCCGGCACGACTACGTGTAAGAGCCGGTGGTGTCATCTGTTCAGGACCCTTAGCATCCGTCCCTCCAGGGATGATCAAGACTGAGGAGCAAATATTTTTTTTAATTTATTTTATTGAAGTATAGTTGATTTACAATGCTTCAGCAGAGTGATTCAGTTGTACATACATATATATATATTCTTTTTCATATTCTTTTCCATTATGGTTGGTTTATTACAGGATACTGAATATAGTTCCCTGTGTTCTACAGTAGGCCCTTATTATTTATCCATTCTATATATAATAGTTTGCATCTGCTAATCCCAAACTCAGTCTATCCCTCCCCACCCACCTTGGCAACCACAGTCTGTTTTCTATGTCTGTGAGTAGTTTTCCGTTTTGTAGATATGTTCATTTGTGTCATATTTTAGATTCCACATATAAGTGATATCATATGGTATTTGTCTTTCTCTGTCTGACTTACTTCAGTTAGTATGATAATCTCTACGTCCATCCATGTTGCTGCAAATGGCATTATTTCATTCTTTTTCATGGTGGAGTAATATTCCATTGTGTATATGTACTGCATCTTCTTTATCCATTCATCTGTCCATGGACATTTAGGTTGCTTCCACATCTTGGCTATTGTAAATAGTGTTGCTATGAACATAGGGGTGCATGTATCTTTTCAAATTATAGTTTTGTCCAGATATACTCCCAGGAGTGGGATTGCTGACTCATATGGCAATTCTATTTTTAGTTTTTTGAGGAACATCCATACTGTTTTCCATAGTGGCTGCACCAATTTACACTCCCACCAACAGTGTAGGAGGGTTCCCTTTTCTTGAGCCGCTAATATGACTGTCTGGACAGGTATTTCCTCCCCTCTCACTGCCATAAGTGTCTCTCCCAAAGCCAGGTGTCAAAAAGAACCATAGTCCCATTAAGAATGACTTTCCCCAAGTGTCTAGGAAAGTTTACCCTGTGCACGTTCCAAAGAGATTCATGGAGTGACTAACATCTCCATGTGGGACTGAAACCACCAATGAGGTAACAGGGGAAATCCTTAGTATTGTACCTGGCACACAGCAGATGCTCAAAAAATGTGTCAGCCATGGTTTGGAAAAGGTGGTGAGCCTTGAGGTTAAAAGAATGGTGTCAAATACCAGTTCTACTAATTCCTTAGGCAAATCACTTCAACTCTCTGAATCTTATTTCTTCTTTCAGAAATGCAGTCTCCATTATGTGCCTCCCTGGATTGTTGAAAGGACCCCACTGAGAAAAGAACATCAAGTCCTTCGTCTGTGCTATTTCACCCCTAACTCACATGAGATAGGCATTGCCTTAGATGAGAAAAATGCAGCTTGGAAAGGTTAAGTAACTTGAGCCAGTGGAGAGTTGGGATTTGAACCTCTGTCTCATGCCAAAACCCACTTTCTTTCACCCAGACACACTGTCTCCATTGGCCACGCAGCCCCAGTGATAGCCTGTCTCTGGCAGTGCCCAGGGCCATGACTTATCCAGAGTACTGACTTTAAAAAGCCGGCAAATGTACCAACATGTATGGAGCAGCTGCCTTGTGCAGGCTGGGTCAGCTCTGAAGGCACAAAGGTGGCAAAGGTGACCAAGTATATCTGATGAACTTCCCTAAGTGGCTTCCTTGCAAGAGCTCCTAAAACACTCTCTTACGCCTTTGGATGCCACCTAATCTAGGCAAAGTCAAGAACATCGATCCAGAGTCCACTCTATAGCCAGGACTTTACATCCAGCAGCTCAGTTCATTCTCACAGTAACACTTTAACATGGGTTTAATTATCCCCAGTCAACAGATGAAGAAATGAATGCTTAGAGGGGGTAGGTGTCTCACCTAAGGTCACACAGCTAAGTGGCAAGGATGTAATTGCTCCCAGGTCTGTCCAATTGCAATGCCCTCACCTTTCTATGTTATCCCTATGCCTCCAAGAGCTGGCTTGCCACTGCATGTAGGTATTCTTTCTATAACTCTCTCATAGAGAGTTACTCAGACCCTTCTAGAATTCTTCCTAATCTAGTAAGATGTCCCATCCCTCCTTAAACAGCACTGGTTATTACAAATTATTTCTATGCAGTTTTAAATCTGCCTCCCTTCCTGTAATTTTTACCATGTGTTCTGTTCTTCCCTGGAAAACAACACACACACACACACACACACACACACACACACACACACAGGCACACACACTGGCATACCTACTCTCTTCTCCATTTATTTATGTACTCATCAGACGTTTCTTTCAGGCACTGTTTTACAAGGTACTGCATCAGCCAAGTCCTTGAGTATCAGAAGAGAGTTAGAGCATCTCCCTCTTTAGTCTTTTCTTCTTCAGGTTAAACTGGAGACCTGTCACCTCCAAGACTTTCAACCATTTCCCAGGTCATGATTTCTTCTTGATGCCCCTCCTAGGAACAAACTCTAATTTTCACTATCTTTCTTTAAATGACCAGAATTTATTCCAGTTCTTCAAGTGTGGTTTGAACAGCTCAGCTTACAACAGGACCAGGTATTATAATTCCATGGATGAGCCTAACATTTTCATTAAACTCAAAGCATATGAAGTTTGCATTCAACTCAAACTCCCAGGGCTTTTTCACAGAACTGCTGCTAAGCTGAATCTTTCCCAAAGAATGTTTGTGTAACCAATTTGTTTCTTTGGATTTCTAACAGATGTGCCACACAGCCGTAATGTGCTGTGAAATTTCTACCAGGTACCTCATTAGGCACAATTAGGAGCTAAATTCACCAGCCAGAGATCCTTGTGAGGTCACCCAGCGGGATCACACACTGAGCCAATGCCCTCTCTACCCCGGATGACTTTTGGGAGCAATCTCAAAATAATTACGAACTTTTCATTGTGTCTTTGTTTTTTTTTTCCTCCCAGACCGGGGCACGAACCCGTGTCCCCTGCATCGTCAGGCGGACTCTCAACAACAGCGCCACCAGGGAAGCCCTATTGTGTCTTTTTTATTCAGAACAAATTTTTGCTGGTAGTGGTTAATTTCATAAGGAAATGATATATTTTTAGAGCACTATTTTAAAAATAGATAACCTTGTTATAATCTTTTTTTTAACCATTTCCCTCTCCTTCTGTCCTTTCTCCTTTAAAGCTCTACTATGCAAGCATTGATGTTCCTCTTTTAAATTCACAGCCTTCAATGGAGACGCAGTATAGTTCCAGTAAGGGAGGCCTTCGGCCAGCATCTCCACTCTGGAACTCAGCTACAAACCTATTGCTAAGCTACCCTCCTCTTCTCAAATGGGTTTCCCTTTAAGCCCAGGGTTATGCAGGCTGGAGTGAGGCGACCTGTGGGCCTCGGGCCTAGGGAATGTATTGGCCGCCTGTACCTGCAGTATGTGAAAATGCCAGGAAGAAACTCTCTCCAGCCTCGCCTGTGGGACTCTGAAGTTACCAGGCTGCGCTGAGTTCAACACCTAGCTGCACTGCACTTGGCTCACTGTCGAACCTTCCAAACATTCACACCCAGAGACTGAGGAGAGAGAATTTGCTCCTTTGGCATGGAATCATCCTTTCTGTCCTTGATGCATGTGAAACATGGCCTCTCTCAAAGCATCTCCCAAATTTAGACTAACTTTCCTAAGAGCAATTATTATTCATTCTCACTGCTGGAAAAAAAAAAACTCTTTATTTTTCAAATTCCAGAATATTCTCACAACTGTGCTTAATAAAGTGGGCCTCCTACAGCTTGTGCCTGGCCTTTTTTATTCTGTGACTGATTTCTGCCCAGTCACTACCAGGACACGTTGGTTGCCAAAGGGCACTGTCAGGCCAGGAGCAAGGCAACAGGGAGCAGTGGGGACACTGACAAAAGGGCTAAAGGAAGAAGCAGCACTTCAGCCCCAGCCAATGGTAGCCCCATGGGAATGATGCCTATTGTAATCAGCATTTCCACTTATGTTTTTTAAAGACAGAAGTCTGGCTTTGGGTACGAAATCTACTGATTTTTAAAGGTTGGCCAAAGAATATTTTAAAATTTTTAAAAAAATAAAGCTGTGTCCAAGGGCAACTCTTTGCACTGGGCTCTGCTATTCTAACAGGCTGAAAACACATCTCATGCTTTAGAGAAGGAAATATAAAGCCCTAGTGTATGGCACAGTGCCCCGTCCATAGTAGGTATTTGAGGTATTTTTAATGAACAAATGAATGAACGTTCTCTTGAACTTCAGGAAACTTCAGGGTACCCCTAGATGTGTTTCTACCATCTTCAAGACTCCACATGGCCGCATATGTCTGGACATGCTTTAAAAATACACATACCAGGGGCTTCCCTGGTGGCGCAGTGGTTGAGAGTCCGCCTGCCGATTCAGGGGACACTGGTTCGTGCCCCGGTCCGGGAGGATCCCACATGCCGCGGAGTGGCTGGGCCCGTGGGCCATGGCCGCTGGGCCTGCGCGTCCAGAGCCTGTGCTCCGCAGCGGGAGAGGCCACAGCGCACATACCAGACTTCACTGGTGGCGCAGTGGTTAAGAATCCGACTGCCAAGGCAGGGGACATGGGTTTGACCCCTGGTCCGGGGAGATCCTACATGCCACGGAGCAAATAAGCCCCTGCGCCAACACTACTGAGCCTGCGCTCTAGAGCCCACAAGCCACAACTACTGAAGCCCGTGCGCCTAGAGCCCGTGCTCTGCAACAAGAGAAGCCACCAATGAGAAGCCCGCACACTGTAGCCCCCGCTCGCCGCAACTAGAGAAAGCCCGTGTGCAGCAACGAAGACCCAATGCAGCCAAAAAATTTAAAAAATTTTTAAAAAGAAAAAAAAACCAAATACCAGGGACTTCATTAGCGGTCCAGTGGTTAAGACTCCATGCTTCCACTGCAGGGGGCACGGGTTCGATCCCTGGTGGGGGAACTAAGGATCTTGTGTGCTGTGAGGCAGCAGCCAAAAAAAAGTTAAAAAAAAATACAAATACCAATATTTAGCATTTACTCTCTTCCCTGTTAATTGAGGGGACACTTTTCTCCATACGACCCCAATCCAGAAAATAGCCTTTCTTGGTAACTTATATTATGATTTATTTAGATTCACAGACCTAAATACACACCTATAATACACTTTAGAACAAGAGGATATGCTAAAAATGCTTTTGATTATACTTTCCTTCCCTTATGTTTAGCCTTGTTCAATTTTATGTCTAGAATTTTTTTTCATGTTTATTTTGTAATCTACTTGCTATTCTTCCAAATTTGGGGTCAGCTGTAAATTTTATAAATATGTTGTCTAGTTTCCATCAGGGAGCCTTGACACAAAAGCAAGTGATGGAAGTATAAAGATGGGGGTCTTGGACATGTCCTGGGTCGGCTGGGAATCATTTGTCAAGGTCCATTCATCCAATAAATATAGATTGAGCATCTATGTGCCAGGCAGTGCTCTAGGCACTGGGGATTTAGAGGTAGACAAAACAAATAGATGTTCCAGTCTTCATGGAGTTTTCATGCGAATTGGAGGAAAAGAAAATAAACAAGGCAACTAGTATAGGGAGAATATGTGGATAGCAATATTTGTGAAGGAGAAATACATAAAGCAGTGAAAGGAAATAGGTAGCTGGAGGTGGGTAAAGTGAGTAGGAAGGGAGGGTTGAAAGTGCCATATGCTGCTTTACTGTTTTATCTCTACTTTGATATCTGTCTGTTCATGATCTTTGGCTATTTGTCTATCAGGCACGATGTTTTCAGCTGTAAAGCAATTATACTCCAATAAAGATGTTAAAAAAAAATAGCCTGTGAAAAACCATAATGGAAAAAAAAATATATATATATATATACACATATAACTGAGTCACTTTGCTGTACTGTAGAAATTAACACAACATTGTAAATCAACTATACTTCAATAGATTTTTAAAAAATAAATTATCATGAATTATTTCTATAACAAATGTATCAAACTATTCACCTGTCATTTTGTTGCAGATTTTCCTTTCCCTCTCTGGATAAATCCCCTTTCTCTCCAAAGGACCTCACTCATAGATTTTGTTTAACTGATTCTTCTTCCTTTTTCTCCTTCCTTCTGTTCTCAATGAGACATACATTTATTTCATTCATTTTGGACACTGGGACTTCGTGAGCCAGTGAGATTTCTTTCTTTTTTAATTTTATTTTTATTTTTGGCTGTGTTGGGTCTTCATTGCCTGCACACGGGCTTTCTCTAGTGGTGGTGAGCCGGGGCTACTCTTCATGGCGGTGCATGGGCTTCTCATTGCAGCAGCTTCTCTTGCTGTGGAGCACGGGCTTTAGGTGAGCGAGCTTCAGTAGTTGTGACTCGCGGGCTCTAGAGTGCAAGCTCAGTAGTTGTGGCGCATGGGCTTAGTTGCTCCACGGCGTGTGGGATTTTCCCAGACCAGGGCTCAAACCTGTGTCCCCTGCATTGGCAGGTGGATTCTTAACCACTGTGCTACCAGGGAAGCCCTGAGCCGGCAAGATTTCTATAGCCCTGAGCCAGCAAGATTTCAATAAAGGGAGTTGTAATGTTTTATTTCGTCAAATAAGACATTAAATATATACTTATTTGACATTTACTGGGCTTTGTCACACACTCATCACGTTATCCTTGTTTTCCTCACTTCACCATGGACAGGCACGGGTCCAGGACCTGGCATTAAGCTATCACTGTACCAGAAAATATAGAAACAACTCAGACTCAGACCCTGAATAGACCTGAAGCCTTATAGAGTCTAGGAATTAAAAGCAGCAGGATCTTTCTCCCCGTTTCACTGAACTCTGTATCATAGGAGCCAGGTCCTACCCACTACTCTTACTTGACTATTCATTTGTATGGTACTCTTTCCAAATTAGGGACATCTCTTCAAGGTTTTGTCTTATCCTCTCTCCACCCCCTCACTCTACTTCATTACACCCATGCCCTGTCAGCGGGGATGATCTCCACAGCTAAAGGAGCGAGATTCATCAAGTTCACCTCAAGCCCTGCATAAACCGAATCATTTTACTGATTTTCATGTATTTCAGTCTAGTAAAGCTTGGGTGGTAATTGCGTCTGACTCCGATGTATACTGCCTCTTTGGCACTTAAGCATTTATTATCATAATAACTATAATAGCATACCATCACTGACCCTCAAGGTGCTTCTTAGAAAAGCCTGCCGGGCAGCCAGACACAGGCCGATCTGCCCACCACCACCCAAGCTCCCCACCAGCAGGAAGATCCAGGAGTTGGAAACTCTACAAACAATGCAGCAACGTGTGTGGACTGCCTCAGGCTCACCTAACACTCCCACCCTCGCTCAAACACACAACTCTAAGATGTCAGGACAGGAAGCTCAGGGGCAAAGGCTGTTTCCAAGCTGTATCCTTCGGATTATGCTTCGGAGAATGAAATGAAACTGAAAATATTTCCTAGGGTTGTACTTGGGGCAAGGTCTTGGTATGATCAGCATCGGTGGCGGCAGTTCATCAAGACCTCATTTTAAATTCCCCAGAGGAAACATTACAAGCAATTATGAGAACGTTTCAACAATCTGGCATTCATATGGTCAATTGTGTACAAGCAGATCCCCTTTCTATTGTTCTAAATGTAGAAAAGCACAGCTCTGCTTTTCACCAAGCTGATCTAATTTCCACCTTCGTGTGATGGAACATCAATGTTTTTAGTGTTATAACAGTAAAAACAAAATTTCAAATCCAAACTCCTCTCAAAAACCCTGAAGGTTTGGCCCTGCTGACCTCTCCAACTTGATCTCGGTCCTCTTTCTTTTTTTTTTTTTTTTTTTGCGGTACACGGGCCTCTCACTGTTGTGGCCTCTCCCGTTGCGGAGCACAGGCCCCGGACGCGCAGGCTCAGCGGCCATGGCTCACGGGCCCAGCCGCTCCGCGGCATGTGGGATCTTCCCGGACCGGGGCACGAACCCGTGTCCCCTGCATCGGCAGGCGGACGCTCAACCACTGCGCCACCAGGGAAGCCCCTCGGTCCGCTTTCTAGCTCTTGTTCACTGGACTCCAACACATAGACCCTCGCACCCACGAATCCTGGGATGCACCAAGCTCTTTCCCTCCTGGGGCCTTTAGGCTTGCTGTTTTCTTTGCCTGGGCTCTCCCTGCTCACACCCTCCCTAAACCCACGCGGCAGCCAGAGAGATCTTAGGAACGTAAATTAGATGGTGTTCGGTCTCTACTGATAACCCTTTAAGAGCGTCTCCCTCTGGATGCCCACAGGTCTTCATCCCCATCTCTCTCTTGGCACTTATCACTTTAGAGCCTGAGTCATTACTATTTGTGTACATGACTTACTTCCTCTATAGCATTTCTCACTTTTGTACCCCATAGTACCTAGTACAGGGCTTGAGACTGTAACTGGTGGATAAATGGCTGGCTGGAAGGATTGGTTAGCTAGAAGGACAGATGGAAGAACGGACAGAAGGAGGAAAGAAGGGAGGGAGGGAGGATGGGAGGGAGGGAGGACGGAAGGAAGGAAAGAAGGAAGGAAAGCAGGCAGTCTGACTCTAAGAAAAGCCAAACAAGAACTGGAACTTACAGAAATCTCCCAGGACCCTAGAGACCCAATATGAAAATTTCTCAACACAATACATAAAGTTTTCATTGTCTACATATATGGCATTTCGGTGTAAAATAACTAATGTCTGTACCCAAAAAATACATGGTGAGATGAGAACAGAAAGAATTGTGAGAGGAATGTGATACTTTTGTTAGAAGGAGTTGTCTGAGACTTTCAGGTTGCGGCTCTCACCGGATGAACTATTGCTGTGCCAGGACTGCCTGTCCTCTGTGTGTGAGCCCGGAGCTGCCATCTCAAAGGGCAGCACGCCTAGGGCTGCGCGGGAGGAGGGGCGAGGGGTGGAGGCAGACGTGAGACCATGAGATCAGCTTGCCGTGATCAGGCAGCCTTGACAGGTAGTGTACTTGGCTGCTGTGTGGGACTATCTCAGGAGCTAGGAATCTGATCGTCATGTTTGAACCTGACAGCGTGTGCTGGCTGCTGTTACGTTGAGCTTTGCTGGACTTGCCGCCATGTCAGCTGCTCAGTGCACTAATACTGATTTAGTGAAACAGCAGCAAGTTGATAATAAGTTGCCCGTAATCTCCTGTGGATGAGTCCACGTATAAACCACTTAGAAACAGCGCTCAATTCTCTTCTTTATTTAGAGGAAAGGTGTGTGCCTTGTGTTCCATTTCTGGTATTTTGTGTCCCGCATTCCCTTTCTGAGACATTGAATGTTTTTCTCTCTCCTTCCTTTTTGAAACTCTCTTCCCTTGGATACTATGATGCTGTGCTGTACTGTACTTCCCCTTGGCTCATGACCCTCACCCCCTGCGCCATCCAAGTCTTTGCGGGATCCTCTCCTTGCCCCAACTCGAAGTGTTAGTGCTCCTCAAGGCTCAGTCCTGAACCTCCATGCCTCTCACTGAAGAACTCTCTCATCCAAGCCAAGGGCTTCAATAACCACGACGGGTATTGACATACCAAGATACTTCCCCGGCCCAGAATTCATTCTCAACTCTAGACCCTGATGCCCAGTCATCCACTTTACATTTCCAGCTGATTGTCTCAAAAGCTGTTTACACAAAACATGTTTAAAACCAAACTTGTGATTGTCAGCCCTTCAAGTCAGAAAGCTGGGAACTAACCTTATAGGGTCTCCATCTTTCTCGCTTGCCTCTATTCTATTCAACTCCCAGCGTTATTGACATAACTGTCTCCATAGCTCAAGTCCACCCAACTCTATCTCCACTATGGCCACTCTACACCAAACCCCAGCCACTGCTTGCCTGCAGAGCTTCATAACTGGATCCCCTGCAACTTCTCTTGCCTCTCTCCCCTCAATAGTCAGAAAAACCTTTCCAAATACAAATTTTACCAATATCTCCCTGCTTCAAACTCTCTGACGCCTTTCCTTTACTTTTAGGATAAAGACCAGAACTCCTTAACATTGCCTACAAAGACTTTCACAGCCTAATCCTATCTACTTTTCCAGCCTAATTTCACAAAACACTCCCCACTGGGACCTCCTCATCTCTCTGCCATTCATTTCACTTATATTTCATTTTAGGTCTTGACTTCCTCTGTTTCTTAAAATTCTTGCTGCAGAGGACAAGCATCGTGGTGGGGAGATGTGGATTGGGGCTACCCAACCTCAACCATTCTCCTACCTTTGGTTTGTTCAAAGAAGTTATGCTAAAAATTCAATCCTAATTTATTATTATTTAGATATCATTCCCTTCCTCTGAGTCAAAGAACTGGCCTCATGTACACTGACAACCTTTTCTGCTCAAAGATAGCAAACTTCCCCTCCAGGAAGTCAGCTACAATGAGGCCCTTCATTAGGAAGTCCAAATGTAAATAACTAGATAGAAAATGGTGACTAAAAGTAAAGGTGAGAATAGTATACTCTAAAAAAACCTGACAGATGCTCATTTTCAGAAGAAAAGCAGTTGTTGAAATTACCTCCAAATCAGAGATACTCAGGATGATGAGTGTTTTTCTTAAATTATAATAAAAAGGTGAAAATGCTCATACTTTTTAAGATTTAAAACCTCCTCCATGGGATTTTTCTTTCCAAAACTTAGTATGTTTCTCAGCTTGGGTAAATAATTTTTTTTTTTTTTTTTTTTTTTTTGCGGTACGCGGGCCTCTCACTGCTGTGGCCTCTCCCGCCGCGGAGCACAGGCTCCGGATGCGCAGGCTCAGCGGCCATGGCTCACGGGCCCAGCCGCTCCACGGCATGTGGGATTTTCCCGGACCGGGGCACGAACCCGTGTCCCCTGCATCTGCAGGCGGACTCTCAACCACTGCGCCACCAGGGAAGCCCAAGGGGGCCACTCTTCATCGCGGTGAGCGGGCCTCTCACTATTGCGGTCTGTCTTGTTGCAGAGCACAGGCTCCGGACACGCAGGCTTAGCGGCCATGGCTCACGGGCCCAGTTGCTCCGCGGCATGTGGGATCCTCCCGGACCGGGGCACGTACCCGCGTCCCCTGCATCGGCAGGCGGATTCCCAACCACTGTGCCACCAGGGAAGCCCCTGGGTAAATAATTTAAAACAAAATCTGAACATTTCATCATTTAAAGTGATCTAGAATTTTATGGTTTGATGTGTGACTGCTTCCAGTTCCAGATTCTTCAGGTCTGTCACAATATGTTTTCTAAATAGAATAAGAAAACTGAAATGGCACGTCCCTCGCTAAGAGTTTTTAAGCTGAATTCCTTTCTCTGCCTCACATTTTTCACAGCTGTCTTTTAGGCCAGCACAGCCAGGACCACCGGTGCCCTATCCTGCCTGATGGTTTGTTTCCCTGGACATGTAAATGTTCAAGCAGTGCAAGTTAGCCTGCGACGTGAAGTGCTCTAAGGAGAGGAACAACAGAGGTCAGTGTTCTAATCGCATGGGCAATTTTGAAGGCTAGAACACGGACAAATCTTTTCAACTCTAAGTCATCAAGAGTCAATGAAACTCAGATCACCACATTTTCCTTTTGAATGACTATGGCTTAAAAGCAGTCACCTATTTTCATCAAGAGTTCATAGCACATTTTATTAAAACCTAGACTTAGAAATGGCACACGTGGACTGTGGATGACTCAGCCTGGTGGGGACTAGACCAGGAGACCACACCTGGATATGTCTTCCCTGACACCCCACCAGGGCCCAGGCAGACAGTGGGGAGAGGGAAAGAAGCCCCAGTTAACAGAGAGGTTGGGGATGCCAATTTTTGTCTGAGTAGCAAAGGTGAGAGGGAAGAGAAGGTTAGGACACAAGGGACACAGGAGAGGCTCCCTTCTCTTACACCCGGCATCTTTAAGGGCTCGACTCCAAGACAGCTGGTGTCAGCTACAGGGTGTGATCAATGGTGATTGCGGTGAGGATTCTATCACCGCAGGTAACCCTACACCCTTCTGACCACAGAAACTACTGTAGACATTTCTATATCTCCGTGAGATAATCTGTAAAGAAAAGCATCCCAATACAGAAAGCACATCTGACTGTTAATCAAAGAGCTTAGTGTTCTTTGAGCACTTGCTACATGGCCCAGGAAAAGGTGTCATATGCCCCTTTAAGAAGCAGCTGAAGTAAAGGACGTTAGAGAGTCCAGGACAGCTAGAGGTGGCCCCTGAAGCAGTGAGGACCAAAAGGAAAGAAATCATGTATGACGAGACTAAGAAAAGTTTAAAAGGCAATTCTGATTTGTACTGAAATGCTTTTCGGAGTATACATTAAATGTGGTTTTTCAATTGCTTAAATTTGTGTTTTGTTGGCTCCTTAAAAAAAAAGTTACCTAATGATTCTTCCTCTTTAAACCTTTCATTGCTTTTATGAACAAGACATTTTTGTACAAGGAGACTAGACACAGATTTTTTGCTATCACTACATTCCTTCACAAAGATACACACATTTAGGTATGTGCATGCTTACCATGCACCGCTAGAGTTCTTAGTTTTGCCAAAAGAACGTGGTAATCAAAAAAAAGAACGTGGTAATCCATGTACATGACCATGTTGGAAAACGTATGGAATGCATTTATAAGACCTTCCTTAAAGATTCATTGATGAAAAACATCCATTTGAAAATAATAAATTAAAATTGTATTGCTTAAAGACAGAAGAATGAATTAAATGGTCTTTAGGAGCCCAGCCATTTTCATCTATCCATAAAGAGAAGTAACAAATATTCTAAGAAGAGTTTGGACCATGAAGCCTGCAGCAGGGAGTGGGAGCAACGTGTCCTGCATCCCAGTCGGACAAATGGGCTGCTGCTCTGCTGTCATTTCCCACGCTAGGTCATCTGTGGCCTGGGTTCTGTCCCCTCAGACCTCAGCACATGAAGACCCCCTCCTACCATGTCCCACGTACAACCCCCTGGATGAGGCAAGAGCGGCAGCTTCGGGATGCTGTTGGATCCACTGCTCTCACAAAGTAGACCAGCCTATTGAAATGAGAAATGATCTTTAAACATTAGGAGTTTCCTTTATTCAAGAGCAAAACGGGTAGTGATTTGAAAGAGCAGTAAATGTGTATGAAGCTTAATGGTCAATGCTCTGGCCGTGAAACTGAAAGACTTCAAAATATATATCAATAGTCTCCAGCAGAGAGAGCAAATACCTCTGGACACAACGATGCTTAAATAAATTCAGGGGTTTCCCTGGTGGCGCAGTGGTTAAGAATCCGCCTGCCAATGCAGGGGACACGGATTCGAGCCCTGGTCTGGGAAGATCCCACATGTCGCGGAGCAACTAAACTTGTGCACCACAGCTACTGAGCCTGTGCTCTAGAGCTCGTGAGCCACAACTAGTGAGCCCATGAGCCACAACTACTGAAGCCCGTGTGCCTAGAGTCCATGCTCCACAGCAAGAGAAGCCACCGCAATGAGAAGCCTGTGCACCGCAATGAAGAGTAGCCCCCACTCGCCACAACTAAAGAAAGCCAGTGCACAGCAACAAAGCCCAACAGAGCCATGAATAAATAAATAAATAAATTCAAAACATTGACAGGTGAAGCAGAAAGGCTTATTGCTGTCCCTCAACTGTCCTGAGCCACTTGGTCAATTCCAAGCTGTGTGATAATCTATAAACAGAGTTGAACAAAGAGAGGAGGAAACTTGGTAGTCTGAAATCTGTTCTCTTATCAGGGCCCCGGGGACTGGAGTTTGTGCTTGGTTTTAACCTGTTGTTCGCTGATATTTTTAAAGGAAAGGCCACTCTATTGACTCACACAAATAGAGATGTCTGAAGAGATGTCCCATCTAGAAGCATAAGGGAGGTTCTTATATAATACAACAAGATTCCATCAGGTAGGAAAATTGATTTAAATGAAAATTCTTTAAAAGAATGAGAAACAAGCCAAGGGGATATCTTGTTAAAGAAAATTAAACTAGCAATTGAAATCTGATCCTGTTATTAACTGCCTGGCTCTGGTCAAGGCAATCATTTTCCTGTGCCTCAATTTTCCAGTCTATAAATGAGGGTCATGCATGCCAGAGCCCAGCTCTGTTATAACCAACCATGAGAATTTGGACAGTTGCTTTGCCTCTCTGAGTGTCATTTTCCTTAACTGTAAAAGGAGAAGCTCCTTTAGAGAACCCTTAAGGGCCGTTCTCATTTAGTTCCATGATGTTGTAATAAGAGAAGAAAGTGGTGAAACATGCAAAACTTTTTGTAAGAAACACCCCATATAAATGCAGCTGAAGATTTCATCATTTTCCTAATGTTTAAGTTAGTGTGGGAAATTATTTGGTTGCCATTTAATTTTTTTTTTTAGAATATGAGTATCCATATTCACACAGTGTATTAAAAAAAAAACCTGGAAAAGAAACAGTTGGGTTTCTGTAAGTGGTCAACAAGCCTGAAGAAGTCCAGGATATGTGTACATTTGCCCAATTGATCTCCACTTTCCTCTGATACTGCAGGAGTCCTCACATGATCAATGTTAGAGAAAGAACCAGTCTTTTCTTCTTTCACGACATAAGGAAGCACATGTTAGCTGGGGAGGCACATACACAGACATACAGTCACCCAGAGACACGGAGGAGACGCAGCTTTTGGCTTTGGGTGTGATTCAAATATTACATCATGTACCTGGGGGTTATGTTAGAACACAGCCCAGTAATGATTTAGTAATCTGCTAGGTCTAATTTGTGACTAAATTAGAGTATTCCAGGAGCTCCTATTTCTACACTGGTCTGTAATAGGTGGTTCAAGTCTTGTCCTTGCAAATTTCTCTAGGAAAAAAAATGTCAATATAGTTGAGCCACTAAGAACTTAAATGGGAAAAATATTCCCAGGATGGCCTCAACATCTTAATTTCATGCTCCTGACTTTCCCATAAACACTGATCGCAAATCAACATTCATCCTCAGCTTCTTGGATCAGTGGAGCTAAACCAGTGGCTGCCCCCGGTTCAGGGCACTCACAATTTAAGCTTACATAGGAATCTCCAGCTTATACTCCAACCCAATTCTATACTCCCATTTACTATACATACTAGAATATAAGGTGAATATAAGGCCACATTTAAGTCTTTTCAAAATCTCTCATGAGAGCAGTTAGTTATATAATACTTTTAAATAAAGTATTATTTGGGGAAGACATGCTAACCTGAAATGACCTCAATCAATGTTTTAGGTATTTATTAGCAAGAAAGAGGCCAAGCTATCAAACATAATTCTCATAATTGTTCATCATCCCACAGTTTTGAGTGCTGAAAGCCGCCATAAGTAAGACTTTCAAGATGATTATGCTGTGACGATCACAGTGTGCGCTTCGGGATAATTTTAAAATCTTGTTCACGTTCTGAAATGGTGTACTTTCCAGCGACAGCAGCGAAAGCAAACTCAGATAGAGCTGTGTCTCAAGTCACCTGGTCTGAAGTAGAGAAAAAACTGCATTAAAGTGGCTTTAGGAATATTAAAGATGGAATTTGAATATAATTACTACATGAAATGTAAGTGAACAAATGAATACTTCTAAGTTATTATTTTACAGATTATGTGACTTTAAATATGTTTGTAAAACTAATTTACTAAATTAAATGTAAAGAGGCACACGACCACTGCATCTATATTGCTCAATGTTTCATACTCAAGTTAGCCAAACTGGGAATTCCCTGGCGGTCCAGTGGTTAAGATTCCCTGCTTGCACTGCAGAGGGCATGGGTTTGATCCCTGGTCTGGGAACTAAGATCCTGCGTGCCGTGCAGTGTGGCAAAAGAAAAAAAGGTTAACCAACCCCTTTCTTTTTTTTTTGATGGTGTGAGAGGGAGATCTTCCCATTGAGAAGCGAGAGATCATCTTATGTTGGGGTCATCTTATACATGGGCATGTTCTAGAGAGTAACAGATGTGCTTAATCTATATGTGCTGAGGCCTTGCTGACAAAAGGCAAAATGATATGAAACCCAATCTTGAAATTCCAATCTGCTTTGGGTTCCTTGTCAGGAATTCCATTTGTTTCATTGGGTAAAACTTAGGGTTCATTTCAGCCTGAGCCAAAGGGCTCCTCATCACCTTTCCTGGACTAATGAAAGGAGCCTCTTCCAAAACTTTACCACTTAAAACACAAAAGGCATTATACTGACATTCAGTACTGGCAGAGCAGTTAGTTATACAACAACAATATCGAACACAGTGAGTGTTTACTAGGCACTGTGCAAAATGCTTTACATATAATAATCACAATCATTTATTACCCTCATCTCAGAGATGAGGAAACCGAGTAACACGTGAGGTAGCTTACCTCAATCCCTTAAGTGGTAAAGGACAGTGCTAGGATTTGAACCCAGGCAGTCTTACTACAGAGCCTGCACCCCTACACATGATGCTGTACCACTTCAACAATTTAATAACAGAATCTATGAGAGTGTAAACCTTTCCAGGGGTCCTTTCCACTCTCCACAGCACTTCTTTTCTAGCATCAGGACATGGGAGAAACTAAATTAGTGATTTAAATAATCTTCGATTCTGAGCTCACCATTCTCGAACAATTGCTTCAAAACTTACCTAGTGGGGCTTCCCTGGTGGCGCAGTGGTTGAGAGTCCGCCTGCCGATGCAGGGGACACGGGTTTGTGCCCGGGTCCGGGAAGATCCCACATGCCGCGGAGCGGCTGGGCCCGTGAGCCATGGCCGCTGAGCCTGCGCGTCCGGAGCCTGTGCTCCGCAACGGGAGAGGCCGCAACAGTGAGAGACCCACGTACCGCAAAAAAAAAAAAAAGAAAAACTTACCTGGTGGCTGAATCCAACTGTGTCTCTTAGTCCTCACTCTTTGTGTATTCATATTTCTACCTCTGAGTACCATTTATGACTCCTACATCGGCGAAACTCTTCCTTGGGCTAATAAAGCTCTCCTCTTTCTTGATTCTCCTCTAGCGTCAATGCCCCTTCCTGCTGTTCTCCTTCACTGCCCTTCCATCTTCTTGGGAGCTCCTTTGGGCTCCCAACTTTATATTGTTTGAATTTCTTCTAAATTTCAAAATCATAGCTCCAGCTGTTTACTGGACGTCCCCACTTGCATCTCAAATACAACAGATCCCCACAGAAACTCACTTCCTTCACTTCATCCGTCGCCCAGCCTCGTTCCCAAATCTGATTGTCTCTATAGTCCTCATTTCCTTTAACGGCAGCACTGTCTAACCAACTACACAAGCCTGAAGCCTCGGACCCATCTTGGACTCTTCCTCATTTCTCACAATTTTCCCTTACTATTATCCCTAACACACGCACACACTCATTGGATCACCAAATTCTTCCAATTTTACCTCCTAAATGTCTCTGTGATCTGTTTCCTCTTTACTATTCCACCACCATGAGGTAAGCCCTCATCACCTCTCATTTGGTTTATTGCAATGGCCGTTTGTTTGCCTCTCCTAGTTCAACTCCATCCTCTAAGCCCTTAAGTGAGTGATCTTTTAAACATGAATCTGACCACACCCACCCCACTTACAAAACATCTGCAACCGCAACCCTTCTTTGCCTACAGGGTACCAACCTAATGGCACAGACTGGTACGTAAGGCTCTTCACCACCAGATTCTTGGCTACATTTCTAGTCTCATTCCTATCTCCCTTCTCCAGTCGCACCTCCCCAAGTGAACTATGATCCAGACCATTGGAGCTACACCCACATTCACACCAACTGTGAGCTCCTGAAGGGGAGTCTCTATCTTTCTTAATGACCTCAAAGCATCTGAGTTCACTATATCAGACTTTGGCATCAGACTTTTTTTTTTTAATTAACTTATTTTATTTATTCAGTTTTGGCTGCATTGGGTCTTTGTTGCTGCGCGTGGGCTTTCTCTAGTTGCGGCTAGCGGGGGCTACTCTTCATTGTGGTGCACGGGCTTCTCATTGCGGTGGCTTCTGTTGTTGTGGAGCACAGGCTCTAGGAGTGCGGACTTCAGTAGTTGTGGCACGTGGGTTCAGTAGTTGTGGCGCGTGGGCTTAATTGCTCTATGGCATGTGAGATCTTCCCAGACCAGGGCTTGAACCCATGTCCCCTGCATTGGCAGGTGGATTCTTAACCACTGCGCCACCAGGGAAGCCCAGCATCAGACCTTTTGAAGAACCGTGGTTCTAGGTATTTTAAGGCACTTTACAGTAACATCTCATCCTTTCAACAGACCTGCAAGGATACACAGCACTATTGCCTCCACTTAACAGGCAAAGAGCAGACTCCAAGCAGCTGAGGAACCTGAATGGTTATGAATAAGGGACTAGTAAGTGAATCAGCCAAATTCTGAAGCCAGGTCAGGCTGACTCTAAAACCTGTGCTTTAGCTGAAACCAACTCTGATTATATCTAACACCATAATTTCACCTGCACGGGAACACCCAGGAAGCAATATCACTGCTTTAGGCTCGCAGAGGTGCACAGATGCAGGTCACTTTGGGAGGTGGCAAGCACCATACTTTCGGTCCAACTCCCACTACATCACAGCATCCCATAAATGGGAAAGCATGTGTGCTCTAGCCTAACACAAATTTTTCACACTCTCATTGAGCCCCAAATGAAGCCCTTTGAGGAGGCAGCCTAGTTTTTTAAGTGGCCTGTCTTTAAGGAAGGGGAAAGTCTGGAAATGAGCTTAAACACTGCTTCTGACTTAATGATGTAGATGGAATACTCAGAGCTTGTCCATCCTTGAGAAGTTAGAGTCCAAACTCTGTCCTCCTGAGTCTGATTTTATTAAACAGTTTATTAAATAGTTATTTTATTAAACAATTCATCACCCTACATATTTGTTTCTGATATCTAATGCTAACGCACACACATACACTCAGCTACAGCCAAAAAAGGAAATTGCTTCAATAGTTACTCATTATATAAAACATATGTAACTTGTTCCCTTATTACTTTTTTTTTTTTTTTTTTTTTTTGCGGTATGCGGGCGTCTCACTGCTGTGGCCTCTCCCGTTGCGGGGGTCCGGAAGCGCAGGCTCAGCGGCCATGGCTCACGGGCCCAGCCGCTCTGCGGCATGTGGGATCTTCCCGGATCGAGGCACGAACCCGTGTCCCCTGCATCAGCAGGCAGACTCTCAACTACTGCGCCACCAGGGAAGCCCCCCTTATTAATTTTATAATGTGGTCCCTAATGTTCCAGTCTAAGAACCACTGGATCAAGTGCCAGTAGTTGTTTATGTAGCTTTGTGCAAATACAGTTCCATATTTTCTTTTTTTAAACCAAGGAATTCTAGTACTTGATCCATAAGCAGTTCCTCTGAATTCTAATATTCAAAGACTGTTCTTACTTTTAGGATGTTTCTCACTAGGTTAAAGTTATTTATTCTGAGGGATTCTAACCCACATGATCATTTTCATAAGTGGTTTTTAAATGGTAATCAAGGATGATGTGTTGTAAGTTAATTCCATTATCTTAGGAAAAAAAACAAAAGACTATCAAATGTATTCAAACACACGCTAAAACATTCATGCCATTCAAATACAATTCAGGCAGCATCACCCAGACTGCAAAGTAATAATTGAAATGTCTAAGATAATTCCATGTACCCATGAGCCTGGTCTCATGTTCACACATGCACATATGTGAAGATGGCTCTTGGACCTATTGAGATAATTATTGAAATGCCATCAGATACAAGAAGCAAAAATAAACCTGAGAATTTGGGGTAATTACACAGGCAAATATCATTGGTAAAACTAAGTGACTACTAAGTAAAACTTAAGGAAAACACCCTTTATGCGTTGTCATAGCTGACACATGCATACAGTAAACCGTTGTTAGGTGCCCAGAAACTTTTGTTTATAGGAGTTGAACTTCTCATGAAGTGACAGCTACTGGGTGCCCTAGATAAGATCAAATGACCTATGACATAGGTGCCCAATAAATGCCTGTTGAATGACTATTATGTGAAAATACTATAAAAAGTAATGTTATGCAAAAGTAAAGCATTGTTAAGACTCTTAACTCATTTTCCATCCCAAAGAAACGGGAATACCAGAAGGATGACTGAAGAGATTCCTTTTCAATCTTTGTGGGGTTCACAGTCACAGAAAGCATTCTCACCAAAATCCCATCAGTAAAAACACACATTGGGAATAGAATTTATATACCAACATGTTTTGCTATTACTGATCAAACAGAAGCCCTCTGATCAAAAAAGCAACCAAGAAGGAACAATTTTAAAGCAAGGAAAACCCTGGTTTGGCACGACCTATTGGCTTCATATTTTAAAATCAGACAGCTTTATATAGTATTGGTAAATAATATATATTATTGTAAACAAATCTCTGGAGGAGCCCCAGATGGGGCAGGAGGAGGGAGCTCTAAAGAGATTCTCATAAAGTGGGGCTCCTCGGAGGTGAGTGCAGCCATCACGGTCTGCAGGGAAAGGCCAGTTCCCAGCCCAGGGCTGCGCCGTTCTTCCTGGAAGGGACTCACCTGGCGTCCTGGAGTTGGCCCGGGCTGCAGGCAGGAGGAGCGAGAAGCAGAGGCAGCAGCTGAGCCAGAGCGCAGGCATGGCCGGGCCGGGCCGCGCAATCAGCCGCTGCAGGGGTGCTGCCCTGCGCCTCGCGGCTGGGAGCTTTCGCTCTGCGCTCCGCTGTGCCTTCCTTTTCCTTGATCAGGTGGTTTTATCGACTCTTCTACCTGACTCAGTCCTGACAGGAAGAGAGCGTGTGTTTCACGGTGTGACTCACCTGTGAATAAGGAGAACCCAGCCCTCGGGAAGCAAACACACAGCACACACGGAGCTGTAAAAGCGCTCACCCCAGCTGCCAGGCTCCCCCCTCGCCGCAAGAAGGGCGCACACCTGACCTGGGCCGAGGGTGTGGTGCAGAGGCCTCAGCCCAGGGATACTTATGGAGGAATGTGCCAGATCCCCCTGAGCCTTCCTTCTCTCGCAGGGTGGTCCAGGGCAGAATTCGGAGGTAGCTAGCAGCCTGCCCCTTCCTCAAACTGGGAGGCCCAGTCTCAGGAGTGCAAACTCAGAAATAAGTCAGCAGCTGTGATCAGCTCTGGTCTGAAAGACATCAGGGAAAACAGGCCAGTCCAACAGTCACAACAGGGTTCCCTTTACCCTCCAGCCTAGGTTCAACCTCTCTCTGAACTACAGTAGCCCTACCCCAGCCTATCTACTCTGGTGACACCTCATTCTATGCCTCACCATCACCTGGCTGGACCAAGGTTCCTCTCCTGGGTCCCCATCACCTCTTGATCACCAGGCCTAGTAACTCATTAAGTCATCTGTTGACTGGTGGGCCTCCCACCCGTCTGTACTAGGCTAGGTACCATTCTGTATCACTAACAACTAGTATGGTATCCAGCGTGCACTTGGTGCTCAGTTAGTGTTCTGTTGGATTGAATAAGAAAGAGGATCCAGATTTTATATTCTTTTTACATCATAGAGCATATTTCTCATGCCATTCTCTGCGAGCCCTTTAGAAAATATCTGTAGAGTCCAACTGTGAGTATCATCCAAGTCCATTGTCTTGGGTGAGTAAGAAACTGCAAGTGGTGTATCCTACATTGTCCCTTTCCCTAGGGAGGCTGGTGGCACTAATTCAAAGAGGTGGCTGCCAAGGAGAAAGCTTTGGTTCCTACTAGAGATTTTTAAATCGTCAGAGGTATTATATATATATGTATATATATATACACACACCCACACAATCTGTCCAAAACAATCACCCCTACTTTTCATCATCAAGGCCTGCAAAGACCCCCAATAAAGCCCCCAATAAACTATTGTTCACTGACTAAATAAATGAATGGGTGTTCTCTAGATAGTTCCATACATGATAACAACATAAGGCAACAAACAATGCAATATAAGTGTCAAAGGGTATAAGATTTCAGTTTGTGCATGTAATCAAGGCCAGGTTGGGCTGCCTGGACAGCTAGGGATAGCTTTGTACAGAACATGGAGAATGAACCAGGTGTTCAGGAATACCTGGGATCTGCATACAGCACCAAGGACCCATAGGAGTGAGGTAGGTTACTGCAAACTGGCCAACACCTACTCTAAAAACAAATCTCCATCAATAAAAAATGAGGACTAGAAAGGAAGCTCCAATTATCTTATCCCAAGCTTGATTTTCTTTTATTCTGTCCATGATTCAAAAAAATATTCTTCTCTCCCCAAACTCATTGTGTCTGATTACTGCTGAAGTTTCAGGTCACAGAGACCAGGTATTTAGAATTTTCCCTTCTAGTATCTGGTGCATTGTAGAGGCTGAAATCATGTCCCTGAGTTGTCTGTTCCTTGTACCCTACCCATCAGTGATGGGCAATGCCCCCCAGCCCTGCAGGAACAAGGAGCAGAGCCCTGCAAAGTAAAGTCTTGAAGGTAATTTCATTTTAGTACAGATTACTATAGTTTATTATATTTCAAAAGTTGGAACAGGTAATTTCCAGCTACCATCATTTTTGGAGAGTAATAATAATAGCTAAAAAATATACAGTACCTATTTGCCATCACTGTTGTAAACCTTTTGTACATAACCCTTCAGTCTTCGAAACAATGCTATGAAACAGATGTACTATTAATTTCCCCATTTCACAGATGAGAAAAAGAAAGATGCATGGAAAGACATGGAAAGATTGGCAACATGCTCGAAGTCACACTGCTTGTAAATGGCAAAATCAAGCTTCAAAATCAGGCAATCTAGTTTCAAGTCCATAAGCTCTTTGTTAGGTCAGATTAAAAAGCACTATAAAAGGGAATTACCTGGAGGTCCAGTGGTTAGGACTCTGTGCTCTCACTGCCGAGGGCCTAGGTTCAATCCCTGGCTGGGGAACTAAGATCCCACAAGCCAAAGGGTTTGGCCTAAATAAATAAATAAATATATACGTTCCCCCCCCCCCCAAAAAAAAAGCGCCATGGATATTGCCCTCTGCCATGCAGTCTGATTAAAAGAAAGAAAAAAAAAGAAGCACCATAAAAAAGACAAATTCACAATATTGAATGAATTCAATATGTAGTCAATGGTTATTTATCAACATCTCTGTTATAACCCCACCAGGCTGTGGACTCTTGGCCCACATCAGTAAAGCTAAGTCACAATGAACTTTGAACAAATACTTCTGGTTTTCCTAACATGTTAGCTCTGCAAGGAGCCCCAGGGATCATTTGGACCTGGGGTAGAAAACGGGCAGCAGGCCCCTGGATACCAGGCCAATAGTAGCCTCTTTTATGTGAACAGAATGCTCCAGTGTTTCTCAGTTCCTATCTCCTCTCCTTGCCTTATTCTGGGCCTCTTCACACATCTGAACAACCTGTCTGGCTCAGGCTTGCAACCTCTGCTCTGGCTTAATTTCCTACCTCCCTCAGGGACGGTATCAACTCCCTTTGCCAATATGAACATTTCGTTAGTGCGTTTCTGTGGTTAAGAATGCTCTAGAGGTCAAAAGTCAAGGCTCTGGAGCTGATAGATTCCCAGAGCCAAATCCTGGCTGCTTCATCACTCATCAAGGCAGGTTATTTAGTTTTCTTTATGCCTCAGTTTCTTCACCTGTAAAATGGCAATAATAATAGAACACTTACCTAGTAGATTTGTTGGGAAAATTAAATGAGTTAATGGCCTATATAGTGCTTAGAGCAGAACCAGGCATATAATATGCATTATACAAGTAAGCTATAATAATACTAGTAATAATAATAACAGTTGTTGCTATTATTATCACTAAGCACCATCACGTTTTCCTTGTTATAATTACTAACGAATATCATAGAGAAAGATGGGATTTTTTTTTTTTTTTGCTTTAACCCTTCTACTAATTGATTATTCCATCAGAATTTTAAACGTCTGTGAAACACTTGGTCTAATCCAGGTTCATGTCCCGATTACAAACATTTACTCAGAAGTTAATTAATTTGTATTTTTGCTACATATCTGGAAATTTCCTTCACATTCAGATTCACCTGCCTAATGTTTCAAAAGTTTTCCATTTAGAACTTCATTTTAAGTAAGTCATGGGTAGGGGTGGGGATGGAATCTTATATTTCAGAGAAAATATAAAGGTAAGATGGATTTGAATATATCCTTATGATTAACTTCAATTAACACATGCTTTTCAAAAAGGCAACAAAGGGCTTCCCTGGTGGCACAGTGGTTGAGAATCTACCTGCTAATGCAGGGGACACGGGTTCGAGCCCTGGTCTGGGAGGATCCCACATGGCGCGGAGCAACTAGGCCCGTGAGCCTCAACTACTGAGCCTGCACGTCTGGAGCCTGTGTTCCACAACAAGAGAGGCCACCATCGTGAGAGGCCCCCGCACCGTGATGAAGAGTGGCCCCCGCTTGCCACAGCTAGAGAAAGCCCTCGTGCAGAAACAAAGACGCAACACAGCAAAAATAAATAAATTAATTAATAAACTCCTACCCCCAACATCTTTAAAAAACAAAAAAAACCGCATACACCCTTTTTGAAAAAAAAAAAAGGCAACAAAAATCTATTTGCTTTTCCATATGACCCAAATAAATCTTTTTTTTCAAATTCAGACAAAAATCAGTCAATTTTATGTTATGTGTATTTTTACACAAAAAAAGTAAAAGAAAATCTTGATACTATTCATCAGTAAAAAGGAATGATCTACTAATACTTACAGAACATGAATATATTTCAACGCATTGTGCTAAGTGAAAGAAGCCAGACACAAAAGACCAGATTCTATATGATTCCATCTATATGAAATTCTAGAAAAGGTAAAACTACAAGGAAAAAAAACAGATCAGTTGTTACCAGGAGTAGGGAACTGACTGCAATGCGGTGTGAGGATAATTTTGAGGGCATGAAGGAAATATTCTGAAATATGAATGTGGTCAAAAGTAATCAAATTGTACACTTTAAACAGGTAAAATTGATTGTCTATAAATTATACCTCAATAAAACTAGTATTAAAAAATAAGAGAAAGGGCTTCCCTGGTGGCACAGTGGTTGACAGTCCACAACAGTGAGAGGCCCATGTACCGCAAAAAGAAAAAAAAAAAAAGAGAAAAATCTCAAGACTTCCCTGGTGGCGCTGTGGTTAAGAATCCGCCTGACAATTCAGGGGACACGGGTCCAAGCCCTGGTCCGGGAAGATCCCACATGCCGCGGAGCAACTAAGCCCGTGCGCCACAACTACTGAAACCCGCACACCTAGAGCCCGTGCTCCGCAACAAGAGAAGCCACCGCAATGAGAAGCCCGCGCACCGCAACACTCGACACAACTAGAGAAAAGACTTCGTGCAGCAACGAAGACCCCACGTAGCCAAAAATAAATAAATAAATTTATTTTTAAAAAATCAAGAAAAAAATCTCCAAAAAAGCTATTTTATAATTAAGACAATACTTTAATTCAAATGTGCAAACTCAAGCACAGAACTAGAAACACATCAGTGCCTGCATAAATTGTAACAAGCCAGAGCACAGATTCCAGACCCGACGTCTTGCTGTTTCTATTAAGCTCCAAAGAGCTTCGAGCAGAAGGCCATCTCAGGCCTTCAGACAGAAATACCACCCAAGAAATGGAGGGAGACCCCTCTTCCATTTTTTGTTTTTGTTTTTTGATTTATTTTACTGAAGTGTAGTTGATATAGGGATTCCTCTTCTGGAGGTCCGTTTCAGCAATTTACAAAAGGAAAGAGATGCCTTTCTGAAATGTTTGCTTAGGAGCAGGAATTTTAAACCCGTCTTGGACTTTCGTCCTAGGAAGTCAGCACTTAGAATTTCCTCTTAGCTTTTCCAAAGTAGTCACATTCATCTAGAGTGTAACCCCTGGTATCAGTGGGGATAAGGTTCTATGCAGAAGTTCTCTGAACAGGGATGGAAAGGTACTGGAGCATTTCCCCAGGGCATGACGGGGAAGGCTGAGGCCTTGGAAGTCCCCTTTGTCCATTGTTTCTTTTGCAGTTCCGTCATCCTCCAGGGGACTTTTTTTTTTACATGCTGTGTAAATCACCTCACAGAACTGTCATCTCTCCACCCCAACCTACCAAATAGAATTGCTTTCAGAAGGAATGTCTGGCATGTCACCCGCTTTCAAACTCACTTATGATAAAAACTGAAGCACTGGCTGTTAACATGCCAGCAGGAGACAGGGCTGCTGGTCTTGATCCCAAGCCTTTAATCTCCTCAGATAGTTCTAATTACGTCAGCATTTGCATAAAAATTTTAAACCCACAATAATGCAATCAGGGGGAAGAAAACCAACAACTCCCCCTTTGTTCTTAATTGGTAAAGGAAAATGTCCATAAATGGAAATGGTTTGGTGTTTCCTGGATCGTCTGGGTAAATTCTCTGAGGTTGGCCAGACTCCAGAAAAACAGTGTTCTCTGAAGCAAGCATCCTGGCTGAAGTGGCAAGCTTCCATCTTATGCAGAAATATATATGGTGTGCCCACAGCTAGTTTTCAGGGAGCAGTGGAAGCCAGACCAGAGTTCAAGAGTACCTTTTACTTTAAAAAAAATTTTTTTAATTAATTTTTATTGGAGTATAGTTGATTTACAATGTTGTGTTAGTTTCAGGTGTACAGCAAAGTGCTTAAATTATACGTACATATACATATTATATATTCTTTTTCAGATTCTTTTCCACTATAGGTTATTACAAGATATTGAATATAGTCCTCTGTGCTATACAGTAGGTCCTTGTTGTTTATCTGTTTTGTATAGTGGTATGTATCTGTTAATCCCAAACTCCTAATTTATCCCTCCTCCTCCCCACCTTTTATTTTTTAAGGGGAGATATTCCTTTTTCTATGGTTGGCTGGTGATGCACCTGGGACCAGGGAAGTGATGGGAAATCAACAGCTAACCACAAAGAGCAACTTCATTTGCGTATTTTTTGATATAGCTATTATAGACAGAAATATTCACACCGATTGTTTGTTTAACCAATACAACAAATAGAGAGTGGAGAGAAGAAGGACACATGCTCAGAAAAAGGCAAAATAGAAAAAAAAAAAAAGCGAGGGTGAAAGATTCTGCGAGGGAACTCTAGTGGATTCAGGGGGGTGCCAGCTGCTGTGTTGTGGACAAAATTTGGTCATCCACTCAGGTGTGAAATGTCCATTAGTAGATTAACCGCCACCCTTGGTTCCTTACCCACTCTAATACGTGGACCATAGGTATTCAGATTTGAATGAGAGGTAAGGAGCCCACCGCAGTGAACTTCTTCCCTGTACTGCAGCATTGAGGGTCAGGGCTGCAGGCATGACAAGATAAGTCCAAAGAAGCAGGCAGCCACCTTAAATCAAAGGTCCCCACCCCTGCCTTTCGGAAGTAAGAAACAAGTTCACGAAACAATGTTTCTAAACGTGACTCAGTTTCAATCTGGAACTTTCCACCTTTAATAATTTAAAAATATTAGCATTTAGAGTCTAACCCTCTGCCTTTAGATGGGAAACTGTGGATGTATTTTAAACATCTAATAAGAGTTTTGACAATTACAATACTGACGGCAAAACTGTACTGAATATTCTGCGGGTACCCAGCTCAGTGCTGGGAGCCTTGCAGGGGTTTTGGATTTCATTCCCCACCACTGCCCTCTGAAGCAGGTGCTATTATTATCCTCATTTTGAGGTTACCCAGGCTCCTTCACAAATCCATGCCAATGTCTCGCTCTACAGTTATTATTCAACTAGAGTATAAAAATAAATTAAGCCTCTCACTTGGATAAACACACCCTTCTCCAACTAAAAAAAAAAAAAAAACTGAGTTGGATCTTCAAATAAATATAAAATGGTTAATCTTTTTATTTATTTTTACTTTTGCTGAGGGAATTTTTTCCCAGTTTTATTGAGATAGAATTGACATACAGCACTGTAAAAGTTTGAGGTGTACAACGTGAATGCTTTGATTTACATACATCATGAAACGATTACCACAATAAGTTTAATGAACATCTATCATCTTGTACAGATGCAAAATTAAAGAAATAGAAAAAGATTTTTCCTCCTTGTGATGAGAACTCTTAGGATTTATTCTCTTAACAACTTTCATACATAACATAGAGCAGTGTTACTTATATTTATCATGTTGTACATTACATCCCTAGTACTTATTTATCTTACGACTGGGAGTTTGTACCTCTTGACTACCTTCATCCAAATCACCCTCCCCTCAGCCCCCGCCTCTGGTAACTACAAATCTGATCTCTTTTTCTATGAATTTGTCTATTTGTTTGTTTGTTTTTGAAGTATAACTGACTTACCAAATGCCTAACCTTTATAAGATATACTATATTCTACAGAGACTCCCCTCCTGCAGATAGCAATGAAGGTTTTGTTATTAGGAGTACATTTTCCTTTTCACATTACCTTTTGTAACTCTTCAGTGTACGATGACTTCGAATTCTTATGCAAAATCCTTTTACGTCATCTAATCAGGTCTTAATGGTTTTCTCTTGGTCTGATACCTTAATCCAGGTATAAGAGCTCTTTATTAAATAACTCAACTCTTGAACTCCTTAGGATAATTGGAAATTAGTTTCAGCATGGTGTAATGAGTCTGAGCAGTCTGAAAGAGCTCCAGAATTTAGTGGCTGTCTCCCTGGGGTCAGCTTTTCTAGGGCCTGGTTACACAGAAATCCCCAAACATTCCTGGGTGGTTCTTTTGCAGGAAGCCTGAAGATTGGATTAGACTTCGGTTAAAAGGTAAAACTGTGAGATCACTGCAATTATGGAAAGAGCTTCAAATAATCTCAGAAAAATCTAGAGACATTCCACGCTGACCTAAAAATTTCTCACAGCTTCAATACGTCTACTTAGATTAAATAGCAGAATTAACGCAGTGATTCAGACAACTTAAACCAAAATGACACACTTAACTCCCTGGATATTTTAGGTGAATATATTTCAGGCCTGAATTATTTGGACAATTGTTTCAATGTCCTATCTTTTATTGTATGAAGACACAGCAAAGCAAGATTTAATTGCTTTATCAAAGCTGCTAATACCTTTGCTATTTTCTGATCTCAGGGTGCTCTATTAAAGCAATCCTGGGAAGTAACTTAGAAAAACACAGCAAAAGCAGAATATGACTACTTGGTTTTGCAGCAGAATTGTTTATATGGAATTAATATATTTTACATGCCTTGGTAAACTTAGAATGGATTATACCTATGCTAAAAATTCTACACACACACGCACACACACACAGAGATATGTATTACTTGAGCTCTAGGTAGAAAATCTCCTTTTGAGTAAAATGTGTGGGCTTTTGTTTGGTTGGTTTGGTTTTTAGGTTTTAATCTTACATTCAATATTTTCTAAGAAAAGGGCAATTCCAAATCTTCTACCCTTCAGGGCCGGATGGAAAACCCATCTTCGAGTTAACTGTCCCAATATTACCTACATTCTAATCTTTCTTGTTAAAATTTTCTGAAGAATTCTTACAAATTTATAAATAAATTATATTAATAAAAATTAATTTAATGAGCTTCCTTTCACAACCAGATCATTTCTAACCAGTCAACCACGATGTTGATTTTCCCTCCGGAACACAGACAAAGCCAAGAGTGATAACACATAAAATGCTATGCTGGGCTTCTCTGGTGACGCAGTGGTTGAGAGTCTGCCTGCCGATGCAGGGGACACGGGTTCGTGCCCTGGTCCGGGAAGATCCCACATGCCGCGGAGCGGCTGGGCCCGTGAGCCATGGCCGCTGAGCCTGCGCGTCCGGAGCCTGTGCTCCACAACGGGAGAGGCCACAACAGTGAGAGGCCCGCGTACCGCAAAAAAAAAAAAAAAAAAAAAATGCCATGCTGATTCAGGTCACTGTCCCCTCACACAGTGGACCTCACAGGAGCACCAGTGGATTTTTTAAAAAAATTTTTTATTGAAGAATAGTTGATTTACAATGTTATGTTTATTTTCTCCCGTTGCGGAGCACAGGCTCCGGACGCGCAGGCTCAGCGGCCACGGCTCACGGGCACAGCAGCTCCGCAGCATGTGGGATCTTCCCGGACCGGGGCACGAACCCGTGTTCCCTGCATCGGCAGGCGGACTCGCAACCACTGCGCCACCAGGGAAGCCCCCAGTGGATATCTTGAGGGTGGGGTGCCTCCATGATTCTAACCTCAAATGTTTAGGAAAACAGTTCAAAATTTCCTAAAATTTACTTATTAGCATACTATGGAATTACCATCTGTAAATTTAACCAACTCTCTCTTTTAAATATCTATATTTTCTAGAAGTTTTTGATCTGCTATATTAAATCAAGTTGCTTTTATTTTATTAAAAGGATCTCTTAATTGTTCCTGGTTTTAGTACTTTAGGATTTGCTAAACAAGAGTATATTACAGCCATTTCCCAATCCCTTATGACATTATAAGCTTTACCGACATGTTCTTTGCTTTCCTGGATGAAAAACCCCATTTTTAGACTCATCTAGTAATCTGCTCTACTGCTGATTCTGGTTAGCTTTTTAAGGATATTTCCAAGCTCTCCCATGTATATGTTGACAAAGAGAGGCCAGACTGTAAAAGCACCTTACATTTGGATGCATCGCAGCTTGCAAACCGGCAGCGTAACAGTTTTGGATGGAGGGCCTCATGCGGGTCACCTTGTATGGTTATGGCCAGTGCAAGAGGATCCGGCAGAGGAGGTATGCAGGGGTGGCGGGGATAGAGTACTAAAATCCAGCACGGAGCCTCTCTTGCCAAGCCACATACTCTGGCACAGGCCTGCATGTATCCAAAGGGAGGAAAACATTTCTCTGCTTGGTCTCCCCAGAGGGGCTCCTTTTAGCCATCAGCAAGAAATGGGAACCAAAGGATTAGTCCACATGATTTCTTGATTTTGTCTTTGATGTGAAGCTGGATTCAGATACCATCATTTAGTTAATCTAATTTGGATTATTTTCCCTTAAATACAATAATTAACACCAGTTTTCACTGAATTTCACGTTTCGCCTTCCTGCTTACTCCAGTTCTTGTGAGCTTTTCTGAAAACGTTTCTCTTCTCTGCATCAATTTGATATTTAGCATCAACTTGAGCAAAATACCACCTGGAAGATTAAACCATGTATTATGTCTTCCAGGTAATTTACAGTCATTTTAGAAAACATTGTTTACCACACCAATCTTTGGAGGATATTGCTTTTAGCACATTTTCCTCCACCCAAAAAAGCCGTTTCTTCTAAGTTCCCTATGTATAACAAAACATTGTCTCTGGTTCTAGGGTAATGAAAGTTGTAAAATAATTTCTGGTGTGGAATTTTAGTAACTTTTATGAACATCCAAAAAGCAACTGTGGTTTCTGTCTTGTCTTGAAACTCATTTGTGTTCCCAAAGAGCCATTCTAGTGCGATCAGATGTCTTTTCCCCAGAATCCATGCTTCCCTTTCCAGAGTAATTTGCTTGCCTACCTTTATTAAAGATTTCATCAGCTTGACTCCCCTACCTGTACTTTCTAAGGTGGTGCTGTCCAGTGGAAATTTCTGCAATGGTCAAAATGTTCTGTATGTGAATTTTCTAACAAGGTAACCACTAATCACACGTGTCTATTGAGCATTTTACACGTGGCTAGTGCAAATGAGGGGCTAATTTTTTTCATTAATTTTATTTAAATTTAAATAGCCACATGTAGCTAGTGGCTACCATACTGCATACACAGCACAGGTCCAAGACCTTCTCTGACATCTTTTTATAAATGGATGTCTCACTAAACCTCTCCTTCACAGTGGTCACTTGTAACTAAGTGTTGTCTCTGTGGTCAGTAGTGCCATAATTTGAGTTCTTGCAAAATCAGTGAGTGTATAGGATCACTTCTGATGGAAAAAAAAAAAAAAATTATTTGAAAGTAAATACTTAGTAATTTTTGGTTTGACTATTAAAATTTTACCCAGCAGAAATTTTGTCTTATGTGTTACCTAAATTTTCCTAACCCTACATTTCTACTGGAAAATATCACTTTTATATTAATAAAATCCTATAAACCAGATGCCTGGAAGTGGGGTATAGGTTTCATGCTCATTTAGTTTTGCCTTCTTGAGTCTAAAGTTTGGAAAGTTCCACATATTTTTGTTTTCACGATTGTAAAGTAAGGTATTCACATTGCTATATTTGAAGGGTGTTCTATGAGAAATGAAAGAAGTAGCATATGTAAAATACCAAAACATGTATTTTAAATTGCTTTCTAGAACACTCTTGAAAACTTAGGTGTTGTCTTCACTTACAAATGGAATTTACCTACAAAAACTGTCACCACAATGCAGATTTTGATTTTATGATTTGATATTTTTAAGGAAAATAATATGATGTAAAAAAAAGGAAAAAATTTCTTATAATCTGTCTTTTTCAGTGACCCTAGGCTAAATTCTTCTTATTAAAGTCTGAGATTTATTTTATAGAGGTAATTTATATAGAGAATCCTTTATCACAGTAAAATATTTTGCTATGCCAATTCTTTCATTTACTTGTTAAATGATTTTTTGTTTTTGAGCATCTACTATGAACCAGGCAGGGTGGTAGATGCTTGATAAGTAATACAGCTCATTCTGTATAATCTATGGGAAAAGGATGAAAAGACAAGTGCAACAAAGACACAATTTACTAGGCATGAAGGGAACCAAAGGGAAAAATATTATAGAGTTTCAAAGACTTACCCTGGTAGAATGAATTAATCCCTTTAATTTATCTAATAAATGGCTACTCAACTGCTTGTTAAGACTATAAATCAGCTTGGTGAACAGTAAGAATTCAAAAACTGTACTGTGTTTCACGTTGCTGGGGACATTTAAGCTAGTCAGAGAGAGAGTCTGTAGCCAGTGACTGTCCCAGTGATTCCCATCTTTCTCAGAATAAAACCCAAAGTCGTTATGCAGCCTCTAAGGTCATACATGCTACACTCCACCTCACCCCTCCAACCCATCCACTATAGTCCTCTTTCTCCTTCATTCTGCTCCAGCCACCCTGGCCCCGCTGCTGTTTCTCAAACTAGGAGCCCATCTACCTCAGAGCCATCCCACTTGAGGATGACCACGATCAGATGCCACCTCCCTCCCCTGCCCAGTCATTCTCTATTTCTTCCTTTGTTTTATGCTTCTTCTTACCACTTATTACCACCTGCCATAAGATTTACATGTTTTTTCATCTGTCTCTTCTCAAATATAAGCTACAGGACAGCAGGGATTTTGTGTTGTAACAAGATCTAGAACAGTGCCTGGTTCTTAGTAGGCTCTCAGTAATATCTTTTTGAAAGAGTAATACATGTATAGTACTTATTTTGAAAGACTGAACTCACTCAATTTTCTATATCTCAGTTTAAATATTAATATGATGAGGGAAATTATATCTTACCTAAATTACCCCTTAAGAACGTTAGAAAGATGACTAAGTTAATACTACACAGATTTGACCTGCTTGGAAGAAAAACAATTCTAAAACTCAAGTTCTCTTACTTTATTAAGATAATTTCACAGATTACCAAAGCTATAAATTCATACAAATAAAAGAGACTAAAATGAATATAGAAGAATTGCAAATAACTCTAACAAAAATGGTGTAAGTAACATAAACTTTAAACTGAGATGTTGCTTATGAAAAGTACTTTCTTATGTTTAGAGCTTGAAGATGAAGAAGGGAAGAGACCTACACTTAAGACCAAGGGTATGAATAGAAGACAGACAGAAAGCCCGTATCCTCAGATACCTCTTTGCATCCATCTTCTCAGTCTCATCACAGAGAAAGCGTCCTCCAACACAGATATTCCACAGTTCCATAAATTAATGGTCATTTAATCAAACCTCCTCAACCCCCTGGAAGACACACACTCACTAATCTAGGCAATTAAGAAAAGCTATAATAGGGCTTCCCTGGTGGCGCAGTGGTTAAGAGTCCACCTGCCGATGCAGGGAACACGGGTTCGTGCCCCGGTCCGGGAAGATCCCACATGCCGCAGAGTGGCTGGGCCCGTGAGCCATGGCTGCTGAACCTGCGCGTCTGGAGCCTGTGCTCTGCAACGGGAGAGGCCACAAGAGTGAGAGGCCTGTGCACCGGAAAAAAAAAAAAAAAAAAAAGAGCTATAGTAGTTTTATATCCTATTTTTCTACATTTATTTTTAAAGACAGAAAGGAAATCTTATAGAAACAGGATCAACTCTTTATCTAGAGTTTGCAAACTTTTGAGAGCCATACACTTATTTTTAAATTTCTCATCAGCTAGGATGCATTTAGCTACAAGTAATTGAAATCCCAACTCAAAGTGGTTTTTATAATAAGCAAATTTAGAGGCTCCCATCTCTGAAAATTCAGAGGTCAGGTGGGAAATAGGGTTAGATTACCCTAAGGTCTAATGATACCATCAAGGATCCAAGTCCCATCTTTCTCTTTTGTTGTCCAGGGTCCACTTCATCTGAAGTCTGGCTCCCCGCATAGTTGTAGAATCATAGTTGTTATTGCCAGTAACAATCAGGGTTGTATGCTTCCTTATTCACATGGGGGGGTTAGAGGCTCAAACCCCTCTCTCCTCTCCCAAATTTCAAACAAAAATCTTACCCCTTCCTGATTGGACCAATTTAGGTCATATGTCTGTCTCTGAACCAGGAACTATCCCCAGGAAAATGCTTTTTGTTGATTGGTTTAAGCTTGGGTACCCTAATGACTGGCAAGAGAGATGGATAACTATGATTGGCTTAGGCCAGAGGTTGGCAAACAATGGTTGTGGGTCAAATCCTGCCCACCAGCTGTTTATCTGAAAGTTTTATTAGAACACAGTCACTCTCTTCTTCTGCATATTATCCATGGCTACTTTTCCATAAAGCAGCAGTGTTCAGTAGTTGCTAACAGAGATCATAAGGCCCAGAAATCCTCAGACATTTACTATCCGGCCTCTTACAGAAAAATTTTGCCAACCACTGGCTTGGATAACATGGGCCCACTTTGGAGCTGAGTCCAATCCCCTAAATCATGATGCAACTACACGATGAGAGAAAACTGGACACAGTGGGATCGATATAAGGTCCTCACATGTCCACCTAAGTTAATTTTTTTCTCTTGTTCTTTTCTGAGCAGCAGAGCTGAAACAGAAAGAACACACCAGCATCAGAAGGAAAGCCTTAGTTTTTGAAGTCCATTGACAACCTCATTCTTCTCTTCCAGATGGATTATCATCAGTTCCTTATATTGATCTGTGTTCCGAGCTTAGCCGTGTGTCGTCTTGTTTGTTTGTTTCATTTTGTTTTCTGAATTGTCTTCAAGTTATTTGTTCATTCCATGGATCCAGACTATTTGAACTCTCTACCAGATCTTCGATCGACCAACAGTGTTTGATGGAATTCCCCAGAGTCCTGCTGCAGCCATAGAAGAAACCTCCACAGGACACAGCTTTACAATGCCTGCTCAGTCACAGGAAGAACCCCTCCTATGTACCCTTCACATAATGATTTTCCAGGTAAGCCCTTTCCTGCCAAAACAGCAGTCTGTCCTTTTTTTTAAATAGCTTTTCTTGTTTAATTCTGTTGTGACAGGAGCAATACATGTCCACTGTAGAAACATTAGAAAACATAGATAACCAAAAGGGAAAAAAAAAGACAAGAAAAGAAAACTTGTCACCATCCCACACCCCAGGGAACTTTTAAAACAAACAGCATTTTCTAGAGGGGAGGTCTTCCCTCCAAGTGATCTGAACTAGCTTTGAGTTTTCCAACAGGAAGTCGTGATGGAATATTTAATTTTTTTAGCTGCCTGTATGAAGTAACTGAATGGGTCTATTCTTTGACTAGCCTTTCTAAGGGTCTTCATTAAGTTGTGAACTTTCTGACCCTTTAAGGAAATTTATGGAAAAGGGCAGCGTTTGAGAAGTTGCTGTTTAAATTACTGTCTCAAAGTCTTATGCACATCTTTTGCAAACATGAAAGAGCACCTAGCTGTCTTCATTTGGGCTGGTATATACGATTTCACCTTATTTGGTAAATAAGAGGGAACGAACCTTTCTGAAATACAGGGTTGGGAAAGTATGCTCCCCCTCACAAATCCTCACTTAGGCACACCTGTGGGTTCACTAATGCTCATTACAGAAACCACTTGAAAATGTCCCAAGTTTGGGTTGCTTCCAAGACATCAGATGGGCACAATGTTAGGTTTAGGGCTAGAATCGACTATAGGATGGGATTCAGTATCACGGCACATCCCTGAGGGGATCTGAGTGTGGGATCAGGGCCAAAGTTGTAATTAAAATCCAGGCGTTACTTCAGAGAGTGCTGCTTTCCCATCCTGCTCACAGCACCCGCCCCTCCTCCATCATTCCTCTATAGAATCCACACAGTACATCTGACCCCATGGGTCATAACAAATTCGGCCATTCATATCCCAAGGATAATTCCTGTTGAAGAAAGTATGAGCCTTTGAGTCTCTGGAAGAGAAGGAGTGAATGGGGGAGGGAAGTCCACAAATAAGAGAGGTTAAAAGAACACTCACTCTACATTAAAAAGACGAAATATTGCCGTTTGCAGCAATATGGATGGACCTAGAGAATATTATACTTAGTGAAGTAAGTCAGACAAAGACAAATATTATGATATTATTTATATGTGGAATCTAAAAAATAATACATATGAATATACAAAATATATGAATATACAAAACAGAAACAGACTCACAGACATAAAAAACAAACTTATGGTCACCAAAGGGGTGGGTGCAGAGATAAACTAGGAGTATGGGATTAACAGATAAACACTACATAAAATAGATAAGCAACAAGGATTTACTATATAGTACAAGGAACTATATTCAATATCTTATAGTAACCTACAATGGAAAATAATCTGAACAAAATATATATAACTGAATCATTTTGCTGTATACCTGAAACTAACACAATATTGTAAATTAACTATATTTCAATAAAACAAAAAACTCTGGCTCTAGGGCTCAGACTAACCTGGATTTTTTTTTTTTTTTTTTTTTTTTTGCGGTACGCGGGCCTCTTACTGTTGTGGCCTCTCCCGTTGCAGAGCACAGGCTCCGGACGCACAGGCTCAGCGGCCATGGCTCACGGGCCCAGCCGCTCCACGGCACGTGGGATCTTCCCGGACCGGGGCACGAATCCGTGTCCCCTGCATCGGCAGGCAGACTCTCAACCACTGCGCCACCAGGGAAGACCTGTCAGCCAATTTCTAAAAAATAGATTTCATTTTTTAGAAAAGTTATAGATTTATAGGAAAATTGAGTACATAGTTCTCTCTGAATTCTCTATTAACATACAGCCCACATCCAGTTTCCCCATTACATCTTACTTTAGGAGGGTACATTTGTTACAACTGATGAACAAATGCTGATGCATTGTTTTCAACTAGCAGCCATATTTTATTCAAATGTCTTTAGTTTTTACCTAATGTCCTTTTTCTGTTCCTGGAGTGCATCCAGGATACCACGTTACATTTACTTGTCACGTCTCCTTCAGCTCCTCTTGGCTGTGACAGTTTCTCAGACCGTCTGTGTTTTCGATGACCTTGACAGTTTTGAGGAGTACTGGTTCCATGTTTTGTAGAATGTCCCTCCACTGGGATGTGTCTGTTTTTCTCATCATTAGACTGGGGTTGTGGGTTTTTAGGAGGAAGACCACAAAGGTCAGTGCCATTTAAGTGTATCGAGGATACACATTGTCAACATCACTTATCACTGTCAGTGTTGACCTTGACGACCTGGCTGAGGTAGTGTTTGCCACGTTTCTCCACTGTAAAGTTACTATCCCCCCCTTTTTCCACACAGTTCTCTTTGGAAGGAAGTCACTACATGTTGCCCACACGTAAGTGCTAGGGAGTTACCCTCCACCTCTTTGAGGGCAGAGTGTTTAGATAAATTATTTGGAATTCTTCTCTGTGGGGGATTTGTCTTTTCTCCTCAACTAATTTTTCTAGTCTAGTCTTTGTTCGAATGAATTTTTTTTTTTTTCCCCAAACGTCACTGAAGAAAGTCTAAAGCCAACATCCCTCAAATTGATATCCTGCAAACTCGCCACTTTTTGTAATTAAGTATTACTATTTGGAGTGTTCTTAAGCTGGGCATGGGGGACATTTGATAAAGCCAAGATTTCTAAAACCTGACAATCTTCTAGTTGAGCGTCACAAAGGGCAGCTATGAAATTAGCAATTCCTCAGTAACCCTATATGGAAAGATCTGAAAATGAATAAGGAATTAAAAATAAAATGAGTGGGATGGTCAGAACCAATATAAATGAATAGCTGTGAGCCAAGTGGAAAAGCATCCCTTGGCAAGTTTAAACTGGTTACCTCAGCATGTCCTGAAAATGTGCTCTCAGTGTTCCAGGCTATTAGGCTCCCTTTGTAGGCATGAATCCTGCCCCTCCTCAGAAAGAAAGCTCTCTCTATGCCTCTCTCTTTCGATTGATCTAGTATTAACATGCTCTTAAAAAATCACACACACACACACACACACACGCACACACGCGCACATACGCACACACACACACCTCACCACATACCACACACAACCAAACAACTTGAGAATAAATTCCATGTCTTAGAATAATTACAATTAGAATAATTATTGGCAGGGTAGCTGAAAATCCACTTGAACTTCTCCTTGGAAAGACTTCTTATAAAACTAAAAAGTATATGTTTGTGGTTAATTTGAAAGAAAATGGGGGAAGATTATTGTTGGATCAGCTTGTAAGGTTTCCATATCTCTTTGGTCAGATCAAACTTCAGCCGCCACTGTCTTCATTCTATCAGAATACTTTTTCTCTTAAAGCAATTCAAAATGTGCTTCCAAAGCACAGGCTGACAGAAATAGGTGAGGGTTTATTTCTCCAGAATTTACTCCAAGACAGAGAGATCTCTAACATGCTCAGGTCGGGCACAGACTTAGTCGCAGCATTCCATGGCTCTGACACATTTCTTTGGAAACCCACCCACCGCATGGTGTATGGAAGCATCCATTTCCCAGAGGTGGAGGCTTTGGTTCCTGTCTTATCCTGTTCTGGTGTGCTTTCACAAACACCTAAAAACAGGCCTGCATTTTGATCTAGTATCCCAGGCCATTAACATGAGCAGAAGGAAAAAAGCCCTTGAACAGTTTTACTGTAATCGTGGTGATGATTTTTTAAAAGAATTATCCTGGTCAGTTCAGAGCCTTCTCAATTTTTCACTTCCTATACACACAGCAAATGGAGAATCCTTGATTAAATAGAAAGCTCAGGAAAGGAGATGGTGTGGTTGAATATGGTTTATGGCTAACTAAACGTCAGCTAACAGTTTTTTCTTAAATATGGCACTTTCGCTTTGCAGACTAAGGCATTCACGCCTTTAACAAATTAGGTGCCCTCTCTGTGTCATCCACTTTGGATGCTGACCTATTTCCATCATTGCTTTAGCATGATTATTATAATCTTACTGGAAGATTTTGGATCTTGTTAATTCTTTATCATTAGTTTTACTCTTCAGCACTATAGTTAATATAAACAGTGAGCGCCAAATTTTTGCCCATCCTCTGACTTCACTTGGAAATTTTAGATAGTTCTTTGTCTTTCTTTTTTAGTGAGATAATTGATATGAGCTTATATTCTTGAGATATTTTTCTTTTCAGTTAAATCAATTGCTGAAAAAAATTCAGTCCAATTAAGTGTTCTGATTAAGGATTTCTGGGTAAATGGTTTTCAAATTCTTTGCCTAGAGGGGAACACTTCAAAGAAGGCCAATTTGCAGAATGCACATGGCAACCGCAAGAGGAAATACAGTAATCTGATATTTGGTTACAGCAAATCAAATATCCCTACTTAAACCACTGGCTTTACAGAAATTACTCAAGTACACTTCATCAACACCAGGTATGTATGCTAACGTTCATTCGAGATTCAAACCCATCCATTTCCACCAAATGTCCCGGTCATGTGTATGGGTGCAGGATGCAGACAGTCAGGGCATCTATGAATCACAGTGGTTTACTCATGGCCTATGTGCTGCCAGTAAACAAAGATTTCATTCAGCTTCATTTGAAAAATAAAACTTTTGGACAATTTACTGAGGTAGCTTCCACTGGGACAGGATTGAAAGAGAGAGAAGCTTGTGATGCTTAACCAAGTAAACTCTCTAGTAAAACATACCCTACTCAGCTACTCAGTCTCGCAATCACATCTAGACCTTGCCATTCCAAGTCACTGTTCTAGAACCTCAGTTTCAAGCACCCAATCTCTAATCACAACCTCTGATTTTTGGAGGTCAGGTTCTCTAGTGCCCAGACTTTAAAAATACCACCGAACCTACCACATTTACACTCCTCCCACACCCTCTTGCCATCTCAGCCCCCTTCACCCATGTTAAATGCCATGGTCAGTCATTAGAATCCCTCCCTTAGAGTCCCACTAACATCCCACGTACAACTTACTGTCACATTTTGAATTCATACTTATTAACCTCAAGGGGTTGTGAGCGATCAGGCTCCATTTCCCTAGGCTGCCTTTTTTCCATTCCCCTCAAAGACTATTTCTCTTCCCCCCTTTCTCCAAACCTCTCACACCTCCTCCTCATGTCACTGTCTGCTGACCTATTTCCCAAGACTCTGAGAAAGTGGAAGCCCTCGGAAGAGAGCCTCTACCACACACTTTTACTGCCGTATCCAATAACCTGCCCTCCTTTCACCTGTCCCGCTGTCACATCCCTCATCCCAGGCCAACAGGAGGGCTCCCCGCTACCTTTGTCAAGGATAGCACCCCACCCCCTGGAAAGGGATTCTTCACTTTTGCTCCTGTGTCATCAGTTTTTCTTTCTCTTCTGGATTTTCCCCATCTTAAAAATAACTCCCGGGGCTTCTCTGGTGGTGCAGTGGTTAAGAATCTGCCTGCCAGTGCAGGGGTCATGGGTTCAAGCCCTGGTCTGGGAAGATCCCACATGCTGTGGAGCAACTAAGAATGTGCGCCACAACTACTGAACCCCGCGAGCCACAAGTACAGAGCCCGTGAGCCACAACTACTGAATGCTGCGCGCCTGGAGCCTGTGCTCCACAACAAGAGAAGCCACGGCAATGAGAAGCCTGCGCACCGCAACGAAGAGTAGCCCCCGCTCGCTGCAACTAGAGAAAGCCCGTGTGCAGGAACGAAGCCCCAATGCAGCCAAAAATAAAAATGAACAAAATAAATAAATTTATATTAAAAAAATAACTCCCTTGAACCTGTGCTACACTTCAGCTTCCGCCCTATTTTTCTGCCCCTTCTACAGTTGTCTCCCTTGCGGACAACAAAAGAGTTGTCTATCCATGCCCTCCCCGGGGTTCTTTCTTCCCAGTACCTTCTGAAACTGCCACAGTTAGATTTCAAGAAACCCCTCCAACCACTGCGATTAGGCCTCAGCCTTCACCATTCCACCATTCCACTGAAACAGCCCCTGCCACAGCCTTCCAGGCCCTCCATGGTGTAAAGTTCAATGGCCAATTCTCAGCCTTCATTTCTTGCATCTTTCAGCATCCTTTAACATAACTGACCATTCCTTTCTTTCTCCTTAAAACACTTTTCTTTGTTTCTAGGACATTGTATGCTCATGTGGCTTTTCTTCTTCCTCACCGATGACCCCTTCTTGGTCAATTCCTCCTCATCTCTGACCCCTTAACACAGAAGTGCCCTCCTAATGGAGAAGAAACCACCCAAGGCTCAGGTCTTGGACCTCGTCTCTTTTCTGTCTATACTCACTCCCTTGGTTTTCTCAGCTAGTCTCAACTCTAAGCACATCTGCTAACGACTTTCACCTTGATATCTTTAGCCTCCTTGCACAGCCCCCCTGAACTCTTAAGATCAGATTCGACTTCCTAATTGAAATTTCCATTTGGACGGAGAGTTCACATCCCCGGTGTAACACAAAGCTGAGCTCCTTGTATTCTGCCTCCTGCTCCTCTTATGCTTCAGTCTTCCCATCCTTTTGGACTTCAGTCCAAGCACCTTAAAGTCATTCTTGACTCCTCCCATTCTCACAGTAGATCTTGCTGCCCTGCTCTACCTTCAGAGCATAATCAGAATTGGAGCACTTCTCATCACCTCCACTGAAGTCACCTTAATACAGGCCCCCTCAGCTTTTGCACAGATTATTGTGATCGCCTCCTATCTCGCCTCCCTGCTTTTGCTGTTGCCCCGTCTAGTCTACCTTAACACCACTGCCAGAATCCTCCTATTACAGTATAGCTCAGACCACATTACTCCTGGTTACAAAAGCTTCCGATGGCATTCCATCTCACTCTCAAAGCCAAAGTCCTTGTAATGGCCTCAAGGTCCTACACTGTGCATCCTGGCCCACCTCCAATCCCCTTTCCTTCAGTGTCCCCCTTCTTGTTCACCTCTAGTCACATAGTCACTTCCTCTTTGTGGACTCTGCACTCTCTCGTGCCTCTATCAGGAAGGTGCTTTCTCCAGACAGTCATGTGGTCCAGCTGTTTACTCAAATGCCATCTTAGTGAGGCTGTCTGGACCATCTTGTATAAAACTGCAAGCTCTGCCATACCCCCTAAACATTTTCTTTCCCCCTTTCCCTGCTTTATTTTTCTCCATAGAGAATCATTTTCCTTTCGACCCTACTAGACGTCGGTGTGCCACTTAGAGTCAGTATGATATGGTGGTTGAGATGCAGGTATGTCCTGGAGTCCGTATGCCGGAGTTCAAGGCCCCGCTATGTTACTTACCAGGTAGTCAAGATAGAATCTCTCTATTGTTCATTTTTCTCAGTTATAAAATGGGAATAATAATAGTCCTCACCTCATCAGGTTGTAGGTTTCATATCTGTAAAGTTCTTAGAAAGGTATCTGGAACATACGAAGTGCTACATGGTTAGCTAACACATATTTCATCTATCTTTTGTTTATTATGCCTCCCCCACTAGAATGTGAGTTCCATAAGGGTGGGGTTTTGTCTGTTTTGTACACAGCTTGATCCCCACCACGTAGTCAGGGCCTCACCCAGAGCTGATTCTCAGTACACAGCTGTAGAATGACAAGTCGTTAAAGTTTCTGAGATACTCAAGAGTCAGTAAGGAAAACTTGAGAAAACTTTCCTTGATATAATGACGTCATATGAACAGAAACTAAAGTTCCTGATTGCTGACGTTGACATAGGCCTGGATAAATTTGTGTTCATCATTCACAGGTGGCAAGCCTCTCTCCTAGGTTATTTCAGAAAGTCACAGAATAGACTCTCAGCATGCTAGGTGAGCATGCATTTGTTCTGTTTTAGTACCAGATCTGTAACTACCAAAAATCATTTTCCTTTGGTAAATGGGAACTAACTGAGGTGTTCGAGTCCTACATTGAAGCTCTACTCAGTGTTTTCTGACCAGAATATTCTTCACAATGCCACTTAAGTGTGCAGATACCCACAGGGTACTCTGGGGTCCCCAGTGAAATGGGCTCCCTAAATAATTTGGACACTATTATTATCCTATACCAGCGGTCCCCAATCTTTTTGGCACCTGGGACCGGTTTCGTGGAAGACAATTTTTCCAAGGGGTGGGGGGGTGAGGGGGGATGGTGCGGGCGGTAATGGGGGCGATGGGGAGAGGCAGGTGAGTCTTCACTCGCTGGCCTTCCGCTCACCTCTTGCTGTGTGGCCCGGTTCCTAACAGGCCGAGGACCGGGGGTTGAGGACCCCTGTCCTATACCCCTGTCCTCTACCATCTCACAGGCTCCAGAAAAATAGACTCAGAAGGGTAAGCTTAAGAGTTTAGATCTTTCAACTCATTAAAATAGCATTGTTTTTGTTATGTTTGCTATCTTGTTTTGTTTTAATAAAAATAACCTGGCACCAAGTCCTGGCTGAAACATCAGGGTCTGAGTCCTTGCTGTCCAGAGTTTATGTTCTGTTCTGTATGGTGAACGCTTAGAGCAGGCTTGGGCCTGAACGCACCTAAGAATGACTCCCGTATTGGACTGTCTTTGGTATTATATATATAATTCCCTGAGGAGAGAAGTGGATGGAATTCTATTTTAAGAAGTGATCTTTAAGAATTGAGTCTGCCTCTTCCACTTCTGAGATTAAAAGGTTTAGTGAAGTAGATAGTGTGCGCTCTCCCCAGTCAAGTCATCCACCGTTGCTCCAACGAATGCCTGCCCTGGGGCGCTCTTTCTTCCTTTGGCAGAAGTCTGATTCTGCAGCCTCTGGGCACATTCTGGAGGCCAGGCACTCCCTTCCCAGCCGCACCCACTGTCGTCATGCAGTGAGCACACCAAACAGGTTCTCCTGGACAGACTGCCGCTGAGGTGTCTGCAGTGGAAGGGAAGTAGTCATGCACACGCCCGATGACACAGTGACATAGAGGAAGCAACTGCTCTGCCTTCCCCTGGCTTAAAATAAATATAGTAACCACACAGACGTGGATTTCCCATGTGGAGGTAACGGAGCTTATAGGCCTCTTTCCAGCTCTATCCGTACTTTTGCATTTGTGATTGTATATATTTTTTTAAAGGAAGGCCCCAAATTGTACAAGCTTCAGGCCCCACAAAAACTTAGTTCACCTGACTATCCTATGTTTTGTATAATGTCACATACTTACCCACTCACGTGAAGAACTCTATAAGGTTGTGCTAGCCCCACTTATAGGAAACACTGGCAGGTTGCGAGGCTTAGTTAGCTAAGAGCACACAGCTAAGTTGTCCATGAACTGTGGCCACTCAGTAAGGCCTGAGGTTTAAACTGAGCTTCTTTTGATGTCTTTAGGTGTATTTGTTGGTTATCCTAATTTCAAATGCATCACCCACATTTAATGATTTGGCTCTCTTTTATTTTACACTTCAGAACAAGCTCACCGCATTCACAGCATTGGATGGTAATGATGAATCATATATAGTCTAGTCTATCCTGTAATCCTTTGGCCTGTTCATACCTAGTGGATAGAAATTGCTATTTAGAAGATCTTATGAAAAGTGGAGAAATCAATTGGGAGATAAAATACTTATATTAAAAGATTTTAGAAATAGATACATCAGTCTCTGCCTACTTTTTAAGAAGGTCTTTGTACTCCACAGGAGAAAAGTCTTGATTAATCAACCAATTCAGTGTTATAGAATACTTAGAGTTTCTCAGTAGTTTTTTTTTTTTTTTTTTTTTTTTTGCTGTATGGGGGCCTCTTACTGTTGTGGCCGCTCCCGTTGCGGAGCACAGGCTCCGGACGCGCAGGCTCAGCGGCCATGGCTCACGGGCCCAGCTGCTCCGCGGCATGTGGGATCTTCCCAGACCGGGGCACGAACCCGCGTCCCCTGCATCGGCAAGCGGACTCTCAACCACTGCGCCACCAGGGAAGCCCTCTCAGTAGTTTTAAGAAGCACAGAAAAGAGTTAACACTGTCTCTAACACTGTAATTAGCACAGACACATTCTGAACGTCTCTCTCCTCAGTTACAACCTGTTTCCTAGCAAGGGGAGCTGAAAGTAAAGATGATGCTTGGTTGAGTCCAACATGCAGACATACAGGATAGACTAGTAACAAAGATGAACACAAGGGGGAAAATTGCGAGAACAGTGCGTAGCACTCTGATGCTCTAGGCAGCATCAGAATCCCCTAGAAGGGGCTTGTTAAAACACAGATTATCCCCCTCCCCTCTACCCCTGAATTTCTGATTTGGTAGGTCTGGGGTGGGGGTCTGAGGATGTGCATTTCTAAGAAGTTACCAGGCAATGTAGATGTTGCTGGTCTCAGGGCCTCTCTTTGAAAATCATTGCTCAAGGAAACGTTCTGAGTCCACAATTCTACTTGAGTACAAACCTCATTATATTACATATTTAACCCTCATAACACTCAGCAAAAGAGCATAATTAGGCCCACGATAGTTTTCGCCAGCCCTTTCTTAGAATCTAATAAAACATCAATAGACTACTAATGGTTTGATAACTACCTTTTTTGATCTCAACATGGCAAGATCTTTCTAGTTTGGGCCCTGACTAATGACTAGGCACTTCTTCAGACCCTTAAATAATAAGTGAGAGTTTGAAATAACCAAATAATTTGCCATGATGTCACTGGTCTTATGAAATGACAGCACCACACATTAAGAGTAGCCAACAATAATCAATCAAGAACTGGAACATGGAAAATGCCCATATAGGGCATGAGTTTTCCTTGGGGCTAGAGACCACAGGGCTGGGTTGCCAGAACATCTTCAAGACATAGAGAGGAATGGATGGGAAGAAAACTCAACTATGCAATTGCACGTCATTGAATTCTCTGTCCATGCATTGTCATATTTGCGTCAGTGTTTCCAAAGCTCATTTCCCAGATTATATTCTCTCCAACACAGCTAAAAAATACACACCTTTTCATATAATTTGTCCTTCTAAGACTTCCCATAATAAACAGTCCTGAGCATTCATTGATCTCACACATACACACACACACGCACACAAATATATATATAATGTCCCTATGCATCTGTTTACCAACATCCTCACGTATTCCTACTTTATAGAAATATGTCGTTCTCTATTTTTGTTTGTATCGTTTATGTTTTGTTTTTTGCTGCCTCCTTGACTTAAATAAATTTCCCAAAGTAGAAATAATTGCTTTTGTCACACTGTAAAACCCATGAGTACCAGTACTAGGTAGGCTATATGAGCAATGAGTACTCCAAAAATATTTGTGGATAACGCATAACCTAGGCAATCATCTATGGGGAGAGAACAGGCCATGTCCCCTAAAATCAAGTAGGCTAATGAACAATTTGCTTAAAATTCAGCACCATTTTCAGGAGTTTTTACATTCATTTGAGCAACTTATGTTTGCTGTCGTTGTTGTTGGCTATTGGCGTTTTGAGAATTGACAAAACCTAATTTTGCTCGCTGGAAAAGTGCCGGATTCCAAGATCAGGGCAGGGGAAGTACAAGTACATCAATGTCTTGATGTGCCAGAAGTAAGATAATGCTCAAAGAATGATGGGGATGTATCAAAAGGTCACAGGGGCCAGCTTTAGAATATTCCCATTGGCCAAATAAGGGACATTTAAGATCAAAACAAATATCAAGAACAAAATATTAAATAAAATAGGAATCCATGAATCTAAAGTAATAGCAATCAGGAGTGCCCTGGTGGCCCAGTGGTTAGGACTTGGTGTTTTCACTGCCGTGCCCAGGTTCAATTGGGGAACTATGATCCCACAAGCCATGTGGTGTGGCCAAAAAAAACAAAAAAGTAATAGAAATATATATGATATAGATATAGATAAATGGGAGAGATGGAAAAGCTCTACCTCACAGCATTAATGCCAATTAATAAATATAGAAAGAATGATGGAATTAGAAAATCTCCATTTGGCAGCCGCCATCATTGGGTAAAGGTATAAGGAGTAACAGGATATTTATATAGTCTCAAAGCATCTCCTCGTGAGATACTTAGTAATTACAAAGGATAACAGAGTAACTTTAGAGTGGAGAAACCTAGAAGGTACCAGCCCAATCAAATGGCAAAGTTAACATTGCCGGTAATTAGTTATGTGCCTCCTGATTTAATGTGCTGAAAAAAATTCAGCATCACTTCTACGATCACCCTCCTGAAAGTGCACGGCCTGAATCCAATCAAAAGAAAACAAGACAAACCAAACTGAGGAACATTCTACAAAATAAGGGTCTGTGTTTTTTAAAAAATGTCGGTGTCATGAAATACGAAGAAAGACTCAAGATTTGTTCCAGATGAAAGGAAATGAAAGAGATGTGACAACTGAACACAACACACGATTTCAGATTTTCTTTTGCTGTGAAGGACATTTTTGAGACAAATAGTGTATTCGTTTTCTATGCTGTGTAACAAATTACCCCAAACTTAGTGGCTTAAAACAATGCAAACTTCTTATTTTATAGTTCTGTAGGTTAGAAGTCTGATAGGGGTCTCCCTGGGCTAAAATCAAGGTGTCAGCAGGGCTTTGTCCCCTTCTGGAGGCTCTAGGGAAGAATCATTCCCTTGTCTTTCTTTCTGAGCTTCTAGAGGCCACCCACGTTCCCTGGCTCCTGCCCCCTCCTCCATCTTCAAGCCGACAGTGGTGGCCTTAACACATTGCATCATTCTGACCTCCTTTTCTGCCTCCCTCTTCCAATTATAAGAATCCTTATGGTTGTATTGGCCCAACTAGATAATCCAAGATAATCTCTCAATTTTGAGATCAGCTGATTCACAACCTAATTACATCAGAAAGCTTAATGCCCCTTTGCCTTGTGTAACCTAACACATTCACAGGTTCTAGGAATTAGGATGTGGACATCTTTGGGGGGCTGTTATTCTGCCTACCACAAATGGTGCAATCTGTATAAGGGCTGTAGATTATAGTACTGCATCAATGGGAATTTCCTAATTTTGACAATTGTACTGTCGATATGTAAGAAAGTTTCCTGTCTTTGGGAAATAACACATTGAAGTATTTATGAGTAAATGGGCATCGTGTCTGCAACTTAAAACACTTCTTTCTCTCCCTCTCTCCACGGAGAGCAAGAGTGAGAGCAGTGAAAAAGCAAGTGTACCATTGGTGGAATCTGAATAAAGAGTACTAGAGAATTTTTTGACTACTCTTGAAAATTCTTCTCTAAGTCTGAAATTATGTCATAAGAACAAAAAATTTTAATGCAGTCTTTGTGAGTAAATTTCCTATTTCTAATAAATACTTAAATTTGTGTCATATTATGAATGACATGTTCATTCTGATGGGTCTTTAAAAATCTCTTTTGAAACATTGACATTTTAGCAAGTTGTTTAATGACTTATTTGCAATTAACTATGAATAAGTTATGTATTGGGCAGTTTTGAGTGTATCATGAAGGTAAAATCAATTATTTTGGACTCCACACTCCCGTTGTCCCATAGCTTGGGTATTAATGTTGAGTATTTTCATTTTCTGTCTTAAAATTCAGTATTACTTTTAAAATGGGGTCTTGAAAAGGTATTTAAAAGTAGGCAAAAACTGTTTAGTTAGTAGTATTCTTCCAATATTAGTCTCTTAGTTTTGGTAAGTGTACCGTAGATATATCAGATGTTAACATTAGGAAGCTAGGTAAAGCTAGGTGACCCAGCTTCATGCTCCTTAACCCTGAGCCTATGTAGGGGGAAGAGACAAGGAGGGAAAAAGCAGGAGCAGAGAGAGAGGTGTGAGCCATGAGGTGTATATGGCCCAGGCCGCTCGAGGACGATCAGGGTCCAAGTAACAGTTCTGCCGCTAACTGGTTCCTTAATATTGGGCAAGTTACTAATATATTTAAATCCTGCCTTGATCACTCTAAACAAGGGATTTGAGGAAGCTTTTCATAAAATACATGTACATAAGCGAGGACCTTAGAAGGAAAATGGATCAAAATCATGACAGAAAATGAGGCAACAGCTAACATAGTGGCTAGGGTGATGGGGAAGCAAAACATGGCTTCGATTTTCTCAATGGTCAAATGGAGAGCCTCATCACGAGAGGCAAATGAAAGAAATCAATGATGAAAGTGCCTTTGAAAACACGGCACGCGGTGTGAGTTACTTTGATAGTGTTAGTCTTGCCCGAGCCCTCAGAAACATACAGAGGGCAGGCAGCCCATCTGAAATCTACATGGCAAAACTTATCTCTCTGGCCAGGTGTGCGCCTCTGTATCGGTCTAACAGAGACAGCACAGAGAGCAGACAGTCTGAGCCCAGAGGGATCAGCAAGTTGTAACACAAACTTCTCTGACCACGCCAAACACGTAATCACCCAAATCACAGCTGTTTCTCCTGAGCCTTTATCTTGGACGCTGGCTCTGCAGCCCAGGAACGTGTAATCCACACTAGGACAGCACATCTTCCCCAGACGTTTCTGCTCCTGGCTGGACTGGTGCTTACTCTGCACTAATCTCACCTTGGAAACCATGCTCAGGAGGAAAGAAAGGTCCATGGAAGAAGAGTCTGGGATCAATGAACAGAGAAGATTAAGGAAAATTAGGATCATATACATCCTAGAAACCAAGCACTGAATATTCAGGATGAAATCACGCTATGTTAACACAAGTTGCCATGGCACGAAATTTGATGATTGCCTTCAAGTTACCAAGATGACAAAGGATCTCAGTTATTAGGGCAGACGCCGTGGCACGGGCCCCCAAAGCATCAGTCTAAGGCTCACGTAGAATTTTCGGTTACTAGCTATGGTGAAAAAGAATTATGGGAGGATGGAAGGGTGGCCCTCAAAGGTATGACCAGGGACCTTTCGCAGAGAAGCACTTACACTGACTTGGACAAAAACTCACGGGAACAGTGATGTAACAGAGGGTTACATTCTGATTTGATCAAAGGCCTGAAGCTCAACTTTTTACAGAGACAGATAAATACAAACTGAATTAATCATAAGCAATACCTCTGCTTATGAATTAATACTGAATTAATCATAAGCAATACCTCTATGGCCTAAGTTATAAGGCTTTCCAAGGTAGGAAGCAAACAATAAAACACCAACCAGTCTGTTGAAATTTACTGGGACCATTCCCAGGAGTTAGAGAAAAAGAAAAGGAATTAATATTATAACTTAGGCCAGGAGCCAGAGATGCCTACAGAAGGGGCTGTGGGTAAAACTCGCAGACAACACAGACACAGCGTTGGGAACGGCTAGTGTGAGGCTGGGAGCGCAGAGGCCCAGGCCTTGAAGACCGCATCACACCAGCTGGTTGCTGACTGCATGGCCCGGTGAGGTCTGTGCTATGCCATTTGGTGAAAGACCGTGGTTTTGGTTATTTTTCTACAAATCCATCCTTAGGTAAGAGTGCTGAGTAAACAGAATGCTGTTGGAAGGAGAGGGGGAGAGATAGAGACACAGAGGGAAAGAGAGAGAGAGAAATTAACAAGTATCCATAAACCTCCCTCTCTGCTCACAGCAGGGAAAAAGTAACAGGGGTGGGAGAACAGAATGAGAAAGGTTGATTTGATTGCATCTTTAAGACGTGACTACTGCCTGCCTCCTAGCCCTGAGGATGTGAAAGGGAGTAGCCAAGACCCTGATCTTAAGAGGTTAGGAGAGAGTGGGGAGGGAGAGGTGGGTGAGACACACCGGACCAATGAACACATGCCCAAGGGCCATGCCGGAAGCCAGTACCAGGCTGAGAGGGGTGGTGAACAAAGAAAGGACTGGCCAGTTTCAACAGAGTAGGGAACACCTTGACCTTAGGTTTTCCTGTCCTGGGGAAGGGAAAGCAAGCACATTCTGGGCAGAGAAGAGTTAAAGCCAAGACATGGAGGTCTTAACACTTGAAATGTTAAGGTTTCTCTTATTTGAATTCTTATTTGAGATTTTCTTTGGTCTTCTGCTAAATATTTCCCTTTCTTTAAGCATACGATTTTTATTTATAATTTCATTTATTGGTATAGAGCAGGTAAAGTCATTCTAGGAGACTCCATACAAATAGAAGACACTTTGGTTGACTCCTGAATGAGTGCAGCCTCTGAGAGATACATAGATTCCTTACAGAAAGTTCTTATTTTTCACGCCAACTATTAATATTTTCGATTAAACCTGCCTAGTGTGAACAGGCAAAATTACCTGGCATTTTCAGCCGTCTCATTTCTGTTCCCACGAACTATTGGCCTGAAGAGATTTGATCTTTCCGCGGGTGGGTCCTTCCTCACCTTAGGTGGAAGGTGCCACCTGCTTTTCTACTTCATGACTCTCCTGGGCACCAGGAGTCCTGTCTTCTCCAGACATTCTATTGTGAACTTAACTGAAGTGGGTCTGGTGAGTTCAGATTTATTAAGGGGCTAGAATGCTTATTTAAGGGGTAAACCTTTGGAGATATTTTGAATCAGATTATGCTGATACCAACTTCAGAGAAATTGCTGACTCTGAAATAACAAAAGGAATAGGAACAAATTTTTAAAATTCCACTCATCACTCTGACACAGTAACTATTGAGGTATATTTGCACCTGAATCATATCCTACAAATGGGTTAAGAACACGGTATGTAAGAAAGCTAGTAACTAGTGCCCTCTAACGCTCTCTTCGAGGACGTCTAAAGAGAAGGGTTCAGGTTCTTTACAGGTGTTACAGCTGTAACGATTTTGTTTGTTTTTGCGGTACACGGGCCTGTCACTGTTATGGCCTCTCCCGTTGCGGAGCACAGGCTCCGGACGCGCAGGCTCAGCGGCCCTGGCTCACGGGCCCAGCTGCTCTGCGGCATGTGGGATCTTCCCGGACCGGGGCACGAACCCGCGTCCCCTGCATCGGCAGGCAGACTCTCAACCACTGCACCACCAGGGAAGCCCAACAGCTGTAATGATTTACATGACTGGGAAGGTGGCATGTCATCCCCAGGGCCTCAGGGCTATAAACAGAGCCAAAGAGTAGAGCAAAGCCTTACTGCTGTCTCTGTAGTTCCAAACTTCTTCATCTGGTCTTAAGTTACTCCAGTTGGGTCAGCCCTCCAGATGGCCTGCTGGTCCAGCACATTACTTACTTTTTCTTCCATTATGTTTGAGAGTGTTTCTCATCATATAAAAAAGTACAAAAGTACCTTTAGTTTAGCTGAAGATGTGTGTATTTAAAAGGTGGAAAGACAACTCTTTACATACATCTGCTAATTTAGAAAGCCCAAATAATTTGAAAATAGTCCTCCGTAGTCACTAATCAAATATGGAGACTACACCGGGGGTCTGGCAAACTCCAGCCCGCAAGCCCAGGCCTGTTCCTGTAAATAGTTGTACTGGACCACGGCCCTGTTCATTTGTTTACAGACTGTCCACAGCTGCTTTCCTGCTACAACAGCAGACAGAGCAGTTGTAACAGAGACTGTATGGCCGGCAAAACGTAAAACATTTACTATTTAGAGCTTAACAGGAAGAATTTGCAAACATCTGGACCACAACCAAAGTATTCCAATCTGGGAAGGGTTAAAATAAATAAATATATACATAAATAAATTTATATACTCACACACACGCACGTACACATACTGGATTGTTCTCAGGAAAAGAAACAACCCAAAGAATACATTATGAGACGCTTCCCCTTCATCATACCTTTTTTTTTTCATCATACCTTTTAAAACATCTTACATCCCCAGTACCACACTCAGGCCACACCAAGTATAAAGGGTTACAAATATTCAGATTTTATTATAAATAAAATACTGTTTTTTTTTTAACATAAAAAATGCCAAGTGTTGCATTTTATTTACTACCCTGGAGAGCAAGACCGTAGAGATTAAGGCAAACAGCTAAAGTGAAGGCACATGGAAAAGGGCCACGGTTGGAATTAAGAGGGAAAATTCCAGGGAACAGCTGTGTATGTTCCCTGTGACACCCAGCATTCTGCAGCAGCCATCCTGTCAATTTTATTACATAAAATACAGATAACTGGAACTATACAATAAAATAATGGCTATATTGCAGGTGTGTAATTAAGGTATTATCTTATAAGGAACTTTTATTTTAAAAATAAAATTCTGTTTAAAAATATACCACACAGATGGAAAAGGAGAAAAGAAACAACAACAAATCATCCCCAAAATTTCACTGTGGCCTAAGACTTACTGGAGTGAACCTGACCCATAGGCTAGAGGGTAAACAACCTTAGCAGTCTATCTTCAGTCCTTTCCCTGAAACCTTGACCAAAATGTCTCATAGGATGTGGCCACTTAGAAAAGAGGAACTAGCTAGGAAACACTGATGTGAACACTTGGCAAGAAAGAGCCAGGCCTCCTGCGACAGGAGAAGAGGCCTGAGAAGAGGAATGGAGTGAAAGCTTAGGAGGATGCCAGGTCTAAACACCAGTAAGTCAACTCTGGGATGCAAGGAGGAGAGGGAAAGGGGAAGAACTACGGCAGACCACCTCTCCCACTCTATCTGCAGCATGATCCCTGATGCACGACGGGCACTCCAGTAATTATGCACCCCTTATAAAAACGACCCCATCCAGCTCCAACAACTGCCAGGGGGCATTTCTCACTCACTCCTGGCTCGGCTCACATTGATGGCAAAGATGCCCTTCGGCAGACTTTCCTAATTCCATCCTTCCCTGTGGAGCTGGCGTTCCTGCTCTGGGGCAGCCATTAAGAACAACAACGTGCTGTGGTTGAGGACCACCAGGACTGCAACGGAAGAGGGTTCGAGGTACCTCTTTATCGCGGCTGTGTGTGGAGGAAAGCAGGTGGATGTGAATGTCAGACAACGGACATGCCGCAAGCACAAGGCGAAGGGCAAAGCAACAGGGAGCAAATCCAATCCAAAGAACCGCAGATGGAAGGGAAGGAGGTATACAGACACGCTGTGCCGGTGAAGAGGAAAAATGAAGTGAAGAAGTGAACGGACAGTGCCATTCTAGAAACAGGACCAAGGATATTTACATAAACTCCTTACTCTATAATCATGATAAACAAAAAAACATTCACACAAAAATATAAATTTGAAATAATTAATAGCACCAGTGTGTCAGATAATAGTTTCTTTCCCCTGCTACGCAAAGTACAAAGTTGCATAGTGTTAAAGGCTATATATGAATCTCGAAAGCGAGTTGGTAGGAGGAAGGGGTTTGTGGCAGAGAATCGTCACGCTGTGACCTTAGAAGAAAACCACAGAGCTGAGGGTCAGAAGTTGAGAAGCTCACGATGAAACTCCATGTAAGGGTCTTCCCTCTACGCTTAGAGGGAAGGTTTAGAGGTGGGTTTAAATCACAAAGTGCAGGAACGAGATGGTGTTGGCAGCTGTGTGAAATACTGAGTGCAAGTATTTGTCACCAGGATTTGGCAAACAATGTGTTTTGAGGGGTTTCTACAAGATGGGAACATCAAGAGAAAACTGAGGCTAAGGGTCAAATGTTTCATCTCTCCCCAATGGAAGAAAAATGGATATGTGGGATCCTGACAATACAAGCTGCATCTAAGTTCTATCCCTTTGCTAGAAAAGACTATAGGACAAGGAGGCTTTTCTTTTGTTTTGTCAAGATCGTAAGGACCACCCGTTCTCTGCCAGGTAACAACACTAGTTCCAAGACTAATATTCTAAAAAAGCTCTAAGAATTAGTTTGATTTTGGAAAAAACTTTAGTGGTTATCGTATCCCTATTTCTTCTGCATAAATTCCATCTATAGGAATAGAAGACGTCTATTGGTGAGTGCAAGCTGCCCATCCAGATTTAAATTATCAGCTGCCCAAAGATCTGAAAAAAAGTTTATCTTCCTAGTCAATTATTAACATCTGAGAAAACGTTCGGCCTACTTCTGCAGTCTCACATTGTCCTGGAGACTGTCATAAATCATTGCATCCTTACCCGTGGGATGGCTCAGTGTCCTAAACTCAAAACAGCTAAAACAACAGATGATGGCTCTCGACATTCTAAATGACCAATACCTTTGGCACAGGATGTGTATTTCCTTTTGCTTAAAAGGAGGAGGGGCAGGAGATGTGGATGCATTTTCTTTACCTATAGACTGGATATACTGGCCATCACAATGCTACTGTCAGTAGCCAAACTTCTCCTTCATAGAAACAAGAGTACTGAGACTGAGGAGGTTCTGTTGGCATCAGAGAGAAAGGGAGGGCTACTGGCTCAGCCCTGGCCCACAACGGTTCCCACGAAGGGTTTAAGCCACTGTACAGCAACGCAGGATGCCACGTCCTTAGGCGACTCAGAAGGGAAAGGTGGGTCTAAGGGACCACCATTAAGTGGAAGAGAGACTTTATTAGATAAAACCCTTTGTTCCTGATTCACGGTGTTTAATTTGCTTCTCTTTAAACTTTGTGACTTTTCCTGGCTCAAAAGGACAGTGGTGGAGAGCAGCAGACAGTGGGGGTCTGAAAAATGTAATCTTTGTGTTAAGGCACTCTGTGGCCTCACAGTGGCTCCCTAAAGGAAGACGCTAGGGCTTTTCAATGGACGGGGTGTTGAAGCAGCCGGAGGGTAAGGTCTTCTTGATGTCTTCCAGGTTGCGGATGTCCTTCAGGATCTCCTCAATGTCTCTGTTATAGTCCATGATGGCAGCCTCCTGCCTCCTGGCTTCATTCTCCAGGTTAGACACTTTCCTGTCTAGATCACTGACTTTCATTTCATCTTTGGCTTTGTTCAGGGTACCTTCAATCTCATTTAGCTTGTTCAGGTCCACTGTGTCCAGCTGCCCTGTTGAGTCAGAAAGGACACAGAAGAGGACAGACACATTCAGTGAGAATTATAACATCACTCCGCAAGTATCCCCACCAGCGTTTTTATAAAGGAAGCCCAGCAGCTGTCGCCATGAAAAAGTGGCCTGAGAACTTGATGCCTGTCATACAAGGGCATTAACAATGCAAACCAAGTACAATCACTGACCTAATCTAGCAGGGATGGGTCAGAGCTTATAATGAATATTGGGGCTGGATTTTTTTTTTCCTGAGAAGACGGTTTTTGTGAAATGTTTTCTAAATGTATAACAACCATGTCCTAGACCTTAAGCCTCACTTGTGGTTTTGAAGGTCATCTGGTAACGTGTAATACCTTTTTCACGTTTATATATGTAATCCTTGTGTCTTTTTAGTGCCCTCTAATAAACATAAAAATCTTTACGCTAGAACCCTAAGCCCTCAGCTGTTCGATTCCAGGGAAACTGGGTTGTTCTGGGAGTCATGCCCTGCTCGCAAGAGTTAGACACTATTATCAGAGCCCTCCTATGGAAAATGGCCAGGGTTGAAATGCTGAAATAATTTCAGCAAAGCTTCGCTTTTTTTTTTTATTATTAATTAATTTATTTTTATTTTTGGCTGTGTTGGGTCTTCGTTTCTGTGCGAGGGCTTTCTCTAGATGCGGCGAGCGGGGGCCGCTCTTCATCGCGGGGTGCAGGCCTCTCACTAGCGCGGCCTCTCTTGTTGCAGAGCACAGGCTCCAGACCCGCAGGCTGAGTAGTTGTGGCTCACGGGCCTAGCTGCTCCGCGGCATGTGGGATCTTCCCAGACCAGGGCTCGAACTCGTGTCCCTGCATTAGCAGACAGATTCTCAACCACTGCGCCACCAGGGAAGCCCCAAACCTTCGCTTTAAAATTAGCAAGAGGGCTTCCCTGGTGGCCCAGTGGTTGGGAGTCCGCCTGCCAACGCAGGGGACGCGGGTTCCTGCCCCGGTCCGGGAAGATCCCACGTGCCGCAGAGCGGCTGGGCCCGTGAGCCATGGCTACTGAGCCTGCGCATCCAGAGCCTGTGCTCCGCAACGGCAGAGGCCATAACAGTGAGAGGCCCACGTACCGCAAGAATAAATAAATAAATAAATAAATAAATAAATAAATAAATAAATAAATAAATAAATAAAATTAGCGAGAAAAAGAGGTCCTTTTGAAAGGAACTACTTCTATATTAAACGAAAGCAGATAGCCAGCTGCACAACGACCAGCACTTTATGCATATTGAACTTGATTAAATTCTCACCAGATCATTTGACATCAATGATTCTCAGCTGTTAAGTAATTTGCCCAAATTTGCACAGCTTACAGGCAACAAAGCAAAGATTCCAACCCAAGTCTGACTGACTTTAAAATACAACCTTTTCTGTCACAAAACCTACCTCTTCCAGCTTACTTTCATTTTAAAGTCCATCTGCTGGCACATAATTTATTATTCTTGAAAATTGAGACAGACAAAAATATCACACACACCTCCCAAAAAAACCCCCCACAAAACAAAACACTGACCAAAACCAAACTTTAAAGGCTATCACATTAAAATAGAGTGCCTTGCTTACAAAGCTGTACTGGCTAGAGTATTACAACTTTATAATAGAGGCTGGTGACAAAAGTACATCTGCCCTATAATGAGGCCTGCTCCCTGTATCAAACTGGATTAAAGGAACATTTTAATATGCTTATACTTCCTTCAAAAAGAAAGCCTTCTCTCTTTTGGCATAGAAACTGTCACCTTATCCAATTAGCCTTTAATCGATTATCCTTTAAAGTGTTCTTTTATTCTGTCATTGAAATCCTTCACTTTAAATCCTTTAAAGACATTCTGCCAGCAGGATGAACTAAGAATAATCACTGTTCGATTGTAACATAAACCTTGACCATAAATGAGCCACCCTAGCTGGAAGCATATCTTCAAAATTTTATTAAGTCCTCAGACGACGGTCAGATTCCAATACTGAGTCAGATTCCATGGAAGGACCTAGTAAGTACATGTTGAATTAATACAACTTAAAGTCACGATTCAGTTCATACGGTCTTTGGCACTGTAGTATCTACTTCTGAGTCAACTATCTCAGATCCCAAGAACAGTACCAAGAATTCAAAGGCTGCCTAACAAGACTCTATGGTTACTTACCCAGCTGCTCCAGGAGGTCATTAATAAGGTTGAGGAGGCTGGTGACAGAGTTTTTGGCCTTTCTGGCATTGATCTCAGCTTCCTGAGCAGCCTGTAAAGCCTGTACAGGGAAAAAAGGATAAATGATACAGTAATCTTGATGATGCATTTTTATCTTCTTGAAGTATCTTTTCCCCAGTGAGTCAACAAATCTAATTTTCAGATGGTTTCCCTTCTTCTAACTCGTGAAACTATTATCTCTTACTGTAGAGATGTTCTTTTTTGGTCATATCTTCATGTTGAGGATGTGGCTATTTTTAATTCACTTCATAGTCATGAGGAGGCAGTCAGTATGCCTACAATGACTGTATTTGTCTTTCAAAGATCAGCGTTACCTCCTTTTCTCACTTTCTCACTCAGGAACACGTGGAGGTGTATTCATAATAAAACCCATCAAGCAGAAACAAGTTACTTTTTAAGGACGAGTATAAAAACTACCATTTTAGAACCAAAACATGCCCTCTGGGATGATCTTAGAGACTTGATTGCCAGAAATGTCCTATTCTCAGAAACTTTTCATAATTAAGTGATATTCTTCTAAAACGCCCTCTCCCCATGCAGTCACACAAATACACACATACAAACTGGGGCAAATACAACTTACATTTGAAAAATCAACCAAAGGTAAATATATTGGGGAAAATTCCATGAAACCTGAACAAATACACTTGTGCATGAGTCACAGGAAATGGCAATGGAAGAGGAAGTGTCTAAGTATCAGAAAACAGATGCTCTCACAAATAAATCTGGTCAGGATATACACGAGTAGCTTTGAGCTTCCTACCACAGAACTGTTTTTCCTAGCTTTTTTGGGTCAAGAGAATACAAAGGTTTTGGATAGAAACAATGTGAAAATTTTAAAAAGAAAAAGAAAGCAACGGAAAAAACCTTCACAAATAAACGATTAACCTCTGTTCAAACTGCAGCCATTCTCACTGCACCTTCCCAGGCTGTCTGCGAGTGTTCTAACAGAGCTGTAAAGGACTCTGCTACGGCCATACTATTACATTTAACCTGCTTTCTGCAGCCTCCTCTTCCAAGAACAACTGTGAGCCTTCACTCTTTCCCTTAAAGAACAGGTAACAGACTGCAAGAATACTGATGCAATGTTGGCCTTTCAGGATTGATATTTAAATATAAATGGCACAGTATATATGAGGGTGCCTTGTGCTCCTTAGAAGTTACTTACCAAAAGGAACAAAAGATGGATCTTCTTTCTACCCTTTTAATTGAATTCATACCCTTTTTTGAAGCTTATAGAGAATATATATCTTTTCCTTTCCTTCAACAGGCTCTAAATCTAATGTTTCTATAACTGTATTAAAACATAAAATCCAGAGACCCTCAGCACGTATGAAATATACACATTTTTACTATATGGGAATTTCCACTTGAGCCATACCTTGCTATAGAAAATGAGGACAATTCAAAACAACAAAAAAATGCATAGTAAAATAAGGTATTTGCACAGGGATGCTTCCTGTTATCACTTCCCTAGGGACTTCTTTACCTAGATTAACAGGCTTAGTAGTTCTTCTTTCCATCCCAAGGTGAAAATGATCTACAGTGAAGGGTGTGATTTTTAGCAGGAGTGGAAGAAGGGTCCCTTCCTTGCACTGAAAGTCCACAATTAAACAAGTTCATGTCTATCATTATATATTATTGTTCATGTCTATCATTAATATATATCATTATATATTATTGTTCATGTCTATCATTATATATTAAGTTCATGTCTATCATTATATATTAATCTGTGGTTATAATCAGATTGAACTGTAAAGGAATATTTCCATTGTGACTCCATCAAAGTCTTTCAAAAGCAAAATACAGCACAAAACAGAACCGAGTCCTTTGTTGGGCCATGCATTCACAAGTCAATTTTGTTACGAACAGGGCTATGTATTCACATCATCACAAAAAGTGAAAAATCAAATTGAATGTAAGTTTGGTATGTTTTGTCATCTTCAAAAATGTCCTTTTACGCAAGAAACTGGTCTTTGTCTTTAGGCAGCAAGTTGCTGGGAGAATAAGAGGACGGAAATTAACTTTTGATTGCATGCCTTTTGTTCTTCTTTGATTTTATACCACCTATGATTTACCCATACAAAAATATAAAGACATACTTTTAAATGTCCTAAAACCTCAAATGTGTAAAACAATGTTTTTCTTTTAACTGAGAGTAGCTTTGGGAAGGAACTATTGTGCAACAATCTGGCAGAAGATCCAAATTCTTTGTCTTCTATGTAAGTTACTAACCCAATTCTTGACCAGAAAACACAATTAAAAACAGAAGTCAATATGAAAAAGACTCTTCTCAACAAGTTAGGGATCTTTATTATTAAACACCCTTCACTTTCTGCCCATTAGCAAACATTTGCCAGAATCACTTACCATCCCTGCCATCATCATATCCTGGTCAGCATCATCTTGTTTTTTCTTCAGCTCCTTTTCTGCTTCCTGTAGCTGTTTCAACATATTATTCACCTCGTTATCCAGATCTGTAACTTCTGCAAAAGTCCTCTCAGCTTCTGCCTTGGTGCTGGTAGCGTTCTAGGCACAAAGTAAACAATTCCTAATGAAAAAAAGTTTTCCTTTTTCTAAAGTATGCTGCCACTCCTTTTATAATCTGTAAAATGGTTCAAAAATATGATCCAGAAAGAACAGGGCAATAATTTGTACTATATGTTGAATTACGTTTAGTTGGGCTACAAATTTAATGAAAAAATAACATTACCACCTAACATAACATTTTATATTTTATAAAGCACTTTAATTTGTATCCTCTAGTTTAATCCTGTTAATAAAAATTCCTGTTCTATCGTTGCCATTTTTAGCTGGGGTCACATAGTTGCAACATTTAAATGGTGTATACTTGCCACCACATTGCACTGATTAGACTCTTTCACTTGGATAATTTTCTATTCAAAGCTAGCCTTATTCTATTGATACTTAGCATGTTCATCATAATGTACAAAAAGTCCATAATTCTGAAATATATTTTATAAAATATAATTAATCCAAGAAACTAAAAAATGTGTGTGATTTTCAAACACATTAAGTTTAGAATCAGCTCCAATTTCTCCTTTAAATAAAACAGATTTATCTTTAAGGAGGAGAAAGCCAGCCTAGAGAAATTATTCTTTAAGATGAGTAGGAAGAATCCTAGCACTGGTAACTTCAAAAATTCTAAATAGGTGGGTCTTAGATATGGCAATATGCTTGAAAGGGGGTCTTAAAAACTGTACTGACTTGGCACTGTATATAAGATGGAAAAAATATCAATTGTTCATGTCAAGGAATTGTGTTTACTTAGAAAGAATCTGATTTTTTGTGGGCAGGAGCTTGATGGGTCACTGAAGCCAACTCCCCTCCTGAACAACTCAGACCCTGCCACTGAGACACAGCAGAAATTTTAGAGTAAAGGACCCTTTCAATGACTCTCCCTCTTCAATCAATGTGGTTACCTGCTCTAATGCCTAGTAAAAAAAAAAAATGAACGACAAGGATGGTTTAATATAACTTTACTGGAGTTGAGGAAAAAATTTGCAAGAGCTTTTGGGGGTCTGGAAAGAAACCGGAAAATGACTAGAGAATAGATTAGCAAAGGCTTCGTTTCGGACAAGAGGGGAGAGCACACCTTTTGGACAGCGCTGGCGATCCTCTCCGCCTCGTGGGCCTTGTTCTTGGCCTCGGTGGCATCTGCGGCAGCATTGCCCAGAGCCAGCTGTGCTTCCCTGGTCTTTTCATTGGCTTCAAGTATAGTCTGGTTGATGGCAGGGATTCTCCTTAGTGCCTCCTCTGCAGCCGTCTTGTTATCATTTACTCGTCTATCAAAATCTAAAACGGGTTCAAGGAATGCAATTAAACTAAACTCTCAACAAGCCAAAAGGGAACTTTTCAGGGAGCTGCCACTGGATTTTGTTTTATGAACAATGAAAGTCAGGGGAAAAGACTGAAAAACAGCATGGACTGAAATGTTAGAACAAAGCACACAGATCTACATGGAAGATTCATGTGAACGAACACCTGTCTCTGGAAGGCAAATTCTCACTTGAAACATTTCTTTTCATGCAGAGCTGAGTATGCCATCACCTCCACCTCAACCAATATCGAAAGCTGCAGTTTATTTAGTGTTTACTAAGTGTTAGGTACTGAGTTAATAAGAGCTTTATGTGCTTGTGACACAGGCATTGAATCATTTTTATACATGAGAAAATTGAGGATTAAAGAGGTAATTTTTTTCAAGGATTCACACTAAGTAAGAGGTGGATCAGGGATTCTAAACCAAACCCCCTGACACAAAGTGGGTTTCAACCATTATTCTATAAAGCTTCCGTATATAGAGAGCTTATGTTTATCAGAGGTGAGTCCAAGGCTACACAGTGAATTGAGCACAGTTCGTTTTTATCTTGGGTGAGGAAAGAAAACATAAAGACTGAGATGCAATTGTCAGAGAAAATTAAAGATAATCTCCATTTACCAACACAAGTCAGCTAAATAGGCATATCTTGGTTATAGGAAATATCTTTTTTTGGCTTCCATACTGAAGAATGCTGGGGTAAGATGACATGAGCGCTGGGATTTTTCTTTGAAATACTTTACCATACAAAAAGGTAGGGTAATGGGACGGGCTTCCCTGGTGGCGCAGTGGTTGCGAGTCCGCCTGCCAATGCAGGGGACACGGGTTTGTGCCCCGGTCCGGGAAGATCCCACATGCCGTGGAGCGGCCGGGCTCGTGAGCCATGGCTGCTGAGCCTGCGCTCCGCAACGGGAGGAGCCACAGCGGTGAGAGGCCCGCGTACCGTAAAAAAAAAAAAAAAAAAGGTAGGGTAGGGACTTCCCTGGTGGCACAGTGGTTAAGAATCCACCTGCCAATGTAGGAGACATGGGTTTGATCCCTGTTCCGGGAAGATCCCACAGGCTGCGGAGCAACTAAGACCGTGCGCCACAACTACTGAGGCTGTGCTCTAGAGCCCGTGAGCCACAACTACTGAGCCCAAGGGCCACAACTACTGAAACCCGTGCGCCTAGAGCCCGTGCTCTGCAACAAGAGAAGCCACCGCAACGAGAAGCCTGCACACCGCAATGAAGAGTAGCCCCTGCTCGCTGTAACTAGAGAAAGCCCGTACACAGCAACAAAGACCCAACGCAGCCAAAAATCAATTAAAAAATAAAAAATAAAGCACTATCAGCTGATGCATAAAACAGTAATTGTTGGCTTTAATTATATGCATTAACTGATAAAAATTTTTTTTTAAAAAAGGTAGGGTAGGTGTTGGGGGATGAAGTAAGTGCAGTAAAAATCTTAACCGCTGAATCTGAATGACAGGTATATGGGATGTTTTATACTATTATCTCTTGTGCTGTATGTGTTCAGAAAGTCTCATAGTAAAAATTTTTTTTACAGAAGAGAGAGAATCACCCTAATGAAGGAGACATACAAACTTACCCCGTTATCTGACCCTCTCATACCTTTCAGGTTGCTGAGAATGTCATTGGCTTCTTGTAAGGTATTTCGTCCCTTTTTAGCAGCTTCTTCCGCAAGAGCCTTGGCAGCATCCGCTCGGGCTAGGAGTTGGTCGGCAGTCTGCAAACACGTGGCAGATAAGAGGACAAACCCTCCAAGGTAAAGCCCTTCTCTCTCCTAACAGACAAGCCACCACCCTGACACTGGCCGGTATACAGCAGGTTAGGCCTGGGCATCAGGGTAAGGCCCTCCTCTGAATACTCTTTCATGTGTTTTGTTGCTTCCGCAATTGCGGTAACATCACAGACACAGCCTACAGTCAGGCAGTTTCAATTTTTGCCTCGAGAAACGAAGCAACTTGCAAAGCAAACCAACCTGCTGTTCGGTCTTTCCTTTTTCCAGAAGGTTCTTTACTTCAAATTCCTTCCCTCTCATGTCCTGTCTGAGGTCCTCATAATCTTTTAACTTCTGGTCAATCAGACGATCCAGATCCTCAGCTTCCTTCTTTATTTTATTTGCCTCATTCTATGAGAAGCAAGTAAGATCATTATATTTTAGGCAAAACAACTAAACTGACGAAAAGGTGGGCTTAGTAATTCTATACTTAGGGGACATTTTTTAAAGAATAGCACAGGTCAAGATTTTATGGACCTTTTTAAAAAACTGAGGTATACTTACACATAGTGAAATGCACAGCACTTAGTGTGATGAGTTTTGACAAATATATTCACCTGTGTAACCAACATCCAATCAAGATACAGAATATTTCCACCCAGGAAATTCCCTTGTATCTCTTTCCAGTCAATTTCCACACCCACCTTTCCAACAATGCAGCTGCCACTGGTCTGGTTTTTATCATCATAGATTAGTTTTGCCTATTGTCAAATTCCACATATATGGAATCATACAGTATGTACACGTCTGAGGAGACCTAAAACTTTATGGTAAAAACGAAGTCAACACCTCAGATGTAAAAAGTGAAACTTAATAAACTGCAAGTTTAATGTAAAAAATACACCACTTATATAGAACTTGGTATGAGGATTCATGATTAGAGTACAGATGAAATAAAACACTACCAATCCCTAAATATTTTACCTGCCCCAAAGCATCCTGATATAGTTCTTTCATTTAAACCATTCTTTTATTTCTCTCTTGTTCAAAACCAGGGTAACGACCTAGGTGTAGTCTGTTTTAATTAATCCAAATATATTATAATTTGGATTCATATCCAAGATTTAGGAGTGATTATTCCTATCACTAAAGGAGTCTTTGCTATTTAATGTTTATAACCACAGGATTTCTTTTTACCTCAATAAGTTCTATTAACATATCTAAACTAGAACTCAACTTTACCAGTGAGCTGTTGGGAGGACAGAGGAGGTAGGTACTGATGACAGCTGCAGGGCAGTCAGAAGAGCTCTTACCCAGACTGAGGGGGTACGTGGCTGTGTGTTTGGTGGGAAGAGGGTAGGAGCTGTGAATGGGGGACGGCAGTGACAACCAAAGCCTGTCCATGCAGGCTGTCAGCGCCATACCTCCATGGCTTCTGAGTCCACAGGAGTCAGCTGGGCAACACTGGCATAGATCTCCACAGCTTTCTCACCAGCCCTCTTGGCCTCCTCATGGACTCGGGCAGCTTGCTTCTCTAGATCCTGTGAGATGTTCTTCGCTTGTTCATACCTAAGGAACAAAAGATGTGATGTGATGAAAACCCTAGTTGCTTTTAGCATCTTAATGTTCACCAGATTCATTCCAGTTTAAATCACCGTGATAGTATTTCCAAAACCTCAAAGAAATGTTATATTTAAATGCTATTATTTAATACCAACATAGCTTAAATTTAGATTTCATCTCATCACTTCTATTTAAGGCATATGGTTTACCATATGCTTTCTTGTTTCAGACACCTGTTAAATATTTGTAGCTCAAATATATTTTCTCTGCTTACTCTATGATATTTTTTCTCTTCTCCTTTATGCAGAATTTTAAGTATCATGGCTAGTCGTTACCATTCTCTGCTGACACAGTAACTGGATCAAATAAAATCTCTGTGGCTCTACATCCCCTGCTCTAATTACTGCATCATTTCAAAAGCATGATTAACAAAAGAAATCTTACTGCATGAATACATGGCCTGAATTCACCAGCATTTAATTTTTCCTTGAACTGGTGTTACTTACAAGAACAACTGAAGGGCTATAAACCACTTTTAAATTACACTCACTTTCTATTAAGCTCTTCAATCTCAAATGCTGTTTGGTTTTCTCCTGCCAGTGTCCTCAAAAGCAGATTATATGCCTCAGTTGATGTATCATTGGCTGCCTTTGCCACTCGTACAATGTCATCAGCTTCTTGTTTATGGCTGTATAACATAAGAGGAAAAACAAGCCATGAAACACAACCGTCTAAAAGGGAAAGAAGTAGAATTTAGGTAATGCTTACCTTATTAATATACATAAACTAATGTGGGCAGAGTTCCACAAATATTGAAAAAATCTTATAAATTTGGAATTTTGTCATCATTTCAGAGGGGCTGAGTTTATAAATAGCGTTCTGTAATCTGAGAAAATGATATTTCCCAAGGATATTAATGATATAAAATGTATAGGGGCAAATGCTTATATTTCTTAAAAATTACTTTTAAATATAATTATTAAGGGTATTTATGTATGAAACTGTGGATACCAGTAAGAACTCATTTCTCTAGTCATAAACACAAATCCCAGACCTCATCTTTAATTGCTACTCTGGTTCTGTTACTGCATAGTCTTGAAACAACTTTGACTATTCAGATTTCTCACATGCAACCTAGTTACTGGCCAGGAAGAGCAACTCAACAAGGAACATGTCAACAGGGACTCCAGACAAATAACGCATTTTAGCTGGGTAAATGCTAAGGTTTTTTCAACTCTAAAATTTCATATTACATTGTCACACTGCAATACATGGCCATTCTTTTTGATATGATAAACTTTCCTTCAAAATTCATGCATGAAGTACACCACAATTAATTTCCAAGACCTAATTTTCTCGGGAGTTTTCTATAATGTTTTCAGCTGTCTTCTTTTAATCAGAAAATTCAGCTCTGAAACCATGAATGTTCTATGAGCTAAATGACAACAGTTCACACACATTTACAAAGGACAGAAAGAGAGCACATATGGTAAAGCAAGAAGCCAATGTAACTGCTCAGACATTGAGGCTAAAATTCTAACATCAGGCTTAGTTAAGCACCCTGTACCTATGAGGTCTACTAGCTGTTCTGCAATGCATTCGATAAACATTTATTGAGTACCTACTATATGCCAGACATTGTTTTAAGCATTGGGACTTCAACAGTGAATAAAGCACACAAAAACACCTGCCCTCACAGAGCCTACATTTTAGCAATTTTATTTTTTAAAAAATGTTTTCACTTGATGCCCTCTACAATTCAGTCTTAAGAAATTACCTTACATTTAATCAGGAATGAAATGGTCTGTTTCTGATTTTCACATGTACTATGGGTTAGTAAATGTTCTCTACTGAAACTTGAAAATTAAACATTTTTGTTGAAAATTAAAAAATTTTATAAATTCTATCGAGCTTAATTATCTATTAACTTTAAGGTTTCAAAATTAAAAATCTAAAAAATGTTACGGTTTTCCTTAGATGTGCAAATATAATTTCCCTCCAAACCATCATATTCTAATATTCAAAGTAAATATTCTAATTTCAAAGTAAAGGGAAGCAAAGAGTACATGTAGCTAATCGCATTTCAGAAACGAGAGCAAACTTTTTGCAAAAGTGCGTTACATGGGAAGTGTGTGTGGGGAGAGAATGAAACAAAGTGTGCACACCGCGATGAAAGCCGTAACTTAACCATTAAAGAGGGAGCTGGAGGTTACCGTTCAGCAAGCTTTCGTGCCTCATCCGCCAAAAGAGTCATGTTGTTTGGGTCCCCTGTAGATTCTGGCTGAGTGATTGACTAGAGAGGAAATAAACAAAGCACCAATCTCAAAGGAATGAATTATTTAAATTTAATAAAGCAAGTGTCAAAACTAAATTTTCACTAGTGTCATTTCGAGAAAGAACATCTCTTCTTAATTTCAGAGATCTTCAGGTAACATCAGCATCCTTGATTGTGGATTATTATTTCTATTTTCAGCAGAGAATAAAGGAAGCTTAGGGACTTCCCTGGTGGCTCAGTGGTTAAGATTCCATGCTCCCAATGCAGGGGACCTGGGTGCGATCCCTGGTTAGGGAACTAGATCCTGCATGCTGCCACTAGGAGCCCACACGCTGTAACTAAAAGATCCCGCGTGCGGCAGCGAAGATCCTGCCTGCTGCAACTAAGACCTGGCACAGCCATAAATAAATAAATATTAAAAAAAAAAAAAAAAGGAAGATTAAATTGCCTAGTGCCATAGAAGGAACAAAACTAGAGAAAAGACCCAGATGTCCTCTGGTTTTAATCCAGTTTGTGATAACTATTTCATGGCAACTGTGAGCAATGTGGCTTTCTTGCTCCATGTTTGAAGACAAATAAAAAGATACAAGGAGTCAATTTAGCTGAAGAAGCATTCCACTACCAGTAAAAGCCAAGGGACTCCCTCAGCCCCACCTCAGACCTTCCCAGTCACTCACCACATTGGCAATGGCAACTTTTGCTTTCTCAAGTTCTCTGGATGCGATTTCAATCAACTGCTCTGTGCTTTCTACCCGGGCACATGCTTGTTCAGCCAAGTTTCCAGTCTCTTCAATGGTATTCCGGATATTCTGTAATCGGCTAATTTGGCTGAATAAGGTGTTATTCACTCTCTGGAGGCGATCCATCAAATTTTGGTCTACATCTGCAATCACAGTGCAGAAGGAAGTCCATAAATTATCTGAAGCGGGTTGGGGGGGCGGAACACATATCATCTCACATGAAATCTGAGGCGCTGCTTATCCTTACTCTTCCAAACATAGCATCTTTCTGACAAGTTTCCCTAAGTCCACTGGCAGAGCTGGTCAGTCTTCACTGTGCCCGGCAGTAGCACCACTGTTACATTCATCTACGGTCTCCAAGTGGGTTAACTGGAGATTAACACACTGTCTCTCTCCCACTTGACTATGAGTCCCTCATTCTTACTCAACACTGTATCCCCAGTATCACACAGTGATTGGCAAAGAGAAGACACTCAAAAAATGTCTGCTGAAGGAAAGATTTTGATATTCTAGCACATGCAAGATTGAATCATAAAAATACAATGTTGTTAAAAGTACTACCAGCCCTGAGAGCTGGACATTTTTCTAAACTAGGAAAAAACTCGGTTCAAAACTGATGTTGAGGGACTTCCCTGGTGGCGCAGTGGTTAAGAATCTGCCTGCTAAGGCAGGGAACACGGGTTCGAGCACTGGTCCAGGAAGATCCCACATGCCACGGACTAAGCCCGTGCGCCACAACTACTGAACCTGCGCTCTAGAGTCCGTGAGCCACAACTACTGAGCCCACATGCCACAACTACTGAAGCCCGCGTGCCTAGAGCCCGTGCTCCACAACAAGAGAAGCCACTGCAATGAGAAGCCCGTGCACGGCAACAAAGAGTAGCCCCTGCTCGCCGCAACCAGAGAAAGCCCATGCGAAGCAGCGAAGACCCGACACAGCCAAAAATAAATAAATAACATAAATAATAAGAATTCTTTCTGGAAAAAAAAACCTGATGTTGAAATATGGCATGTTAAAATTATTTTGTATTTTAAACTAAATAGACTCTTGCTGCCACCTCCCACTGCCTGGCACATCCATGTAATTTCTTTCAAATTGATCTCTGCTTTTGAAAAGTTCTTCAAATTGTTCTCTATTAATTATGCACATTCAATTTAAACCTCATACCTGTGTCCTAATCAATCAATCAATATAAGCCCATGCAGACATAATTCTGATGTTATTACAATTCTCACATGTCATGAAGTTATATTATAATATACAGGAACCATTAAGTCAATCCTATTCAAAACTGACCAGTTCTTATTTCTGCATGGTGTTAGTGCTGGCATCTAAATTTTCCAAGGAATGTAAAAGAGATGAGAAGTCAAAGTTAAGATCAACAAAGATGAATACAGGTTTGGAAAAATAGCAACTTACAAGCAGGGCCACCCAATCAATACACATGCAAAGCTGGTGGCCTGCAAAACATCTCATCCAACTATACAAAACGGCCCTGCGCGGATGATTACTTAAAACAATTCTTTGATAATCCAAAGATTTTTAAGAAAATGCAAAATATAAAAACAAGCTGAAATCATAGAAAATCATTCAGATTTAGGAAGCGTAAGCATTGGCTTCATTGGCTAATGAAGTTATAGAAGCCCCTTCCCTTTAGAACTTCAAAAAGGTAACAGATACCGATCTCTCTGGCCAGTTCTTTACAGAAACAATAGTATCCCAAAAAGGGAACAAATAACCTAAGTGGATCACTTCAAAGCCCTCTAATTCCAAGTGTCCAATTTGCAAGACCTAATTGCACCACATAATCTCCCTTCAAACTGCAGAATAAACACAAGTTTAACTACAAATGAACACTTAGGGAGAGTCTGAAAGGGTAAATCATTTTGAAGATATTTTTATTCTTGGCTAGTTTGAACCTAAGTAGGAAAGGTCAGCCAGGAACTCCATGAATCAGGATTTAGTGGGAGTGGATTTTAACTCCAGCCTCACTGTGGTGTGCCCAAAGCTACCAGAAGCAGCCCGTTATGCTCCCTACCTTGCAGGTGGCTCAAGAGAAGGTATGGTGGCCATGGCTCCTATCAGAGCTTCTGTCCCACAGAATCACCGGCTTGGGCAGAGGAAAGTACATAGCCATTTTGGCCCAAAAGAGCCAGATGTAACTGGGGCTGCACCAAGGTGTGGAGCCTGGATGAGTGGCAGTGCTGGCTGACCTCCCCTTTCTGCCCCGTGACCATGCCCATGTGCTGGTGCTGCTGGCACCAGAGCTGCCTGCCACACCCCACCTCTCAGGCTGACTGACTGGCACCTAAGAATGATCACCCCACGTTCAGTTCTTCAACGGATATGGCAGGACAGATGCGAATTTGCTGTTACAAGAGAATACATTAATGAAAAAAAACCTGTGTCCAAATTTGAAAATGAACAGCCTAAAAAAACCACCATTGTTTATACAGAACAGGAAACATATAAATTCTTCTTCATCTATGTTTGAGACTTAAAATGTAACAACTGAAACAAAACACATAAGTTTTTGACCTCTCATTTTATTTTTCCATTTCTAAAAACTTACCTCCTAGAACAATTTTTGGACTGTCCTAATAAAAATTAAACAAACTGGCCCAAACCAGATACATCCAATTTCTTCCTTTTCTACTTCAGTAATTTTATAAAATCTTAGGGACATTTACAACAAGAAATAAACAATATATTTAGCTTTTGTTGACCTGTACTCTGACAAGAGGACTTCTCTAACTCCAGATGGAAACATCATCAATAGGGAAGTTGATCACTGTGGTCCCAGGTGTATCAACGTTAAAGCACAGTTACTATGAGTATCTGATGAGCATATGTGTCTCAGTGATGGAAAACTCCAAAACAAAGTGACTTCAGCCCAGTGGTGAGCACCTTGATAGAAGGATTCATAAAATGCTTGGGTTTTAACATCTAACAGTTTTTGATGTGTTGGGAGAACTATTTCTGCTTAGTGTATCTTAAAAAAACATTGACAGGTTCTTTTCTACATGTTTAAAAAATAAAATAATTCATATTCTAAACAGAGTTTAAAAATTGATGGGCTTCCCTGGTGGCGCAGTGGTTGAGAGTCCGCCTGCCGATGCAGGGGACATGGGATCGTGCCCGGGATCGGGAAGATCCCACGTGCCGCGGAGCGGCTGGGCCCGTGAGCCATGGCCGCTGAGCCTGTGCGTTCGGAGCCTGTGCTCCGCAACGGAAGAGGCCACAACAGTGAGAGGCCTGCGTACCGCAAAAAAAAAAATTGATTAAGAATTTTATAAAACGCTACTACTTAACCTTGCATTAGGAGCTACATCAAAAGACGGACCATCTTATAGAAATTACCCACTTGTTTAATTGTGTGTACCTTTGACATCCTGGGCCTCACGAAGGAGATCAGTCACCTCTCTCTCTGCTTCCTTTAGTCTATCCTCAAAGGCTTGATCCGTCACCATCTCATCCCCAGTTCCAAGGTTTGCAATGAGATTCTCTAATTCCTGGAGTTTTGCTCGATGATCGGCAACCTAAGCATAATGGAGGAAGAAAAGGGAAAGGTACGGTGTACAGACATTCCTGAAGAACTGGACTGTACTTCCTGTAGGAACAATAATCAAAGTGGGTACTCCAGAACAGAGGTGCCCAACCCCCAGGCTGTAGACCGGCAGCAGTCCACGGCCGCTCGGAACCGGGCCACACAGCAAGAGGCGAGTAGCAGGCGAGCGAGCAAAGCTTCATCTGCTGCCCCGCATCGCCCTCCACGGCCCGCATTACCGCCTGCACCATCACCGCCCCCCACACACCCTGTCCACGGAAAAACTGTCTCCCACGAAACCGGTCCCTGGTGCCAAAACGGTTGGGGACCACTGCTCTATAAATACGAAGGTCTATACACTCCGTGTATGTATACTTTTAAGTAGATAACATGGGTAGTTTTTCCTCATTTCTCTGGCTTCAAAAGAAAATCCGGTTGATTCCTTTGACGTTAAACTCTACATGCTGATGATTCTCCAGTTCCGACCTCTCCCTTGTGTTTGAGATTACCTATCTGATACCCCCACTTGGCTCTCTGATAGGTATTCTCAACCTAATACCCAAAATTCTACCCTTGATTCTTTCTCTTAAATATGTATTCTCTGAGTCATCGCCATCTCAGTCAGTAATGCCTACAACTACCTTAAGCAAAAAACCCAAGATCCATCCTTGATTCTTCTCTTTCCCTAACTTTACCCTCTCTCATACCCTGCCCTGCCGAACACACATATAATATTTATCCAATTCAATCTAGGCTTCCCCTTTTGCCCCACACCTAACCATCAATCTTCACACAGCAGAGTGCTGTTCTTAAAATATAAACTGGATTTCCCAGCTTAAAACTCATTAGTGCATTCCCACTGGATTTGGAATAAAATCTGAATTCCTTACTCTGGTCAACATGGTGCAACGTAAGCTGTCTCTACCAACCTTTCCAGTCTTATCACAAACTACTCCCTCCTCACTCAGCAGGCTCCAGACACCCTCCAGCTTTGAGGCCTTTGTACCCCACGTTCCCTCTGCCTGGAACAGCCTACCCACCACTTCTCCTTCGGATTACTCTTTCTTATCCTTAAGATCGCACCTTAAGTGAGTTTCCACAGACGCTCTATATAAAGTAGTTCTCCCCAGTTATTCTGTTTGTATTCTTTCTTGCACTTATCTCAGTTAGTATTTCTTTAATTTTTATTATTTGTCTCCCAACTGGAACTTGAGTCTTTGAGAACAGGGACTGTGTCTATTTTGTTCACCATTTTTTCTCTAGAGCTTAGAGCATAGGAAGTGCCCATTCAACGTCTGCTGAATGAATGAACGCATGCACTGTTGACAGCTGACCTTATCCTTTACCAGCCGGTAACAAGCTGGACATTCCTGGCAGCCAGGCCAAGACCGATTGTAGAAATAGTTCTCTTCACACTGGTCACAGCGATTCCCCACAAAGCCTTCTTTGCATTCACAGAGACCATCATCTTTGCACTGGAGGGAAAGAGACCCCTCAGGATGACAGTCACAGGCTGCAGAATAAAGGGAAAAGGGTATATAATAAGGAAAAAAAGGAAGAGTGTGTCTTCTTTTAACTCACATTGATATCAATAAGCCAACTGCATTATCATTATAATTAGATGCTTTGTGAAAAACAGGCTGATTTAGGAGAATTTAAATGGTTAAGCCTGCTTAGCAGAGAAGCCAGACATTTTTAAAACAAGAGTAAATTTTAGAGTGAGCATCTTTTGGAGGGGGCACATTTCATGTGACTGAATAATTATAGAAATTATTCTATTATAGAAAGTGCCCTTTTTGCGCACTGCGAGAATTTATCTCTACCTTCATCTCTCCACTGTTTTTCTCTCACTAAGGAACTAGAAAACCCAAATGCTAATGCTTATTTTCCATTATTTTATAGTTTGTTTACTCATTTTGTTCTCTGGACGGAGTCAATGACTTATGCTACATTCCACAGGAGAAATGAAGGAATTCAGAAAGCAAAAACCCAAACTGTTCCGCGGCCTAATTCCAAGCAAGTGTTTATGCCAAGGAGCAGCAGATGTGGACATGTAACCGCACCAAAAGGGCCCCAAGGGTGGGAAGCAACTGAGCCAGTAAGTCAACAAACACGTTTGAGCAGAATCCCTCACTGTTTCATTTTCTGCGCTAAGGTGATCATTATTAAAAAGTTTCATTAAGCACGGGATAGGCTCGGTAACCAAAGGGTGATCATCTGGAAAAATTAAAGACTAGAAAAAGGAAGAATCAGAAACACCGTAAAAAAAAAAAAAAAAAAGACATAAATAGGGTGGTTGCAAAGAAACTAGAGAGGCTTTCGGTCCTCGGAGTTTTAAAAAACGGATAATATTTCTTGAATAAAGCATCTGTGATGAGCTGGGCACAGCCCTGACTGTGAGCCGTGTGGCTACACTGAGGCTGTCAAAGTCCCTTCTGGACTAACAGTTCTAACCGGAATGAGACGAGACTTGGCCACCAACGCCCCTTACGTTTACAGCCTTCAGGTCCAAACCCAAAGTGGTTGACCTCGCAGCGCTCGCAGTGCTGACCGGTGATGCCAGGCTGGCACTCACACTGGCCAGTGTGGATGTCACACTGTCCATTGGTGGAACCCAAAGCATGGCAGTCACACCTGAAAATGAACACATGACATTTCTCAGGTAAGTACAACAGACTTTAAGCAAACCTTTCCTTTTTGTTCCTTTCAGCATAGGACTGATGTAATTTGTATTAGAAAACAGAATGTTAAGGGCTATTATGACAGACGTTAAGGGTTATTAAAACCTGAGGTTCAAGTAATTTTCATGAGTTCTATTCAGAACTTCTCTTTCTAGCCTAACCCACACAAATACTTTTATTTCACTACTAAAACTACTACCCATGGCTCTCCAATCTGGCACCACATGGGCGCTGAATAGGAGGTTTGAAAACAGGAATTCCCAGGCAACTGCAACCCTTGAAGGTCTGATTCTAAGCATCTCAGAAAGGACCATATAATTCGTATTGTTAAAAAAATGTTGCTCAGGTGACACTGACACAGCTGGGGCCACTGCATTCCACTCTTTTCTCTCATTACTTAATTACAACTCTCCAGTATTGCCTCGAAAGGGTGCCTTGCCTATTTTAGGCACTCAAATAATTCCTGAACAAAGCCAAGCCAACTATGAACCATAACTTATAAAAATTCATCTCTGACAATAAAAAAGCAAAGGTCACTTGAACCAAAGGCAGCCGCCATCTTACCTGTCACAGCCCTGCCCGCTCTGCAGGTTGTAGAATCCAGGGTCACAAGCTCCACAGTCCCGGCCGGTCACGTGAGGCAGACACTCACACTGCCCGGTCACAGGGTTACAGCTGCTCTGCTGCTTCACGGTCCCGTAGGGGTCGCAGTCGCAGGCTAAGGCAGGAAGACAGAGACAGCAAGAGATGCAGATCATCTGAGAGAAATACTAAAGTATAAACAACACAAATAGATTCTTTAGATTTGAGTTATCCAGTACAGTAGCCACTGGTCATCGGTGGCTACTGAGTACTTGAAATGTGGCTGGTCTGAATTGAGATGTGCTGTCACTGTGAAACACACACTGGACTTCGGAGACTTGGTGTGGAAAAAAACATACATCGCAAACATTTTTTACTGATTACTTGTTGAGATGATAATACATTAGATAGGTTAGGTTAAATAAAATATAGTGTTAAAATTAATTTCACCCGTTTCTCTTTACTGTACTGTGTCTACTAGAGAAATTTAAATTACATAAGTGGTTTGCACTATATTTCTATCGAACAATGCTGCATTCGACCCAACAACTGTAAATATTTAAAGAGACCGTGCAATGATTCTCAGAACGCATGAATATAACTGTGACAGAATCTGGCCGATGGCCGATTACCTTTGCATTTGTCTGCTGGATTGGGAGCCAGGGGATTTCCAAAAAATCCATCCTTGCACCGGTCACAGTAGAAGCCAGCTGTGTTATAGATGCACTTCAGGCATTCTCCCGTCAAGCGATTGCAATTTCCAACTGCATTGGGATCGATGTTGTCATTGCACTGGCACAGGCGACAAAGCCTCACAGGGCCGTTTCTACCCAGAGGGTCTCCAAAGTAGCCGTCATCACAGAGCTCACATCTTTTACCTGTGCATGAGATAATCTGATGTTATAAAAGAAAAGGCCTTAGGTGTTTCTAGTGCTACTGGTTACAAACAGTCTGGAGTAAACATCAGATGCAAGGCAACATGGGGCAGTGGACATGGCACCAGCCTAGGAGAGCAGAGGACCTGGGCTGCAGTCCTGGCATGGTGAGTGACCTTGGACACATCTCCATTTCCTTATTAGAAAGATAGCACCTGTTTTGCCTCCTTTGCTTCAGTTGTTTTGAGGATTAACTGAAATCATGCACTAGGAGTGCTTTGTAAATGAGTCCAGCTCAGGTTTATTAACCTTTCCAGTCCCAAGGGCTGATACATTCATCTATGTTTGTTTTTTCCGATAATACTGAGAAAAATGAAAGATGACTCTTGATACCATACATTTCTTATACCACAGGGTGGGCAGGATCATTCTCTTAAAAAATAAACGGCATGTGCTAATCCTTGTTTGAGCAGTGTCAGCTGGCACAGGAGAGAATTTGGAGATCATCACTTGCCACTCGCTTCTATTACAACTAAGGGAACAGCCAGGTTGAGAAACTTGCCCACAACCAAACAGCTGATAGTAAAAGAGACAGAGGTAGAATTCAGGGCTCTTTCCACTGTATTAAACTCACTGCTCCTCATCCTTCTTCTTCCACTTCCCCACTATTATTAGCTCAAGTTGTGTTCTTGGTATCTTTGTAGCCAACTGGGCCTGAATTACCTAAACTTTTTGGAGAAACAGAGGTTTCTTCATTTACTCATCCCACAAATACTAACTGAGTGTCTATAGACACTGCTCTAGGTTATCAGGGTGATGTGGTGAACAGGGTGGATGAGGTCTCTGCTCTCACAAAGCTTATGCAGCAACTGAGGGAGACCAGTTCACAGACATATAAATAAACAAGATCACTTCAGAGAGCGACACACATAAAAAAGTTAAACAAAACAGAAACCGTGACAGAGAGACAGGGTGAGGGCGACTTTATATTGGGTGGTTAGAGAAAAGCCTCTGTAAGAGGAGACATTTGGGATGACAATGGAAAGACACAAGAAACAAACCATGATAATATCCAAGAGAAGAATGTTCCAGAAAAGCAATATGAGCTTGTGGAAGCAGTAAGAGACAACCATGTAGGTCACAGTAAGGAAAATGGGTTTAAAGTACAGTGAGATGCTATTAGGGTTTTTTTTAAGTGATGAGATCTGATTTACATTTTAAAAGTATTATTCTGGCTGCTCTATGGAGAATGGGATGTAGGAGAGCAGAGTGAAGCATAGAGACAAATTAGGAGGCTATTTTAGGTGAGAGATGACAGCGGAGTAGACCAGGGTGGTGGTGGTGAAAGTGGTAAAGAGTGCTCAGAGTTGAGAACCAGCAACACCTGCTGACTGATTGCTCCTAGGAAATGAGAGACAGAAGAATCAAGGACAAGCCTCGGATTTTTAGCTTAAGCAACTAGGTAGATGGTAGTGTTTTTACTGAGATGAACAAGACTGGGGAAGGAACAGGTTAGGGTTGGAGAAAATCAAAGATCTAGCTTGAATTTGCTTAAATTTGACATTCCTTTAGCCATCTGATTCAAGATCACACCAGAAAATATTTGGCACATTCAAACTAGTGAGACTTGAGGAGAGACATTCACAGAAAAACAGACAGGATGAAAAGGCAGAGGGCTAGGTACCAGATGAAGGAACAAGATAAAACCCCAGAAAAACAATAAATGAAATGGAGATAGGCAACCTTCCAGAAAAAGAATTCAGAATAATGATAGTGAAGATGATCCAGGACCTCGGAAAAAGAATGGAGGCAAAGATTGAGAAGGTGCAAGAAATGTTTAACAAAAATCTAGAATTAAAGAACAAACAAATAGAGATGAACAATAACTGAAATGAAAAATACACTAGAAGGAATCAATAGCAGAATAACTGAGGCAGAAGAACGGGTAAGTGACCTGGAACACAGAATGGTGGAATTCACTGCTGCGGAACAGAATAAAGAAAAAAGAATGAAAAGAAATGAAGATGAAGACAACATAAGAGACCTCTGGGACAACATTAAACACAACAACATTCGCATTATAGAGGTCCTAGAAGGAGAAGAGAGAGAGAAAGGACCTGAGAAAATATTTGAAGAGATTATAGTCATAAACTTCCCTAACATGGGAAAGGAAATAGCCACCCAAGGCCAGGAAGCACAGAGAGTCCCATACAGGATAAACCAAAGGAGAAACACGCCGAGAAACACAGTAATCAAATTGGCAAAAATTAAAGACAAAGAAAAATTATTGAAAGCAGCAAGGGAAAAACAACAAATACCATACAAGGGAACTCCCATAAGGTTAACAGCTGATTTCTCAGCAGAAACTCTACAGGCCAGAAGGGAGTGGCATGATATACATAAAAGTGATGAAAGGGAAGAACCTACAACCAAGATTACTGTACCGGGCAAGGATCTCATTCAGATTCGATGGAGAAATCAAAAGCTTTACAAACAAGCAAAAGCTAAGAGGATTCAGAACCACCAAACCAGCTCTACAACAAATGCTACAGGAAGTGCTCTAAGTGGGAAACACAAGAGAAGAAAAGGACCTACAAAAACAAACCCCCCAAAATTAAGAAAACAGTAATAGGAACATACATATTGATAATTACCTTAAATGTGAATGGATTAAATGTTCCAACCAAAAGACACAGGCTCGCTGAACGGATACAAAAGCAAGACCCATCTATATGCTGTCTACAAGAGACCCACTTCAGACCTAGGGACATATACAGAATGAAAGTGAGGGGATGGAAAAAGATATTCCATGCAAATGGAAATCAAAAGAAAGCTGGAATAGCAATACTCATATCAGATAAAATAGACTTTAAAATAAAGAATGTTACAAGAGACAAGGAAGGACACTACGTAATGATCAAGGGATCAATCCAAGAAGATATAACAATTATAAATATATATGCACCCAACATAGGAGCACCTCAATACATAAGGCAAGTGCTAACAGCTCTAAAAGAGAAAATCGACAGTAACACAATAATAGTGGGGGACCTTAACACCTCACTTATACCAATGGACAGATCATCCAAACAGAAAATAAGGAAACACAAGCTTTAAATGACACAACAGACCAGACAGATTTACTTGATATTTAGAGGACATTCCATCCAAAAACAGCAGATTACACTTTCTTCTCAAGTGTGCACGGAACATTCTCCAGGACAGATCACATCTTGGGTCACAAATCAAGCCTCAGTAAATTTAAGAAAATTGAAATCATATCAAGCATCTTTTTTGACCACAATGCTATGAGATTAGAAATGAATTACAGGGGAAAAAAAAGTAAAAAACACAAACACATGGAGGCTAACAATACTTTACTAAATAACCAAGAGATCACTAAAGAAATCAAAGAGGAAATCAAAAAATACCTAGAGACAAATGACAATGAAAACACGACAATCCAAAACCTATGGGATGCAGCAAAGGCAGTTCTAAGAGGGAAGTTTATAGCTATACAAGCCTACCTCAAGAAACAAGAAAAATCTCAAATAAACAATCTAACCTTACACCTAAAGGAACTAGAGAAAGAAGAACAAACAAAACCCAAAGTTAGCAGAAGGAAAGAAATCATAAAGATCAGAGCAGAAATAAATGAAATAGAAACAAAGAACACAAGAGCAAAGATCAATAAAACTAAAAGCTGGTTCTTTGAGAAGATAAACAAAATTGATAAACCTTTAGCCAGACTCATCAAGAAAAAAAGGGAGAGGACTCAAATCAATAAAATGAAAAAGGAGAAGTTACAACAGACACTGCAGAAATACAAAGCATCCTAAGAGACTACTTCAAGCAACTCTATGCCAATAAAATGGACAACCTGGAAGAAATGGACAAATTCTTAGAAAGGTATAACCTTCCAAGACTGAACCAGGAAGAAACAGAAAATAAGGACAGACCAATCACAAGTAATGAAATTGAAACTGTGATTAAAAATCTCCCAACAAACAAAAGCCCAGGACCAGATGGCTTCAAAGGTGAATTCTATCAAACATTTAGAGAAGAGCTAACATGCATCCTTCTCAAACTCTTCAAAAAATTGAAGAGGAAGGAACACTCCCAAACTCATTCTATGAGGCCACCATCACCCTGATACCAAAACCAGACAAAGATACTACAAAACAAGAAAATTACAGACCAATATCACTGATGAATATAGATGCAAAAATCCTGAACAAAATACTAGCAAACAGAATCCAACAATACATTAAAAGGATCATATACCATGATCAAGTGGGATTTATCCCAGAGGTGCAAGGATTCTTCAGTATATGCAAATCAATCAATGTGATACACCATATTAACAAATTGAAGAATAAAAACTCTATGATCATCTCAACAGATGCAGAAAAAGCTTTTGACAAAATTCAACACCCATTTATGATAAAAACTCTCCAGAACGTGGGCACAGAGGGAACCTACTTCAACATAATAAAGGCCATATATGACAAACCCACAGCAAAAATCATTCTCAATGGTGAAAAACTGAAAGCATTTCCTCTAAGATCAGGAACAAGACAAGGATGTTCACTCTCACCACTATTATTCAACATAATATTGGAAGTCCTAGCCACGGTAATCAGAGAAGAAAAAGAAATAAAAGGAATCCAAATTGGAAAAGAAGAAGTAAAACTGTCACTGTCTGCAGATGACATGATACTATACATAGAGAATCCTAAAGATGCCACCAGAAAACCACTAGAGCTAATCTATGAATTTGGTAAAGTTGCAGGATACAAAATTAACGCTCAGAAATTGCTTGAATTCCTATACACTAATGATGAAAAATCTGAAAGAGAAATTCAGAAAACACTCCCATTTACCATTGCAACGAAAAGAATAAAATACCTAGGAATAAACCTACCTAGGGAGACAAAAGACCTGTATGCAGAAAACTATAAGACACTGATGAAAGAAATTAAACATGATACCAACAGATGGAGAGATATATACCATGCTCTTGGACTGGAAAAATCAATATTGTGAAAATGACTATACTACCCAAAGCAATCTACAGATTCAATGCAATCCCTATCAAATTACCAATGTCATTTTTTACAGAACAAAAAATCTTAAAATTTGTATGGAGACACAAAAGACCCTGAATAGCCAAAGCGGTCTTGAGGGAAAAAAACAGAGCTGGAGGAATCAGGCTCCCTGACTTCAGACTATACTACAAAGCTCCAGTAATCAAGACAATATGGTACTGGCACAAAAACAGAAATATAGATCAATGGAACAGGATAGAAAGCCCAGAGATACACCCACGCATCTATGGTCAACTAATCTATGACAAGGGAGGCAAGGATATACAGTGGAGAAAAGACAGTCTCTTCAATAAGTGGTGCTGGGAAAACCAGACAGCTACATGTAAAAGAATGAAATTAGAACACTCCCTAACACCATACACAAAAATAAACTCAAAATGGATTCGAGACCTAAATGTAAGACCGGGCACTATAAAACTCTTAGAGGAAAACATAGGAAGAACACTCTTTGACATAAATCATAGCAAGATCTTTTTTGACCCACCTCCTAGAGTAATGGAAATAAAAAAAAATAAACACAAAAAAAAACAAATAGGACCTAATGAAACTTAAAAGCTTTTGCACAGCAAAGGAAACGATAAACAAGATGAAAAAACAATCCTCAGAATGGGAGAAAATATTTGCAAATGAATCATCAGACAAAGGATTAATCTCCAAAATATATAAACAGCTCATGCAGCTCAGTATTAAAAAAACAAACAACCCAATCCAAAAATAGGCAGAGGACCTAAATAGACATTTCTCCATAGAAGACATACAGATGGCCAAGAAGCACAAGAAAAGCTGCTCAACATCACTAATTATTAGAGAAATGCAAATCAAAACTACAATGAGGTATCACCTCACACCAGTTAGAATGGGCATCATCAGAAAATCTACAAACAACAAATGCTAGAGAGGGTGTGGAGAAAACGGAACCCTCTTGCACTGTTGGTGGGAATGTAAATTGATACAGCCACTATGGAGAACAGTATGGAGGTTCCTTAAAAAACTAAAAATAAAACTACCATATGACCCATCAATCCCACTACTGGGCATATACCCAGAGAAAACCATAATTCAAAAAGACACATGCGGGGGCTTCCCTGGTGGCACAGTGGTTGAGAGTCCGCCTGCCGATACAAGGGACACAGGTTCGTGCCCCAGTCCGGGAATATCTCACATGCTGCAGAGTGGCTAGGCCCGTGAGCCGTGGCCGCTGAGCCTGGGTGTTCGGAGCCTGTGCTCCACAACGGGAGAGGCCACAACAGTGAGAGGCCCGCGTACCGCAAAAAAAAAAAAAAACAAAGACACATGCACCCCAATGTTCACTGCAGCACTATTTACAACAGCCAGGTCATGGAAGCAACCTAAATGCCCATCAACAGACGAATGGATAAAGAAGATGTGGGACACATATACAATGGAATATTACTCAGCCATAAAAAGGAACGAAATTGGGTCATTTGTAGAGACGTGGATGCATCTAGAGACTGTCATACAGAGTGAAGGAAGTCAGGAAGAGAAAAACAAATATCATATATTAACGCATATACGTGGAACCTAGAAAATGGTACAGATGATCTGGTTTGCAGAGCAGAAGTTGAGACACAGATGTAGAGAACAAACGTATGGACACCAAGGGGGGAAAGCGGTGGGGGTGGTGGGGGTGGTGTGATGAATTGGGAGATTAGGACTGACATGTATACACTGATGTGTATAAAATGGATGACTAATAAGAAAATAAATAAACATAAATAAACAAAAAACAACAAAAAAATAAAATTGAAAATTATGTCCCTATTAATATTTAGTTTAATTTCCTTATATCAAACTATTCTTTTTTGAGAAATGGTAGGGAACTCTGACTAAAATGTTTATACACAGCACCATCCTATGCAGTGTCACACACTGGAGAGCATTTTTTCAAGAATAATTTTCCAGTGATTAAAAATTCATGGGATATTAGTGTATTAGAACATGATAAAAATGGCATTTCAGAACATCAAAGAAAAGACAGATAATTAAAAAAAAAAAAAAAAGACCTGAGGAGAGTTAATAAAATATACTATCCATAGAAGGAAGGGGATAGTGTTGAGAAACCACAAGTAGAGCATAGCACCTGGGATAGTAACTGCAGGGCTCCAGAACCTTGGCCTCAGAGGGTGGGTGGAGGGAGCAGTTACCAGAACCTAATAGTTTCTAACTTTCTTAAAAAGGGCTGTTTGGAGAAGGTCACCTGCCAAGAGCTGGTAACTTTGATTAAGGTCACCAAACCACAAGGACCCTACAGAGAGGGGGCCTTGGAATACATACTCTGCCCTCACTCTCCTTCCTCTCTCTCTCTGATCTCCTATGTGCTTCCCACCACCTGCACTCAAATGGAGATGGCCATGTGATGTAGTACATGCAGGTCTCATCAGGGTGGAGAAGGATAAAGAATGGATATGGAGGGGCAGATGGAAGGCTTCCAGCCCACCATCCAAGTGGAGACAGCAAGTAGGTAGCTGGTGCTCAAGAGAGTGAGGTCAGGGCTGAAGACATGGATTTTGCAGTTGTAGGCACAGAGGGGCTTTTGAAGCCTAAAGATGAGATCTGTTCACCTAAGGAGAGAATATAGATAAAGCTGACATGAAAGCCCTAGGTTGAGAAACAGAAGTGATCAAAGGAGATCCAAGAGAAGAGAAGAAAAGTAGAAGAAAACCAAGGTGAGGGAAGTGTCACAAAAAGCAACAGGAGGAAATGGGTGGAGCAAAGTGAGTAGTGAACAGTGTCCAGTGCTGCTGAGAGGCCAGGTCAGATAAGGACTGAAAACTGACCACTGCATCTGGCAAACAGAGACCACTGATGAGGTAACAGAACATGTGGCTGGGGGAGGAGGAGGACATGAAGAAACAGGATGTTAAGAGAGGACAGGAAGCTCGGGGCCCTTCTTGCCTCTGAGGCAAATATTCAGTAGTTTCCAGACCCACACCCAAGATCCTCCTCCAGATTAGGATTAAGACACCATTTCAGTTCTGCTTTTTCATCAGGTAGTTTAGCGAGTCTAGATATGATCCATATTTAAAATGTCTTAAAACCTGTTCTGAATAAAACTCAATTAAAAAATCTGCTAGAAAACTTAAAACAGAGCTACATGATAGCCCATGAAAAGCTCTCATTGCAAAATATCTTCCACAGCTACAGCTAGTCTACCCCTCTGTCTCAGAGTCTAGGATGTAGGTTCAAGTCCAGGCTGTACTACTTATATGACTTCGGGCAAATTACAGACTTCTCTTAGTCTTGGTTTTCCTTATTATCCCTCCCACACTGGGAGTGGCGTCTTCCTTTCTTCTCCTTTAGCACTCTTGTGTGTGTTCCTTTATCTGAACTAACCACACTGTATTAAAATGATCTGTGCTTTGCTCCACACTTTTAGACCCTGAAGATTAGGGACCCTCCTTTATTCATCTTCATGTTCCAAAGCCATGCACTCAAAAAATTTTGTTGAAAAAATGATTATTATTTTTAATTTACCTAAAAAGGTTGCTTAAAGTATTAAATTAAATGCAGAAGCATTTCACACATGAATATTTCAGTGACTGTCAGCAGTTATTCATATTCTTCAACAATTTTCTAAATGAGGAACATCTTACTTTGTATCTGCAACCTCTATTCATTTATTCAATAAATACTTGCATTCATTCAACAAACACATGTGCCAAACACTATTCTGGGTGTTAGGGACACAAAAGTGAATTAAACAGACAAAAGTTCCTGCTCTCAAGGAGCTTAAACTGGAGGTGGAGGGGGAAGATAGGTGATCAACAAATGAATACACATAAAAATATCAAGTGGCTAAAAAGTGCTATGAAAAGAAGCAAAGCAGGATATAGGAAAATAAAGAGTGATGGCATTGGACTTCCCTGGTGGCTCAGTGGTTAAGAATCCACCTGCCAATGCAGGGGACACGGGTTCGATCCCTGGTCTGGGAAGATCCCACATGCTGCGGAGCAACTAAGCCCGTGCGCCACAACTACTGAGCCCGTGCGCCACAACTACTGAGCCTGCACGCTAGAGCCCGTGAGCCACAACTACTGAAGCCCACACGTCCTTAGAGCCCACATGCTGCAACTACTGAAGCCCGTGCACCTAGAGCCCGTGCTCTGCAACAAGAGAAGCCACCGCAATGAGAAGCCTGCGCGCCGCAACTAGAGAAAGCCTGCACGCAGCGAAGACACAACACAGCTTAAAAAAAAAAAAAAAAAAAAAAAGACTGATGGCATTATTTTTCACAGGGTCTGTGCTGTTTTCATGCAGACTTCTACATCCTAATTAACATCCTCAAGAACTGCTATAGATCATTTCCTTCAATCCAGGTGATAACTAACGAAACAAATACAGATGACCCTTGAACAATGCGGGGGTGGACTGATCCATCTGCACAGTCAGAAATCCTTATACAACTTATAGTCAGCCAGCCCCCACCTTCTGCGGCTCCTCTGAATTTGCAATTCCACATCCATGGATTCAACCAACTGTGGATTGTAGTACTGTAGTATTTACTATTGAAAAAATCTCATAGAAGTGGACCAATTCAGTTCAAACCTGTGTTGTTCAAGGGTCAACTGTATATTTCACAAATGTTCTGTGAGAAATATCTGATTAGTGACTAACATGTGTATAACATTTTCTAAAATCTCCTATATGATACTCCAGCTCTCTATAAGCATCCCGAATAATTTTACTTCACCATTTGTACTATTTAGTATAGATATGAGAACGACTCCACAATGCCTAACTGTTTAGTTTACTGTCCAGTGAAACAACAGAATCAGTAGAGGGACCTCTTATCAAAATGCTCTATTAAGTACTTCTGGGAGTAGACACTGAACAAGGGATACTTACTATACTCTGTGGTAGCAGAGTAAAGGGTCCTAAGAACCTGGGTACAGCAGGGAGGGTTCATTGAGGAAAACCATCCTGGGGAAGTGACGTTTCAACTCAACCCACAGAGCAGACAGGAGTTGGCTAAGAAAAGTGAGAGTCAGGTAAGCACTCTAAAGAAAGAGAACAGCATGTGGCAGGCCAGAGTCGAGCACACCTGAGCCCAGGAGGGCTGGAGCAGAGGGTACAAGTGCAGCAGTGGGTGGTGGGGATTGAGGCTGGAGAAGTCTATCTCTAAGAGACTCTGTTGGGCCACTGTTTTCTTAAAAAAAAAAAAGGAGAAAAGAGTAAAAAATATGAAATTCTACACTAACTTCTACTCCTTATTTTTTCAACTACCTTAAGCAAATGATTGGCTCTCCCTGTGTGGCACTGCCCTTGTGCTCGATGTGCGGTCAGGGGAGAAGTGGAAGGAAGGTGGAGTGTTTTAATGTTTCCCAATGATTAAAGAATGTTTTGATGAGACATGAGAGATACAGATTATGAGCTCAGTGTTTTGGCTTTTCTACTTATGTTCATGCTCTCTAGCAGTATCTTTTGAACAAAGAGCTTGTAATGGAGTCAAAGTCTGTATCAGAAGCCTGGCCAGAACCTCTCCATTACGTGGAGGCTAAAGTCAGTGGAAGAAAGGGGAACGGTCAACAGTGAGCCCCCGTCTCCTCTGTGAATCAGCACAGGCAACTCCTTGAGTAGTCAGGAAAGATCTAGTTTTATGTTCTTATCAAAAAGAAAGAATCTCAGAGAATGGGAACAGAGGTCTCATCCAAAGTGCTACAAATATTTTTTTCCCCAACTAAATGCGATGGGCCCTGATACACTGAAAGGACTATTTAGATAAAGAATTTAAAGAATTTTAAAATTACCACTTTACACCAAGAATCCCAGGGCAGCCTCACAAACTAAAACTCAAGTTTTGATTCGTGTCTTGTAAGGGAGAGTATATTGTAGTGATCAACCTCTTTGGAGCCAGAATGCCTGGGTTGAAATTCCAGCTGCTCCAATGACTATAGCCATGTAGCCTTGGACATGTAACTTAATGTCTCTGTGCCTCAGTTTTCTTAGCTGTAACCGGAGGATAATGCAAGAAGCTATCTCAGAGGGTTGTGAGGATTAATGAGGCAGTATATGTTAAAGTGCTTAGAAAAGCACCTGGCCATAAATATGTTAGCTATTATTAGTAATTGATATGCATTTTACAAATCCAAAATAAACCTGTTTCCTACAAAACTTTTGCCTACTAGGAAAACTAATCATGGAACCAAACAAGAAAATCCAAAAACCTCCAAAGTCCTTCTTCCCAAGGTGTTTCTATGGATAGAGCAGACTTACCAGTGGTGCCAGTAGGACAGTTGGTGCACACCACCTCCTGTGTCTTAGGGACAACAGCACAACTGGAGCCCCCAGGACACGGACAGGGCTGGCAATCAGAGGAGGTGCCCACGGTTGAATCTCCATAGTACCCGTCACTACATTTCTCACAGTGGGGCCCGGCTGTATTCTCTCTGCAGTTACAAACACCTATTTGGAGAGCAGGTGTGAGAAAACAGGTGAGTGTATAATCAAATAAGACAATGAGCATTTCCAACCACCTGCTAAAGAGAATTTAGGTCTAGCAGCCCCCAAAGGTCATCTTCTCACCTGTCTCAGGGTCACAGGTCTCACTGTGCCCATTGCAGGTACAAAGCACACATGGACTGTATGGTCCAAGACTCGGAGTTTCTCTTCTGTAACCTGAGAGGCACATCTCACAAAACTGCCCTCCATATCCCACAGGACAGGTGCAGGACTCCACCCAAGTTGCAGGGACCCCAGGCCCGGGACGAGCGCTTGCCAGGGTGACATCATCCAAATATCCAGCGCCTGTGTATGATGTGGAGAAGAGGATCACTGAACTGGCTTTCGTATTCCAAAACTTCTTGCAAAGTCAATAATGCTAAGGGGTAACCACACCCAAAATTTCAGAGACAATCAACCATCAGTTTAATTCATCTGTTGGAGAAGATAACCAGAAAATAGCATGTAGAACAATTATGTGCTACCTGGTGCTAAGTATCTGGAATGGTGGTAGAGCAAAATTCATTTTTTAAACACACACACCCACACACACACAGAGATTTGTTGGATTTTACAGTTCTCCCAATCACCAATGTGAAAAATGAAAAGCACTGGGCAATAATCTGGGGCAAGAAAAGATAAAAGGAAGAATGTGGAAATAACAAGAGTTTAAGGCTACAGCCATTAAGCCGTGTTTTTGTTCTTTTCCCACAAAATCAGGCACTGATCATGGAGCTCAAGGATAAGAAAGCAGGGAAAGCACCTGTCGACAAGTACCACTCAAATTATATTTTTTGCCCTGCATAAAACAGAAAAAATAAGTAAACAAGTTCTAATAATCAGGGCTACTTTGACAAATATGTAATTATTCCAAAGCTGTTATGCCGTATATCATAATGCTTTCCCGTTTTTAGAAGAAAATAAAAATAGAGGAAGCCTTATATTGGCTTAGCCCAATGGTTCATCCAGCCTAACAGTGCACATGACAGACTCAGCAGGAACATCCTATGGAAGAGGAAGGTTTTGATTGTATCATCATATTTCCCTTTAATTTCCATTCCACTCCTGTCTCTTGCACTCTTATCTTTCAAGTGTATTTCCCCATGTTATGAAATATCACTTGCTGTTTATATAATTCTTAGAAACTGATGACCTGAGGCTAAAGGACAGCTCTTCTATTTCTGCCTTGAATTTAGTTAACTTTTACTACATTTATGGGTTTTTTCAACATTAGATCATGAGAGACATCTCCACTGTTAATGTGCTTCCAACGCCAAACATTCTTAAGCCTCCCCATCCTAAAAGTACTTTCTTCGATCTGTCCCTACTCCCTAATTAGAGTCCAGTCCCTCTCTTTTCCTTCCCTCACAGCCGAACTTCTTAAAAGAATAATCTGTATTTTACTTCTTCACCTTTGAATTTACTTAATTTGTGATCTAATTTACTTAATTAAATCACTGCAATCTAACTTCAGTTTCAACACTTTTTTTTTTTTTTTCCTGCGGTACGCGGGCCTCTCACTGTTGTGGCCTCTCCCGTTGCGGAGCACAGGCTCCGGACGCGCAGGCTCAGCGGCCATGGCTCACGGGCCTAGCCGCTCCGCGGCATGTGGGATCTTCCCCGACTGGGGCACGAACCCATGTCCCCTGCATCAGCAGGCGGACTCTCAAAGCACTGCGCCACCAGGGAAGCCCAACACTTCTTAAACAAACAAAAAAAAAAACCCCTCACCAGTGATTCTTCAGTTACCCAATACCAAAATCCAATTGTACTATCTTCCTAACCCTGTTAATTGTTCCTCTTCCTTAAAATTCTTTTTCTCTTAAGTCTCAGGTCATGGTCCTTAAATAACTGTTTCCAGGATTGCATCTTCTTTTCTCTTTCTGTATTTTTTTGTTATATTTCCAAGTTTAAAAATGATTACCCATACGCTGAAAACCCTTCGATTCTAGATCTCCAGTCTCAACTTCTTCGTAAGCCCCATCCATATTTCTAACTACTTATAAGACATTTTCATCTGGATATACATGCAGGCATCTCAAAAATCAACACATCCAAGCTGCTGATGCCACTTTCAATGCCACACCACCACTCTGATTCCTCTTCCCCCAGACAGCTTTACCTTTCTATAGAAATAGGTCCTCATTAAAAAAAATATATATATATAGGAAAACAATTTAAAGAAATGCTTAAAAACAGCTTTTTAAAATTTAAAATTATAACAAATGTTCATTCAGTAATTTTTAATTTTTCATAATTTAGCCAATTTAGTTAAAAGGGCTTGATAGTTACATAAGCAAGAAATAAAAAGAAACAAAGGTTAAGCAATGTGAGCCAGCAGAATTATATTTGGGATTCTTAGAAGATTCTAATTATAGATAATGTAGCCTCAATAGGCTTATTTATTATAAAACAATACTATTTACTAATTTTGGCTAATTTTCTCCAGGTCCTTAAAAGTCGTTTTAAAATGCATTATTTTTATACATAATTCATGTATGATGAGGCAGTTTATACCACTTCTTTAGGATCAGTTATAGTATTAGGACTTTAGAGATAAACTTTTGATTATGGATCCTTTTATCTAATCATCTTAAATGATTCTCTTAAATTATATCATAACTTACTTCTCTCACTATATGTCCCACGGATCTTGATAGAGGTCAAATTGTTTAGGAGTTTCTGAAATTCGAAAGGGGTAAGAGTAGGCCTCCAAGGGTAATCTGTTGCTTCATGGAGCCTAGAGAAAAAGGAAGGGCCACATTAACCTCTGTAAGGGCAATTCTGGGTGCTGAGAAAGCATTTCTTACTCATTTATGCCAACAACAATGCACTGCTCTGCCAATCTAACCAGGTCAGAGATGAGTCTGTTGGTTTGATAGTACAACTGGAAAAGGTACATGTAAACAAAGGGAAAGTTCCCTTTTACAAAGTCACCTTGAGAAGCCAGAAGTTTTTCTTCGACACACACCTTGAGGCCTGGTGAGCTTTGACAAAGAAACCACTTTTATAATTCTGGTCAAGTCAGATTTTAAAAACAGAACTGTCTTACCTGAAGACATATTTCACAGTGGTCTCACTCGGATAGGAATTGCCCTGAGCGATCAAGGGCACAGACACTCTTAGGCCAGCTCCCTCAAGCACCAGGTCTTCTGCAGAGAGGCGAGTGTCTCGCCTGTCCACTCGAAAGGAGAAGGAGAAGTTCTGACCATAACTCAACACCTGCTTGCCCAAGAACTTTGCTAGAAGGCAGACACAATGGTGAGCAAGAATGTGAGACTAAGAATAAACAGGGGCACACGCCAAGCCAGACCGCTTCCTAGCCTTACTTACCGGGGGCAATGAAGTACCTAGGAAAGTAGCTATCTGAAATGACAGCGATATCTTGCCTCTCAGAGGACCACTCAAATGATGCTTCAGAGCCATCCCTTTGTTCCACACGCCACCCATCCGCATCTGCAAGCAGAGGATGGAACACAAATGCCGTTACTTTGTAAATGTCCTGAATTCAGGTCCTCTATATACCACAAAATATATATCAAGTCATCAATGAAAGTTTTTTAATAAATGGAGGCTATAACAGTACCTATATATAGCTATACCCCTCAAGCTATAATCTTCTTTATTTTATATAATAGTTTATACTTAATTTGGTAAATTCTAAAACCATTTATATATATTTTCATTAAATTAAAAAGCCAAACAAAAATCACATACATTAAAAAACAAAGTGCTGATACCGTCAAAAGGTGCTCAAAGAGCTACTGACTTTTTAACACTGTAAGTCTAGTCTCACCATTCTAGAGGACAGAAGGAAAGGTCTACTTTACCTGTCTGAAAGGTGGAGGTTATAGAATAAACACTGTAGCCGACAGCATTTGTACAGACAGAAGAATGCCCAAAGCAGAAGCAAGGTGTGCAACCCATAGGATTAGATGATTCCAGATTAAAAAATCCAGGTTTGCATCTGAAAGAGATTAAGATACAATCGGGTATTCAGTGTACTTGAAATATGATAACAGAGAAAATACAATACGGCTAGAGAAAAAATGAGCTACCTCTCACAATTGAAGCCTTCGACATTGTCTTTGCAAACACATCTTCCTGTTTCAAAATTACATTCGTCTGTGCTGCCAGAAGGATTACAAGAGCATGGCCTATTGGATGGAAAATGGAGGAAAACAATGAAATAAGAGAAAAGATAAAGAAATTCCACTCAAAGTCAATCTTTTGTTTTATATGTTAACAGATTTTTAAAAAGGAATTCCTTTTTAAAAAAGGAAGAGAAAGAGCAAAATGAACCCTAAAGTCATCTTTATATTTGGATTTGATTTCAATCAAGGATAACCATCACATTTAGACATTGAAAACTCTGCTTCACCTCTGTACAGAACAATCCTGGATCATCATTACAGCGAGAAGCCTTAAATCTTGGTTTACAAGTATTATGGGGGGAAAATGTTTATATGGCTGCAGATTAGCTACAACATCTATTATTAAGAATCAGCTACATTTGGGTTTCCCTGGTGGTGCAGTGTTCGAGAGTCTGCCTGCCGATGCAGGGGACACGGGTTTGTGCCCTGGTCCGGGAGGATCCCATATGCCATGGAGCGGCTGGGCCCGTGAGCCATGACCGCTGAGCCTGCGCGTCCGGAGCCTGTGCTCCACAATGGGAGAGGCCACAGCAGTGAGAGGCCCACATACCGCAAAAAAAAAAAAAAAAAAAAAAAGAATCAGCTACATTTGGATTCTGCCCCCTTGAAAAATCTTACCTGCATCCAGCCTCAGTAAGAGAATGGTACCCAGGCTGGCAACGGTCGCATTTGTCCCCCATCACTCCAGGCTTACAGCTACATCTGCCATAGCTATCGCACTGTGTACTGAGAGAACCTGAAATTTAAAGTGCTCAGTGTCAACCACCAGTCAGATAAGTAAAATTAATGTCTCAAAGAAAGAAGGTTGGTAACTAAAAACCATGCCTGAAAACCAGAATGCAGATTGTTTTTCAGTATCTAGATGGTAACCAAGAGAATAAAGATCAAATTTTAAATCAGAACACTCTCAAAATCATACCCCTTTAAGCCATGACTTTTAAACTTTCCAGACATACACCCTAAGATGAATCCACTCGTAACTGCTGAAAAACACTAACGAATCACTCTGTACCCAATGGTAAACCGTACACAAAACCAGTCACTGCTCTGTGGACGAGCACAGGCTCCTTATGGCCTGTGTCTAGAATTTAAGTATATACAGGCATGAATAACAAAAATAAAGTTCAAACTCCTGAAAAAGCACAACAGACTAAGAGCACTCTGCTCCTCTGAACACACACCGATGTGCTGAAAGAGTTCAGCCCTCCAAGGAGGTTAGACTAAACAAAATCATTAACAAGGAAGAACTCACGAAGAAGCTAACCTTTTACAGTCAAAGTTCAAATGGTCTTGATGATCTTATTGCTAATTATTTACAGAACCATTACTCAGGCCAACCCCACGTTTTTATACACACCAGAAAATCATCTGAAGGCCCAACCTGGTTAAAGAGAGTAGAGGCAGATCCTAAATCATTTACATGTTATAACAATGTACACTCTCCTGTACTTAAGCTGTGCGAATCCCTAGGGAACAAAGCTTTATGTTCTGGGGGTACAGGGAATGCTCATTTTCTCTCCCAACCATCACAATGAAGCAGACTCTGCCTGTCACTTACCAACAGGACTACAGTGGCAGGGAGAGCAGGCTTCTCTGTTCCCAAGGCGGAAGAAATTCTCCCGGCACCTCTCACAGTTGGCGCCGTCCGTGTTATCCTGGCAGTTGGTACAGTGGCCACCATGGCCCGTGGAACGGTATAGTTCAGAGTCAAAGTAGCATTCCTGCGATCGGCCATTGCAGTCACAGGCTGTTGGCCAAAACGTTTAAGTCAGATCCATGTTCCTTTACAAACAGCATTTTAAAAGACTCAAAGAAAACAAAACCATAATTCCCCACATCTCTGACAGACAGGTGGTGGCAGACTACGAACGACCGCCAGATGCACTGTTCATTCAAAAACAAAAACAAAAACTGTATGTCTGTCTATAAAGGGTTCATACCGTCAGGTTAACAGCTTACTAAGAAATGTTCATCCTTATCAAAAATAGTACCATCATAAAATATAAGTAATCCTTGTACTTAGGAATCTCTGCATGGTTGTACACATACAAACAAAAGCCAAGTCAAATTACAATTTTTCTGAACCTTTATCCTTCATTCTAATATCAAGTCCAAGCACAAGGGGCCAATTTATACGTAGGCTTCAATTTATGTTAACTTTTCAGGGCTCAGACAATTCAAATACATTAGACACCAACTTCTAAAATGCCAGATTACTTGCATACCCAGACTGGAGTAATCTTGAGACACATGGGTAAAAATTAGTGCCTCTGTCAAAAGAAGCAGGGAATCTATAGATCCACAAGAAAGTAAATCCACAAGAAGGGAAATCTAGATCCATAGATGCCTCTATCTGCTGGGAAGCCATAGTGCCAAATGGGTCATCTGTTAAGTAGCTATATTCCCTACATGACGAGTATCTGTAGTCACTGAAAATCTTTATTATATTTATACTAAGATGATTTTTTCCAAATTATTGATTCTGCTCCAAGTACAGACACTAAATAAAAATAAAATTTTATTTGATTACAGATAGAGCAGGAGATTGTTGTTTAAAAAAATTTGAATATGTTTTTTTTCTCCTCCCTGCCTTTACAATCAGTTCTTTTATAGTACTATATCTGAAAACTTTTTAGAAACTTGAATCGCTGGCACCAAGAATTAGAGTTAAATAACTTTGAAAGCTCCCACTCCCTTCTTCATCAGCTATTTCTCTTCCCTCAAGTCTCCCTAGATTATCTTGCAATCAGCCCAGCTCACGGCACCTAAATGGACTGGTGCTTAGAGCCTGTGAGGCAGAACAATCCCCATGTCTATGCTGTCCTAACCCATTGCTAAAAGCAGATGCTGTGGCTCCCTCATCATCAGCTGGTAAGAGAGAAGGCAGCTGTCATTTTCTCTTCCCTAGCTCCAGCACCCTGACAATACTGCAGTACTGTCACACCTCCAGAAACTTCTCTCTTTGATGGGCCATGGTGCTAAAGGGACCAAAGAGGAAAGCAAATTGACTTAGCTCCTTATCAAAGTCTGTTAGCTACTGTATTCTGTTCACTTGCTAGTGAGAAGCTGGATATAATGTTACACTTGTTTTTTTCCCATGATGTTCCTGGATAGACTCAAAATATGACATCATTAAGCAGATTACTTTTCAAACACATGTGTACATTTATTTAGATGTCACACCTTAGGAGTATTTCATTTTTTCTTTTATCAGCCTTTACCATGTAGTTTCCAACGCTGGATATTACAGTTCAGTAAAAGAATGAAAGAAGTTCAAGTGCTTAGGAATGCTAGAGGAGGCTGTAAAATTTATCTGAAAATCAGGAATTTGTTAAGAAAAGAAAAGTTGAATAAGAAAATCTGCTGTAGGCAGCTAATGGAAACAGTCATGAGTCAAGATATTGGTCCTTTTTCAAGGTTTCTGCCAATAATTCCTGCAAGTTCAGAGTGTCTTCCTTCTTATTCCCTTTATTACCAAGAGGATACGATAAGGAATATTTATAAGGACATAAGAAAATGTTGCTGCTTTAAAAGTTTCTCACTTTCAAGTCCTTGGCAAATCATGATTACATGGTTTCATGATTTTTCTCCTGAGATTCCTTTCTCTATCTCTTCAGAATAAACCAAGACATTATGAAGGAATAAACAATGTGTAATCTTTTTATTTTACCTCTTCCTAAGAATACTAGGCTCTACTCTTCCTCCCAGAGCCACCCACCTCTGCATGACGGAAGTAGGAAATCCTCCCCCCATTGTGCTCTTTAGTGAGATAAAGAAAAAATAATTTTGATAAATAATCCATCGAATAGCAGTCTTAGTCTAGAACTCATCACACCTGACAAATGTTCATCAACAATCCTGGCTGTTCGAATAAATGAGCATTGAAAGCAAGAAGAATATTTTAAAGGGCAACAAAGAAAAGACTGGAGAAACCATATTTTAGAGTAGGCAACCCCAGCCCAGTATTTAGAGCTAAGCAAAGGCCAAACCTTGAAGATGCTGCTCCCATTCTGTTATGTGTGTTCATGAAGGAAACATAAAACCAGCACAGTTTACGTTTGTGGCCAACTGCCCGCATCTATGATTTTCCTTTGACGTGCATGCAGGTTATTGTTCTACACTCTCAAATTAGAGAAGAAGCTCTGTCTTCCAGGCTTTTCCTTTCAAGGAGGAATCAAAGGAAGTCACCCATTCCTTCTCCCACCTCTGAAGTCCTCAAGACAATTTAGCAGACGAACACCAAGGGGCACTCACGCAGGCATTCGCTGGCACTCTCGGCAGTCGCCCTCCTCCACGGCCGGTCATTGAAGAAAGGAAGGCACTTCTCACAGTCTACGCCATAAGTATTATGTTTGCAATTACACACCAGCTTGTCAAATTCATTCTTCACACACTCGCTTGCATGTCCGTTACATTTACACCTGGGGAGAGAAGAGACCCTTACAAGAATGAAACACCTATGAAGCCCTGAAACGGATGCAGAAAAGGGATGTACACAGAGAACTGAAAACCACCTCAGGATGTTTTTGAGTTTACCACTCAAAACTGTAAACTGAGGAACTGAGCAAGATTAAGTAATGACTGTGTGTTTTCAGGTATGAAGAAAAATCAAACAAGACAAAAAAAAAGGTAGCTTTATTTAACAGGGGATGGGGCATTAACCAGACATGAGAAGAAAGTCCCCAACAATTTCTGAGGACATCTGTAGGACCACTTCCTGAAGTGAAATGTGTGCATCTCAAGAGGCAGCCAAGTGTAGTGGTTAAGAAGAACATGGACTCCAAGGCCAGGCTGCCTGGGTTCGAAACCTTGCCCTGTGACTTACCAATGGAACTTAAACTCGGTGCCTTACCTGTAAAATAGGGAGGATGATAATACCTATTTCATAGAGTTATTGAGAAGATCAAGAGGTTGCTATATGTATGTGCCCAGGACTGTACAGGCATATAACAAGTCAATAAATTTCAGCAGTTATCTGCCATCATGATTTTAAAGTATTTGATCTGAAGACAGTGAGAGACAGATACCACACCACCATATGGATCTCCGGTAGACTGACACTCCCTCGGGTTGTTTGGGGCAAGAATCCTTGAAGGAGCCTCTAGATGCAGGTACTACCATAAACTAAGGACTCATGGAAATCCCCATGAATACTAACACGCACTCTGGTGCAGAGCCGTTACCCTCACTCACTCTTTAAAGATGGCAGTCAGTTCCACAGCTTCAATCACCACCTAATAATACACTCAAACACTTCTGAAACACCTACAGTGCACCAGGATGAATCCCAAATGTATATCTCCAGGCCGCCTCTTTCTCCCAAGCTCCTGTCCTTGACTGCTGCACAAATTGAGATGTCCTCCACGACTTAAAACTTTACATTCTACAACTAAACTCACCACCTTCCCAAATGAGCTCATCTTCTCCGTTTATTCTGTTAATGATACCACCATTCTCCTGGTCACTAAACCTTCAAAATCACCTTTGACTAAAATCCTGATAATTCTTCCTTCATAAAATGCACCTAAATGTTTCTTTCCATTCTGCTGTCACCACCTTAATGTCAGGTATTTGGTGTCACCTAACACCTAGATGACAGCATAATAACAGGAACGTAAATTCTCTCGATCATATTCTACTGTTACCTTGCCTGCAGCTGATCTTCCTAATCTACTGTGTTGAAATCATAGCCCTAACAACAAAAAAGTACATGATTTCTCACTGGTTACAGTTTCCATCAACTTTCACTGAGCGTCAATCCCATACCAGGAACACTGCATACAAAAATAATGCTTCTGCTCTTGAGACTTCATAGTCTACTACAAGGAGAGGTTAAGTCCAAGATTCCTGGCTCACTATCTAAGGTCTCTGGCTACCAAACTCTCTGGTTTACAACTCCACAAATTCATATAAGATTTTCCTTAAGTCAAGGAGGTTTAAACGCTTCCAACTCTAAACTTTTGCTCATGACATGCACCCAACCCTCCTGCACCCAACCCAGACATCCTCTCTCCTTATCTAAACCCTACCTATTCTTCGACGCCCAGCTTAGATTCCATCTGTTTCTCTAGCCTGACAGTCCTGTAACTATTCTCTGACATATGACATCTCTTTATCTAAAACGCTTGATGGTACTAGTATTTAACTTTTTGCATATTCATACATCGCCTGCCCCATTCACCTGTAGGATCCTAGAAGGTCAGGTCCTTCTCAGTAAGTGAATGTCAGACTTGCACTTCCTCAGTAGCTTTGCGCTTAAATGCTCAATAAGAATTCACTAATGTGTTGATTTGACAAGGTTTTAGAAAACCTAATTACTTTGTTTCCAGGATAATGAGGTCCAAAAAACATTACTAATACAGTTGTAAACAAGTTGCTACATTCACTTTTACACCAAAGCTCCAATCACTTTCAAGGTTATTTAATGGTTTACTTACCTACCACCCACAGCGAAATCAGAGATTGCATAATAATAGGATTTGAGAACTTTGGGGTCATTAAACACTTCATCCCCAAAAGTGTTCAGGCGATTGAGTGTTACTCTGATGTCAGTGGCAGTTACCCATTCCTGTCAGAAAACAAAAACACAGAAAAGATAGGTAAAGGCACTGAAGATAAGAGACATATATGTGACAAAATCTTCTAAACAGTTAATGTATCATTTAACTCATGTCCTCTTCTGGCATTAAACCTATTATAACACTCAATGACTCCTTTCATTTCTTCATACTTGAATTTCCTTCTTGACTCTTCCCTTCTTTGATCTAAGCTGTTACTTTACCACTCAGAGTCTCCCGAGGCAGGAATAATATTAGTTTCTTCACAAGGCTGTAGAGAGGCTTAAGTGAAATATGCTTTTCAACGCTCAGCATGCACTAGGTAGTCAACACACGTCTCGTCTCTCCATCCTGTACCCACACCCCAAAGCCAGTCAAGAGAAGCCAGCACAGAACTCATGAAGTACCACCACTGTATCAGATACACTGGTCATTGCCTCCTCCTGCCCATCTTGTACCATCTCCCTCTCCCTCTTACCCCCTCCACTACGGACAGATCTGGGAGACACATCCAAGCACAAAGCAATCAATCATTACACTGGCCTGAACCAATCACACATACTTTGTCTTGACCCTTCCCAAATGTCACTTCTCGTGAGATGTTCCCTGGCCATCCTATCGAAAATTGCCACCCCCTGCAACTCCCTATTTCCCTTCCCTATTTTATTTAAACTGCCTGTTTCCATCACCACCACCTGCCCACCCCACCACTGCCACCACCATATTATAAGCCCCACAGGGCAGGAATCTGTTTTGTTTTGTTCACTGCATTTCACTAGTGCTTAGCATATAGCTGGTGCTCAAGTAACATTTACCGAGCAAATGAACAGATTTGAGGAAACTCCAACTGATCAAGTCGGTAGGTATACCATAATGGCAGAGGACAAGAATGAAGGTTATACAGCTTTCCCCTCGGTTTTATGAGATCTAAGCACTTATAATAAATGCTGTTTCACTGAGCTAATTTTAGTCAGATGTTTACATCTGTAGTAGTTATAACAATTACCCCAACGAATCATGTCTGCCAGTGTCCACAACCTGTGTAGTCCCTGTATACGCTGATTCCAGGCTTGGGCGTGTGACTTGCTTTGGCCAAGGAGACATCAGCAAATGTGACACAAGCAGAGGTTTAACAAGCATGTGTGCACTGGGATTTACCCTCTTGGAATACTTCCTCCATCACATGAAGAAGCCTAGTCTGGCCCCCTTGAGGATGTAAGACCACAGGGAGAGAAAAACCCAGCTCCCAGCTGACCTGCCAGGGAGCGAGCCCAGGCCAACACAAAATCATGAGAAATAATAAATCACGGTTGTTTAAAACCGTTAAGTTTTAGAGTGGTATATTACATAAAACTACCCATATATACCATGGCCACTTACTTACTTATTTATTTTTTGGCCACACCCCATGGCATGTGGGATCTTAGTTCCCTGACCAGGGATCGAACCCACCACACCTCGTGCAGTGAAAGCACGAAGTTCTAACCACTGGGCTGCCAGGGAAGTCCCCCATGTCCACTTTAAGTCCTCTTCTGGGACTGCATATCAGCATTACCTACGGAGACGTTAACCAGCACGTGCAGAGCTGCAGGCGTCTATGTTTTCAGAAGGCTTCACGTGAGACTGGGAAGCACACCCCTGATTAAGAATCACTGCATACACCAGGCCAAACACCTGGCATGTAGAACAACACAGAGCTCATCAAGGCTAATCTCCATGAAGCCTTCATGTATAATTAGAAAGGAGAAGAGATGATTTCACCATATCCAAACTTGGAACTCCAATAACAACGCCCACTCATGGCCACAATGTTAGGAATCTTTTAGTCGTCTGTAGTGTAAACAGCTAAACATATCTCTGTGTTTAATGCTTATTATATCTTCGACAGGCTTCATCTTTATCACAGCTCTCCTGGAATAAAAGCTTCTCAAGAGTTGAATCTAAGTTTTTTTGTTTTCTCCATAACAGGCATCTTAAAAAGAACAGACTCTAGAACTAGACTTTCTACGTTTTGAATCCCAGTTCTGCCACTTAAAACTGTGTGATTATGTATATGTATAACTGATTCACTTTGTTATAAAGCAGAAACTAACACACCATTGTAAAGCAATTATACTCCAATAAAGATGTAAAAAAAATAAAAAACAAAAAAACCTGTGTGATTTGGGGCAAGTGATTTTATCTTTTCTGGGCCCCTGACTCCTCATCTGTAAAATGGAGAAAATAAAAGTATCTACCTTATAGAGTTATTGGGAAGGTTAAATGTGTTAATACATTTAATACATCTAAAGGGTTTAGAAAAATGCTTGTCACATTGTGGCACATTATAGTAAGTGCTATAATAAGTGCTAATTATTATTATAAATCACTGCATGCTTAGTAATATTCATATACGTTGAAACCGGGATGGTTTCTTCTGGGAGATCACAACTTTTAGAGGGAGGCACAGAGAGCAATGAGGGCAGAAGCCAACTGCCTCTCTCCTCACCGTCAGATTGGCTACAAGTCGTAACAGTCAACCCTCCTTGGCAACTGTATATCAGAGCCAGAGCTCTTACATCCAGAGACGTATAATTAATGTTTCTGCATAATGATACCAACCGACCAAATCTATTGCAGATGCCCACAGCCTTTTGCCACATTTAGTCTTACAAGTTTCTGTGGCATGAAGAGTTAAGAAACGCCAGAATTCCTATAGCTGGGGGAACTGCTTTCAAGACAGGCTGACAAGGCATACAGTTAGCAAAGGTACCAGAAAACCACAGTCACATCATTACCTTACTGCTTTTCCCTACTGACTATACTATTCCCTCCCCAGGACAGTAAAATACAATAATTTGTGTAGGAAGAATCAAAGTTAGAAAATGTGTGCCAGTTGACCAACTTAAAGAGTATTTATAGATCACTTCTGCCCTAGGTAATCTGTCTCCTGCTTTTTCATCTATCGAAGTCAGTTATTCTTTCTGCCATGTATTTTGAACACACCTTACCGCCTTTCTGAAAGACCTTTGCAAACACACTCATTGCTCACCAGAACCCTCAGAGCTTACCAAAATCAAGATTTATGATCTCCCAGCAAACTACAGAAATACAATGGAAGGGAAGAACTGGACCCAGCGAGAATATATTCTCATCTTTTGCCACTGTCCAAAGCCACATGGCCAAATTAGACAAAGGGTCCTTGTACATAAAAAGTTCCAAAGAGAAAGAATGAGGGAACACAAAGGCATAAGGCCCAGAAAAACAGGGAGATTCCCTACTTAGAAGTCACAACAGCTTTTCATAAAGTATACACAGCGTTTGCAAACCCACATCCAGTCTTTCTTGTCTCAGCGAATTAATAGAGACTGTCCCCATTTAAATGTTAACTCCAGCCATGTGACAGAAGCATCTCCAGTCTGTGTGAATGTGCTGAGTATGGCATGACACGTATCTGCCTCTCCATAATCAAACAGCCAGAACATAAGAAAACGTCACAGACATCTAAGCAATACAGAAAGATTCCAAATTATAGTGTATAAGGAATAAGCATATGGCATTTATGAAACAAGAAACCTTTAATTCTTTCTATTGCCATATAGGGAAAAGTTTCTACCACCATCCTTAAGCAATATAGCAGGGTTACCTAAATTTATATCTTGTCACAAAAACCAGTGCTTTTAGGTAATGAAGAGTTTTCATAGTGATTGGCAACAGTACCAGACAAACCCAACCAAAATTTCCTTGTACAATAACGAAGGAAGGTAGAGTTCTTAAACATCTTGCTTCAGTTGTTCCCTCTTCCTAATATTAAAAAATAGTTTTCTGGGCTTCCCTGGTGGCGCAGCGGTTGAGAGTCCGCCTGCCGATGCAGGGGACACGGGTTCGTGCCCCAGTCCGGGAGGATCCCACATGCCGCGGAGCGGCTGGGCCCGTGAGCCATGGCCGCTGAGCCTGCGCGTCCGGAGCCTGTGCTCCGCAACGGGAGAGGCCACAGCAGTGAGAGGCCCGCGTACCGCAAAAAAAAAAAAGTTTTCTTATTTTGTCAAATCAAAGAAGAGGTACGACAGGATACAAAAAAATTTGGTAGATTCATTCAAATACCCTCCTTCAAAAGGAAGGCAGAAGCAAAATGTTTCCACTGCAAGTACAGAGACTCAAGTCAAAATTGTTCAACATTTTAAAAAATCTGTAAAATTTACATCCCAGAATACACGTGCATGAAAACTAAGAACAAACATCAACTGGGCAGCAGAAATAAAACCACTTTCCTTCACTTATTAAGAGTACACAGGAGAGCAGAATAAAATCCAGCTGTCTGTCCTGGTGGAGTAGGTGCTATTCCTACCCCTTACTTCAGAAGTGGGACCACGGTCCCCCACTACAATCATCTTCCTGCATCCTGCATATGGAAGAACTGACTGGCTACCAAGACAACCGCTAGGTGCCTACCTGCAGCACAGGGCTATTGTCAAAGTTGTAGGCACTGGGCCTTCCTTCCAGGGTTGAAAAGGCCACGTTGCCCCCGGTGAGAGGGGAAATGTCACTGAATTCATCTGTGCACAAGGCCTGCTGCTCGTCCCCTCCCGTCCTGATGAAGCCTCGGTTTGCCTTCGAGTAGGTGTTCTCGCAGGAGCCGCTGTAGTACTGGTAAGGGACCCAGGGCCCCTCTTCCCGCGTGCGCTTGTAAATGGCGAAGCTCTCCGGGCGGCTGGTGTGGAACTTGAGGCGCACGTATGTGATGTCAAACGCTTTTCCTGTGGGGCAAACACATCGATGTCCAGAAGTCATACGTACGAAGCAAAGAAACCCCCTCTATTCCCACTTTGCTTTGGAACTTGACAGAGAAAGAGGATACAAACCAACCTGTGCACACTACGCTAAGAGGGTTCCAGAACACAACACACTGGCTGTGTCCAATAGGCTATTCTAAGCCTGGAAACAGTGCGTGTTTTCCCACAGAAATAAGTTACAGCTGCACTCATAAGCTGGCTCATAAAAGCCCATTTATGATGTGTGTTGTTAAAATTTTGGTTGCCGTGAAAAATGATAGCATGTATTATGTACTTATATTGTTAAACAAAAATAAAATTGAGTGAAAATGAGCATTTATCCTTAATGCCGGTGCTTCCACAAAAGCTTAATTAAAAGACAGAAAAGAAAATATTTGCTGGCTTTCTAAATGGGTCTTCTGGTCACTTTCAAGATTTTTAAAAATTCGTTCTTTATTAATTTTAATGTTACTTCTTGATGCAGGAAGAGTATCATCAGCACTATTCTACTTACTTACCAGGTTAAGAAAGAGAAATCTGAGAAAGAGTGAAGGACGGGGCTTCCCTGGTGGCGCAGTGGTTGAGAATCCGCCTGCCAATGCAGGGGACACGGGTTCGAGCCCTGGTCTGGGAAGATCCCACATGCCGCGGAGCAACTAGGCCCGTGAGCCACAACTACTGAGCCTGCGCATCTGGAGCCTGTGCTCCGCAACAAGAGAGGCCGCGATAGTGAGAGGCCTGCGCACCACGATGAAGAGGGGCCCCCACTTGCCACAACTAGAGAAAGCTCTCGCACAGAAATGAAGACCCAACACAGCCATAAATAAATAAATAAAATTAAAAAAAAAAAAGAGTGAAGGACAGTGATTGAGATACGGGGGCAGGGACTACAGCAGGAAAGAAGAAAAAAAATTCCTCTAGTAGCTGACAAAGAGATGACAAAAAAAGAGAAAGAGAGAAGAGAAAGGCGATTTAAAGAAGCTGTGTTCGTTCAAAAGAGAATATATGAGTGCTGCGCAAGAAAGGACAGCAACAGGGAGGAGCGAACGGGCTGTCATCCCTCTGGAAGAAGAGTCCCTGCATCAGGCAGCTCCCTGCAGCAAGCAGAACGCAGCCTGACGGCTGGGACAGCTTGGTTGCCAGCCAGCAGGATTTCAGGTGGGTAAAAAAGAGAATGTGCAGCTGTTTTTAAACACCATTCATTCACAGATTGGTCTTTCTATCTCTGACAATATCTATATTTTGCTGCTTCTATGTTATAATGAAGATCACGGTTTGTCAACAAGTATTTATTGGGCACAAGTACATGCTCAGTCCCATGTTATATACTTTGGGGGACCGGATGCACTAGACATAAGTGGTCCTTGAACTCGAGAAGCTTACAGTCTCTTCTGTCCAAGTGAATCAACTTCACAGGAAGAACCAGCCTACAAAGCCCACAGAAGAGGAATTCCTGCACTCTCAGAAGTGTTGAGGAGAGACTTCTGCCATTCTCTCACTTCCTCACACCCACTCATCCCCAGGGGAGAAGAAGTGTTGCTCACGTGTGGCCCAGAATCTCCTCAGCTCTCTCCTAGTTGCCACCCGAGTCCCTCTCTCTCCTCTCCCTCACTCCTCAGTGCAAGACAGCACCTCTGACACTGCGGGGGAGGCCTGCTGCTGTCCTGCTACTCGATTCAGGACTAAGTGCACGAGTTCAGGTGGGGTGGGGCAAAAGGCCCATGTAAGCTATATGCCCAGGCTCAGTTCTTCAAGCCAGTTTTACCTGTAATAAAACTGATATGATGAGCCATATCTGACTCCATTTCCCAACTGGTTCAGATCTTAAAAGAGGGGTTTGATTAACTGTCCCCCATATAATGAAACATTCACACGCATAAGATCTTGAACATAAAGATGTATGGTATGATGGAAAAAACACAGGACTGGGCATTATGAGACCTAAGTAGACATCCTGGCTCCTTCAATTACTAGCTGTGTGATTTCTGTTCGGTCATTTCCTCCTCTGTAAAAATGAGGGTGATACAGACATAGAGAACAGACTTGTGGTTGCCAAGGAGGAGGGGTGGGTAGGGGAGGGAAAGATTGGGAGTTTGGGATTAGTAGATGCAAACTATTATATATAGGATGGATAAACAACAAGGTCCTACTGTATATCACAGGGAACTATATTCAGTATCCTGTGATAAACCATAATGGAAAAGAAGATAAAAAACAATATATATGTATAAACTAAATCACTTTGCTGGACAGCAGAAATTAACACAACATTGTAAATCAACTATACTTCAATAAAATTAAAAAAAGAATATGAGGGTGATAATCCCTGAGCCTCCTACCTCAAAGAGTTGTTGGAAGGTCAAACTAAGATCTTGCATATACCTGATTCATTATAAAAGGCTATACAAATATAAGGCATTATTATAATACGGTACAGAAGAGAATTCGTGAACTAGGATCCTGGAGATGATACCTGATTCATTATAAAAGGCTATACAAATATAAGGCATTATTATAATACGGCACAGAAGAGAATTCGTGAACTAGGATCCTGGAGATGATACCTGATTCATTATAAAAGGCTATACAAATATAAGGCATTATTATAATACGGTACAGAAGAGAATTCGTGAACTAGGATCCTGGAGATGTTCACACACAAGAGCCTGATTGTACAAGGGCCTACCTGGTATAGTTGCCAAAGAATATTTTACAAATCCAGATCTTCTACCTAGGAGGCAGTATAACACTTTGTCTGGACACAGGTCGTGCCAATACAGTTTACAACCTTCTTGTTCAAAGAATGCAAATTTAACCTGTATCTCTTTACTGTGTCAAAAATGTAAAGACGTCATCTTTGAACGAAGGCGAGGTTATAATACAGTATCGATGGCATTCCAGAGACTATCTAAAACATTCTGGAATGGTAAAACAATTTAGTTTCACTCATGAGTATGTGGCTTGGGATGTTCAAAGGCTTACTCACTAATCTGTGGATTACAGATTACCCTTGCTTTTCTATTTTCTCTGTCTACATTTCTGCCATCTCATTGTTCTTTAGCAACCCAACCTACAGGAGAATGGATCAAAGGAGAAGAGGTAAATGGATCAGGGTATCCTGTGTCCCAGACAAACATCTGCACCACAAAGCCACACACTGAAAGAAACAGGCATATGTGGTCACTCAGTGTCGGCACAAACACAGCGATGGGTGGCAGAACGTCAGAAAAGCCACTCCGCTAGCATTAAACTTGGAAGCACCCTAGCTTGCTGCTGCTGGCGCTGCCTCACCATGCCTCATTTTCAGAGCTGCTTTCTTCATTCTAACTTATAGCTACAGTTGAAAGAGGTAGAGGGCTCTGTGGCAATCTGTAAAGGGGGCTCACACATTCCACACAACAAGATGGCCATGTGCGTGACCTTCGACATTGCAGCCAGCCCAGTAGTGGATACAGATCACTGCAATTCCATGTGATGAGTGCTATGACAGGGGAAGGACATGAGGTTTTGGGAGCATGGAGGAAAGTCACCTAACCCACGTCTATAAGAGGTCAAGAAATTTTCTAGAGGAAGTGACATCTAAATCCAAGACCTGAGGAATGCAGAGGAATTAGCTAGGCAAACAGAGATCAGTCATCCAGGCAGATGGAATAGGATGTATGAAAGCCCAGAGAACACAGAGGAGTGGCCACTGGAGGAATCAGAGGTGTGCAGTACATCTAGAACGGGAGAGAGTGGCTGCAGATGAGTCAACTAGCAAGCACAGCACGCCAGGCCTGAGGCCATGCTAAAGAGCAACTTCAACTTCCTCAGGCTGATGGCAAGCCACTGAAGGATTTACGTCAGGAAATGTATGATCAGGTTTGATTTTTAGAAAGATCTTTCTGGCCACTGTGTGGAGATTAGGTTAGAAGGGACAGGACTAAAGGTAGAGAGAATATTTAAGAAGATGTGGCGGTAACCCTAGCCGACAGTGGCTGAACTAAGAATAGGGACAGCTGGAATAGAGAAATGAACGGATTTGGGTGACATGTAGTTAGCAGACTTCAACAGTAATTTGTAACTGATGGAGGAGAGCAGGAATCATTTCTGAAAGCCTTCTTTACTTTTTACCCTATTGACATTCTGTTTCATTGCCAAAGCTTCCTTTATGCATTCCACAAGGTGGAAGGATTGAGAATAACATTCAGTTTTCTAGTTTAAAAACAGCCAAATGGAGAGATGTACCATCCTCTGAAATAGAGAACAAAGGAGGTTAAAGCAAAATTGGAGGCAGAAGTGGAGGGCAGGATGGGGAGATGAGTTCTATTTTGGAAACACAAGATTTAAGGTGTCTGTGGTCATCTAGACAAGAAAAAATGTCTAGTAGGGAGCTGGATGTGAATAGTCCGATGGCCCAAGAGAGACATCTAAGTTAGAGATACAGATTTGGGATTCCTTAGCCTGTGGATGGATAATGAAGATGTGGTATCGCTGAGACCAATGAGGTCAGAGTGTTGAGTGAGGAGGGAGCTGACTTTTTAGGCTCCCTCATAAACATTTAAAGCACAGCCATAAGACGCATAAACATTTAAAGCACAGCCAGAAGACGAGGCAACAGAGGAGACTATGAAGACCAGAGGGAGGAGGGCAAGTAAAAGACAACACAGAATGTCACAGAAGCCGAGAGGGTGAAGAAGGAAAGAATCAATGGTGTTTAAATCTGCTAGGCGAATAAAGTAAGATAATGACTAAGAAGCCTCCAATGGCTTCAAGCCACAAAGAGGTCATTGAGGTGCTCAGTGAGAGCAGTCCCACCGGCAGCGATCTTGCTGGGTTGGAACTGAGTATGTATGGTAGATAGGACGTGGGAAGGTAGACACAGTGAGTGTAGCCAACCTGGTATGACATCTGGCTAAAGGGTAGGAGAAAAAGAAGATGACGGTAATTGGAGGGGATACAGGGCCAGGGGAAGATTTTTCCCTTTTTTTGTGAGAGAAGTTACAAGGCTGTATTACATGCTGTTGTGCTCCAGTCAGCAGAAAAAGAAAGAATGACTGTGGAAACAAGGCGGGGAAACAAGAACGTGATTCAGCACTGGTGAAAGGACTGGCTCCATAAAGGAGAAAACCTGCATCCTTGCTTTCTACCTGGGTGCAAATGTAAGTGATTTAGTAGGTTTTAGAGGATGGAAGTTGAAAGAGTTCTAACTGATGACTTTATTTTTTCTGTGCAGTGAAAATCAAGGGTACCTGCTCAGGGGCTGAGGGCAAAGCCAGTGGGGAATATCTGAAGAGAGTGTAGAGGCACGATAGAGACTAGCAGAAAGCTGACTAGAGAGAAAGGCTTGCTGGGCAGAGACAACGCTGCCAGGATGAGGGTACGGACATCTTCGTGGAGGCATGATTTTCTACAGCAGCACTTAGCACCTCCTGTACAGGGTCAATGGAAGGACAATAAGGTAGCGGGATTGATGTAACTCCAAGGAACTTAGAATCTAACCTGAATAAATAAGGAAGCGAATACAGAAAACAGAGTGGAAGAGTCATGGCTTGAATATCCTGTGTTATCTGAAACTACCTGTAATCACGGATAATCAAGAACTGAAAACTGAAGGAGCTACTTTTTATTCCATTAAGCAACTATAGTCGAGACCTTCCATGTGCTTGTTCACACACTCTCTCTCTCTGAATACACTTCTCTACTCTTTATCTGTCCATCCTACTCATTTCACAGTTGACAGAGTAAGAAGATCTAGTTAAATGGCAAATGAACAGAAAAGAGGACTAGGTCTCCGTTTTTCCAATGATAGCGACGACACTACCTTCATACTGTGGGGGCATGCAAAAGTAGATGAAGGACTTTAAAGGAAAGGAGCCAAGCCAAACAATTAAGAAAACCAGTAAGTACACGTCTGGAAAGTATTCCAGCAACTCTACAGCTAGAACATCTTTCCCCTTCACCTCACGTTCATGCACATGAAGACTAACCATGGGACTTCCCTGGTGGTGCAGTGGTTAAGAATCCGCCTGCCAACGCAGGGGACACGGGTTTGAGCCCTGGTCCAGGAAGATCTCACATGCCGCGGAGCAACTAACCCCGTGCGCCATAATGACTGAACCTGCACTCTAGAGCCTGCGTGCCGCAACTACTGAAGCCCGTGTGCTCTAGGGCCAGCGTGCTGCAACTACTGAAGCCCACACGACTAGAGCCCATGCTCTGCAACAAGAAAAGCCACCACAATGAGAAGCCCGCGCACCGCAAAGAAGAGTAGCCCCTGCTTGCCGCCAACTAGAGAAAGCCCACGCAGCAACGTCGACCCAACACAGCCAAAAATAAATAAATTAAAAAGTAAAAAAAAAAACTAACCATGGGTATACACACCCTCAAGAAAATATTTAGCTTCTGAAGGTTCTGCTGCCTCCCCGGCCTCCCCTTGCCACATTCCTTCCATAAACAAAAAGACTCAAGTGCAGATGTTTAGAACGAAGCACACAAAATTAACTAATACTTCCTGCTCTGAATCTTACAGCGAATCTGGCTGAGGGACTAAGAGAAGGGGAGGGGGCCACCTGGACAATGAGAATCCAGCCTTTGTGCACACAGGGCCAAGCCAAGGAATTCTGCTTAAGCCTCCTACGTGGTGAAGTATGTCTAATCTCTCTGAGTAGGGGAGAAACCCTTCCTGTCTTAGAATTGGATTCAAGTACTAACTGCTGGGGAACATAAATGCTTCTCTGTTATGTGCAGCTCCGAAGAATTCCATGAGGATGTTGTGAAACAGCCTCCTTTACAGTGAAGTAATGAGCGACAATGGCCATACAGAATTTCACAAAACTTCCAAACGCCCTTCCATGGCCTGAATTAGAAGAGAACTGGCTCCTTCTGAAATATCAAATTAGGAGTCACTGATTCACTATTGTTCTTACGTGCTCACTCCTCAGAATCAGAAAATGACTATTCTCTTTGCAGTCAGACTTGATCTGAGGAATACGAAACTTTAATGAGGCTGTAGCACAGAAAGTCAATTAGAGATGGTAGATGTTTAGGTTACTAAATGGGAGTCTCCAAACAGTTAACACAAACAGTAGTCACAGAAAGCAACTATTTGAAAATGTTTCCAATTTTGTTAGTATAACTGCTGGCTGAAATAGGAGTTCCCAGGACAAACTGTACAGCTGCGTACCAGCTGTTATTGTTCCACCTCAGCAGACAGATTGTACAAATACGGCCTCGCCAATCAAGATGACCCAGGGCCAGCTAATGCTGAATGTGGGATCCTCAAGTGGACACAGATGGGAGATCAGAAAGCGTGGAGAGGAACAGTCAAGCACAGACAGAATGTGTTGGGGTGATCTGGGTACATGGAGTTATTCCAACTGATAGAAGACTCTTTCCTAACTGCCTGTTGAAGGGCTAGTTTTCTATGGCTCAAAACTTACCTTCAAAATAGATTGTTTTTAAAAACGTATTATCCCGTTCCTTTCCCTTAAATTTCGGTGCTCTTTTTTCAAGGCCTCTCTCTTGTCAATCAGCTAAGTGCCAACAGTGTAAGGGGACAATCCCATAGGAACTGCATCTAAATCAGTCAGCACAACTTATGAACGAGGACAACTAACCTTTATAGCTTTCTATGAAACAGTCATTTTTTCATTGAATTTACTGAAACAAATGCAACAGCATTCACAATTTGAGAAAGCATCCCTTTCAAATGAATAAAGAAAATGGTTCAAATTTCCTGAGTACATGCTATAAGCACATCCCATCACACATGAACCCCTGTCATGACAGAAAGACATGCCGACATGAGTGGTGCTAGAATATGGACAGCTTCCATTCCAAGCTGCCACTGGGAAACAAAACAAAGGAAGCAGGTGTAACAGACAAAGTGAAGAAAATCATTTTTAGAATTTTTTAAAAAGCTAATAAAATTCTATACCAAAGGCTATGTATAAAAATGATGGTATGGCTGTAACAATAAAGCTAAGGGGAAAACAAAAGTTTTATAATTGACTGGTATGATTTCAGAGAAGATAAACCCATAATCTCTTAGGGAAACTAGATGTGTTCATAAAGTACCAACTTTAAAGTTTAAGCCAAAAAAAACAGTTCTACTCTCTCCCTATCACCTGCCAACCCTCCACTTGGTGCATGTGCTGAATAAGACCATGGCACTAACCTAGTGTAGCAATCTTCAAAAAATAAAATCCTTCTGCTTGTGTTGCCCAAATGTAATACCCAAAAATGCTACATACTCTTCAGCAAATTGAAGGGTCAAAACTGATTTGGCTTTATACACTAAATATCGATAAGTAGGAGATCATCAGACAGTTGTTATGTGAACACGGAGGATTCTTAACTGAACACTAGAACATCAAACGCTTTTGGAGGGTAATTTCAAATAGGTGCAAATTACTGTTAGAGGTTACAGATGTTTTCCATTATTTTCCATTATCAAAACATAAGACATATATATTCTAATTTGTATATCTTGCCATTTTATTTGAAACTGTCACCAGGAGAGACAAGATTCCCAAGTGAAATTCCAAGACAAGAACTGGGTCTGTGCCTTACTAATCCAAACCTCATGCTTGCAGACTCAATACCAGCCCTAATTCAGGCCAGTAGGTCACAAGCATGCCTGAAATCTTTGAGCCAAGCTGAAGGAATGTAGCCAGCATTTACTCCCACTCACCCAAGCTGAGGCGAAAAAATCCACTCTGCTGAGCATCAGAGTTCTAACTATGGGGGACTGACTGATGTGTGAGACTTAATGGAGTCACATAAAGAAAGTAGTCAATTATAATACTAAGGAAATAAAATAATCAACAGGCAATGAAATGTAAGCTCCATAAGTAAAACCCACACTTGAAAAATGTCGAATTGTTAAGACGTGAAAAGGAAAAAAGACACCATAATTTTACGGGAAGCTGTTTCTTGTTCTGTGACGTCCATACACTATTGAGATTTGACTATTTTTTTGCCTGTCATCCGCAGCAGAAGAGTGAAGAATTGTAAAAGAAGAGAGAGAAAATCTGATTGGAAAAAAACATGAGATTCTAATATATAGTCATAGTAGTACAATCACAGACTAAGATCAATTCTAATAAATCCTCCCCACACACACAAAGTCCCAAGAAGTTAACCAATAGTGCACTTTCATTCATTCAATAGCTATTTGCTAAGTGAATTTAAGTGACAGTCCACCACGACAAGCTACTTAAAATACCCAGTCCTTCATTTTGCTAGAATGCCTTTTACTCTCCAGTTTAAGTCTTAATAAGCTCAGCCTGCTAGTCCCCTAGATCATAAACTATTTGAATCTGTCCTCAACAGAAGAAACAATTACAAACACCATAAAGTATCTTCAATACTCAAATGTCTTTCTCAGTTTTCACAATTGTGTAATTTCTCACCACAGCCACCCATTAGGCCAAGGCTAATAGCCATAACTGGTGTTGATAACTGCAAGTCAAAATGCTTCCACTCGTTCATGAAATATTTACTGAGCACCTATTATGTCACTGTCCCAAGCACTATTCTAGACACTAGGGCTACAGAAGAAAAGACAGACAAGGTTCCAACTTCATGGGGCTTACAGTGTGGTAGGGAGTGGGGGGTAGGTAAGGGATAGATAAAAAGCAAAAACAAAAATCTTGTGTGTCAGATGATAGATGACATGGTAAAGAACAAAGCGGGGATAGAAAGCATGGGAATGGAGTGCCACTTAATGTAACACGACAGATGGCCTCACCGATGTGGATAAGGTGACATTCGAGGAAAGCACTGAAGAAGTGAGACAGACATGGTGGGGGGAACATCTGGGGGAAGAGCATTCCAGGAAGGACACATGCAAATACCCTGAGGCAGGTATGCTGGCCAGTTCCAGGGAATGATGAAGAGGCCAGTGTGGCTGAATAAGAGTGAACGAGAAGGAAAGAACAGGGCTTCCCTGGTGGCGCAGAGGTTGAGAGTCCACCTGCCGATGCAGGGGACACGGGTTCGTGCCCCAGTCCGGGAAGATCCCACATGCCGCGGAGCAGCTGGGCCAGTGAGCCATGGCCGCTGAGCCTGTGCGTCCGGAGCCTGTGCTCCGCAACAGAAGAGGTCACAACAGTGAGAGGCCCCGCGTACAGAAAAAAAAAAAAAAAAAAAAAAGAAGGAAAGAACAGCGGATGAGGTCAGGGAAGCTGAGGGGAGGAGGGAGGGACTGCAGATCATGCCGGCCTTTAGGCCATTGTAAGACTTAGGCTTCTCCTCTGAATGAGATGAAAACCCACTGGAAGATTTTGTACCAGGGAGTAACATGATCTCACTAGTATTTTAAAAGGATAACTCTGGCTGCTTTATTGACAAAAGACTATGGAGGGGAGTACAGAGAGACAAGAAGGCTAGTCAGGGTTTTTTTTTTTTTGCAATCTCCCAGGTAGGAGACAATGGTAGCTTGGTCCATGGTTGCGGCAGTGAGCAGTGATCAGATTCTGGCCATATTTTGAGGGTAGACCAGACCAGTTACTGATGGACTGGACATGGTGTGTAAACTGAGGCAACTACAAAGATCGAACTGTCGTTTATAATGAGATAGCGAAGTACATGGTAAGAACGAGTGTGGGGATGGAGATCAAGGAAACTGGGAGTTCAGTTCTGGATATTTTAAGTTTGAGATGCTTATGAAACATCCAAGTGGAGATTTCAAGTCAGCCATTAAGATATACAAGCCTGGATTTCAGGGAGAGGTCCAAGCAGGAGAGAGAAATCTGAAAGTCATGAGCAGACACAGTATTCAAAGTGATGAGATTAGATGAACATACCTAGAGAATGGATTGAGAGGTACAGAACTGGGTCTTGGGACATACCAACTTTTAGAGATGGGGGAGATAGGGAGGATCCAACAAAGGAGACTCAAGAGGGACAGTCACTGAAGCAGAAAGAGAATCAACAGGGCAGAATTCCAGAAGCCAAGTTTTTTTTTGTTTTGTTTGTTTGTTTGTTTGTTTATGCAGTATGCGGGCCTCTCACTGTTGTGGCCTCTCCCGTTGCGGAGCTCAGGCTCCGGACGCGCAGGCTCAGCGGCCATGGCTCACGGGCCCAGCCGCTTCGCGGCATGTGGGATCTTCCCGGACCAGGGCATGAACCCATGTCCCCTGCATCGGCAGGCGGACTCTCAACCACTGCGCCACCAGGGAAGCCCCAGAAGCCAAGTTTTAAAAAAACACTTTTCAAGAAGAAGAGAATGATCAACTGAGTCAAATGCTCCTGAAAAGGTGAGAAAGATGAAAACTGAGTGTTGGCCACTGGATATAACTGATTACTACAACCTTGACAGCAAATGGTCTGGTAGAATGACAGGGATGAAAGCCAGAGAATATTGAGGGGGTGGGGAGGACAGAGACTGGAGACAGCTAATAAAGACATTTTTCCAAGTAATTTTGCTATAAAGAAATGAGGTGGTAGATAGAAGGGAGAAGAAGGGGTTCAAGGAGACATTACTTTCTAAGACTGGAAGACAGCACGTGTTATGTTGATGGGGATGATCCAGTGCAGCTGAATTACACTGAACAATAAGGACCATCTCTGGTGTTGCAGGTGGATTAGAGAGGGTAAAAGAGACCCACTTCGGCACACTGTAAAGTTCTTTGAGCCTTTCCAAACATTTCCCTCAAGGAAGAAGAAATAATGGAATTAACAGGATCACCGTAAGTATCTAGATTAAAGAGAGTTATCTGGTGCAAGCTATCACATATAGCATGGATAAACAACAAGGTCCTACTTTACAGCACAGAGAACTATATTCAATGTCCTCTGATAAACCATAATGGAAAAGGATATGAAAAAGAATGATATATATATATATATAACTGACTCACTCTGCTGTACAGCAGAAATTAACACAAGATTGTAAATCAACTATACTTCAATAAATTAAAAAAATAAAACTTAAAGAAAAGTTATCTGGTACCCAAACAGTTTAAAACCCAAGGAGCTCTGGAAGGCCCTCCCCAGTAGAGCCAGCCCAGATCTAGGCTTTCCTGCTAGAAGTAATCTGGCCCACAATAAGGTACCAGACTAGCTGTTAGAATCAACCAGAGAGCTTCTGAAAAAAAAGCAAATTGTTGAGCCTCCTCCCCAGAAGTTCCATTTTGGTGGGTTCTGGGTGAGTTCCCCAAATCTGTATTTTTAAAGGCACCCTAGGTAATCTTCAGGTACAATTACATTTGAAAAATACTGTCCTACTGTAAACTTCCTTATTCTGGTTCTCATCCTTTAAAGATTTAGGTAGGAAAGGCTCTGCCCTTGGTGCTGCACTGCAGAGTGAACTCAGGCACTCATGAGTGGGGACTTCCACTTTCACATCACTTATTTTAAGGTGAAATTTATTGCAAGTGTTAACTGTGCAGGCATGAACAGGGAACCAGAATAACAGTGGTCTATCTTCTTTAAGACACAGACAGATGTTAAACTACACAGGGGTTGTTCACTCCATACGCAAGGAGGCTTGGGATGACTGGACCAGCTGAACCCAAGCTCTGCAACATTTTTCTCCATGCCAATTTCCTCTGTCATTCACCTTGTATCCTCAAGGCCCTATTTCCCAGGCAAGTAGAAATAAACGCTTGATTTTGAGAAAACCCACCTACTGCTGGGGGTTTCACAGTGCTCTTCTTTTCATGCAGATATTGGTCAAGATTCCCTGTAATTCAAATTCCCCACCCCCTCTGGTTTCTATCCTTCCTTCCTCCTCCCAACAATTACTAATAGTTAATAAAATGACAGAACACTACCAACAGTTCTCAATGGCAAGAACAAATCTGGAAGCAAAGAGTTAACATCTGCTTTAGTACACTCAAAAAGATAAGAAAATACTTTTTCTTCTTTGTCTAGAAGCCTAGACTTGTTTAATCCCAGTCTGTGTCGGGTAGTGTTGGCATTTTCAGGGACAGTGTTACGTTCTGTTGGTTAAAGACCAATGTAGAAATATTTACTTTCTACAGAGAAGAAATTTCAGGTATTTTTTTTTTTAATATATATGCTTAAGAGCAAAGTACCAGACATTCATATCGATATTAAAGAGATGTGGGGTGGGGAGTGGGGCAGGGGGAGACTGAGATTGATTGAAGAATTATAAGAACACTTCAAAAATTCAGACTCGATATTCTGGTTTTTAAATTCTCTCCCAACATTCACATCTGATCTACAGGGCGTGCTTTCTTTTCATTTTGAAAATACTTTGAGGTCACTGATCCCATCTCCGTCCAGAATCAAGCCTTAGGGCACACCTTGAGTAGTTCAGAAATCTAAAGTTGGCAAACTGTAGCCCACAAACGGAGTCTAGCCCATCACCTATTTTTTGTAAATAAAGTTTTAATGGAACAAAACCATGCCCATACATTGCACTTTGTCTATGGCTGCTTTCTGGCTACAAGGGCAGAGTCGAGCAGTTGTGAGAGAGACTGCACGCCTAAAATATTTACTGTGTGGCCCTTTATGGAAAACATCTGCTGATCCTGATCTAAGAAATCAAAGAATATAAAAACAAAAAAATTCTACTGAGACCTTGTCTACCTCTTTTCTGCAGGGCATACTATTTTAAAATTTGGCCCAAGGACATCTGAATTTTTCCTCTATGGTCACATAAAATATGGAAAGAGGAATTCTATTCAGAAATTTTACAAGATTGATAACAATTCAAATCCATTTGATACCTAGATTTACTTATTTTATTACTTCGTAGGAAAATTATTATTTCAAATGAACAAGCAAAAAGATTAGCAGTTGAGAGGAAACGGAGATTTAACTCATTTCAAAAATCAAATCTATAATAATAAGCTTTAGCTCTTTTACACAGCCCACAAACATGAACCAGTCAAGCAGAAAGACAAGGAAAAAAACCACTGGAAAAAGCAGCACCATGTTTCCAGTGGCGCCCCCTCTCAGACCCACCCCGAATGGAGACTTTAATAAGCAATAGCAGTGAACGGAGGAAAAGTGATGAATCAACTCCACAGCAACCGCTAGGATGGCAGGAAAAATGATGTTGAAAACTGCAAACAGAGTGGAAAATGCAAGTAGATCCCATTTAGATCTCTGCAAGAACCTCCCTCCCTTGTCCTCTGGGTAGGAATTCAGTCCTTCACACAGGCCTCCTTGTACTTCTGCTCTTCTGAGCGGATGGACAATTTACATCATGAAAATACTCTGCCAGCTGGCACTCTCTCCACAAGCGACTGATTGTGAGCAGATGCCTTCATAAGATAAGGGTAAACGGATACACCCCCTTCTTCATCTTTCATTCATCCCCCCTCTTGGCAGAGGAATGGAAATGCATGCTCTACACACTATCTTTTAGAGACCAAAGTTTGTGCTCTTCACATCCCTTCATCTCTCATGGGCCGTGCTTGGACTTGCCATTGCGTTTCTGATTATATTGTGCCCCCCACCAAATATCTAAGATGTATGCAATCTCCCTAGATTATCTGTAAAAAACCTTGTGCTCCCAGATACAAGCACCTGCTTATTTTTTCTAATAATTTAAACACTGAATACTCTCTAGCATAGCCTCAATTTAGAACATTTGATAATCTACCACAACAAAGAATCAAAACTTCCAGCCAGAAGTGTTACAGATTAGTCATGCTTAAATACACTTTTTCTAGTTAAACCATCTTCCCTTTAATGTACAGTATAATTTCAGAAGCTTCTTTGTTTTACATTTCTCTCCAATTGGAAAGTAGCAGCGAGTTTTAATGACGCCTTTCAGGGAGGAGAAACGTTTTGTGATCGCTCCCAAAATTGTTTTATAAATTAGGTACATGCCACATTCAGTGAAGGTAAGAGAAGATCATCTGACAAATTATTTACATAACATGCTTCAGGTAGGCCAGTCAGATTCCCTGTACTTCAAAAACATAAGCCTTCCTTATCTGGTTTTCCTTCTACATTGAGAGCAAATATTTAGCAGTGATATCAGAAGAACTGTTCTTCTAACCCATCCTTCACCATATTTCAAACAGACAGTGCTGATTTCTCATCCATGGGAGTATTTCACATGCACCACAATGGGACTTGTTCTACCTTTCTATTTACATTCTGGAGAACAGCCAAAGTCCTTTCTAGCTCTCTTTGATCTGGTGCCAGAGACTTGGTATCTAACACCCACCAGAAGAAATCCCCTCAGGAGCTCCATGACTAAAGAAGAGTCAGGAAGGAGCTGGAAAATATTCTATAAATCCACCCTACATCATATCGCTACCCATTTTATGAATCTGTGCAAGTTATCTAATCCAGTGCAAACTCTTTAGGCATGCTATTGAAAGGCATTCATAAATCTGAACAATTGTGCTTCACTGTATACCCCCAAACTATATCCTAAAACTCTGCAATGTAAGACCCCAGTCTTACCATCTCTTTTATATATATACCATTTCTTACCTCTAAGTCATTCTCTAGCCTTCACTCCTTCCAAACCCTACCTATCTTCCTAGGTTTAGTTCACGTGCCACTGTCTCGACACTTCCAACCTGTGTTATCTTACTTATTGGAACACACAGCTCTTAGTATCCAAACCACATAATTCAGAACTTGAGTATTCACTCCTTTGTATAAGTTTCTTTCCCCTAAAAGAGTTTAACTTTTTTTTTTTTTAATTATAGTTGATTTCCAAAAATATATTAGTTTCAAAGTATAACTTATTCAAAAGCAAGTAATCTACCCATACTTTTTGGATATCCTCTACAATTGTATTTTTCAAGTTTTTCTGACCATGACGGACAGTAAAAAAGGCACTTTTTACATTGCAACTCTCAACACACACACACACCCACACACACAAACTGAAAATCAAGTTTGATAAAATAATGAAATACCATCTATGCAATCTGATATTCTATTCCATTCTCTATTTCATTTGTTAGAAAAACGCTAGTCACAGCTCACAAAATTCATTTTATGACATTAGGAAGTTGTAACCTAATTTGGAAAACACTATTCTGTAATCCCTTGGGCACTGTCCTTGGCACAAAACAGGTGCTCAATAAATATTTGTTCACTATGGGTTGACTCATCTACTACACACAACAGGTCAGAACTCCACAATAAAATGACATTTTCTAGTTATTGACATAAAATTTAAGAAGATGCCTTTCAAGACCTTCCAATTACTTAAAAAACTGAACGATATTTTTAAAAGCCTTTGTATGTGGCAGCCTTTAACAAGATCAAAACAAAACGAAACAAAAACCTTTTCCTAAAGCGAAAAGGCAAAATCCCATTCATCAACATGGCATCCCTAACAGGACCAGAAACCACCAGCCCCGCCTGAACTAATCCTTCCAAAGAAGTTCTTTTTAGCAGCTCTGGTTCCAGAAGTCCTTCAACCATGAGCCTTCAGGGTAGCAGCAAGGATGTCCTCTCTGTGGGGTAGATGGAGTGATGCCCAGCGCTGGGCGTTAGACTCTACTAAAGAGAAAACATTTTGATATCTATTGGGAAACTCAGTTCTCCATGTCTCATGTTCATGGCACTTTTCTCATTGGGTTATCAGTACTTGGAATTATCTCTTTTATTTTTTGCATGTCTGGTTTATATGTCACCACCCCCCACCCCCATACACACACATGAGAGTAAGCTTTTGAGGACAGGACTTTTGTCTTGTCCCCTGCCATCCCTTTACTTTGAGATATGTTTTTGTTCTTGCCTTTTAAAGAGAGAGAAATATCTGACATAAAATAAGCAGCAAGCTAATAGAAGAAAGTCAGTGACCTAGGTAAGTCTGGTTTGTTGTTTGGTTCATTCGTTCACTGATTCATTCATTTTGCAAAGATATGCTAAAACTTAACTGTGTACCAGGAAGTTGGTTAGGCACTGAAGACACAAGGAGGAAAAAAGACTCAGTCCTTTCCCTAAAGGACTTCCATATGATACACAAGGGAAGACAGAAATAATTAAAATGCAACGTGAGAGAAGTATTATACTAGGGAGTAAGGAGCAACCACATATGTTCTCATCCATAAAATAAAGAGCTTTGACAAGATGAATTTAACATTCAGATCCCAAAAGCTTGATTTTACAATCTATATGTCAGCAACATTTCTAAGGATCCTTCCCTCACCAGATCAATGCTTTCTTTTCTTACAGTAACATTCTAGAGAAATGTTAAAATGCCACAGGAACTGATTTTGCAAAGACAAATGACAAAAGCAGCTGGTTTCCAATTAACCTCAGTTCTTTAAAGACTTAAATAATTTTCTGAACCTATACAATGCTTTTGCCAATACTGTATCTGTCAAGTCCTATAATCCCAGGTGAGCTTATACTGAATAATCTGCAAAGGATAACAGAAATTCAGGTTCTACTTTTAAGGTTAAAACTTTTCTAATGACTGAACAAAGGGTTCTCAAATAGTTGCTTCCATCTTTGGATGAGAAAAAAATAACTCTTGGTGTCTAGGTCCATAAAATATGAAGCAGTTCAATCTCCAGGCTATAAGCAAATAATTAAACATCTCTGTCCACATCTAGTCATGAGGGACAAATGACACAGTGTTCTAGAAAAATTTCTTCAGTACCAAGAAAGAATGGATTTTCTGCTCTTGCTTCTCTCACTTGAAAAAGTAAATGTCTGCATCCCTTTGAAAATTAGCCCAATCTACAAAACAGTGGAACTAAACTGAACTCCCACCAAGACTTGGCTCATGCATTCTTCCGCAAGTTTGGAACAAAGACCCCATTGACTTACGCATGTAGGCGGATTAGAATTGCAATGCAGCCATGTAGCACATTACTGCTCAGTAATTCAACTGTGATAAGTCAAGGGACACTTCTCTAGATATTTCTCCCTGTTTTCCTTCTTTCCACAGCAATATAATTTCAAGTATACCCTGTAACACAGATGTGCGATTTAGCATAAAGCAGGCCTGTCTGCACATTTTTAAATAGAAAACAGGCATTACATTTTTTAATTTGCCTGCTCATATTCAGTGCTATTTCCAACCCTTTTAGAGCTCTCCTTCTTAAAAGGCCAGATAAGTGGACACATGCTAAGGGTCAAACACTCCAAGTTCTTAAATATCCAGTGAGAACCTAAAAAGAAAAATATTATTATGAAAAATGAAAGGAATATGAGAATGGGAAACGGGCTACTGGTAGAAAACAAGAGCAAAAGGATAGCATGAGCAGAAACCAATTTTCACCAGTTTGCTATATCTTTAGAATTGATAAAGCAAGTTTATAAACTTCTTTTAGTGGTCCCCACTTTCTAATTTAATTGCCAAGCACATACTGACTGCCTGAAGTAACAGATTATATAAGGATGGATATGCTCTCTGCCCTCAAAGAGTTTACGACCTAGTAGAACCACAAATCCAAGTGCAACCCAGAGAAGAATGTGCTAAGTTTTAGCAAAAGCATAAACAGGGCAGACTGATGCCAAATGGATGATTTCATAAACTTTTATAAAGCAGTTATAGACAAATTTAGATTTCTTCTTCTGAATAACCGATAAAATACAAGTGGGTGGTTTTGACACAACAGACCAACATAATATATACTCTCAACAGCGTTTTCTTTCAGCGCTTCTCCTGATGTTTTACTATATGAGTTTTAAGAATACTCACTTGAATAGAATGCCTGGCATTGTCACCCTTACTGTCAGAATAAAAAAGGAAGCATTGTAAGGAACCCACAGAGAATTTATATGAATACATGTACAGATAAGGACAGAGACTGATTTTAAATACCACATTTGCCTGAATATAGTAAAAGAATTTCCCCCTAAATTATCCTTTCAGAAAAGGGAGAACTGCTCTGTATTTCAGTTCTTACAATCCCTCCCAATTATTTCATTTTAGACCACAAATTACTGTGAGGAAATCAAATTAGCTTGAAATGACCTCATATAATACAAGTTTTGGACACTTACATAAGACACATAATAGAAGGGTTTTTAGTTCTGTTTTGTTTTACAAGAGGCAAGAAATTAACTCAGATTTATGTAATTTCCCCTGAGAGGTATGGCTTTAAAAATTAAAAGTGCTGAATATTGTAAATAATAAAACTTTTAAAGAATACTTTATTAGGCAGGAGGGTAAATGGTTATACTACGAGGACTGCAAATACAAACCAAAATAAGTGGAAAAATACATATGCTAGTATTATATTAATATAATCAGTATGTATGGCTTAAGATAAAATTCCCAGTGATAACCTTATACAAGTGTAAAAGCACTGTGTCATAAACAATCTATTCATGGAAATGAATATAATATGATCTGTAAAAATCTGTGCTGATGGCTAAAAAGTGACTAACAATCGCTGATGTCAAAGATGTATGTAAAGAACTGGAATAAAACGGTTCCATAAGATGTGAAAATGGGGAAAACAACGCTAATTTATAAATATATTATTTAAAATATGTAAATTAATAAACATTTTAAATAGACAGCTGATTATTTCACCTATATCCTTTAAATTTTTAATATATTCACATTGGCAAATCCCTGTTTTTAAAATCTTCTAAAAGGGAAAATGAGAAACAGCTTAATATTTGAGGTTGTCTTTTATACATATCCATATGGTAAATTTCGTGTTGTGACTCAAAAGGGACAAGACAGTAGCTCAAAGGGGATTCTGTATGAGAACTGTCCAATATTTAACAGAGCAGTACCCATACCAAAGCTTCAGTCCCAGAAGAAACCAGCACAAGTCAGGAAGTGTGTGGGTTGGCAGGCACATTACCAATCATCCTGGTATGATTCTTATTGTTTCCATATAACAGATACAAGGTATCCAGGTGGATGCCCTGCTTGAGACTCTTCCATCCCTTCCCATTTTATTCTTACTTTAAAAAGGAAAATCAACTTTAAGGGCAGATCAATCGCCATCAACACTAATACATGAAAGAGCATAAGTATAGGTATGATATACCCTTGATAGTAACAGAATAGCATGAGGAAAAAAAAAATCTTTTTTTCTCTTATTTGCCTTCCACTAATTCAAAAAAGTATCACCTTTCTTTCCTTCCTCCGAAGTCCTCCCACCTGCACAAGTCACTGTGAAGGGCAAAAATGTTGGAAGAGTCAGTAGCACAGACAGCAGGAAAGTGTGCATTCAACTAACTGCATGAGCTGTGCTAAGGCCAGAGCCCTTGCTCCACTGTATCACTATCAGGCCAAATGATGATTGTCCACATCAAGGCCCAAGCTGGGGGAACCTCACCAGGAAACCACCCTGACTCTAAAGAACACTGTCCAAAGTCACAGTTCTCACTTCAGTTCCCAGCACTAGGATATGGCTGGCACTGATCCTAATAAAACCCCACTTAAAAACCATCTTTAAAGATCCAGGCACATGCCTAAAATGCCACAGACATTTTCATCATCAATACTAATACAGGCATGCCTTGTTTTACTGTGCTTCACTTCACCAGTCTTTGCAAATGTTGCATTTCTTACAAGTTGAAGGTCTGTGGCAACCCTGCCTCGATCAAGTGTATTGGCGCCACTTTTCCAACAGCATTTGCTCACTTTGTGCCTCTGTGTCACATGTTGGTAATTCTAGCAATATTTCAAATATTTTATTTATTATTATATTTGTTATGGTGATCTGAGATCTTTGATATGACTGCTTGCCGAAGACTCAGATGACAGATTTTTTAGCAATAAAGTATTTTTAAACTAAGGTACGTACATTTTTTAAGACAGATTACTGCACACTTAATAGGCTACAATACAGTGTAAACATAACTTTTATATGCACTGGGCAAACAAAGAATTTGTGTGACTTGCTTTAATGTGACATTCACTTTATTGCAGTGGTCTGAAACCGAACACACAGGATCTCCGAGGTATGCCTGTGTAATGAAAGAGCATCAGTGCTATAATCACATTAACAACATGGCTCGGGTTTCCCTGGTGGCGCAGTGGTTGAGAGTCTCCCTGCAGATGCAGGGGACACGGGTTCGTGCCCCGGTCCGGGAAGATCCCACATGCCGCGGAGCGGCTGGGCCCATGAGCCATGGCCGCTGAGCCTGCGTGTCCGGAGCCTGTGCTCCGCAACAGGAGAGGCCACGACAGTGAGAGGCCCGCGTACCGCCAAAAAAAAAAAAAGAAACATGGCTCTATTTCCAACAGTGATTCCTAAAAGTAAGACACAGTTTCTGGACGAGCTGTGGTAATCTGGAAAAGGGAACATGATGGGAAGTCCTTGCCCTTCAACTCCCTTTACTTAGGCACATACATGCACACATCACACATGTGTCAACCTGCCAATGCTTCAAACTCCACAGCCCTTCTTCACCAAAATGATATTCTCACAAGGAAGCCATCAAAAATATTTAGCATACCAATCTCTTTAGAATTAACAGCATCAGTACTCTCGTTCACTGCTGGTGGGAATGCAAAATGGTACAGTCACTTTGGAACACAGTTTGGCAGTTCCTTACAAAACTAAACATACTCTTACCATACGATCCAGCAGTTGTGCTCCTTGATATTGAATCAAATGAGATGAAAACTTACACACACACAAACACCTGCACATGGATATTTATAGCAGCTTTATTCATAATTGCCAAAACCTGAAGCAAGGAAGATGTCCTTCAACTGGTAAATTAACTGTGGTACATCCAGACAATGGAATATCACTCAGCAATAAAATGAAAAGAGCTATCAAACCACAAAAAGATATGGAGGAACCTTAAAGGCATATTACTAAGTTAAATAAGCCAATCTGAAAAGGCTAATTCCAACTACATGATATTCTGGAAAAGAAAGACCATGGTGACAGTAAAAAGATCAGTGGTTGCCAGGAATTTGAGAGGAGAGAGGGATGAATAGGTGGAACACAAAGCATTTTCAGGCCAATGAAACTATTCTGTTTGATACAGTGGTGGTCATAATGTCATTTAACACTGTCCAAACCCATAGAATGTACAACACCAAGAGTGAACCATAGTGTAAACTATGGACTTTGGGGGATATTGATCACTGTTGTCTCATCAATTGTAACAAATGTACACTCTGGTTTAGGATGTTGACAGTGGGAGAGGCTGTGTGTATGAATGAGGGGAGGAATTATGCCACCGGACGTCTCTGTACTCTACTTTCAACTCAATTTTGCTGTTTAAACTACTCAAAAAATAATGTCTATTAACTTTAAAAAGAACGTTACTAAATTCCATTTAAAAGTCTTGTTTTAGAAGCCAAATGAACTTTGTTATAGGCTTTCAAGGCAGTTTTCATTCAAAAATATTAACATTAGAACATTAGTACTGCCAAAAAGTTGTCTAATGGCCAGTTTTTTAAGGCCAAAAAAGGATTGTGTTGGGAAAAAACAACTAAAAAATAAAATCTTACCAATCTAACAACATATATAAAATAACACAGTCTAACAATATGCATTTTTCTATTTAACATAATATTAAAAAAACACTAGCATCAAATTACAATGGTTAAGATTTAACATACTAGCTACTGAGTCTGGAAAGAAGAACAGGAAGAAACAAAATCTCTGATCCCCAAAAGGTCTGACTCAATCCACTGACCACTAAGTGTAGTTGGGGGTATTCTCAACGGTCCTAAGTCCCAAGGCTGAAGTCTGAGAAGATAAGGGAGGGAACAGGGAAGGCTTAGGTTCCATAAGTAGGACCAGGGCAAAATACCAAGGATGGAGGAAGGTGGGGCTGATCCCCTTGAGAACTCCAAGCTTACTCTCCATCCTATCTGGCCTCCTCAGCTAAAACAATTGTCCACACTCTGACTTGTGCCCATGTATATTTCATCATTGTTCAGTGTAATGCCCTCTGGAAATGGATAACCAAAGATAAAGGATACTACCTAGAAACTGTAGAAACTATCTTGGTATCTTAAATATCATCTGTGGGGAAAAAATAGCCAATATAATATAACTTTTTGTTTTTTTACATTTTCATAGCACTGTCATTACTCAATAAGACATCCCTTCATTATGCCTAGAGTAATGAAAAACATTTAGGTTTCTATTTTATTTCTATTTAGGTAATTCACTGGTTACCAGTCTGGTTAGTTATTTTATGCAAAATCATGATCTTCAGCTGTTCAAATTCAGAAATTTTATCAGTCCATTAAATGATTAGGCTCTTGGAACTGACTTGGGCTAACCAAACTCAACCAAACTGATTTATCCATAAACAACCACAGGTTCATTTAGGATAAAAGCTATTTTTGTCAAAACAACAGGAGCAGATAGCTGCACAGGGCAAGTACTCACAGACCAAATTAGAGATCATAAAGTTGCTTGGTAGGCAGAGAACTAGAGCAAATGGGAGTTGAACATTCTTGGGCAAGAGTTCTATCAAATTATGGCAAACTGCCCTTCCCTATTCTAGAGATAGTTCTTTGTAAAAATAATCAGACTAGTTGTCTAAAGTTAGAGCACTCTCTCCCACAGAGAATGGGACAGAGATTAATATTTTTACTCTTTATTTCCCCCTTTTCAATATTCCTTATATGTCACTAAAACTTCTGTTATTATAGTTTTTTACATTAATTATACATCATGATCCCCTTAATCTCACAATGTTGCCTTTAACTACGACATAAAAATGAGTTAAAATTACTCCATCTATTAGGTTTCATTTTCTCACCTTGACTCCAGATTTGGGGATTTGAGGATCTTATCATTACTTGAGCTTTTAGATTTAAGTGCATTTAAAAAAGCAATTAACATTCCAATGTGATACCTATCTTTCCAGTTAGCACCTTATCTCCAGATGCAGAAATTCATAGGACCCATAACTAGTCAAAAATAAACAACCAATACGATAAATTCCTGTTAAGAATCATCTTTCTGAACTAGTATCTTTCATCGTTTTAATCCATATCTAAAATATCAAAGGACAAAGTAAACACTAAAATACACACAAGCAAACCAACAAAAAGCAAAGCACAACTTTTGAAAGTTAAGGAAAAAAAACCACCAGAGTTGAATAAATTTTAAGAGAAAACTTTATTGCCCCAAACAAGGAAACTCCAAAGAGATGAGAGAGAATGCTGGTAAGAACCAGTCAGCACAAACAACAGTACTGAGAAAAGACTTCACAGAACAGGAAAGAGGGAAAGGAAAAGGAATTCTTGCAAATAGTCAGTACTGCCCACACCATGAGTCTCCCCTCATGGAGCAATTTGTTTCGAAAGGACTCAACAGGATTGTCTCTGGGATCACAGTGTAAAAAGAAAATGCTATAGAATTATTCGGCAAGGTACCTTCAAAGGAATCCCCACTTCCCCACACACTTTCAGCAAGCGTACCTGCTTTTCAAAAAAAAGGAGAAATGAGGGGTAATTTAGGTTTGAGACTGTTTGCATTTTTAGTTCCTTTGTTCTGTTCTCTTTAAATTAGAAAGAAGCAACCCAAACTGTTCTCCAGAGAACTTCTTAATTACACCAACTACCAAAAGGAACTCATGAAGCACAACCGTGGCCTTTCAGGCTACTTCACAAAACTGCAGTGAAAAGGTCAGTCACTAGGTAACAAAATCAAAAGGCCCTTCTTTTTTTTTTTTTGCGGTACATGGGCCTCTCACTGCTGTGGCCTCTCTCGTTGCGGAGGACAGGCTCCAGACACGCAGGCTCAGCGGCCATGGCTCATGGGCCCAGCCACTCCGCGGCATGTGGGATCTTCCCGGACCGGGGCACAAACCCGTGTCCCCTGCATCTGCAGACGGACTCTCAAGCACTGCGCCACCAGGGAAGCCCCAAAAGGCCCTTCTTTAACTAGCTGGGCATGAAGTTAAAATATTTTTGTGCTTAAATATTTATGACAAGGCATTAGATGGTTGGTGGGGCCTGGGGTAGGGGGGACCAACTGGGATATCTTGGAGAGAAATAATTTATTTTTTGTTTGTGCAGAAATGTTTTGAATGCCAAGTGATTTTGCCAAAATTTGCCAAAAATTATATCCAGCCTTCAATAACCAGTGATCAAACCTATAACATGAATTAGAGTACATTCACAGGATGAGATGACAATTGAGATAGAGAAAAAAGCAAGGAAAACAAGTGGAGACTGACTTTGCTCGGACCTAGTATTAGAGGCAGTATTGTATGGTCCAAGTACTGTCTCACCCTAAAGGTCTCCAATGGTCCCGAGGTAGGGTTTGCTGATGCATGAAGGCTGGTTCTCAGCCATCGCAGAACAAGGGAAGAGAGAAAAGAGGTTAACCCCTTCTGCCTTACCACTCCAACCCCTAGCTTGGTTCCACTGTTCCTCCCAGGCTGTTGGACAAAGACGGCAAAGGATGATGAACAAATGAAGAGAGTCACTGGACATGTTAATGGAATAAAATATAACTACTGAGGCGTTTCTCATTTGACATCAAAAATCCCATGACAGCATTCTTTTGGTCCTTACTGCTAAAAAATAAAAATGATAAAGCTCAGTTAGACAAAACGTCCTTCTCTACTCAGGGATAAAGGCAAATGAAAGGGAGCTGAAAGCATTAACATGGAGCGTGCCTAGCAATCACAAAAAAGTCTGGTAAGCACAGAGACTTTCAAAGGATGAACACAATAGATTCTTCATTTCCATCCTTTACTACTGTGGAGGCATATTTATAGATTCACTGTTGGAGACAACTTGCCAAGGAAAGTTAGTTCTCTCTTTATAATAGCTATAAGATCTGGTAAAATGACAGAATGAGGTTTTGTGATACATTGCTTACGACAGCTGCAGAAGCATTTATAGAAATTGGCCAGACAACACAATGTTGAATCCACTGATTTCATGTGTCCCAGTGTGCCAAGAGATTAGTAAACTATTACTGTACTACCTCTAGCCCTTCCTCTCCACACAGGAGACAGCTGAGAGTCATAAGCCAAAACATTTTCAAGCACCCAGAATTTGAGGATTTGTTTGAAAGGAAATGAAATTTTTAAAAACTCTCCAAGGACATAAGAGTGATCTCTACCAAATGCTTGCAGCTATTCACTCAAATGTACTACACAAATTAACACCACACCTGAAATTGCTAACTCTAAAAGTTGTAAATTCCCTATCTCTGGGGAAAGACAGGGGAGGCCAGATCATCGCTATCCAAAATGAGCAAACAAAACAAGATGGTCGGGCCTCCCTGGTGGCGCAGTGGTGGAGAGTCCGCCTGCAGATGCAGGGGACGCGGGTTCGTGCCCTGGTCCGGGAAGATCCCACATGCCGCGGAGCGGCTGGGCCCGTGAGCCATGGCCGCTGAGCCTGCACGTCCGGAGCCTGTGCTCCGCAACGGGAGAGGCCACAGCAGTGAGAGGCCCGCGTACCGCAAAAAACAAAAACAAAAACAAAAACAAATCTACATTAGGATGTGTGGGAAGAAAATATCAGAAACGCTATTTGTATTTAGTTTCGTCTTACCCTTCTAAACTTACCATTTACTGTATTTGTAATGTACATAATACATTACTACAGCCTACATGTATATTATTTATAAATAAATCAATATACATATATTATGGGTGTACGCCAAGCAATATTTTACTACTAGTGTGCTTGATCCAAAAAGTTTAGAGACCATAGGTCCAGATAGCCACTTAGAACCCATGCTTGTCAAGGGACTCAAACACTGGGTAAAACTTTGAGATAACCTGAGAATTTACTTCCTAACTTATGTAACATCCTTTCATTCTTGCTTAAATATATCTATAATCTTAATAACCTGTTTTGGAAAATATTTTCCATTAGACAAGAAAATTATAAGCACTGGACAAACTTTTATTTCAGGACACTTCTTTTAGACTTAAGCGGGATTGAGGTTGTGTTTGTATTTGGGAGGAAATAAGTTTTCTTTATAAAACTAAACGAGATAAAGGCCAATCTCTATATCCAAAGGTAGATAAATGAAAGAGATTTCAATTACTGCTATTCAGTTACCTGATATGTAGGTAAAGTTTCATCTTTCATTCTTGCAGCACTGAGTAGAGAATTTCCAGGATTTTTTCCTTATAGACTCCATTAAGATTATTGATTAAAACTATAAAACAACAGGCCAGAATGAAAAACATAATTTTTTCTAACTCATAAAGTGTCAAAAACCCTCTGTAATGAAGTAGATGGGAATAGTGTTCTACGTCCGGCTCTTCCTTAGGTAAGTACACAGCCTCCTCTTCATTAATAAAACATGTGACTCAAGTTCAATATTATAAAATCATATCCATACAGAAAATACCCTATCTTGTCAAGGTCCCTATGGACTGGAGTCTTTTGCAACCTAACAGGTCCAGCTTTAAACCAGGACCCTGTGAAGACTGGGGGAATCCTTAATAAACTATGCTTTATATCTTTTTGCTTCCTATGCATGATCAAAGAGTGAACCACACACTATATGGTAAACTTGTAGGGATGTACTTTTTAGACAACAGCACTTGTCTTCCACATGCAAATATCATTCTTAGACTCTGAACACTCAGCCTTTTCTAAGTTATAGGTTCATAGAGCTTAACAGGTAAGAGCATAAGAACAATTAAATTCATCACTTTATAAAAATACGATATGTATGAGGGAAATGTATGCATATCCAATAACATTAACCTATAAGTCTATATAAAAGACACATATGACTGATGTTACCATGTATCTGATTTGAATAATTTCATAATTAATCTCAATTAAATTTCTCTACAGAAATTAAATTTATCTTACTGTCTCTAATAATTTCAATACCTGAAATTTGTGTGTCTGCTTCTCTTGTCTATTATTTTGCTGGTTTTCTTTCTTTATATCTTGTTTTCTTATATGTCTTGTTATCTTTCACTATGTGCTGGACATTGTATTTAAAAAATACACATAGGTATAGGTAAGGTACATTCCTTAGGTAAGTACTTAGCCTCCTCTTCACTAATAAAACATGTAACTCATACATATATTATACACACAAACACACACATGAAAAAACTCAGAGCTAGTATTGTCCTACAAAAGAATGTTCAATTACTTATGCCAAGCACTTGGGAGTGACACCAAACTGGCTCAACCTTAATCTAAGTTCAAGGCTTGAGTGTCTGAATTACCCAGGTGATGCAAAGCTGGCTCAAGTCTATCTGTGATTGAATGGTATATTTCTATTCTCCCCTTACTCAGAAGATGAAAGCCTTTTAGGGACCCAGATAAGTCCTGGACTTTGACTCTATTTCCCTTGCCCTGTGGGGCTGCCAAAACCTTTGTTTTGTAGCTATTTCTTTGATTAGAAAACACACTCAAGGCTCACCTCTGTGATTCCTGCCTTTTTCTAGGTTTATGCTCAGAAATTCCTACCTATTTTGTTAGCACTTTGAGGTGTTTTTTGCCCCTCACAAAGACTAGGCTGAAAATCCTAGCTGAATGTTACCAGAGGCAGAAGCAAGTCCTCTCTAGTAACATATAAAAAAGATACTGCATTACATTCAAGTTGGGCTAATTCCAGGAGTGCAAGGTTGGTTAAAAACTTTTTAAAACATGTTAATGTAATCTATCAGCTTGAGAAATTAAAATAATCTAATCATTTCAACAGGCAAAGAAAGCACATTTGATTAAATTCAATATTCTTTCATGATTAAAAAAAATCAGCCAACTATAAAAATAAAAGAGAATTTCCTTAACCTGATAAAGGGCATTAACCAAGAAAATACCCACCAAAAAACCTTTAGCAAAATCATACTCAATGGCAAAGTGAGTTCCGCAAACACAAAGATTCCTAACTCTTTGACATCATACTAGAAACCTAGTCGCCACAAAAGAAAAGGAAGGTAAAAGGATAAGAATTAGAGGAAGCACTTACAGCCAATAAATAAATTAAAAGGTGCTCAAGATTTTTAATCAGGGTCATAAAAAATAAAACCACGAGATACCATCTTACACCCATTAGATTGATAGAAATGAAAAGACCTGTCAATATGAAGTGTTATAAAATACATGAGCTAGTAGTGAGCTTTCTCCACTATGTTAGACATAAATGTAGTGTCCCCTTTCCAGCCAACTGGGTGCACTGCAATACAGCTCTGACATCAACCACCTGCAGTTAGCATTAGCCTCCACCGGTTAAGGCTTGGTGCTCCACAGCACTTCTCTTACTTCATATGCCAGCTGCACTTCGGGAGTCGCTAGGTCACCCACACTTCTGAACAACTGGCTATAAATTCAGGGGTTCTCACAACCCCCTCAGGTTTGATAATTTGCTAGAATGACTCACATAACTCAGGAAAGTGCTACAGTTTCAATTACAGACTAGAAACATCCAAATGGAGAGACACATAGACACAGAGGGTGAGATGCGGCCAGAGGGGAATGCAGAGCTTCTGTGCACTCTCCTCAAGCAATCCAAGAACGTCATCCTTTTTGCACGTCAATGTGTTTACCAACCAGGAAGCTCCACTGAGCCTCAGTGTCCAGAGTCTTATTGGGAGTCTCATTACATAAGCATGACTAATTAGATCATTGGCCACCTGACTGAGCTCAATCCCCAGTCCCCATGCCCTCCCTGGAGGTCAGGCTGGCCCAAAGGCCCAACCCTCTAACCACATGGTTGGGCTTTCTGGTGACCAGTCCCCTACCTGAAGCTATCTAGGGACCCACCATGAGTCACCTCAACAGCATAACAAACACTCCTGACACTCAGGAAATTCAAAGAGTGTTTGAGGCTCTGTACCAAGGCCCAAGATAAGATGTACCCTTCATTACAGCACATGCCTGTTTTAAGCTCAGGCTGCTATAACAAAACGCCATAGACTGCACAACTTAAACAACAACCATATTTCTTTCTTAAATTTCTGAAGGCTGGGAAGTAGAAGATCAAGGTGCTGGCAGATTTAGTTCCTGGTGGGAACCCTCTTCCTGACTTGCAGAGGGATGCCTTCCCACCATTTCCTCACATGGTACAGAGAGGAAGAAAGAGCTTGTCTCTCTTCCTCTTTGTATGATGGCACCAATCCCACCATGAGGACCCCACCCTCATCACCTCATCAAAACCTAATTACCTCCCAGAGGCCCCACTTCCAAATACCATGATATTGAGGGTTAGGGCTTCAACATGTGAAATGGGGGAGAGGGGGCACAAACATTCAGCCCATAACAAGTATCATTTCAAACAGATTTTGGAAGCTGACTTACATTAAACAATTTTTATGGAAAAAAGTTTTACAAAGCAAATCATGGTTGAACATTTGGCATATATCCAGCTCATGCAAAAGTCTGATCCTAGATACTTGATTCATATAAAAAAAAAGGGTGTGTCTCCTTTAGGTTCCCGTTGTCATATGGTAAAAGAACATCTTCTAGATTAAACTATACAAATAGTATTTTTAGTTTGGCACTGCCTACCTAGTACTTTCTTCTTTTAACTTCTCATATATATTTGATCTAAAGACTGGTTTAAGGAAGTCCTCTTCAGACAAGAGTAAATGAGGTCAAATAAAGAGGAAGGACACTAAATGTCATAGGTGAATTTAAAAAGCAAAACTTCAGTTTTAATGCTATTAAAAGAAAACACTGAGTAATGATGCTGCAATCATGTCCAGCTGACTCTGTCCTCTAACCTGCTGTACCCAAGAGTCATCCATTCACCACATCCAAGTACGTTCCTATAACAGTAATGTGGGAAAATTCTCTCCCACCACTTCCTAGATTCAAGTCAGGCATTTACTCTGGAAGGTCCATACCCATAAAGAATGGTCTCTGTAAAAGGAATACAGTGTTTGAAAACCAGTGGAATGAGGGGCTCCCTGACAGTCAACTCAGGACCTCTAATGAAGTAGAAATGTACACACAATCAGCCAGGACTTTTGGAGTCCAAGATATTCAAAGAGCTGTCTGCAGACTTTGCAGGGACCACTTGAATTAAATGTTCCCAAGCCTCAGTCTTTGGAATGTGTTGTAGCAAGATTTTATCTACACCCAGAAGTTTACCACAGTCACATTATCACAGATGGTGTCCCCCAAGTAACAGACTATAGAAAGTCAAACTTTTACCTATATGCTATTATTTGTTCTTAGCTCCAAATTAAACAGTTCCTTTAATTCTCAGGAGATTTTTTAAATCTTTTAAAAAGCATAAAAATTCCCCATGTTCAAACCCTCTTACACTGTTGGTAGGAATGTAATTGGTGTAGCCACTATGGAGAACAGTATGGAGGTCCCTTAAAAAACTAAAAATGGAGCTACCATATGATCCAGCAATCCACTCCTGGGCATATACCCAGAAAAGAAAACTAATTCAAAAAGATACATGCACCCCATTGTTCAGAGCAGCACTATTTACACTAACCAAGACACAGAAGCAACCTAAATTAAATGTCCATCGACAGATAAATGGATAAAGAAGATGTGGTGTATACACACACACACACACACACACACAGAGTGGAATATTACTCAGCCAAAAAAAGAATGAAATAATGCCATATGCAGCAACATGGATGGACCTAGAGATTATCATACTAAGTGAAGTAAGTCAGACAGTGAAAGACAAGTATCATGTGATATCCCTTATATGTGGAATCTAAAAAAGTGATACAAATGAACTTATTTACAAAACAGAAATAGACTCACAGACATAGATAACAAACTACAGTTACCAAGGGGAAAGGGGGGAGGGATAAATTAGAAGCTTGGAATTAGCAGATACAAACTACTATATATAAAATAGATAAAACAACAAAGACTACTATATAGCACAGGAAACTATATTCAATATCTTGTAATAAACCATAATGGAAAAGAATCTGAAAAGGATACATACACACATATATACATATATATGTATATATGTATACATCACTTTGCTGTATACCTGAAACTGACACAACACTGTAAATCAATAATACTTTAATTTAAAAAAAAATTTCCCATGTTCATCCAGAGATCTGAACCACGAGAAGGGCCAATAAGCTTACGTTAAATACAGTCAATTCTCATTATTCTGGTAGATATGTTCTATAAGGTTGCTGTGAACACTAAATTAGCAAATACAGAAGCATTGCTCCCAGGGGAAATACAGGATTAGATTCTTGAAAACCTTTGGTCACAACATTTTGTCAACAGATCAATACATAACCTTGTTTCATGTATATTTCTGTTTTAGGACACCTTATTTAACATATATTTTTGATTCATTAACATTGAACTCAGGCCAATAGCACTATAACTCACACCTGAACAAAGTTTATCTAACACATGTATTTTCTCCCTAAAGCACACAAAAGCCTTCTTGGACCAAGAAACACTAGACACTTGAGGGCCATTTCAGATAGCAAAATCACCAAGAAAAAAGCACCAAAGTGTGAAAAATGTGGCACTAAATGTTCACAGTATGAGAGCTGAAACAACAGGGCAGCGCATCACCTTCTCCAACGTCAGCCGAGAACACACGTCAGGTGACATTTTTCACCACTCTGAGCACGTTCCCAAGTAACTGCAAAAGTACCAGGAGTACTGTTTTTGCGTTACAAATGAAGTTTAGTAAGGAGGCGAGTTTGCAAATACCAAATCTGTGAATAATGATTATGGACTTACAGGGTCTACATATACAGCAACACAATTTTAGTCTGTCTTCCTGGTGTCCAGAAAAAGAAAAATAACAGACTTACTCTTTATTATTTATTTATTTATTTTTGGCTGCATTGGGTCTTCGTTGCTGCTTGCAGGCTTTTCTCTAGTTGCAGCGAGCGGGGGCTACTCTTTGTTGCAGTGTGTGAGCTTCTCAATGCGGTGGCTTCACTTGTTGCGGAGCAAGGGGTCTAGGCTCACGGGCTCTAGAGCGCTGGCTCAGTAATTGTGGCATGCAGGCTCAGTAGTTGTGGCGCACGGGCTTAGTTGCTCGGCAGCATGTGGGATCTTCCCGGACCAGGGCTCAAACCCATGTCCCCTGCATTGGCAGGCGGATTCTTAACCACTGCGCCACCAGGGAATTCTTTTATCATTATTTTAAATTACAGCTGTAACTGGATACAGTCTCAATTTTCAAGTGAGAAACCCCACAGGGTAACAGCTACAGAATACAGTATAAAGTATTTTCCTCCACCCAAGTATAGACAAAACATCTATACACACACAATTCCAAGGTACTCATTATGTCTCTTCCTGCATCAATCACCAGTTCCCTAACTTGACAGCATACACACACACACACACACACACACACACACACACACACACAGCAGCTTTCAAATTTAGACCCTTGAAAGACATTTCCTGGATCAGCTTTTTGTGGAACAACAACAACAAAATCAGCTTCCTGACATATAAAACATGATTTCCTAAACAGCAATCTTGAAAAGCACTGTTACTTTGTATAGTGACACAGCAGGTGGCAGGGTGTGATGAAACAGAAAATGAGAACAGATGTCTCCCACACACAGACTTGCAGACCACCACAGGGAATACATGAGCACACAATTCCACATCTTTATCATCCAACCAGCCAACATCTGTACAATTTCTCATCCTTTAACTCACCCTCACCCACTGTTCAGCTACCTTTGCACCTATCTGACAATTCTTTAGATATTATCATAAGAAATTTGCCAAGGGGGACATTACTGTGAGAATTACACTGAATTCAAGTAGAAAAAAGATTTCTTAATTCCTAAAAAAATAACAATTCCTAATTCTCTAAATTAATAGCAAATCTCCTTAAGCCACAGATTTTAAAATATAACATTGATATCTCAAGAAATTATTAAACCCTTTACACCTGACCACCTCCAAAGACTAAGGTTTCCCTAATTACCAACTAGATATCGTATTTATTCCACTTACAGTTATAAAAACCTAATAGGAGCTTTTCCTTCACTACCCCAGAGATCAGAGTAGCCATATAGATACAAATGGCAGTATACTAGTGAGATCATGACCCAGACAACAGAGGAAGAACACACAGATGTTACCATCACCCACAAAACTGCAAGTATCCCAGGAACATCTGAGCACCCACAAAGCATCTCAGTCATCCAAAGTGTATGAGACCAGAGTGATGCTTAGAGAGCCAGGACATAGAACCCAACAGAAGGGACTCAGCTCTGAAGCCCCAACAAAAGCAATAGTCCCTGTACCTTTACTTAAAATCATAGATGTTCTAAGGTGGAAGGAATAGAAGAGTTCTCAAGTCTAACTGCCTCATTAATAGGTGAGAAAATAAGCCCAAAGATTAAATGATTTGCTAACAGAACTACTGAATCACAGACTGAACTGTATAACTATGTATCTGCCTCATAAAAGGGCTATGGAAGGATGATTCATTAGGCAATAAAAATACCCAAATTTTAGAAGATATAATCCAGTCATTTCATTCCCTTGTACAGATCTTTCAATAATTTCTCAAAGCATTCTGGACTTTACATATGGTATGAAAGATTTTTATGGCTAAGTCTACGTATCTCTTACCTAATTCTACATACACTCTGCAATCCAGCACGTTCATTCATCTGTCCATTCACTCAATCATTCTTTGAGTAATTATTCGTGAACAGTCTACTGTGTGCCATGTACTGTGCCATCCCAAACTACTTAAAATTACTCAAGCAGTCCATTCTCTTTTTGGACTCAGTGCCTTTGCCCATGATATTCCATCTTTACCTGGAATGCCCTCTCTATCTTCTACTTCTAAGTATACAAACACAGTAAGACATTAAACTGCATTTTTTAATGATTAGGTTTTCTATATTTTGGTGGATAGCTCCCATCTGTCTTACTTTGAACAAGCATTAGCACAACAGGGATAATGAAACTCCATATTTATTGTTCCCAGATGCATACAAGGCTGTTTTGAAAATCTGGCAAGAAAAGCAAGCTAAAATGCCTATTTGCCAGGGGATAAAATGAACTAAAGCACTCTCTGACAATGAGCCTAAAGCTACTCACTGGGTTCTTCTGAAGTTGCTGTAATAAGTAGTATAGTAGGTACAGTACAGTTTATACTGTGAGGGTACATATTAAATTTTAAGATATACAAATCAGGCAGAGTTCAACCACGCTTTTTAAAATTTTAAAAACAAATAACAATACAAAAAAACTTACCATCAGGCCATTCCCTATTAAATCCCTCTAAAACAGGAATATTACTAAGATTTCCACTATTACTTCAGGGTAAAATTATTTTTCCTAAAGCTCAATCAATAAGTGATATGGTTTCTAGCAATCTGATTTATCACAATTTATAGGTACAGCCCACCACCTGGAAATCATTTCAAATACCCCAGGACCATAAGGTTAATTAATTACCAGATTCATGAAAGGTTACTTCTGGAAAGAACCTTGTTTGCGGGTTTAAAGAAACGAATTCAAAAATGTTAAGAGCTCAAAATCGAAGTCATACCATCCTTAAGTGACACAGGAAAGATCTGAGTCCTTGCCAAACACCCCAGAGAGTACTCTTTTCACTCTAAATGGGCCAAAACTGAAGCCTACTCGCTTCAGTTTTGGCCTATTACCAAAACCCGCATTTAGAGTTTATGCTATAAATTCTGACAAACTCTCGAAATATAATTTCAAAAACCTCTATACTTCAAACAGGCATCATCAAAGTAGGAAAAACATAATATTGATATCATTATTTCGCTCAAACATTTTTAGTCACCAAAATGGCTTTGAGACAGTATTTTCCAATTTCTGCCTTTAAGTGTATCTCTCACTTTAGGTAGGCTACGTTCCTAAAGCACCAGGTTGGCAAAACAGACAAAAAAGTAACAAATATCTGATAAGCACACTTCTTCTCCAGGGCCGACAGCACCTCAAAGTGGGAAGAGAAGATAACTTCTTTAACCTAATAGGGCATCTACAAAAAGCCTTCAGCCAGTATCATGATCACCTGTAAAACATTAAATCATTCTCATATTTAAAATTAAGAACAAGACAAAAAATGCCCACTTTACCACCTCCATTCAAGACTTCATTCATAACTCACTGCCTTTGCATCCAAGCCTCAGAAATCCTCTGGCAGAGCCTCCCTCATGGCTCATAATCACCTTCTTTCTTGTAGGTGGTCAAGTGAGGAAAAATGGAACGATCCCAGCATACTTAGGCTCTACCCCACAGCTATGCTCCTACCCAGTGTGGGAACTCCAGCGTGTCCCCTCAACCTTCAGAGTCTTGATCTCCTCAACTAGAAAATGGGGATTAGTGATTCTAGTAGCAAAGCATTAACTGAGTTTCTACTAGCTGACAGACAAGATAAATAAGGCTTTACGAAGAACATGTAAACAGATATACAGCTGGTATCATAGTAAAGGGTATGAAAAGGCTTTGGAAAACACAGATAAGAAACAAATTACTTCTGTCCTACTTAAATCACAAGACTGCAGTAAAAGATCAAAAGAGATAAGATATGTGAAAATAGTTTTATAAATGACAAATCCTTCCACAAATATGGGTTACGTTATGACTAGAATACATAAGATGGCATCTGTGTTTTCATGTGTCTCTTTATTCCCTAGAGCAGGGGTTCCCAACCCCTGGCTATGGGTCCGTGGCCTGTTAGGAACCGGGCCACACAGCAGGAGGCGAGCGGCAGGCGAGCGGGTGAAGCTTCACCTGTGGCTCCCCATCGCCCGCATTACTGCCCGCACCATCCCCCCTTCCCCCCCCCACCCAGTGGAAAAACTGTCTTCCACAAAACCGGTCCCTGGTGCCAAAAAGGTTGGGGACCACTGCCCTAGAGTACCTAGGAAACGGCAACTGAATTAATTCAATATTTATTATATAAATTTTAAAATGTGCAAAGCCCAAGAGATTTGGATTAAGATGCCAAGTACAATACATTGAATGAAAGCTCTCTGAGAACACTACTTTTTTAATTGAGACATAATTCACATACTGTAAAATTCACCTATTTAGCATTTGTAGCAAAATCTGACCTGAAATGACACGGGCTATATATTATATATAGTCATTATTCCACATACGCATGAATTTTTATTTCACTGCATTTGATTATAGGGTACTTGTCCAAAAAACTGCTGAGAGGAGGAGTACGTAATATAAAGCGTACACATTGTGTTACATTTCTAAACATCATGAATTCTGAAACATTTTGCCCTAAGGGTGTTGGAGTTGGGACTCCAGACCTGCAATAATCTAGTACCTACTTCAGAGTGGTTGTGAGGATGATGAACGTCAAATGCTAGCACAGGGCCTGCACACAGCAGGTCTTCTTTAGGAGTCAGTGGCTACTGCTAGCCTTCTGGGACTACTTGGTGAGCACCAATACCCCTAAAACCTTTCTAATTTTGACCTCTCCATTCCCACCCCAATGGATGTACTTGCCCTTCCTTGTTTATGTACAATATATATATGAGTTCTGGCTTACAATTTCTTACTTTGTACTGTAACATCCCAGATGTTACTTCAATTTACATAAAAATAATTACCTTACACTTCAAGTTCACTTAAGCATCTGAGTTTGGGACAACTGTATCCACTATCGTTCTCCACACAAAAAAACCAACCACAAAACAAAATGGATAACCCACTAAAATGTAATATCACAATAAATAAATAGGCAATAAATAACAAACGTGGCTTTTTTTAAAAGTCCACTTTCAAGTAAGAAACTTAAGTATTACAAGGCACTTTCAGTATAGCCTTTAGCCTCTCAGTAGGTTACTAGGAAACAGACCCTAAGTGCACCTTCCATATGCTACAGGAAACTCAGGTTAATGGACTCCAATCTACTCATTTTCCAGGAGATTGACCAGAAGCAACAGGTAGAAACAGTTAATCTCTTTTTGCCATTCATTTTAGTACAGAAGCACCCATGTGAGGCCCCCCAATAACAGATCTTTCCGAAGTTGCTTCTGCTATCATGATACTCCCAAGACTATTAACATCAAGGTCAATACTGACAAGCTACAGAACACTCAGCACAGAACTATAGCAACAAAGAAATGCACAAAACACATTTTGCAGTTGTGTGTTCAACTTTAAGAGGAGGCACCCTAATTTTTTCTTTATTAAAATAAGAGTGCTTTCATAACTTTAAAAATACACTTACAAAAAAGAGAACTCCAAACAAAACTGAAAAACCTTATAATCAAAGATTACTTTTTATTTCTGAGCAAAATCCTAGAGCTGATCAGTAAATCATCATCAGTAGTTAAACAAGGTCCTAGCTATGAAATCTGTAAGAATATGATCTGCTTTAAAGATTTTATAGAGAATATAGTTCCACTTCAATGAACACTAGTATCAAAACAAGAAATTAAGTTTCAACTGCCGTTGTATGCCACACTCGAATGCCAGGGAAAGCCTAAACAAACCTGCACCCTGGTGCCTGCACCTGCCACAGTGTAAGAGTCAATTCTCAATAATAAAGATGTTACCCACTTTGCTTCATAATATCTTAATACATAAAGTGTCAGGTCTTACTGTCTTTTATTCTTATAACCTGACAATAAAAATGGAAGTACTTTGTCATTCAAAAATAAATTACCATATCACAGAATGAACTGTGTGGGAGGCAAACATTAGCCAGAAAAAGAAAGGTAAAAAAAAACAGTATCAAGTTTGATGTATGAAGCAGTTATGGAAATAAATTTAATATCATTATCTCATAACCACCCAGGGAAGATTCCAAGCAAGAGCATCCTTTGTATATGATGAATTCATTCAATGTCTGAAATTGGCTCACCTCATGCTAACAATTCAGTTTGATGAGACAGATATGCCTCTGTCTTCTTTATTAACATGTTGCTGCAGAAAAAAAATATGAAGAGGATTTACAAGACATTATGCTACACTGTTTAAAGCAACGATAGAAAAGACCTCAGGAATAGCATGGCCCCTACAAAAGCAACTCTATAATGTGTTCAATAATAAGCATCAGATGTCAGCATCTTCCAAACACTACTGGACAATGACATAAAAGCTGCCAATTTCACTAAGCCATCTTTGAAATGCTCGTTTTCCAGGGTATCAACACCCATATACAGCAATTTCAACTTTTTTTTTATACCTAAGTTTGCTATTTGCTCTGGAGCAGTGTGCTGATTTAAATCTTTCTAATGAGATTTTTAAACTCACTTTTTGGTTGATAAATTCCATCAATTAACTATCTCTAAATAAAACATTTAATATATATTAATTTGCCTGTATTCCAGAACAAGCTCCAATCTTACTATACGTACTTAAGGCCTACAGACAAGTGTTGGTTCGGACTCAACATGTAAAACAAAATAAATGTGACTATCCCGAAACTTTGAGTGAAAAGCTGACAGTCTTTTGATTTTTTTAAGTAACCATGAACATCTTAAAATGTTACAGTGTACATTCAAAAACCATTTTCTGCCAAATAATGAATAATGAAACTGGATGTCGAGGTATTCACTAATTCCCTGTCTGTGCCCCAAAATGAATTTAACTGATATGGAATGTAGAAACCACTAGTAATTCAACTTTTTTTTTTTTTAACATCTTTACTGGAGTATAATTGCTTTACAATGGTGTGTCAGTTTCTGCTTTACAACAAAGTGTATCAGTTATACATATACATATGTCCCCATATCTCTTCCCTCTTGCATCTCCCTCCCTCCCTCCCACCCTCCCTATCCCACCCCTCTAGGTGGTCACAAAGCACCAAGTTGATCTCCCTGTGCTATGCAGCTGCTTCCCACCAGCTATCTATTTTACATTTGGTAGTGTATACATGTCCATGCCACTCTCACTTTGTCCCAGCTTACCCTTCCCCCGCCCCGGGTCCTCAAGTCCGTTCTCTAGTAGGTCTGCGTCTTTATTCCCGTCTTGCCCCTAGGTTCTTCATGACCTTTCTTTTTAGATTCCAAATATATGTGTTAGCATACGGTATTTGTTTTTCTCTTTCTGACTTACTTCACTCTGTATAACAGGCTCTAGGTCCATCCACCTCACTACGAATAACTCAATTTAATTTCTTTTTATGGCTGAGTAATATTCCATTGTATATATGTGCCACATCTTCTTTATCCATTCATCTGTCGATGGACACTTAGGCTGCTTCCACGTCCTGGCTATTGTAAACAGAGCTGCAATGAACATTGTGGTACATGACTCTTTTTGAATTATGGTTTTCTCAGTGTGTATGCCCAGTAGTGGGATTGCTGGGTCATATGGTAGTTCTATTTTTAGTTTTTTAAGGAACCGCCATACTGTTCTCCAAAGTGGCTGTATCAATTTACATTCCCACCAACAGTGCAAGAGGGTTCCCTTTTCTCCACACCCTCTCCAGCATTTATTCTTTGTAGATTTTTTGATGATGGCCATTCTGACCGGTGTGAGATGATATCTCATTGTAGTTTTGATTTGCATTTCTCTAATGATTAATGATGTTGAGCATTCCTTCACGTGTCTGTTGGCAATCTGTATATCTCCTTTGGAGAAATGTCTATTTAGGTCTTCTGCCCATTTTTGGATTGGGTTGTTTGCTTTTTTGATATTGAGCTGCATGAGCTGCTTGTAAATTTTGGAGATTAATCCTTTGTCAGTTGCTTCATTTGCAAATATTTTCTCCGATTCTGAGGGTTGTCTTTTCGTCTTGTTTGTGGTTTCCTTTGCTGTGCAAAAACTTTTAAGTTTCATTAGGTCCCATTTGTTTATTTTTGTTTTTATTTCCATTTCTCTAGGAGGTGGGTCAAAAAGGATCTTACTGGGATTTATGTCATAGAGTGTTCTGCCTATGTTTTCTTTTAAGAGTTTGATAGTGTCTGGCCTTATATTTAGGTCTTTAATCCATTTTGAGTTTATTTTTGTGTATGGTGTTAGGGAGTGCTCTAATTTCATTCTTTTACATGTACCTGTCCAGTTTTCCCAGCACCACTTACCGAAGAGGCTGCCTCTTCTCCATTGTATATTCTTGCCTCCTTTACCAAAGATAAGGTGACCATATGTGTGTGGGTTTATTTCTGGGCTTTCTATCCTGTTCCATTGATCTATATTTCTGTTTTTGTGCCAGTACCATACTGTCTTGATTACTGTAGCTTTGTAGTAGAAGTAATTCAACTTTAAAACAAAATTTCCTATTTCTCCTTCAAGTTTTCTGGATCAGTGTAATCAGACACTACCCTGAAATTGCATAAGCTATTTTAAAAGCTATTAAAGGTTCACATTGTAATTTTTAGCACTTTCTGACAAGAAAAACAATATTAAATAATATTAATCCAGCCCAAAAAGAGCTACTAGAATTATCTTATCCAAATGACTTTGAACTCTTATTTTACAAACAAAATGTGGAATTAAGTTATAAGATAAAACTGGACTCAGGAGAACGGAGCCCACGTTTCTGCAGAGCTGGAACTCCCAGCTCGGGGTCTCTTCCCTCCGACGTCACGGAACTGCCCCGGAGCCCGAGGGGAGGGCGGCCTCACTGAGGCTGCCGGCTCTGGAGGGGCCCCGGTGGCCGAAGCCGTGACAATCCTGGGGACCGCGGGCAGGAATCATCATACCTAGGATTCTGGAGAAGATGGCGGAAGAGTAAGACGCGGAGATCACCTTCCTCCCCACTGATACATCAGAAATACATCTACACGTGGAACTGTTCCTATAGAACACCCACTGATCGCTGGCAGAAGACCTCAGACCTCCCAAAAGGCAAGAAACTCCCCACGTACCTGGTCGTGTGGACGACAGGCTGTTGGTGCTCCAGCCAGGCATCAGGGCTGTGCCACTGAGGTGGGAGAGCCAACTTCAGGACGCTGGTCCACCAGAGACCTCCCAGCTCCACGTGATATCAAACGGCGAAAATCTCCCAGAGATCTCCATCTCAACACCAAGACCCAGCTCCACTCAACGACCAGCAAGCTACAGTGCTGGACACCCTATGCCAAACAACTAGCAAGACAGGAACACAGCCCCATCCATTAGCAGAGAGGCTACCTAAAATCATAATAAGGCTACAGACACCCCAAAACACATCACCAGATGTGGACCTGCCCACCAGAAAAACAAGATCCAACCTCATCCACCAGAACACAGGCACTAGTCCCCTCCACCAGGAAACCTACACAGCCCACTGAACCAAGCTTAGCCACTGGGGACAGACACCAAAAACAACAGTAACTACGAACCTGCAGCCTGTGAAAAGGAGACCCCAAACACAGTAAGATAAGCAAAATGAAAAGACAGAAAAACACACAGCAGATGAAGGAGCAAGGTAAAAACCCACCAGACCTAACAAATGAAGAGGAAATAGGCAGTCTATCTGAAAAACAAGTTATAAGATAAAACTGATTGAAACCTAACTCTCAAACTGAAATTTAGTGTACCAAAGAAATTAAATGTATATAACTCAGCACTATTCTTATCCATTTTATGTATTGGGAGTTTGATTTCATTGGATAAAAGGTCCTGTTACTAAGAATGTTTGAGAACTGCTATACGTAAATGTTCAGGGCCAACTGGGCATATTAAAAAAAAATGCGGGCTTCCTTTTTCACTACTTCCCAGTTATGCACAGATACAATTTAATTGTGCAAAGCTTTAGTTTCCTTAATAAAGTAAATTATTAGTATTTACTTTATCAGATGTTGTGAGCATTCAATAAAATGTCTGTGAAGCAACTAGCTCCAAGAGTGGGGAAGACTTGGCACTCAGTTTTCCTGACCTTCTTATAAGGTCTGTGTGCATTTACCTCAATAGCAAATGAAAATGAGAGATAGTAGTTTATCAATTAGATCATGTATTTTTAACATACATGTTCAGAAAGCAAAATTGACTTCTGATTAGAATTTTTATAATTTTTCATAATCCATAAAAAAGACCTTATAGGAATATCTCAAAGAAACATAAAACTTAAAAGATATAGGAACCTTAAAAAAAGAAAGAAAAAGGATATAGGTGCTGTATCCCAAGAAGTACTTATCAACAGCAACCCTAACGAAATGTCAGGAAGTGATACTACAATAAGGAAGCCATAGGAACAACTTGTAAATGCCAAAAAGAACCGACAAATTATTTCCCAAGCTTCTTTCTAGGCCCACAGTCCAGGAGAGATGAGCCAAGAACAAACAGAAAACAAAAAAACAAAAACCAACAGTTATTACAGAAAGAACTTCTGTTCCTCTTCGAAAAATCAGAGTAGAGAGTTTCAGATTTAGGTTGAGCTTTTAGACACTGATACCAAAAGACTGGAATGGAAAGGACTTTACTTTTGAAGGGAGGGAAAGGGGGGGAAAAAAAAAAAAACACCTTGGCAAACCAAAATGTGAGAAATCTAAAAGGGAACTAGGTCTGCCAGAGTTTTGCGGTTTCTTGTTTTAAATGTCTCTCCTCTGGCCTTTCTGATTGGCACATCACCCTAGACTCAGTCATCATTAGCTCACATCTGGATTGCTACGATAATTTAAACTAGTATCCCAGGATCCAAACTTTTCCTCACTCCAAACCATGCAGCCACTAGACTAATTTTCCGGTAACTCTGCTACGTAACCATGTCACTCCTCTGACAAAAACCTTAAAATGACCGCCTTCCATAACGCACCTCAATTCTGCTTCATGTTCAAAACCTTCCAGATGAAGTGATCACATCTTCCTCTTTTACAGAAGCCTACTTCTCAACACAAATCCTTCTTTCCAATTAAACGGTTTCATTCTTCCCATCAAAATAATGCTAATTTTGCATCCTTTGCTTATGCTGTTATATCATGTCAGCATAACCTCTAATCAGGATTTCTGTTTTCATTCATTTATTCATACATACAACCATCTAATGAGCATCTACTATGTGTTTGGCAGTAGGGGTAGTGCTAGGGATACAAAGATAACTAAGGCCTGATCCTTGTCCTCAGGGGATGTAATGATTATTTAGTGAGTCAGACATGTAAACAAGTCATTAGGACACAGTTTAATAACTGTTGTAATACTGTGTACAAGGTACTATGGAAACACAACAGAAGTAGTGATTCACCACAGAAGAAGGTTAAAAGATGGAGAAACCATGGTCCGAGAGACTGCACAGAAGAAGTGGAATTCGAATTAAGTCATGAAGGATGACTAATGGGGAGTGGTGAGACAGGATAAAGGGGCAACTGCTATTTAAGAAAAAAATGAAAATACGTATCATGTTTCAGGAACTGCAAAAGATTCAGCATTAAAAATACAAGAGGTTAAGCTGGAAAGTACATTTGCGTAGGCTTAACTTCTTGATACATGATGAGGAACCCAGGATGATTTTTAACCTGTGACATGATCAGGTTTTTAAAGCTTGCTTTAAAACCATGGATGATTTTAACCAGTGACATGGTCAGGTTTTTAAAGCTTGCTCTGAAGAAACTCTCCTTTCAGGATCGACAGAGTTTTCTTGTTACGGTTAATTTTAGGCCAACCTGACTTGGCCAAGGGGTGCTCAGACTAAACATTATTTCTAGGTGTGTCTGTGAGGGTATTTCTGGATGAGATTAGCATTTGAACCAGTGGTCTCAGTAAAGTATTCTGCCCTCCCCAATGTGAGTGGGCATCGTACGATGCATTGAGAGCCTGAATAGAAAAATGGGAAAGGGAAAAATTCACCCCTTTTTGCTTCCTGTCTGTCTGAGCTGAGACATCTGTCTTTTCCTGCCCTTGGACTGGGATTTACACCACTGACTCCCCTGGTTCTCAGGCCTCCGGATTCAGACTGGAATTACATCACTAGCTTTACTTGGTCTCCAGCCTGCAGACAGCAGAGAGTGGGACTTCTCAGCCTCCAAAACTGCATGAGCGAATTCCATATAATAAATGTCTTTATATAATAAGATATCTCTCCTACTGGTTCTGTTTCTCTGGAGAGCTCTGACTAATACATTTCCCTACTATCCCAATGTTCACATTTCTCTCCTTGTTCCCCTCTCCCCTTGAAACAGAACAACAGTAACTGTCATTATGGAACACTAGCTATGTCCCATGCACTATGCCAGACATTTAACACCATCATTATATTTAATCCTTACAACAGTTCTAAGATAAAGGAACGTAGAGTCAGAAAAATTAAGTTTCTTGTCCAAATGTCACATAGCTTGTAAGTGGCGGATGCCATTCAAACCTCACTCCAGATTCTGTGGTCTCCATCCATTACGCTGAACATAATCCTACACTGAACTGTACTCTCCTTGGCCTCTCCCTGTTCCATATCTGTGTGTCCTCTCTTTTACCTATCTTGTAAATTGCTGCAGGACCTGGGTTCCATACCCAGGACTGCCACAAATTACTTGTTGACTTGGGCAAGTCACTTACCTTAACTAGTTTCCTTGGCTGAAATGGAGAATTAGACCAGGTGGTCTCTCAGATCACTTCCATTTTCTCCTGCCACACACTTGGGGTTAATACAAACTACAAGTGCTGATATATAACAGGGCAAACGGACTGTTAAAACCTGGGATGCTGTGGTCCACCATGATATAACTTATTAATAGTCCATCCACCAACATTTATGCAGAACACCTCTCAAACCAGGAAGCCAAACCTGAGTTAACAAAATCATCAACAATGAAGCCTCCCCTCTTACACCTGAGCAGCTTTCTTACTCTGCTAACTCCGCCTCCGCTAAGCATGGATGCTTTGCTTATGAAGGCTTGAATTAGAGACCACTTCACTACCAGGGGATTCTAAGTAAATCACAAGACAGGCAATAGCTACATGGAACACAATGGAACGAATTACCTACATTAAACTTCCAGTAAACTGAGACACATAGGAAAAACAGATGTTGCCACAGTACAGCTATCTTTCAAGAGAAATCTTTCGAGACTTTATTCCAGGAGAAGAAAAATTTACATGTTATGAAACAGAACAAAACATAGATAATACCTTACCTGAAGAACCCTTGGCTATTTAGATTGCTGTTGATGGATTTTACCTTTAATAAACATGTAGGGAGCTTTTTGTTGGTGGCTTTTTGTGAGTTTTTCTCCTCCATTAATCATCTTTCACCCTCCAGGGAAACCAAGTAGGTGGGCAAAAATTCCTGGAGGCTTTCTGGGAGATACTGAGAACACCCACACCCAGAGACATAAAAACTACTTCAAGTCTAGATAAACAGTCTTAGGAGATAATTTGGTTAACAAGAAACATTAGTATGAGTAAAGATAAAATATTTACATGTTGAGACATAAGAAAATATTATAGGAAAATGGGAAAGATGTGTAAGAACAAAACTTAAATCTTTAAGATGTGTTTTCTAATGATTCGTTCACACACAAAACTCCCAAATCACCAAATGCAACATTCTTCACTTCAATCAATGTCTTCTGGGGACAAAAAAAACAATATGGATCTGTATTATCAAATAACTACAGAGATGAAACAGGACCAGACTTAAATTTATACCTACCAAGCAAATTAAAATAACCACAGAGGAATCTTCTCCACAAAAAGCAGTATATTCATTTCAAGAAGCAGAAAAACATAACGATGGATAAAATGGCAATGCACTGTAAAATTCCATCACCCCCAATATCCCTACGCTGTCAACATGAGATACAGCAGTTGACCAAAACGCACGTCCACTAAACCACACAATCAGCAAGCTTGAGATAAAATCCTTCAATTGACCCTTTAAGTATACTTCCAAGAATTTACTAGATTTAGAACAGAAATGGAGCAGTCAATAGCAATGAACCTTTGGAAAACTACATCACAGGCAAAAAAAAAATAAACGTCCTCCCACGTTAGGGAGAATGAGAGAGAGCCTCTTTTCGGAAGCGTCAAATATACTCAGTGACGTAAACTGACAGTTTATTTTTAGGAAGAGATGAGGTCTGTTATTATTTGCTAAACAAAAGCAAATCCTAAAGATGACTTTTGATCATGACTTAGTTACTTCTTAGGTGCTAAGCATAATAAAATATCTGGTACGTTCATAGTTAGGGCACATAGTATTTATGTAAGGAAAGAAAGACTTCAATAGAGACTAAATGAGGGTGATATATATATATATATAGTTAGGGCACATAGTATTTATGTAAGGAAAGAAAGACTTCAATAGAGACTAAATGAGGGTGATATATATATATATATAGTTAGGGCACATAGTATTTATGTAAGGAAAGAAAGACTTCAATAGAGACTAAATGAGGGTGATATATATATATATATAGTTAGGGCACATAGTATTTATGTAAGGAAAGAAAGACTTCAATAGAGACTAAATGAGGGTGATATATATATATATATATAGTTAGGGCACATAGTATTTATGTAAGGAAAGAAAGACTTCAATAGAGACTAAATGAGGGTGATATATATATATATATAGTTAGGGCACATAGTATTTATGTAAGGAAAGAAAGACTTCAATAGAGACTAAATGAGGGTGATATATATATATATATAGTTAGGGCACACAGTATTTATGTAAGGAAAGAAAGACTTCAATAGAGACTAAATGAGGGTGATATATATATATATATAGTTAGGGCATATAGTATTTATGTAAGGAAAGAAAGACTTCAATAGAGACTAAATGAGGGTGATATATATATATATATAGTTAGGGCACACAGTATTTATGTAAGGAAAGAAAGACTTCAATAGAGACTAAATGAGGGTGATATATATATATATATAGTTAGGGCACATAGTATTTATGTAAGGAAAGAAAGACTTCAATAGAGACTAAATGAGGGTGATATATATATATATATAGTTAGGGCACATAGTATTTATGTAAGGAAAGAAAGACTTCAATAGAGACTAAATGAGGGTGATATATATATATATATAGTTAGGGCACATAGTATTTATGTAAGGAAAGAAAGACTTCAATAGAGACTAAATGAGGGTGATATATATATATATATAGTTAGGGCACATAGTATTTATGTAAGGAAAGAAAGACTTCAATAGAGACTAAATGAGGGTGATATATATATATATATAGTTGGGGCACATAGTATTTATGTAAGGAAA